>NC_139255.1:7868562-8607867 GCF_977018435.1 Lepisma saccharinum
GTTGGAAAGAAAGGAAATACATGATTCAACTTGGCCTACGTTCTCTTCAGTCCAACGATAGGAACTGCATGGATTAAGAATACCAAAAACAGTGAACGTGATGGATGCACAACTATATACGAGGGGTGATTAAAAAGTAACAAACAAATTAAATTCTTAACCAAAATGCTACATTATTATAGTATCTAGGTCTAATTCTGACCTACTGCACTACCATTTACGATAGAAAGCTGGACAAAATTGGTTCTCTAGAACTTGAGGTCTGCCTTGGGTCACGTACGTAGTTTACAAATTCTTACCTTCCTGTGGAGAACACTTAAAATCTATTTTGAAGTTACGGTTGCTTCAATTGGTTCAATTTTTCACATGAAGCACCTCGGATGAAAAATTTTCCAACGTTCATGCATAAAACAGTCCATGTGATCACGAAGTACATGGAGTCAACCCTTGTCGCAGGACCGTGGTGATGAACACATCACATAAACTCTGACCTAGATCGAGAATGTGCGGATTTTTGCCTCCTCATTCCTTATGGGCCTTCATGTCACGGTCCATATGCACAGATGTTTGGAATTACCTTTAACATTTACTACAGATTAATTATAATTTTTAACAATATGAGATAAATCATATTCTAGAAATACATTCATTTTCTTTTTGAATAATTGCATAAGTTAATTATGGTTATGATATGTTTTAATTTTAATCTGAGTACACACAAAATGAACACATAATTATTTGTATCGTTTTGATGACTAGCAAACATTTGTAAATAACATTTATGCGGATTAACCTATTAAATATTATCATACAAAAGGTAAAGGTGTTCTAAATGACATAATACTTTTGAATTTGTACTAACACAAGAAACTATATACACGTTATTTTCTATTATACAAGGTGCGGCAAAAATAATCGTTAAACGAAAGGAGGAAGAAACTACATCAAAACTTAGTAAGAACAATCGTTAAACGGAAGGAGGAAGAAACTACATCAAAACTTAGTAAGAACAATCGTTAAACGGAAGGAGCAAGAAACTACATCAAAACTTAGTAAGAACAATCGTTAAACGGAAGGAGCAAGAAACTACATCAAAACTTAGTAAGAACAATCGTTAAACGGAAGGAGGAAGAACTACATCAAAACTTAGTAAGAACAATCGTTAAACGGAAGGAGGAAGAAACTCCATCAAAACTTAGTAAGAACAATCGTTAAACGGAAGGAGCAAGAAACTACATCAAAACTTAGTAAGAACAATCGTTAAACGGAAGGAGGAAGAAACTGCATCAAAACTTAGTAAGAACAATCGTTAAACGGAAGGAGGAAGAAACTGCATCAAAACTTAGTAAGAACAATCGTTAAACGGAAGGAGGAAGAACTACATCAAAACTTAGTAAGAACAATCGTTAAACGGAAGGAGGAAGAAACTACATCAAAACTTAGTAAGAACAATCGTTAAACGGAAGGAGGAAGAACTACATCAAAACTTAGTAAGAACAATCGTTAAACGGAAGGAGGAAGAACTACATCAAAACTTACTAAGAACAATCGTTAAACGGAAGGAGCAAGAAACTACATCAAAACTTAGTAAGAACAATCGTTAAACGGAAGGAGGAAGAAACTGCATCAAAACTTAGTAAGAACAATCGTTAAACGGAAGGAGGAAGAAACTCCATCAAAACTTAGTAAGAACAATCGTTAAACGGAAGGAGGAAGAACTCCATCACTTAGTAAGAACAATCGTTAAACGGAAGGAGCAAGAAACTACATCAAAACTTAGTAAGAACAATCGTTAAACGGAAGGAGGAAGAAACTCCATCAAAACTTAGTAAGAACAATCGTTAAACGGAAGGAGGAAGAAACTGCATCAAAACTTAGTAAGAACAATCGTTAAACGGAAGGAGGAAGAACTACATCAAAACTTAGTAAGAACAATCGTTAAACGGAAGGAGGAAGAAACTACATCAAAACTTAGTAAGAACAATCGTTAAACGGAAGGAGCAAGAAACTACATCAAAACTTAGTAAGAACAATCGTTAAACGGAAGGAGGAAGAACTACATCAAAACTTAGTAAGAACAATCGTTAAACGGAAGGAGGAAGAAACTCCATCAAAACTTAGTAAGAACAATCGTTAAACGGAAGGAGGAAGAACTCCATCACTTAGTAAGAACAATCGTTAAACGGAAGGAGCAAGAAACTACATCAAAACTTAGTAAGAACAATCGTTAAACGGAAGGAGGAAGAAACTCCATCAAAACTTAGTAAGAACAATCGTTAAACGGAAGGAGGAAGAAACTCCATCAAAACTTAGTAAGAACAATCGTTAAACGGAAGGAGGAAGAACTCCATCACTTAGTAAGAACAATCTTTAAACGGAAGGAGCAAGAAACTACATCAAAACTTAGTAAGAACAATCGTTAAACGGAAGGAGGAAGAAACTCCATCAAAACTTAGTAAGAACAATCGTTAAACGGAAGGAGGAAGAACTCCATCACTTAGTAAGAACAATCGTTAAACGGAAGGAGCAAGAAACTACATCAAAACTTAGTAAGAACAATCGTTAAACGGAAGGAGGAAGAACTCCATCACTTAGTAAGAACAATCGTTAAACAGAAGGAGCAAGAAACTACATCAAAACTTAGTAAGAACAATCGTTAAACGGAAGGAGGAAGAAACTCCATCAAAACTTAGTAAGAACAATCGTTAAACGGAAGGAGGAAGAAACTCCCTCAAAACTTAGTAAGAACAATCGTTAAACAGAAGGAGGAAGAAACTACATCAAAACTTAGTAAGAACAATCCTTAAACGAAAGGAGGAAGAAACTACATCAAAACTTAGTAAGAACAATCATTAAACGGAAGGAGCAAGAAACTACATCAAAACTTAGTAAGAACAATCGCTAAACGGAAGGAGCAAGAAACTACATCAAAACTTAGTAAGAACAATCGCTAAACGGAAGGAGCAAGAAACTCCATCAAAACTTAGTGAGAACAATCTTTAAACGGAAGGAGGAAGAAACTACATCAAAACTTAGTAAGAACAATCGTTAAACGGAAGGAGCAAGAAACTCCCTCAAAACTTAGTAAGAACAATCGTTAAACAGAAGGAGGAAGAAACTCCATCAAAACTTAGTAAGAACAATCGTTAAACGGAAGGAGGAAGAAACTCCATCAAAACTTAGTAAGAACAATCGTTAAACGGAAGGAGGAAGAACTCCATCACTTAGTAAGAACAATCGTTAAACGGAAGGAGCAAGAAACTACATCAAAACTTAGTAAGAACAATCGTTAAACGGAAGGAGGAAGAAACTCCATCAAAACTTAGTAAGAACAATCGTTAAACGGAAGGAGGAAGAACTCCATCACTTAGTAAGAACAATCGTTAAACGGAAGGAGCAAGAAACTACATCAAAACTTAGTAAGAACAATCGTTAAACGGAAGGAGGAAGAACTCCATCACTTAGTAAGAACAATCGTTAAACAGAAGGAGCAAGAAACTACATCAAAACTTAGTAAGAACAATCGTTAAACGGAAGGAGGAAGAAACTCCATCAAAACTTAGTAAGAACAATCGTTAAACGGAAGGTGGAAGAACTCCATCACTTAGTAAGAACAATCGTTAAACGGAAGGAGCAAGAAACTACATCAAAACTTAGTAAGAACAATCGTTAAACGGAAGGAGGAAGAAACTCCATCAAAACTTAGTAAGAACAATCGTTAAACGGAAGGAGGAAGAAACTGCATCAAAACTTAGTAAGAACAATCGTTAAACGGAAGGAGGAAGAAACTCCATCAAAACTTAGTAAGAACAATCGTTAAACGGAAGGAGCAAGAAACTACATCAAAACTTAGTAAGAACAATCGTTAAACGGAAGGAGGAAGAAACTCCATCAAAACTTAGTAAGAACAATCGTTAAACGGAAGGAGGAAGAACTCCATCACTTAGTAAGAACAATCGTTAAACGGAAGGAGCAAGAAACTACATCAAAACTTAGTAAGAACAATCGTTAAACGGAAGGAGGAAGAACTCCATCACTTAGTAAGAACAATCGTTAAACAGAAGGAGCAAAAAACTACATCAAAACTTAGTAAGAACAATCGTTAAACGGAAGGAGGAAGAAACTCCATCAAAACTTAGTAAGAACAATCGTTAAACGGAAGGAGGAAGAACTCCATCACTTAGTAAGATCAATCGTTAAACGGAACGAGCAAGAAACTACATCAAAACTTAGTAAGAACAATCGTTAAACGGAAGGAGCAAGAAACTACATCAAAACTTAGTAAGAACAATCGTTAAACGGAAGGAGGAAGAAACTGCATCAAAACTTAGTAAGAACAATCGTTAAACAGAAGGAGGAAGAAACTACATCAAAACTTAGTAAGAACAATCGTTAAACGAAAGGAGGAAGAAACTACATCAAAACTTAATAAGAACATCGCTAAACGGAAGGAGCAAGAAACTACATCAAAACTTAGTAAGATCAATCGCTAAACGGAAGGAGGAAGAAACTACATCAAAACTTAGTAAGAACAATCGTTAAACGAAAGGAGGAAGAAACTACATCAAAACTTAGTAAGAACAATCGTTAAACGGAAGGAGCTAGAAACTACATCAAAACTTAGTAAGAACAATCGTTAAACGGAAGGAGCAAGAAACTCCCTCAAAACTTAGTAAGAACAATCGTTAAACAGAAGGAGGAAGAAACTCCATCAAAACTTAGTAAGAACAATCGTTAAACGGAAGGAGGAAGAAACTCCATCAAAACTTAGTAAGAACAATCGTTAAACGGAAGGAGGAAGAACTCCATCACTTAGTAAGAACAATCGTTAAACGGAAGGAGCAAGAAACTACATCAAAACTTAGTAAGAACAATCGTTAAACGGAAGGAGGAAGAAACTCCATCAAAACTTAGTAAGAACAATCGTTAAACGGAAGGAGGAAGAACTCCATCACTTAGTAAGAACAATCGTTAAACGGAAGGAGCAAGAAACTACATCAAAACTTAGTAAGAACAATCGTTAAACGGAAGGAGGAAGAACTCCATCACTTAGTAAGAACAATCGTTAAACAGAAGGAGCAAGAAACTACATCAAAACTTAGTAAGAACAATCGTTAAACGGAAGGAGGAAGAAACTACATCAAAACTTAGTAAGAACAATCGTTAAACGGAAGGAGGAAGAAACTCCCTCAAAACTTAGTAAGAACAATCGTTAAACAGAAGGAGGAAGAAACTACATCAAAACTTAGTAAGAACAATCGTTAAACGAAAGGAGGAAGAAACTACATCAAAACTTAGTAAGAACAATCATTAAACGGAAGGAGCAAGAAACTACATCAAAACTTAGTAAGAACAATCGCTAAACGGAAGGAGCAAGAAACTACATCAAAACTTAGTAAGAACAATCGCTAAACGGAAGGAGCAAGAAACTCCATCAAAACTTAGTAAGAACAATCGTTAAACGGAAGGAGGAAGAAACTCCATCAAAACTTAGTAAGAACAATCGTTAAACGGAAGGAGGAAGAACTCCATCACTTAGTAAGAACAATCGTTAAACGGAAGGAGGAAGAAACTCCATCAAAACTTAGTAAGAACAATCGTTAAACGGAAGGAGGAAGGAACTCCCTCAAAACTTAGTAAGAACAATCGTTAAACAGAAGGAGGAAGAAACTACATCAAAACTTAGTAAGAACAATCGTTAAACGAAAGGAGGAAGAAACTACATCAAAACTTAGTAAGAACAATCATTAAACGGAAGGAGCAAGAAACTACATCAAAACTTAGTAAGAACAGTCGTTAAACGGGAGGAGCAAGAAACTACATCAAAACTTAGTAAGAACAATCGCTAAACGGAAGGAGCAAGAAACTCCATCAAAACTTAGTGAGAACAATCTTTAAACGGAAGGAGGAAGAAAATTTACCAAAACTGAGAAAGAACAATCGTTGAAACGGAAGGTCTAAGAATTTCACCATAACTGAGTAAGAGCTGTTCTTAAAATGTGAGAAGGAAGCATTAAGAGTTTGAGTAAGAACGGACTGACTGTAAATGAAGAGAGGAAGAAAATTCACAAATGTACTTGTTTGAAATTTTAATTCTTATTACATGTTCCTAAGAATCATGTGTTTCGTATATATCTCACAAGAGCAGTTAATCGTCGAGGGCATACGAAGAGAGTTCTCCACCTAGGAATGAATTGGCCAAATAACTTATTTTTTCGTTGACAAGTATGGTTATATTTTAACCCAACCTTAATTTAGTCTTGTTTCTATGGGTCATGTTACGATTTCTATAATTGAAATACGACCCTGAAATTTGAGCTATTATGTGAAACTATGGCAATGTCTTCTGAGAATTAAAGGTGAGGTGAAATTGGTGAGGTAAATGACGTTTTAAGCAACCCGAAATAGTTTAAAATGGAGTTTCATTGTGAAAAGCATGCGCATTACCAATGGGAATCGTTTTGTTGAATGTTCATTATATTAGTTGTAAACACGAGAACAGTTGAAAATTTGTCAACAATTTTGTTTTTGAATAAAATATAGAAAACGTTTCCTTAGTAAAGTTATCCGTGTTCCTCCCACACTCATTCATAGTTATTTATTTTCCCATCTCTCTCAAAAAAAATTATATCTGTCACTATTCAACGTGCATATTTCGTGCATGTACTTTTCACAATCTTTTCTGGATGTTGTCTTTTCCATTCTAAACACTCGAATTGTTTTTCTACTTCTGAATGTACGTTTTCTTTCGTCATATTAGGATTCCAGAGCTTAGTTTAACGTCGTCATTTATTAGCTCAACTTCAGACACGTATCAAGAAATATATTTCGGAGGGAGTTCGAAGCAATGTTTCAGAAATACTACTACTAATAATAATTATAATATAAATTTGTAAATTAAAATAATTAATTTATAATTATATTAAATTAAAATATTAATAATGTATATAAATATTGCACTGTTATAACGACGATATAAGAATAGGGATATAACATCATGTATTCATTATATACAGTAGATTGCGTGAATTCAAAATTGCCAAAATTTGTGTCAGGACAACTGTCCTAGCAAGGATATTAATGTGAAATACGTGGGTGGATCATTAAGTATCGCACAACATTTTTTTAAAAAAGAAGTTTAATAGGTAAGACAACATAAATTATACACATTGAAACCACATCTTTTAGCTACATTTCGACATAGGAGCCAAGTCTTTCAACACATTTTTTCCATCGTGGCACTAGTTTCAATATACCCTGTTCATAGAACTCCGTCAATTGGGAATGCAGCCATCTGCGCACAACCGATTGCACTTCTTCATCGCAATTGAAGCGTTGGCCACTGAGGAATTTCTTCATTGGGCCAAACAGATGGAAGTATGAAATGTTGAACCGCCCTGACAAGGTTCTGAGATGGATCCGCCGGTCGTTGAGAATTGCCTGCTCAATGGCTGTAACATTCCGCCCGGAACGTGACGAGTCAACATGGTTCACACGGTCTCCTGAGAGAATGTGCACCACCTGGAGATGTTGCTATGGTCCGAACAGTCTTCCCCATACACGCCCAACATTTCCCTGAGAATTTCACTAGGGTTTTGTCCTTTTGCCCACAAAAAAAGAACTACAGCTCTTTGCTTTTTCACACGTTGACGACAATAACATGCGCGCTATATTTGGTAAGTAGTTTACGCTTCTGCCGCAAAAGGTATACCTGATCGAACAAATGCCGTCTCTAGCGCGAACTTCAAACTATACATCTGTAAAATTTTAACGTCCCAGCCACAATAACATGGCGGGAAAAAATATTGTGCGATACTTAATGATCCACCCTCGTACATAAAGAATTGAATACTTATTGAATAACAATAGAAAAAGGATGTTAGATCCAGCTGACGAAAAGTAAATATGTTAATATGTTATCCATATAAAGTAGTGGTAATAATAAGTATTAGTATTAATAGTAATTAATATGTAGTATTATTCATAATATTCTATGGTTTTGTCTTCCAAAGCCTTTCGATCAGTAGTGTAGTGTCCCGGGTTCTGCAACCGAAAATGAGGCTCGGTGAGGCTCGCAGTGTTGCCAACCCCTTACTCGAAAAAATCACCAAGGTTTTTATCTCGGTCTAACCTAATTTAAAGCAAAAAGCTGGCAATACTGCGAATCTCACCGAGCCTCATTTTCTTGCAGTGTTGCCAGCTCGAGCGAGGCGTAGCCTTTTACGGTGTATGTTAACGGTTTGCTCTCGTAAGGCATGAGCCTCATTTTCTCGCAGTGTTGCCAGCTCACCCCAAGAATATTTCACCATGTGATATTTTACAGGCGAAGCTAACCTACAAATGGGAGTTGGCAACACTGGCAACATCAATTGCGGTTTAGTGTTGCCAACTCACCTCAAGAATATTTCACCATGTGATATTTTACAGGCAAAGCTAACCTACAGAGTAGTACAGTGGCACGGGTTCTGCGCCCGAAAATGGCGCTCGGTGGCGCTCGCAGTGTTGCCAACTCCTCACTCGAAAAAATCACCAAGGTTTTTGTTTTTGGGTATAACCTAACCTCAAGCAAGGAGCTGGCAACGCTTGAGGCTTTCTCGCAGTATTGCCAACTCACCCCAAGAATATTTCACCATGTGATATTTTACAAGCGAAGCTAACCTACGAATGGGAGTTGGCAACACTGATTAGTGGAGGTGCACGTGTTCTGCAACATCAATTGGCGTTCAGTGTTGCCAACTCGCCTCAAGAATATTTCACCATGTGATATTTTACAGGCGAAGCTAACCTATGAATAAGAGTTGGCAACACTGATTAGTGTAATCAGCTCAGTTGAGCGCCATCAATTGGCGATCAGTGTTGCCAACTCACCCCAAGAATATTTCACTATATGATATTTTACAAGCAAAGATAACCTACGAATGGGAGTTGGCAACACTGACTAGTGGAGGTGCATGGGTTGAGTGCCATCAATTGCGGTTCAGTGTTGCCAACTCACCCCAAGAATATTTCACCACATGTTATTTTACAGACGAAGCTAACCTACAAATGGGAGTTGGCAACACTGACTAGTGTAATCAACCCGGTTCTGCGCCATCAATTGCGGTTCAGTGTTGCCAACTCACCCCAAGAATATTTTACCATGTGATATTTTATTTCCAAGTCCCGGGAACACCAATGTATATCGTGATTTTTGTAAACCTCTCTCGGGAACGATGTGCCACACACGCGCGCGCGCGCCTATCGGCAGATTACGTTTCGCGTATTTATTTGTTGCGCTGACACAGCGTGATGAGTAAATAATGCATTTTCTCATTTTTGAAGTACGAATGCACTTTATCGTAATCTTCCAAGTCCCGGGGGACACTAATGTTTGTATATCGTGACTTTTGTAAACCTCTCTCGGGAACGATGTGCCACACGCGTGCACGCGCTGGCGCCTCTTATTATTTCTGTATTATGGCGCAAACACATCTAGAAAAACTACAATTTTGCTCCCTCTCCTCTCTGCGTGTGCTATCAACAATACGTAGGCCTTGGGACGACGAAAATTACACAACGGTGAGCCTCGTCAGTACACCCACCCCGCAACATCTGGAGCGTGCAAGTACATAATAGCGGGTCGCTTGGGTGTATACAATTTGTTTTGTTTATATTTTGTTTCAGAGCGAGCGAGATAACCGGAGCATGCAGGCACACAACAGCAAGCTGGGATGGAAAATCGTCAGCACATCCGGAGCGTGCAGGTACATAATAGCGAGCTGCTTGGGCGTTAGCGTGGCTTCGCCGGATGCAATACACACGATGCTTAGGTTACAACAGGTTGTTAACATTAGCTTTGGGGAAGAATGTTCTAGAGAAGATTGTCTCAGAACATTTTCATAGTTTCACACCTCTATTAGATTGGTAGAAAAATATATTAGTGGGCAATAAAATCTGAAGAAGATTTGTGTCTAGCAAAAATAAGCTAAATAGAATTACACATGCATACAATATTTATTGTGCTTTTTCTATCTACAATTATATTTTTCTTATATATATTTTTTATTTTTTTATAGAGTTGATTAAAGCACATATTTGAGGAAGGCAACACCACCCATATATAAATAAACATACCCCGAAAAAAATGCGCTCCATGAAAAGTTGCCCTGTGTGCAAAACAACCATATCAAGCAAAAATTTTGCAAGACATTGTCGCACCTGCGTGCCAGGCAAGCATTTGGCTGCCACCGAACTGTGTTCCGGATGCAATAAACACATTACAATTGCGTATGCCAAGAAGCATAAGCTTATTTGTCTAAGCAAAAATACATCTGGGGCCCAGCCTTCGACCTCCACCAAGAGGAAGGCAGAAGCAGCCTCCATCAATGCACCACCCGCCAAACGCGTCAAGCCTGCGATAAAAGCGAGCCAGTCTGCTTTCGAGCGCTTGTTAGAGGACTTTCCCCTTACTTCGGAGGACTCATGCGACGTGCGTAGCTTTTTGGAGAACGTGCAAGCCCAAATTATTTCCATCCTCGGCGATGCGCTTGCAACGCACTCCATCAAATTCTACGCATCGCTACGTTGCCGGTACAAGAAGCCGTCTGACGAAATTTACAGCTTCTGCCACAACACCAAGGCGAAGACGCTGCATCTGGCGGATGTCGAAAACCTAGAGGTCATCTACAACAAGTTTGTCGAGGAGCTGGTGGCAAAGCAAGAAGAACATCAAGCCAAGGGCTCGGGGGGTTCGCTGTGTGGTGAGCCTCACGAACTGCGCGTCAAACTTTGCAAGTTTGTGCCTCTCTTCGCCTCCAGCTACGTCCCCTTACCAAAAGTTATTGAGGCAAAGAAGGCCGTCCTGAACATTCAGAACAGTGACGCCAAGTGCTTCGTCTGGTCGGTGCTTGCAGCATTACACCCTGTCGACCGGAAAAAACAACCACACCGAGTTAACCACTACCTACCCTACGAGCCAGAACTGAAAGATACGATAACTGGAATCGACTACCCGGTGGTGCTTTCGGACATTCGTAAGTTCGAGGCCCGCACACACAACCCTCGGTTGG
The DNA here is from genome assembly GCF_977018435.1 of Lepisma saccharinum. Classification (NCBI taxonomy): domain Eukaryota; kingdom Metazoa; phylum Arthropoda; class Insecta; order Zygentoma; family Lepismatidae; genus Lepisma; species Lepisma saccharinum. The sequence goes on from NC_139255.1 coordinate 7,879,611, forward strand.
CTATCAACGTTTATGGCCTCACCGGCCAAGATGCGGTGTACCCTATTCGGGTGAGCGACGTAGACGACGACGGTGTGCAGGAAATTCACCTTCTGCTCATCAAGGATGAAACTCGCTATCACTACACCCTCATCCGTTCCCTTTCTAGACTTGTTTCAAGCCAACGGAGCAAAGACAAAACCCACATAGAAGTTTGTCCCAGGTGCTTGTCTATATTTCGTAATCGAGAACGGCAGGATTACCAGCGCATCAGAGGCCGCAACATCGCTGCCGAGAAGCTCGCTAACCACAAGCTCTACTGCAAAGCCAACGAACCTGGGTTGGCAGACTTGCCCAAACCTGGCACCATGGAGCGTTTCCACATGCACGGTGCCATGGTGGAGCACCCTGCTATCATCATCGCGGATTTCGAGGCCTTCCTCAAACCCCTGTCTACTTGCGATCCCGATCCCGAAGTTTCTTCCACTACCCCTTACCAACTCCACGAGGCATCCAGTTTCGCATACGTTGTGGTGCGACGAGACCAGCACATCGCCCCCGAGCCTTATGTGTACCGTGGTCCCGACGCAGCCAAACACTTCCTCGAGAGGATGGTTGTCGAGGCCAACGAGATAGGGAAGGTACTGTTGACCCCCAAGTCTATGCTCCCACTGTCCACCGACGATCAACATAGACATGACGAGGCCATCGCTTGCCCTGTCTGCGTCAAGGAGTACACTACCAAAAACCATAAAGTCCGTCACCACGATCACTTTAACGGTAGGTACGTTGGGCCTTGGTGCAACGATTGCAACCGCTTGGCCCGGGACCCACGCTTCATCCCTGTGTTTTTTCACAATGGCTCGGGATACGACTTTCACCACCTGATCAAGCATCTTGGGTACGACGACATGCGAATCAACGTTCTCGCCCAGAACGAGGAGCGTTACATCAGTGTGAGCAAACAAGTGTCGATCCCGGGATCACGCTCTACCGTCGAGCTTCGCTTCCTCGACTCCCTGAGGTTCCTCCCGGCCAGCCTCGATGCTCTCGCGGGGAAGCTTAGCGACGAGAAAATGCTCATCACCTCTGCGAATTTTCCGAACTTGGACGCCAGTCTCTTCAGGCGTAAGGGGGTCTACCCCTACGAATACGTCACCGACTCTACCAAGTTTGCGGAGACGTCGCTTCCTCCTCGAGCAAACTTCTATAGCAAACTGCGAGGCTCGGGCATCTCTGAGGATGACTATAACCATGCTCAGTCCATGTGGCGCGAGCTGGATTGCCAAAATCTCGGGGACTACCACGATGCGTACCTCAAACTTGATGTGACGCTCCTCGCCGATGTGATCCAGGCGTTTCGTGCAACAGCGAAGACCATCTACAAGCTGGACCCTGCATACTTCTACAGTCTTCCCGGATTGGCATGGTCGGCCATGCTTCTTGTTACGAAAGTCAGGCTTGAGCTTCTTTCGGACGTGGACATGATGCTGTTTGTGGAACGCGCCGTGCGGGGTGGCATGGTCCAGGTGTCGCAACGGCACGCGCGCGCCAACAACCGTCACATGGCTACTGGCTACGACTCCTCCCAACCGTCGAGCTACATCATGCACACGGACGTGAATAACTTGTACGGGCACTCCATGATGCAGCCACTCCCCTTTAGAGGGTTCGAGTGGGCTGACCCTTTCAAATTCGACGTCGAAAGTTTCGACGATTCGGAACATGGGTTCTTTGCCGAGGTGGACCTTGAGTTCTCCGAGAAGCTGCAGGATTTGTTCTGCGATCTCCCCCCTGCACCCGAGTTCAAGTGTCCACCCGATTCCAACCAGACGAAGCTCGTCATGGATTTCGAACCCAAGAAGAATTACGTTCTGCACTACCAGAATCTCCGGTGGTTGATGCAGCGAGGGGTCACGGTCCACGCAGTTCACCGCATCCTCAAGTTCGAGCATTCTCCATGGTTGCGTCCATATATTGAAGTCAACACCGAACACCGCACCGCAGCCACGTCCGAGCTTGATAAGGATTTCTTCAAGCTCATGAATAATGCGGTGTTTGGCAAGACCATGGAGAATGTACGAAATCGCGTGGACATAAAATTGGTGACGAGGAAAGAGCAATGTCGTCAGCTTGTCGCGAGTCCATTGTTCAAGTCTCGAACAATCTACAACGAGCAGCTGGCTCTGATTCACATGAGGCAAGGTGTGGTGAAACTCACCAAGCCCATCTACGTTGGAGCCACTGTTCTGGATCTGAGCAAGCTCCACATGTTCGAGACATACTACGACATATTACGTCCACACTACGGCCACAACATCTCGCTTCTCTACACGGACACGGACAGCTTGGTGTACCACGTTCGCACAGCCGACGCATACGGGGATATAGCCACAGTTCCATCTTTGGTTAAACTCTTCGACACCTCGGGCTATCCCCAACCCAACCGATACGATATCCTGGCCCGCAACAAGAAGGTGCCTGGCAAACTCAAAGACGAGAAGGACGGAGACGTGATTCTCGAGTTTGCAGGTCTTCGCGCCAAGGCCTATACCATCAAAGCCGAGGGCAGCGTTACCAAGAAGGCCAAGGGTGTCGGCAGACAGGTGGTTCGGGAGCATCTCACATTCGAGGACTTTGTCGATTGCCTCAAGACCAGGTCGTCGGTTCTAAGAGCAGAACAGCGCATCCAGAGCGTCGACCATGTGTTGACCACCAACAAAGTGAGGAAGATTGCCCTGGATCCCAACGACGACAAGAGGTGCGTTCTCCAATGTGGAATCCACACACTGCCGTGGGGGCACTATCGCTTAGCAGAAAGCAAAACCTGCAACATGTGCCCATCTTCAACAGAAGATTCATAAAACAAAACAAACAAAAAAAAAACAAAAAAAAAACAAAACAAAAAAAATTATTTTGTTAGTTATTACAAAAAAAACACTGACTGTCATTACAAAAAAAACTTTGACCGTATTTTAAATAACCAGCATACCTATGAATCTCTTTGGTTTCCGAAAACAAACCAACATGGAGACTGTACACCGCGCGACGACAGATCATGAATTTCTACCTTCCATGTTAACTAAACTCAACGGTCTACTGATTGTTCACCTTAACAGCATTTGGACGAAATTGGATGACGATGTGGGCAAGATGTTTTACGTCTTCAACAACAATTTACATTTTTACAAAATTCCGATCGATGGAAAACTTCAAATCACCGTGAATCCGGAAAACGTAGGTGAAATCAAAATATCTACCGGCAAGAACATTTTTCGAATCAAGCACGACAAGATGCTTTCTAACATTACGTACGATGTTTCTGCAGGAGATTGTTTATACGTGGAACTCCTAGGAGATTACGACAAACTCATTCCTCTCTTCGTAGAATTACGAATCGTCTATCCTATTATAAATAACCGTTAACCAAAATGCCTAACGATATTTTCGGCCACACCAAACGTGTAGACCACGCAGAAGAGATTCTCATGTTGGACGTCCGAATTAAAAAGTTGAGGAGCGATTTGATCGCTTTGCAGGAGACCTTAAACAAAAGTTTAGAGTCGGAGATCGCTACGCTCCAAACGCAATGTCTGGACCCCATTCTGAAAATCGATTCCGAACTGAAAACGCTCATAAAAAATTATGTCGACGTACCTTCTTACGACAACGTTCAAAATATACAGTTGAGCGTGGATAAGCTTCAAAATGATTTGGCCAAATTGCAGCAATTTCAATCGAAAAATGAAGATTTGGAAAAATTAAAACTCGAAATCGAAGAACGAACTTCGGCAATCGAAAAGAATTTCTCTGAACTTCAAACCGTCGTGAAGGATATTGATGTAGAACGCTTGCATGTCGTCGTTTCCAAATTACAAGAAGAATTCGCCGGCACGTTGGAAGAAATTAAATCCAAGTTACAGACTTTGGAAGATACCATGACGAACCTACCATCGTCAGACGAACTGCAGGTCATCGGCAAAAGCGTCGCGAACATAAAAATTCAATTGGAGGCTTATCAAGATTTCGAACACATTCAAACCACCATCGCTACGCTTCAGGCGTCTCTGGAGTTGATCAACGAAGAAATTAAAAATATTCACGCTGAAGCAAGTGCGTTGACGAGCATACAAGACACGTTGAGCGCGGTTCAGCAGAAGATCAAATATTTAGAAAATTTGAACGTCGAAACGAATCTTGCTCATTTTCATCACGTACTGGACAACATACAGGGTGACTTGGAATCGTTACGGACGAGCGTACCTTCGAGCGAAGATTTGGAAAAATTGAAAACGGCGGTGACGGCACTATCCGATTCGAGCGACATCAAAAGTTCATTGAGCGATCTCGAGAGTAGGGTGGCCAATCTCCCCACCTCAAAAGAATTGCACGCTTTGAAAAGGAACATATCACGTATGCTGAAACGACTGGAAACGGAAACGGCGAACGTGGAACAGATTCGAGACGAACTTACTTCGCTGGTGTCGACGCTGCCCACTTCGCAGAGCGTCGCCGACCTTCACACGCAGTTTACCGAGATGCGAAGCATCGTGAACGATCTTACCGAGAAAAGTTCGAAATTGAATCAAGTCGAGAACCTTCAGAGTATCGTCGTTAACATCAGAGATCAAGTTGGAGTGCTGGAATCCACGCAGGAATCGACGCTGGCCTCTTTCGGTGCCAAATTACAAGAACTCAACGAAAACTTCAAGCAGTTGAACGTGGAAGTGAAAATCAAGCCGTCATTTTCTTCCGTAACGGATACTATAGTCGAATATTTGTTGCCCGTACAAAATACACTGGGGCAGCTTCACAGCAACCTCGTTAGCGTCGATACTAAATTTGCTAAACTGCATTCTCTGCAAGCCATCGAAATCAACAGCGTACCCAATCAACAGAGAATCTCCACGTTCGTTGAAGGTAACAAACTGTACATGTTGCATCCTTATCATCCGTACTACAAGTTTCTCCTCGATGGCACGATTCAGATAAACGAATTTTCGTACTGGTCTCACGGCAGAAAAGCTAGCGTTCCCACCATGACCTTGATATCGAATCGTGGTGTCCAGAAAGCAGGAAACATTCCTCTGGCACGTTGGAACGAAACGCGCAACATATATGAAATACACGAAGACGAAGATCTCACCGTTTTTGACGTGAGTGCCGGCGATAAGCTGATCATTCAAAACACGAGTGAAGTACCACCCTCTTTGAATCCCATCACGCTGGTGCTTCTCTTCAAACGTAATCTCTAAAAAAATGTCTAGGCAAGCCATCGTCCAAGAATTGCATAAACCCGCACGCCGCAACTACGAACGTTTGTCGGTGGTGACCAAGGGAATCGATGACCTCTGGCAAAGTGACCTCGTGGAGATGAGTAGCGGCAATCTAAAAAATGTGCATAAATTGAACAAGGGCAACAAATACCTCCTCACCGTCATAGACACGTTTTCGAAATTCTCATGGGCTCTACCTTTGAAAGCCAAAACGGGGACGTGCGTCATGGAAGCATTCAAGACAATTTTTCGCAAAAGCGGCAGACGACCACGGTTTTTGCAAACAGACAACGGTAAAGAATTTTACAATGCCGTATTCCAAAAGTTTATTCGGAAACACGACATTCGACATTATTCAACCTTCAGTCACATCAAAGCCAGCATCGTGGAAAGATTTAATCGAACCTTGAAAACACACATGTGGAAACGATTCACGCTTCGAGGAAATTACAAATGGGTCGACATACTGCCGGAACTCGTCGACACCTATAATAATACGGTACACAGAACGATAGGCATGAAGCCAGCTGACGTTACGAAATCTGACGAGCAGCGTTTAATTTCTACAGTTTACTGTCCAAAGTACACTCCCACGACTACCAAGAAATCAAAATTCAAAATTGGAGACCAGGTGAGGATCAGCAAATTCAAACGCACCTTCGAGAAGGGGTTCACAAAAAATTGGAGCACGGAACTTTTTACGGTGGTTCGAGTTTTACCCGGAAACCAACACACGTATATAATAAAAGATAGTAGCGGCGAGATTTTGAAAGGAAGATTTTACGAAGAGGAACTCTCTAAAACAAAACATCCCGACACGTACCTCATCGAGAAAGTATTGCGTAGGAAAGGCGACAAACTGTTTGTCAAATGGCTGGGACTTCCAGAAAAGAGTTGGATCGACGCGAACGAAGTAATCTTGTGAGTACGTGGAACGTGGTGAAGCGTCTACCGGATTCGGAAAGTCAAACGAGAAAAAAGAACGGTGAGTTGCTTCCCGACAGCATCCGCTGTCTGATCGTAGGTCCTTCAGAGTGTGGGAAAACAACACTGCTCGTGGACAATTTTCTCCTCGCACCGAATTGGTTAGATTGGAAGAACAGGCACCTCTACGTATTTTCGAAAAGTTTGGAGCAATCCAAATACCAGCAACTGATGAAACTGTACGATGGTCTGGACATTGCAACGTTCTCTTCGGAAATAAAACCACTCGACGATTGTCGTGAAAATTCAGTTGTTGTGTTCGACGATGTTATCCTGGAAAATCAAAATGAAATTCGCAATTTTTTCACGCAAGGTCGTCACAAAGGAATAGATTGCTTCTTCCTAGCTCAAACGTTTTCCAAAATTCCAAAACAGTTAGTACGCGACAACGCTAATTTCATATGTTTGTTTCGTCAAGATCACACCAACCTCAAGCACGCGTACGATGACTACGTAGGCGGAGACATGAACTACAATCAATTTTCGGAACGCTGCTGCTCCCACTGTTGGAACAGTGACGATTTCGGATTCGCGACGATCGACATGACGAGAAAACCCAACGACGGAAAATACAGAAACAAAATCAACGACTTTCTAAACGTTGCAACGTTGTGAGAAACGACGTGTATAAATAACACTATGACGAAACGAAAAATCGAAGACGAAAATCTCAAGTTGCGAAACTACCTCGCGAAACGCTTTAAAGGTTGGAAATCTGAGAATCGCGGATTCTACGAAGAGAAGAAACGTCAAGATCAACCTGTGATCGACGCCATCAGCGATCTAGGTAAAGAAATTAAAGGCGTCACGGAACAAAATAAAAATTTGATCAACGAACTCGTACCACTTGCAGCTAAAAGTTACACCGTACCCACGCCCATTTCGAGCATTCCTTCGACGCCGTTCGAACTAAGAGACGTACCGCCACGACGTCGAGCCATAGGTAGCACGCCGTCGTCTTTGGATAAAATCGAGTTGGGACCTTTGGCACGAGACTACCTGAGCACGGGGAAATTCGACAAGGATGAAGTGTTCGGATTGTATCCGAGCATGGAGAGCAACGAAGGCGGCGGTGTGGTTTGGAAGATTGGAAAATCGAAGGTGACCTTCGAAGGCAACGACATTAAAGTTAATTTAGGCGAGAAGGATAGTTGGAACAGGTATCCGGGTACGGTGGGACTGTGGGAACTCGTTGCCAAAAAGCAGCCGAAAGATTACACCGACGAAGATTACCAGAGTTACAAGGAAATTTTGATCATGACGGATGCCTTGTACCAGAACAACGACGCCTCGCAGAATAGGGTGAAATCGAGCAGTGGCGAGAAGTACAGAAATCTCATCAAACCGATTTGGAACCAGGTCAAAACAGGCAGCGGCGTCAAACTCTACAACACCCTACCCAAAGAGTTTGTGTGGGTGGACGACGTGCGCAAGCTCATAGACCGATTGTTGGTTATTGCAGGAGAGGAGAATGCAGGCAATCGTAATTTCTACAACGAGAAGGTAGGAATTGTGGACATGATCAGCACGAAACTTTCCAACTTCATCGTGAACGACGACAAGGGTATAGGTTACCTCATTAAAATTATCAACACGCTGCCTCCGAGATTCTGGAACGTGGCCGAAGGAAAGGGACTCGTGAACGACATCATCAACAAGTTACCTTTCGAGATGCATTTACCCGGCTACCAGTTCTGCGGACCGGGTACCAAACTCGAGAAAAGATTGGAGAGAGGAGACAAGGGTGTGAATCCGTTGGACGCCGCATGCAAAGATCACGACATCGCCTACAACACCACTCGCACCGATCTGGATGCACGTCATGAAGCAGACAGAAAGTTAGAGCACGCAGCTTTCGAAAGATTCGTTAGCAGAGACGCTTCGCTGGGAGAAAGAGTTGCAGCACTGGGCACCACCATCGCCATGAACACGAAACAAAAATTTGGATGGGGTGTATAAATAAATAACATACAGTAAAAAAAAAAACATCATGTCTGGTATAACCGATTTGCCGCACGAACTGCTATGTAAAATATTCAAACATGCAGTAAACGGAGATTGTGAGGATATAAGAAAATTTTTGATCATAGCGAGATCAACGCCGGAATTTCGCATCCCTTGTGAAATGGCTGTCAAGAATTATCTTCGGGAAATTAGCGGCATGAGGTGCGACGATCTCGACACTCTTTTTTCGGTCGCAGGGGAAAAATTAAACAATAGGTTAGATGAACTGCATGAGGCGAGGCAGGGGAGAAGACGATTCACAGATGATTGGCATAAGTCGAAACAAGAGACGGAAGATATCATCACACACATCATCGCATTTTCCGAAGCACGAACTTTCTTCCTCTAACGCACACACACAAAAAAAATCTTCGATACAAACCGTGAAAAAAAATATATATATAAATAACACACATCGTGAAAAAAATCTTCGGTATATATAAATAACACACATCGTGAAAAAAAACTAAATTTCTCTAACACACACACTGAAAATTTCTCTTCGATATGACAACTGAAAAAATGAGTGACCTCCAAGCATTAAAACAAATGCTAAATTTGTCAGTAGAGTATGTAAAAATTCGGGAATTGGAAGTGGACAAACCTTACACGATAACTTCCGGTTCAATTGTTTCTACCCAGTATGGCCCCAAGGCGCGTCTGTTGCTCAACGCACAATACAGTCTATTTTTACCAGATCGATACGCTGACATGTTATCCAACGAGAAGCTAGCTATTTTAATCGAGAACAAAACTCGAATCGTGTACAAGGGTACAAAAGAACTTCTTGGTAAAAAAACAAAGCACGTAATAGAATTTGTGTAACGACTCTGCGCGAAGTATATCCTTGAAAAAAATTACACGGAACAAAAAAAATCTCAGAATATTTATATATAAATAACATACCAAAAAAAATTACACAAAAAAAATCCTAGAACATATATATAAATAACATACCGTGAAGATAACATATAGAGCATCAACATGAAGCCTAAGGGTGTCGTGTACCAGATACCATACTCCAATCTGAAAAATCTAGGTGCCCTCGATGGGTTGCTCACCAAGAAACAACGTGAGAAGAAACGTTCTTGCTTGACGAAAGGACACGGAATGAAATTACTTCTCAGCACACCTCAATTGAAACGCTTGCAGCGTTCGCGAAAACAGCAAAAAATCGGAGGTTTCATATTCAGCATCCCAGCCATCCTGGCAGCATTGGGGGCTGTTGGAAGTTTGGCCGGCGGAAGCGCCGCCATCGCGAAAACCGTCATCGACTCGAAGAAGAACAAGGCAGAATTGGAAGAACAGAAACGTCACAACCTGGCCATGGAGAAGAAAGGGAAAGGTATAACCAAAAAGCAAAAAAGCAACCTCGATGCTTTAAAGAAATATAAAAAAAAGAAGAAGCCCTGTCCAACTTCGATATTGAATCTCTAATCGAACTGTTGGGAATAAAAAACTTCAGGGGTGTTTTCATGTCCGATTCTCTACCCTCTGCTGTGAAGAAAAAGGAGTATGGCGTGGTCAACCTGGACAGTTACAAAAATCCTGGTACACATTGGATATGCTACCTCAAAATTGACGATGACAAAGCATTTGTTTTCGATTCGTTCGGTGGCACACCGCCTGCCAGGTTGGTGAAGTATCTCAGTGTTGCCAACCTCTACTACAATGACAAACGCATCCAGGGTTTCACCGATGTTAACTGCGGCCACCTATGCCTTTCCGTTCTCGCATACATGTCTAAAATAAATAACCCGTCGGTGGAACATTTTCAGAAAGCATTGTGGAATCTTAAATACGATGGGCGTGTTCCATCTCACGAGCGAATCTTCGATCCTGAAACTCACGCTGCACGACGACATCGTCTATCCTAAATCCGTAGCTCTGCGTGCATTCTACAGCATGTACCTCATACCTAACGTCACGCAGCACAACAACAAAATTAGCGTCGGAAGCGAACACATTGTCGTCACGCCAGGCCAATACAATCTTTCCACTTTGCAAGCTCAATTACCCAAAGGCACGTACCTTTCTCAAAATTCGGTCACGCACAGAGTGGAAATCGTGTCGGCGACGGAGACCGTGGACCTGGGCACCATGGGAGAACTTTTAGGTTTCGAGAACAACACAAAACTCGAAGCTGGCATCAAGCACACGGCAGCAAACATTCCTAAATTTCTGGCCATAGAGACTCTGAACGTTCACTGTAACGTGGCGGAAGGCATGATCACTAAATCTTCGGACGGGGAGTTGCTGGGAAGTCACAAGCAGACGGGAATCATCGCCACATTCAAACCCAATTCCGAATTCATGGAACCGATCATCTACACGCCCTCTTCGCCGATCTATTTTCCAGTATGTCGCAACCGCATAGACGACATAGAGTTGGTAGTGACGAACGAGAAAGACGAGGTGGTGGATTTCGCAGGTGCAACGACCACTGCCATCGTGGAGATCAACGTATAATAAATAACCATACATAGTAAAAATGGAACAAATCGAAAGTTACGAATTGCAATCTTTCCCTCCGAACCGTCGCACGTTCGCTAATCTCAACGAAGCGAACAGGGAGATCGAATACGACGTGGACGTAGGGGACGGGTTCGTTCATCCTCACAGAGCGGACCTCTACCTTCAATTTGACGTGGTGAAGAAAGAAAGCGGAGAAGCGTTTCCGCCCAATGCAAATTTGATACTCGTGGACAACTTCGTGCCTCACCTGTTCTCGCAGGTGGAGGTGAGGAAACACAACACCGTCATCGACAGAATCGATTATCCAGGCATCACGTCGACGGCAGTGGGAACATTGAAATTATCCAAAACAGATGCGGCATACTACCAGGCGGGAGGATTCGAAGCGAGAACAAAAATATCGACGAGAAGTCACACGGTGCTCTTTCCCATGCGTCTGCTGCCGGGATTCTTCTCCGACTACAAAGAGATCATGTGGAAGGGAGGATTGCGCGTCACGTTTCGAAGAGCGGCCAACGACAACAGCGCACTGATGCGATACACCAACTTGAACGCCGACGGCACGCCGATAGCCAACACATTACCCGAAGCAGCCAAGTGCGTCATCCGAAGCATGGAATTGAGAATGCCGATCGTGGAATACGAGACGAACTACGCCCTCAAGTACAAAGCGGAGATCTTGAAGAGTCCGCAGGTGCCGATTCACTTTCACGGTTACCAGTGCGTACAGAAGTTGGCGTCGGGAAGTCACATGGAATTCGACGTGACGACTCAGTTCAACAACATACAGTTCGACATGCCAGATTTCGTCGTGGTACTCTTTCAGACCGGGCGCGATAACAACCAGGAAAAAGATTCCAGCAAGTTCGACGACTGCAAGATCAAGAACATTTATCTGAAGAATGGACGCAACGAAGTGTTCCCGCGCGAGAATTACAACCTCGACATGACCAAAGACGATTACCTCAAACTTTACGAAGCTTACACGGCTTACAAGCGCGTGACCGAGGGAAACATGGACATGTACTACACGCCCAGCGAATTCAAAATCCGCAGGCCGATGTTCGTCATCAACACGACGAAGAGGAAACAGGTGGTGGTCAACGATCGCACCAACATCAAAATCGTCTGCGAGTTCCACGAAGCCTTGCCCGATGACACCGTGTGCAGCGTCATCCTGATTGCAGAGAAGTCTTTCGCGTACGACGTGAAGAACGAGAGGGTCACAGAGCAGTTTTAACAGGTTTAACATCTTTTTCTTGCACAAAATAATAAGAGGCGCCAGCGCGCGCGTGTGTATATGGCACATCGCCCCCCCCCCAAAAAAAAAGTAGGTTTACAAAAAATCACGATATATAAACATTGGTGTCCCCGGGACTTGGAAAATTACGATAAGATGCATTCATCCTTCAAGGATGTGAGAGAGTGCATTATTTACTCATCATGCTGTGCCAGCACAACAAATAAATGCGCGAAACATGGAGAGAAAATAAGTTTTTATTTTTTTTTATTTTTGAGGTTTTGGTGATCGCCAAATAAGTAAAATAAATTTTTGATGTTTTGGTGCTGTTTTCTTGAGTCACAATACAAAAATAATAAGAGGCGCCAGCGCGTGCACGCGTGTGGCACATCGTTCCCGAGAGAGGTTTACAAAAGTCACGATATACAAACATTAGTGTCCCCCGGGACTTGGAAGATTACGATAAAGTGCATTCGTACTTCAAAAATGAGAAAATGCATTATTTACTCATCACGCTGTGTCAGCGCAACGAATAAATACGCGAAACGTAATCTGCCGATAGGCGCGCGCGCGCGTGTGTGGCACATCGTTCCCGAGAGAGGTTTACAAAAATCACGATATACATTGGTGTCCCCGGGACTTGGAAATAAAATATCACATGGTAAAATATTCTTGGGGTGAGTTGGCAACACTGAACCGCAATTGATGGCGCAGAACCGGGTTGATTACACTAGTCAGTGTTGCCAACTCCCATTTGTAGGTTAGCTTCGTCTGTAAAATAACATGTGGTGAAATATTCTTGGGGTGAGTTGGCAACACTGAACCGCAATTGATGGCACTCAACCCATGCACCTCCACTAGTCAGTGTTGCCAACTCCCATTCGTAGGTTATCTTTGCTTGTAAAATATCATATAGTGAAATATTCTTGGGGTGAGTTGGCAACACTGATCGCCAATTGATGGCGCTCAACTGAGCTGATTACACTAATCAGTGTTGCCAACTCTTATTCATAGGTTAGCTTCGCCTGTAAAATATCACATGGTGAAATATTCTTGAGGCGAGTTGGCAACACTGAACGCCAATTGATGTTGCAGAACACGTGCACCTCCACTAATCAGTGTTGCCAACTCCCATTCGTAGGTTAGCTTCGCTTGTAAAATATCACATGGTGAAATATTCTTGGGGTGAGTTGGCAATACTGCGAGAAAGCCTCAAGCGTTGCCAGCTCCTTGCTTGAGGTTAGGTTATACCCAAAAACAAAAACCTTGGTGATTTTTTCGAGTGAGGAGTTGGCAACACTGCGAGCGCCACCGAGCGCCATTTTCGGGCGCAGAACCCGTGCCACTGTACTACTCTGTAGGTTAGCTTTGCCTGTAAAATATCACATGGTGAAATATTCTTGAGGTGAGTTGGCAACACTAAACCGCAATTGATGTTGCCAGTGTTGCCAACTCCCATTTGTAGGTTAGCTTCGCCTGTAAAATATCACATGGTGAAATATTCTTGGGGTGAGCTGGCAACACTGCGAGAAAATGAGGCTCATGCCTTACGAGAGCAAACCGTTAACATACACCGTAAAAGGCTACGCCTCGCTCGAGCTGGCAACACTGCAAGAAAATGAGGCTCGGTGAGATTCGCAGTATTGCCAGCTTTTTGCTTTAAATTAGGTTAGACCGAGATAAAAACCTTGGTGATTTTTTCGAGTAAGGGGTTGGCAACACTGCGAGCCTCACCGAGCCTCATTTTCGGTTGCAGAACCCGGGACACTACACTACTTCGATCCCAATATAATCATTGCCTACCAGTACGTTCAGCGGAAATATATAAGCATCGATTATAGAACAAAAGCTAAACAAGTACATTTACATTATTTAATGTATGTATTTACTAAGTCTTTCGGGGGGAATGGGGGGTTCGGATCCTTCCCCTAAAACGTCCTTGCTCAACTTGTATTCTTCATTGTATCGATTTTCTCCTAGCCCATGATATCTTACTCTTCGTCTGCAATATCTTAGATATTATTTTGATTTTGTAATATATATCTTCATTTATTCATATTTTAAAAGTATTACAATTATTCTTTTGAAGTAAGTTAGGTATAGAAGAATGTGCATCTCTTCTCACTTGAAATTAATGTAACATGTGTACTTTTGTCTGTCGTGTGTGTTGAAAAGACCACGTGGCCACAAATCGTATGAAGCCATGTCTTTGTACGTTTCCTGCATCATTTAGCACGAGGCAAAATTAACAATTATTGTAGAAGTACAACTGTAAATAGAAAGTTGATATTTTACTCTTGAGGTGTCAAAGTGAAGGAACTAGGTTTTTCCTCTATTATTGTCACACACGATAATATTCAGGCTGCACATTTTTGATTGATTTGCTTGATTTTAAGTACTTCGCTTTTCTTCCACTTAATTGCGAAGATGGGGATGAATGATGATATCATAAAATTGATGAATGGACACTCAAAAACATCCATTCCAAGGCCAGAATTCAAACCCAGGATCCCTGGCGTCGTAGTGCGATGTGCTAACCCATTGGTTTCCAACTTAAAAAAGTCCGCCAAAATTATATCCAGCAGTTGATTGGCGGGCCGAATTTTTTTTTGGGGGGGGGATTAAAAATTACAAAAATTGTAAGTACTGAACTGAGAATGTAGTACTTTCGCATGACTTAAGTTTCTAAAATGAGAAACAATGGAATCACAGATCAAAATTGTATAATTACAATTTATTTCACAAAAACCCAATACTTATGGATGAATTGAAAGAAATGAAAAACACACCATACAAATAAGAATCCTTCATAGTAAGTGTTCAATGTGAAAATTGAGGCCGATCTGCTTCTTTTATTAAAGTTGGAATGTCCCTTGAATTTCTGTATTTGAAAGTCTCAGAAGGTGAAGCAGTGAAGAAGCATCTGCCAGTCGGCTTCTGTAGCGGTTCTTGATGAACTTCATTGAAGAGAAAACACTTTCACACGTGTATGTGCTGCCGAACATCGATGTCATTCTTTGCCCAAAACTACAAAGGTTTGGAAAGCTTCCTTTGAAAGGTATTTGAAAAACTCTGGCCCCTTTTCTTCCCATTGTTTTTTGTAACGAGGTAGTCTTTTTCCCAACGTTCTGGGTTTTTGGAGATATTGCTCATTTCGATATTTGCACAAACTTTAACAATCAGTCACAGTACAATCCGAGTTGGAACACTGGAAATCTCTTCGTACTTCGTGCGTAGTAAAACTGATCTCTATAGCGCCGCTCTGCAGTTTGTTTCTAAAGACAAAGAGTGAAGCCTTCGCGGAAGTGGGCGAGTTCATTCCGCATAGCGAAGGGGTAGAATGCATGGTGTGAAGAGAAAGTTACGTCATTCTAGATTCTGATGATCATTATTGACTGCACAATCAATTCTACCTGTGATATTGTCTTTATTCACAGAGCTTCCTTTCCTTCAGTAAAAATACAAAGTATTTTAATAAAAATACATAAAGTTAATGTATATTTTGCAAACTGGCTTCGCGGCCCTCAAAAAAGGCATCGCGGGCCGCCAGTTGGAAACCCCTGTGCTAACCAACAGGTTGCACTTGAGAACAACGGGTAACAAATAGCGCATTCTTCGGAAAGTCATTGAATTACAGAATGTGGAACAGCTCACCTTGAATAACCCTATGTTATTATTAACCTCGGATTTTTATGTAATATCAAAGAACGGAGCGAATTTACAATACCGGAAGGATCTTCAAATTTCTTCATATTCGTTATACTAAGTAATGTTGGCCTCGTAATCACGAATCTGAAGTTAAATGTGGGGGGTCACGTTTGGAAATTAGAAAATATGCCGAATGAAATTGTTTCGGTTACGTTTTTTGGAGCTATATGTGCATTGTTTTACGAACTAAATTTTAACTACGCTTGCCTAACCTAACCTTACCGAAAATGGTTCCTGGGGATATCAGAGAATGGTTTGCGGGCCAATTGCGAGCACACACATTAACGAAGTGTACGTTTTGTAGCATTAGAGAGGCAAGCAATGTTTTCTCCCTCACGCAAGACGCCATTTTCCTCAAATGAACGCTCGAGAACGTCACTTGTTCATATCATCAAACATGGTTCCCATGTTTGTGTATGGAGAATGATCGCGGTAATTAAGAACGTTATTTTACCACTTGTACACGTGCATGTACAATTTCTATACGTCACCCCAAAATCGTAACTGCAGATACGTCATCAGGACTCGATATTTAGTGAGTATAAGAAGTAGAATTGGAGATCCTTCCGGTATTGTAAATTGTAACTTTCGAAACAAATTGTAAAAAAATACGTCTACAGAAAGAACAATCGAATGAAAATACATCGCTACTTTTGTACTTTTTGTTCAAGGGAATATATTGTTTAACTCGCTACGTACAGAGAAGTAGCTTTCTTGTCCGATGCCAAGTTTCTAGGTGCTTTTCTTAAACCTAAAAGCGAAACAAAAATATGTAACCAGAAAGGGGTGGGGAGAAATTCCAGCATCTTTCGATAAATAACAATTCTCGTATTATTATTATTTTTTTGCCTTCAGCCTGCTTTTCGACTTGACAGTCAACTTTATGTGACCGTAAGCTCAAAGCATCTCCTCGATTAGAAAATATGACATCACATGAGATACAGATTTTCTTAATCATGCTTCAGAGATCGAAAATATGGAACAAAGGATCACGATAGGGTGGGAAAATACCGAAATATGTTGTTATATGTAAAGTAAATTAGCAAATATGTACAATATGTAATAATCTGGCAAATATGTAAAAATATGTAACATAAAACTTATGCAAAATCATGTTAGTTATATAATTCGATGACATTTTCCTGTTCAAGGTATGTATCTAGAAAGGAATAGAATATGTAATTACACACACATCCGGCCTCTAGTGATTACTGTATCTGAAATCTGTGTTAACACACCGGGTATACGCTTCATATTTATGCAGAATGATTAATTGATTTGCTTTCTTTTACATCCATTTTTGTGCCACTTTTGATTAATTTGCGAAGATGGGGATGAGTGATGATGTGATGAAATTGATGAATGGACTCTCACACACGTCCACGCACAGGCAAGGATTCGACCCGGGACCGCTGGCGTCGTAGCGCGATGTGCTAACCACTCCGCCACAGGGGTCGGCTTATGAAGAATGACAATTGATAAGAAGGTACACATGTACGTACCTCTGGCATGCATGCTCCCAATGGTGCGTAGTATGTTGTAAAGGGTGTGGTTAAATAGCCTGTGTGTTGAGAATCCCACAAGATCAAAATCAAACAACCAATCAGTTTTTTCGTGTTAGGGACCTGCCTTCAATTTTCTTTCAGTTAACGAGCTTATCCCAGTATTGTGTTATGGGCCAAAGAAGCCTTTGTGCTGATATGGCCATTATGTAAAAATTAATAAATCAGTGGTGTGTAGTGTTAAATGGCATCATTAAATTTTAATATGGTAGAAGTTTGTAAAAAACTTACGTCTTGTGATATTCCAGGGAAGGGCTACTTATTCTTAATGTGTTTTATATGGTATCTTTGGAAATTAAATATATTTACAAGAGCTTACAAGAACTTATGGTAATGTAAAACTTAGTGAGACCAACCGTTAAAATTTTGCATTAAATAAAATGTCGTTGTGCTTTCCCTAGTACTTACTGTAATATTTTTAATAGTGACAGCTTATGTTTATACATAAACTCTTATGTTTTATTTGGAACGATAATTTCATTGCAAGTACTAGTCTGTGTCTAGCTTTAAATATTATAATTTTTATTTATTGCTATTAAGTAAGTCAATTTGGTTTTTACATTCTTATATATTTTGTGCTATAATTTCATCCTGCCATCTATCGTTACATTTTGATACTTTTTGTTTGATAAATTGTTCTTGTTTTGCATTCCTTGAATGTATATTTCCATTATTTTTACATACTTTTCTTAATTTTGTACATTGGAAAAATAACCCGTACACTTTCCCGCTTACCTCCGTGTGTATTTTAAGATAAAGATACGGTGAGCAGACATACTCTTTTTAAGAGTATTATACTCTTTTAGAGGTTCATATACTCTTTTAGAGGTTCATATACTCTATACTCTTTTCAATTTGCAAAAATCCCCAAATATACTCTTTTCCTTGAAATTTAATTTAAAATCCACAGAAAGAAAAGAAACAATGAGGGTAAGTGGAGACCAGTACAGGCTGGGTCAAATTTAAAAGTGATTGTGCCTCTTATAAAATTCTTGTTTACTCTGCCTGGTACAAATGTTGATTGTGAAAGACTCTTCAGTGTTATTAAAACTTATTGGCGAGAGGATAAAGTACACTCCTGGTGTCAACACTCGAACAAGTAATGAAAGTGAAATGCAATGTGGACATGACCTGTGAAGAGTTTGGACTGGCAATAAAGGACGAATTAAACATACTCAAGAAAGCAAAATCATCCCAGAAGTATGAACGATGGTGTCATTGGTGAGGAAGTATTTGTAATTAGCTAATTACATTAGACTCATAAGTAATTTGAATCTGTAGAGTGTAAGCCTATTTTATAGGGGCTATAATAGAAGCAATAACAAATAACCACCCGTATTTTCGTTTTATTTATATGTTTTGTGCATGCGCACCTTCAACCTATAGACTATACTCTTTTTGGTCAAGAAATATTTGGTCACCCTAATAAAGAACAGGCTTGCGAGCCAAAGGTAGGTGGAAATCATGATCCGCCATGTTGATACGTCACACTTTGTAGTTAGTCTTCTGTTCTTTGAGCGTTCTCTGCAGTTAACGATCTCTACGAATTTAAAATACTGAAATATGGTAAGAAGGAACAATTGTGTGAGGAATACTAAACTTTTTAATTTTTTCTGCTACTAAATATCCATGAAGCTTACATACAGGGTGTACCAAAAGAAGTAAACCCTTTTGAAACACGCATTATTACTAGAGTGTACAAATTATGTCCCTCCTTTCTGCTGAAGGTTAGAGCTGTGGGTCTGGAGTTTGGAACATGAACAGGTGGACTAACACAGAACGTGCTTCCACCGTTGAACTTTACTTTTACAATGGACGAAGCATTGTGGAAGCTCAGTGAGCGTACAGACGACAATTTAATGTTTGCATTGCCTGCCCCCTCAAAACATGTCATATGGCGATGTTGATCAGTTCCGTACCACAGGTAATATTGCTGACAAGCCTCGATCTGGACGTCCGGAATCGTCTCGCACTGCAGAGAAGATCGAGACTATATGTACGTCAGTGTTAAATAGTCTCCAGAAATCACATTGCTGTCGTTGGCAGGAGCTGAGTATACCCAAAATATTATTGCGCAGAATCTTACGTGCTGACTTACACACATATCCCTATAAACTTCCAATTGTTCAGAAAATAAAGCCTACAGACATGTAACAAAGGTTACAGATTGCACATGATTTCCTTGTGCTGGCAGAACATCCAAATGGAAAAATTAGCTGGCCTCCGAGATCACCAGATCTCACAGCTCCTGATATTTTCCTCTGGGGAATGCTCTCAAGGACAACATTCGTACAGCCATTCGTGGTCTCTTCCAAGAAACTTTGGCGAAGGTTATGTCAAGTGCCTTGAATCCGCCAGTGTCAAACTGTACGCTTGTCATAGATATCTCTATTTCCGTTGTACCTCACAAGGTTGTTTCGTAATACATACGACAAATGGGTTTACTTCTTTTGATACACCCTGTACGTACAAAAAAAATGAGGTGAGATGCGTCTTACGTTGACATCACTGCTTTTAATATTGGTTACTGACCTATGGGGAATTACCGTATGTGTCGGCGTTTAAGACGCACTTCTTTTCTTCAAAAAATAGGTCTGAAAAACAGGGTGCGTGCCGATACTTAAACTACAATAATGAAGAACTTGTTATAGGTGGAGGTTTTATGTTTATAGATTGTGTTTGTTACGAACATTGTGTTCGATCGGTGTTCTGCGGGAACAGATCTTGTCGGACAAGTATTTAGTGGAGCCGTTCTTAAGAATTTTGTGCATCAAAGTGAGCAAACGCACCGAAGGATGGGATTGGACCGTCTTCTACGTCGCCTCCTTCTTCTACAGTCTCGGAAAGGTTGCACATATACCCTTTCCCAGCTAACTGTGGAGCAAGGCCGCGCATTGCGTCACAGAAGCGAGGGAAATCGAGTAGCCAAAGCGAAGCAGTACACGCTTCTGGGAAGGCAGTCGCTTTCCCCCCTCCACGCAATTCCGTTCCTCTCACCTGTTCATTGGTGGAGCAGTCTCGCGTCACTACTTGCGCAGAGACTTGTTTTCATTTGCCTGCTCTACAGTTAGCTGGTACAGGGTATAGATGAATTCTTTCTGCTGGGGCGCAAGTTTTTCATCGTTGTTGATGCGTTCAGCAAGTGGACGGACGTGTGGCCAGTCCATATACTAAGGAGACGGTGCGCTGATCTTAGTCACGTGCACACCTAGGCGTCTACAACCATAGTCTCTGGTAACGGTCCTACTTTGACGTCACTTAATTTTCAATAATGTTGCCTGACACGGAATTTCTCATGTGACATCTTCATCATACCATAGTCCCAGTAACGGTCTTGCAGAAAGGTACGGGCGGACAGTGAAGACCTGTTTGAGGAAACTCCTATACAACAAACCAAACATGAGTGCATTGGAATTGGATACGGAAATAGCCAGCCTTCTTGATAATTACAGAATGCTGCACAATACGCTTCTTGGCGAAGCAGAGAGTTTGCCGAAATTTACAAATACATAATTGATTTAAATGTAGTGTGGCTCATAATTTATAAATGTTTGATAAGTTACGTGGTGGTGCATATTGTATCTACCAATGCAGTTGGCAACCCTGTCTGAGCGCATGCGCTCACGCACCGCAATCAGTTCGGCATGAAACACTGGTAGGTTCGGTAGCAGCAGTGGTAGCGTTCATCCGAACAAGTTCCATTCAAAGGATGCGGCGGGCATTTCGACGGTCCAATGAGAATCGCTATCAACCCGTTCCGGAGTGTCATGGAGAGCCAATGTTAATATGCAGAACAGAAGTCTCCATGTTGGAATAGAAGTATACCCTGGTGTACTGATGTTTCTCAGTACAGCGTTCGCTACGCCTACTGATTGGAACGTGTTCGGATGAACGCTCCACTGCTGTGATTATATATATATATCTTGTCTGGTCTTACGGCGTGTGGCCGACATGCTGGCAAGGCAAGTAGGGAGCGGGGAAGCGACCAATCCAGCGCGACGAGAAACACAGCAGCCTGTAGAACGAGGTGAGCGCAGCACCTCCTCCCACGACGTCGCAACTCTCGGCGTCACTGCTGTTGTCTGGTTGGTCTGCTGCGTATTCCCCGCTTTCCACTTCCCTTGCATTATGTAGGCCGCCCGCCGTAAGACTAGACTAGAGCTATAGTCTTCGAACAGGCCAACGTTCCAGGTCATACTGATTGCGAGTATTGCAGCTGGTTAAGGATGTCAGGTTCTTGCGCATGCGCACCTCCGCTCGGGCACGCTACCAACTAATATTGGTTGACACAATATGCGTCACCCTGTAGGCTATATTATTCTTGTATATTTGGAAGAATGAAGTCACGCATTCTAAATAGTAGAGAGCTTTTGTACTTTTCACTGTGTGCATGAGAATATATTTCAACAGAACTCCATTCAACAATGGATACACACCCTCCGTATTCTATGGCAACTATTGAGAATTACAACCAAAACGTGCCCGTGTATATCGATTGGAAAAACAATGTTTTCAAGCAGTTCCAGAAGCCAGAATATGTGAGTATTAGTAAGAATACAATGAAAATAAACTGCCATTTATACTCTGTCCCAGCTAACTGTAGAGCAGGCAAACAAAATCACATCTCTACGCAAGTAGTGACGCGACATGGCTCAACCAATGAACACGTGAGAGGAACTGAATTCCGTGGAGTGGGGGAAAGCGACTGCCTTCCCAGCAGCGTGCACTGCTTCGCTCTGACCACTCTGACCCTGCTTCACAGTTAGCTGGGACAGACTATAGCAGATCTCTTGTAGATCCACCGATGTAACTTTGACGTTGATTAGCGCTCATGCCGAATACCTAACTCTCGGTAGTGAGAAAAGCCCAATAGTTTTAGGACAGAGAGGGAGCTATACTGCACAATCGACTCTTGTGTTTTACCATTTCAGGGCAAGAAAAAAATATGTTCACTCGTAGTACTTCATTCGGGCTCCTACTTGGCACTGTGCATTTTTCAATTCGATGTTCCTGTTCTCAGAATAATACAAATGTTCTTACATTATTTGCCATAGCTTCTTCCCTGTATCTACATTCATGTTGTAAACACACAGTATTGCCAGGTCGAACTTTACTTTTTAACTTCGATATAGATACTAAGGATTCGACTTTCTTTATTTCGTGTTTTCATCCGTATTTATGATTTTTATTTAATTTCGGATATTGAAGTTTCTATTTTTTAATAGCTGTAAATTATTTTTGTTATTTTAAATGATTTTCTTCAATTTGTTTGTGAAATATATGCTTTTTGGTTATTTTATTGTTCAAGGTTGTCTCATCGTTGTGCGATAAGGGGGACCCTGAGTTCACTTCTATTCCTTATCTCACAACGTGAGGACAACCTTGCGTTGTGATGTTTCTCCAGGAATGCCTACGTTGTTTGGTTCTCTTAGCATAGTAAATGTATTATTTATTCTAAGCTAACTAAATCCAACAATCCTTACATAACAAATTAGACATTTCACATACATCTTCACGAAAATTAGGCTTATTATGTTTCATTTTTAATGGAGGTTCCTCATACTTAAAACTGTTTTTTTTTTCTACTTCCAATTGCTTCCTCACCATAAATCCTACATTTCTGGAATCCTTGATTTACACCCTTTCCAACGATGTATTATACATATTTCTATTAAGAAGGGTCAATTACACATCCTTACTATATGAGCTACTACACTAGTCGCATTTCCAGCTGGCAGCTGATCTTCGTAACTGTTTCTGGCTCTTTCTGTCCCCCAATCGGTGTGCGGCTCGATGGGAGTCAACAACAAACTCAGTGCCTAAGTAAAAACTGTAGGTTACCATTTCCAGTTACATACCGACGTGTGGATTGTCGTTCCGGAGCCCTGCGCATGACCACGTGTGCAATTGTACCATTAGCTAACCCCCGTTGATTTCTGGTGCTGGCTATATCGTGGAAGAACTCTTTTGTTTAAAATACATATGGCAACATGTGGTGTAGCCGACGCTCATTTGTTTCGTCCCGTCTACAGCATTCGGTGCCATGTGACTCGAAAATGCCCGGTGTCAGTCGAAGGATATTCAACTATACCGCGTTTGTTACAACCTGTCCCGGTTCCCGCGCTAGCTGGTCGCTGGCTTTTCTCCGTGTTGGGGAAAGTCAAAGCCAGGCAGCCAATTAAAATTCGCAACGTCGCAACAGCGTCTACGTAAGCGCCTCTCTTCTGGCTTCCATTCGCTCCTCGATGCCCAGCAGACGATTTTTTCCTCGTTTCTCATTGGTACCGAAACTGTCGAGCGATCGCTAGCGCGGGAAACGGGACAGGTTCTAACAAACGCGGTATAGAGTGCGCCTCAAATCTCCTGCATATGGCCTTGAACGGCTGAACAGCACCAGCGAATCACAGACGTGCGGCGTTGCCTAGTTCCGTGACAATGCCTTTCGCTCAACCACGCTCTCGCTTTTCCGTTTGAGATTTCGACATGGCACCGCTGCAGTGCGCTACTATTGGCTATCGCCATTTGCAGGAGATTTGACGCGCACTCAAATCGCTGTTTCGCGGTTTCCCAGCCGCCCGCTGAAAATGCGACCAGTATACACAATCCCGCAACAAACCGGGCGCTCTTGTTCGCTTTTAAAAGATGACTAACATCTCGGATATTCGTTCAAACATCCTTTCGGAGTCTGAGATTCCTCATCAATGGGAATCTTTGGAGAGTTACATCGTACATCATGCTAATCTAACTTAATCCTCCGAGGGGCGCGTGGGGGACTTTGATACGCCACCTGTTTTTCGTTAAAAGAAAATGGCTTGTTTTTATATTTAAAATTGAATACCTTTATTTAGACATGCTCTTGCATTCTTTATTTGTGTCTTTGAATGTACAAATGTTCATTTCTTATTTATTTATTTTAATTAATACAATGATAACTTGTTGTTCTTATATAATACATATATAGGTATATTTGATTTTAAACATATTTATGACGTTTGTAAAATTATAACGAGTGTGTCCTGGTAGGTCAGTCGTTAGGTTGTCTGACTACCATTCGAGAGACCCGGGTTCGATCCCCGGCGGGGGAGAACCGGGATTTTTTCTACCTGTTCAAGCGGCTCCGGCGCCCACCCAACGTCGTACAAAGTGGGCACCTGGAGGAAACTCTTGTGGGTAAAGGCGACAAGGGGCGTGATGCTGATCACATCACCCCCACCATGCCCGTGATCAAGAAAGTGTGGGGCCCTAACCCCACACTCCCTATACGCCTTCATGGCGTAGTGCAAAGCACAGGGGAGCACTTTACTCTTTTTTTCAAATAATAAGGTTCTTACGTGTGTTTGAATTTACAAATGTGTATCTGTATAATAAGCTTTCGTATATAATATACTTTTACTCTATATATGTCTATTTTATTTATTTATTTTATCTTATTTTTTATTTCTTCTCACTCATTGAATAGTAGGCTAAGTTGTTGTTTGTCCGATAAATGGCATAAGGAATACACAGAAATATTAAATAATAACCAAACTTCACTGACATAATAGTGATCGGTGAAAAAATAATAATAATTACAAAAGCAACCAAAAAATAATATTGAAAATTAAAATTATACTTACACGAGAAGGCGCGTGGGGAAACTCAGTTACAACAAGACTTCAAACAAATGAAAGCGCGCGTCTGTTATGTAGACAAGGGGAGGCAGAAGAACGCGACTTCCTCCGTCGGTAGCAGAAACTCCAATGGAAGAATAACAGAGCGGAGGTAGGGTGGCGCCAGTAATATCTAGACAACACTACACACGATTGTGGGGTAACAAAGTCCCCCAACGCGCCCGCCGGGATGGGTTAACCTAACTACAGAACTTAATCATCTCGTGATTCGAACATCCTGACCACATTTCATAGAACAGTGATTATGCACATGCGAGACATGAAAGTCAGTTCTGGGATATCTGGTCAACTTAAGGTATAGCTACACTGACTAGCGGTAGCGGAATGTACAGTTGCAGGCAATAAAAATGATACACCCATATCCTGAAATGCTCGCTTGCCGGCAAGGCGTTATGCGTGTTGCCTACCTCTGCTGCGATAAGTGAATTTTTATGCAAATTGACAATGACACCGCCGTACAGTTAAGCAGCACAAACGACGCCTTGCAGGGAAACTAGTATTTGACGATCTCCGCGTCTCATTTGTATTGCCTGTAACTGTACCTCCAGGGCAGAAGTTCACCAACACCACAGAATTACAATTTACATTTACTTCATCTTCCAATGAAAGAAGCCTGATTTATTTAACTTAAAACTTTATTATTATTATTACTTAAATAATAATACAGTGAAACTTCTCAATAACGGACATGCCTGGGGGGGGGGGAATAAATATCCGTTATTAAGAAGTGTCTGCTATTCAGAAAGAAGTGTAGGATGTTACACAATAGGGTAAATATATTACAGTGCGTACTTTACGAACATAATGTTTTTTCCCTACATTCTAGGAAAAAAATACTATACTACATACGGTGAATTTTAATTTACTAAAGTATCCCTCATACATTACATTCAAAAAAGAAAATACAGTACACGTAGTTTAACCCTTTCTCAAATTACTGCATTCAAAATGACACTTCTCAAGATAATCACAAAGAAAACTGTCTACTGTCTGCACTTTTAAAAAGAAATACGTTCGGTGTAACATGAAACAATGAGCACTAGTTCGAAATACTGGCCATTGTTGTATCGAATTCCAGGAATTGCGACCGTTTCCTTTCAGGCTGTCCGTTATTAAGAAGTTTTATTTGCGTTGGGGAGGTAGTTTTCAGTGTCTAAGTCTGTTATTAATAATGTCCGTTATCGAGAAGTAATATTGCCATTAAACCCCATGTATTTCTGCCGGGGAATTTAAAAATGTCCTTAATGTAGAGGTGTCCGTTAGGAGAATTTGATTTTGATTTTAGTTTATTTTACTTCGCGTTTTGTGCCTCTTGGCTAATTTGCGAAGATGGGGATGAGTGATGAAATGATGAAATTGATGAATGGACATTCACAAACAACCAAGCCCGACCGGGATTCGAACCCGGGACCCTTGGCGTCGCAGCGCGATGTGCTAACCACTCGGCCACAGGGTCGGGCAATCCTTTAGGAGAACTTTTACTGTATTATAAAATTATTTCAACGAAGGACAATCGCAGAAAATCAAATGCGAGAAATTAATTCCAATTTCAATTAATAGTGTTAGGCAACACAGATAAGAAGGATTCGGTAAACTGTACTCTGTCCCGGGAATCTGTGGAGCAAGCCCGCGCATAACGGTAAAGAAAGGGAGAAAGCGACTGGATGTAGCAGTGCGCCTGGTAGCTGCAGTCGCGTTTTCCCCTCTATGCAAATACTTAACCTCTCCGCGTTCATTGGTCGAGACCTCTGGAGTCACTACTTGCGCAGAGGACTTGTTTTCGTTCGCTTGCTCAATAGATTCCCGGAACACAGTGTATAAATTCAGTGGAAATTATCAATGGATAGCCCCTGCATTCCCTGTCAAAATCTTCTTGTGCCGTCCCTGTTTAGGATAAAGTTGGACTAAACGAGATGCCTAGGACTTCAGGCCTGCCTTGGTTCGGTAGTTTACGTTAATTTTATTTTATTTTTACCGTAACTCAATATAGCCTTCCAAATCTTACTGTCGAGAAAACTTAATGCCTTCTGAAGTTACAGTTGCTTCATTTGTTTCGATTCTCGACATGGAGCTTTTGGGGTGGATGTTTTACGACAAGGTTCCTGAATAAAACTGCCCTGGTGCATACAAGTACATGAAAGCATCCATTGAGGGCGGGTTACAAAGGAGACCAAAGCATGGTGCTGATCACATCACTTCCACAATGACACAGATCAAGAATATGTGTGGTTTTACCTCCACTTTCCCTACAGGCGTTTATGGCATTGTGCAATGCACAGATGATGGAATTACGTTTAACATTTACAGCAGATTTATTACAATGGTTAACAAAGCGAGAGAAAACATTCTCCAGAAGTGCATTAATTTTCTAATAAATAATTGCATTAATTAATAATAGTTTTAAATATATTTCAATTTTTGTCTGGCTTAATTATCCATTGAATTGATTGATTGAATTGATGCTTTAAGGCCACTTTATGCACCAAAATTGATTGAGGACGATCGTTAGAACCGAAGGAGGAAGACAACAACCAAAATTGATGAAGGACGATCGTTCGAACCGGAGGAGGAAGGCAGCAACCAAAATTGATGAAGGACGATCGTTAGAACCGGAGGAGGAAGAGAACAATCAAAATTGATTAAGGATGATCGTTTGAACTGGAGGAGAAAGACAACAACCAAAATTGACGAAAGACGATCATTAAAACGAGATGAGGAAGACATCAACCAAAATTGATGAAGGACGACCGTTAGAACCGGAGGAGAAAGGCAACAACCAAAATTGATTAAGGACGATCGTTAGAACCGCAGGAGGAAGACAACAACCAAAATTGATGAAGGACGATCGTTAGAACCGCAGGAGGAAGACAATAACCAAAATTGATGATGGACGATCGTTAGAACCTAAGGAGGAAGACAATAACCAAAATTGATGATGGACGATCGTTAGAACCGCAGGAGGAAGACAACAACCAAAATTGCTGATGGACGATCGTTAGAACCGCAGGAGGAAGACAACAACCAAAATTGATTAAGGACGATCGTTAGAACCGGAGTAGGAAGGAGGAAGACAACAACCAAAATTGATGAAAGACGATCGTTAGAACCGAAGGAGGAAGACAACAACCAAAATTGATTAAGGACGATCGTTAGAACCGGAGGAGGAAGGCAGCAACCAAAATTGATGAAGGACGATCGTTAGAACCGGAGGAGGAAGACAACAACCAAAATTGATGAAGGACGATCGTTAGAACCGGAGGAGGAAGGCAGCAACCAAAATTGATGAAGGACGATCGTTAGAACCGGAGGAGGAAGACAACAACCAAAATTGATGAAGGACGATCGTTAGAACCGGAGGAGGAAGACAACAACCAAAATTGATGAAGGACGAACGTTAGAACCGGAGGAGGAAGACAACAACCAAAATTGATGAAAGACGAACGTTAGAACCGGAGGAGGAAGACAACAATCAAAATGTATTAAGGGCGATCGTTAATGGGAGATAAGGAAGACAACAACCAAAATTGATGAAGGACGATCGTTAGAACCGGAGGAGGAAGACAACAACCAAAATTGCTGATGGACGATCGTTAGAACCGCAGGAGGAAGACAACAACCAAAATTGATTAAGGACGATCGTTAGAACCGGAGTAGGAAGGAGGAAGACAACAACCAAAATTGATGAAGGACGATCGTTAGAACCGAAGGAGGAAGACAACAACCAAAATTGATTAAGGACGATCGTTAGAACCGGAGGAGGAAGGCAGCAACCAAAATTGATGAAGGACGATCGTTAGAACCGGAGGAGGAAGACAACAACCAAAATTGATGAAGGACGATCGTTAGAACCGGAGGAGGAAGGCAGCAACCAAAATTGATGAAGGACTTATCGTTAGAACCGGAGGAGGAAGACAACAACCAAAATTGATGAAGGACGATCGTTAGAACCGGAGGAGGAAGACAACAACCAAAATTGATGAAGGACGATCGTTAGAACCGGAGGAGGAAGACAACAACCAAAATTGATGAAAGACGAACGTTAGAACCGGAGGAGGAAGACAACAATCAAAATGTATTAAGGGCGATCGTTAATGGGAGATGAGGAAGACAACAACCAAAATTGATGAAGGACGATCGTTAGAACCGGAGGAGGAAGACAACAACCAAAATTGCTGATGGACGATCGTTAGAACCGCAGGAGGAAGACAACAACCAAAATTGATTAAGGACGATCGTTAGAACCGGAATAGGAAGGAGAAAGACAACAACCAAAATTGATGAAGGACGATCGTTAGAACCGAAGGAGGAAGACAACAACCAAAATTGATTAAGGACGATCGTTAGAACCGGAGGAGGAAGGCAGCAACCAAAATTGATGAAGGACGATCGTTAGAACCGGAGGAGGAAGACAACAACCAAAATTGATGAAGGACGATCGTTAGGACCGGAGGAGGAAGGCAGCAACCAAAATTGATGAAGGACGATCGTTAGAACCGGAGGAGGAAGACAACAACCAAAATTGATGAAGGACGATCGTTAGAACCGGAGGAGGAAGACAACAACCAAAATTGATGAAGGACGATCGTTAGAACCGGAGGAGGAAGACAACAACCAAAATTGATGAAAGACGAACGTTAGAACCGGAGGAGGAAGACAACAATCAAAATGTATTAAGGGCGATCGTTAATGGGAGATGAGGAAGACAACAACCAAAATTGATGAAGGACGATCGTTAGAAAGGGAGGAGGAAAACAATCACCAAAATTGATTAAGGACGGTTGTTAAAACGAGATGAGGAAGACAACAACCAAAATTGAAGGACGATTGTTGGAACCGGAGGAGGAAGACAACAACCAAAATTAAATTAAGGACGGTCGTTAAAACGAGTGGAGAAAAAGAACCACCAAAATTGAGTTAAAATGTCTGTAAAGGAAGGAAGGCGAAATCCTATTAATAAAAATGTCACTATTAAATTTCCCAAAAATCTTTTTAATTTATATTTAGTAAGGAAGCCATGCTCTGTGCCATCACGGTATTTTTAAATTGTATTAATATACAAGCTTCATTTTTATGTTGAATTAACATTGATGAGAATGTACACAGTAACTCTGATACACCTTCTCTGAATGGTAGGTATGTGGTGTAATTGGTAGGGAAAGCAGTGTGCGAATTAACGGGGGGTGCCAGGTATTGATGTTAAGACACCCACAAGCAGTGGCGGCGATTAGAGGCGGCATATGCCTCCTCACACTTTTTGACACTTTTTCCCCCATACTATGCTAAACCTTATCTAAAAAGGGAAATATGCTGTCTTTGCCCCTTCCCCGTTTTGGCACCTTGCCCTTCCCGATTTTGGAACCCAATCATCGTCACTGCCCAAAAGTTAATTGCTCTTCTCTTCACATCCCGATGGCTGTATCTTACTACTTCCAACGACGATCTGGCTCTTAGGTCTACGGCCAGGATAACATTTGTCGCCCTGTGTTTGTTTGTCCTTGTTTGAATTGCTTCATATTGCTTGGTTCTTTGTCCCAGCCGCGGTAGCTCAGTCGTTAGGTTAGGTTAGCAACTCAGTCATTGGAGTTCCATGGAAGCCTTCAGAGAGAGCGGACGCGGAAACTAGTTGCTCCGTGAATGTCAGTGAAAAGTTGCCTTCAGGAAACAACGAGCGGGAGTGCCGTGTGTGTGTTGCTTGTGGCGTTTGGTGCAGCTGGCGCTGGCGAGTAAGTAGAATTGGAAAAGTACTTTAGATTAGTAAAAAGATGAATATCATTAGAAAAATACCATCCAGATACGTTTTCCGTTCGGAGCACCGAGGCCGTCGGCGCGAGAAATTCATGACTTTATACATGGACAATTTCAACTCCACGTATATGAGATCTTGGGAATACAAATACCTACGCATTTTCGATGTGTTTTCATGAAATGTATCAGAGAAGCAATAATGACGCGAATATTAGAAAAATATGGTCCGGAAACAAACTTTTGTTATGATAATGGTGAAACTGTAAAAGTGCTTATGAGTGATGCGGGGAGGGAAAGAAAAGCGGTAAGAGTGTATAACTTACCACTAGAATTAGATGATAACTGTGTGAAAGAAAAAATGACGGAATTTGGGAAGGTGGAATGTATAGACAAAGAAACGTGCTCTGATAACTTTAAATATCAAGTTTATAACGGGGTGAGAATAGTGAAAATGGAACTAAAAAAAACTATTCCGTCGTTCATTACAGTAAAATCTCATCACTGCCATGTGATATACGACGGACAGCCGAGAACGTGCAGGGCGTGTGGAAAAGAAGGACACGATAGCTGGCAATGCGATAGTCGTCAGATAACAACGCTTCGTGTGAATAAAAACCAAGAGAGAGGTTATAGTGATATAATAGTGGAAAAGGGGAGTTCCTCGAACGCGAAAAATCAGTTACAACCAGATAATAATCAAAACAAGTCGGAAGGTCTACGAAAGGTGATAAAAGAACAAAAGAAAGATGAGGGGATAAAGAATGTGCCAAGTGATACCCGCCCGGTGGAAACGTTACCACCGGTAAATACAGCGACCACAAAGGAAGAACACAACCAGAAAATCTTATCGATGGACACAAAACAACCGGGAACTTCCCACCTAGACAAACAAAAGGGAAAAGGAAGTGAAGAAATGCGGGATGCCCACCATGCAGGACGAAGGGAACTCAGATGATCTTCCTCCCATCCCAGCGGCAAAGGACAACGTCCCAAAAGAGGAGGACAAGGGACCTTCAAAAGACTGTGAGCTGGAAAGTGAATTTAATACAGAAGAAGAAAGTGACGAAAGAGCCACTTCAGTGTCAAAGTGGAAAAAGTCTGAGCAGATGGGTGCAAAAAAACGGACGAAAAATACTTCGAAAGGTGGCGAGAACACAGTAGCGAGGAGGAGATCAGTGAGAGAGGTAGGAGGTATGAATAGAGTAATGAACAGAAGAAGTAAACCCTAGAAAGGGAAATTTAATTTGATATTTCATTTGTCATTTGTATATATATTTTTTTCAACGTTATGATGGACGATAGGAAAGTACTATTAATTGTGTGCTACATTATTCCTTTTTTAATGGTATATACTACTAGAATATGTACTATTAATATTAATGGAATCTTTTCGCCTGTAAAATGTTAGAAGAATTTGTACGGGTACACTCCATAGACTTATTGTTTTTGCAGGAAGTTTGTATGTGTGACTTTCCATCAATATATGGTTACGAAGCCATAGTTAATACTGGTATCAATGGCCGTGGGACAGCAACACTTGTTAGAAACGGCCTAACCATTAATAATGTAAAAAGGTTAGTAGATGGGAGAGGCATTAGGTTTCAAAGTACCAACTATACATTTGTAAATATTTATGCCCTATCAGGCATAGACAGTTTCGTGAACAATTTTATAATCAGGACATATTATATTTGCTACCGTTAAATGAATTTAAAATAATACTTGGGGGAGATTTTAATCAGGTATTGACTCCCAGCGATTGTTTAGGAGCTTATCAAAAGAGTCCAGCACTTGCAACATTAATTGAAGAATTGCATTTGAAAGATATTTGGTTACAGAAGAGACAGGAGATAATATTTACATATTTTAAAAATAAATCTGGATCGAGAATCGATAGGTTATATACAAATACAGATCAAATAAAAAATATAACATCCATCGAAGCATGGCCAGCGCCCTTTACTGATCATATGGCAGTAAAAATGGCAATAAACCTGGAAGAAACAAAACTAGTCAGGGGTCCTTCATATTGCAAGCTAAATATACAGTTATTAGAGCTTCCAGATATCAATGAAATATTTGCACAAAAATTGGTCGAATGGTGTAAACAACAAAAGCATTACAGTAATCATAATGACTGGTGGGTTCGATATGTAAAACCAAAATTAAAACTTTTTTCTGCTGGTATGGAAAAGAAAATGCAAAAGACAGAAACGGATTGATCAACTTTTATTACCAGTGTTTACACGAGGCATGTCAAGGGAGAGATGTCACCAAAAATTACCAAGCCATACAGCAGTATAAAGCCAAAATCTTAACACTCCAGAGGCAGCAACAAATGGAAGGAATAACCATAAGAACCAATTCCAAGAATTTAATTCAAGATTAAAGAACTTCGATGTATCACTATGTAAAGATGCAAAAACAACAAAAATCACTCATGATCAACAATCTTGTGGATTCAGGTGGAGAATCGCATGTGAGTCAGCCAGGAATCATGCAATCATTTTATGACTACTATGGGGAGCTCTATCAGATCGGGGAGGGGGAATCAGACAAGGGGACAATACTGAAATCGCTAAATAATGGTTTGCAAGAAGAGGATAGACAACTTTTAGATACTGAAGTAACAATAGAAGAAGTATATGAAGCGTTACGAACATGCAATCTTAAAGGAGCACCAGGAAAATATGCTATTGGTTACAAGTTTTATTTGCAGTTTTTTGAGATTATAAAATATGAACTAATCAAAATCATACAAGATGCCTTTAAAAATGGAAAAGTTTTACAAAATGAAGGCATCATCATATTGATACCGATCACACGCAAAACAAGTAGACGACTACAGACCAATAACATTACTAAATTTTGACTATAAATTAATGGCAAAGATCTTAGCAAATAGGTTAAAGTTAATTTTACCACGGATACTCAGCGAGAAACAAACATGCATTGGCAAAAAGCATAACATATTCAGTGCAGTTGGAGGGATTCGCGATCTGATATTCTATTATATGGTGCAGAAACTTGATGCATGTGTGCTTGCTTTTGATTTCAAAAGAGTGTTTGATTTAGTGTCGGTGCTAAAGGAATATGGATTCAGTGATAAATTTATTAATATTTTGAAAGGTTTCTATCAACAGGCAACATCTCGGATAATGGTCAATGGATTCCTGCCGTCCCCAATAAATATAACAAGATCAATTCGGCAAGGATGTCCACTAAGTATGTTCTTATTTGCTTTAACCCTGGATCAGGAAAACTACTCCCGACGCGATACACGCCTTTAAAGAAAACCAAGTGTTTGCTTTCGCAGATGATCTATCCGCTTGTTTCACCACAAACGAGCAAATGCAAAAAATGATGGCAGCGATACGTATATACTGCCGTGCTAGTGGGGCCAAAATAAATATGGAAAAATCAAAGGCGCTACCCTTTTGCACATGAGCTCAAAAATATCCAGATGTAGGGATACCATATGTACAGGAAATTAAAATATCAGGAATAATTTTTCACAGGGACGAGGAACAAATGTTAGAATTCAATTGGCAAAAGATAGCGAGAGACATTCGCATACAATGATATCAAATGCGCAGCAGACAGTTGAACATGATACAACGCGTGTGGTTTTTGCAAACATATATGTTTAGTAAATTAAACTATAAGGCCCATGTGATCCCAATCAATCAAAAATATCTCAGAATAATGAATTCAGCAATTGGTTGGTTTATGTGATACGGACATTTTTTTTCGAATACCACTATCCAATCTATGGCAAATGAAACTAAAAGGAGGATTGGAGCTCACAAATATTGAGATCAAATGCAAATCCCTATTCCTGGCAAGATCCTATACGCTATATGGCATTGAAGACTCCATTACATCATTATGGATACAGTTATGGACGGAGGAATTTCCACCCCAAAATCCGCCAGATCTACGCAGATTAAAAAAAGGACCGTTATATCTCCGAAGTTTGATGCAAGAATTCAGATGTGCTGCTTCCGCCAAAAGGTGAAGATGTAAAACTCTCTCAATACTTATATACACTGTTTCACAAACAAAAATGTATGAGTATTTTGGAAACTACCTCAGTGTTGTTTAGACAACAATAATTGTATACTTGTGGTGTGAAAGTGTAAACAGGTATCTAATATAAAGAAACCCATATTTGTATTACAGGTACAACTGCATGTTTACGCCAAAAATCTTGTATCAGATAGAGAAAATGGGACTCTTACTATATTACTTACTATGTTAAAAATTCTATACAATATTTTTAACAAAATTTATGTAAGAAATCAGATCTCTTTTGTATATATGCTGATAAAATAAAATTTTGTTAAAAAAAAGTCGGTAGGGCGTCTGAATGTTACAGCGAGAAAGAGACATGTAAGTTTCGGAGGCTAGATGTACGCGGTAAATACGATCCGCCATGTTGTTACGTCACACTTTAGAAGCTGGTTTGTTTCTTAGAGTATTTAGTTTACTTCAGAGAGACAACAGATAAGGCCATCTGTACGGATTTAAAATACTGAAATACTGGTAAGAAGAAGCAATAATGAGAAAAATGTATTGCTATAATTTTGCTCAGATTGCGTTCCAAAACCGGGGGGCAAGGTGCAAAACATGTGGGGGGCAAACACAGTATATTTCCCTTTGTAGATAAGGTTTAGCATAGTACGGGGGCAAAAGTGGTGCAAAGTGGGGGGGCAACTGCCCCCCTCGTCTCCCTAATCGCCGCCACTGATTCTGCTACTAAATATCCCTAAAGTTTGCATGCAAGAGAAAAACGATTTGAAGCATACAAAGGCACCTTAACATTTGCATCACGTTATATGAAAATAATAATAGTATCGAGTAGCACAACAGCCCGTGAGGGCCAGGGATTACCGAATGCCGGCCTCACTTCCACCTTGGATCATCTATCTATCCAGTTACAAGGTGACGTAGACCATACGCGACATATGAAAATAAATACTACTTCTAAAATTGGTTACTAATCTATGACGAAATAATTTAATACTTTTTTTATTGAAGTATATTATAGCTTAATTGAATCAGCTTTAATGTCATTATGGCAATTTAAGTATTCATTGTAAATTCTTGTCAAATATTTTTTACAAGTAGGAAAAAAAATATATAAAGTTTACTCCCTCACAGTAAAGTTAATAATTATTTCATTTTTAATGTCCAGAAAGAAATCTCCTGACTGCCACATGTTCAGAATGTAAAAATTGTAATTTCGTACGTATACTGAAAAATTTTACCTGTATCAACACATCTGCATCAACACACGTATCACACAACATGTTGTATGGGAGAACGGAGCCAATTGTAACATTTTTGACAAATGGGGCATTCTTTCTCAAACTATTGACATTTGGAGCTTGAAAATTAGCATGCACACACTTCAATATGCTATAGTACCATTAGGGAAGGCCACCTGCTGGAATGTTCCGGAAACAACTTTCTAATAATCTTGTGTCTGGAGGGGAGTGACTTTTATCTTCCTGTTTGGTACCTTGTTTCATTTGTACTTGGTACAGAATCTGAAGAAGACCTTGCTAGAAGGTTTAAACTTTACGTTTAGTTTATGTTTTAAAGTAAAATAAATTTCTGGCTTGGTCAGAATATTGAGTTTTTCAATATGTTGTTATTGATACTAATCAGTTACGATCCCACCAACTTTAATATGCTAATAATTAATATTTTAAATACGTGTTACAAATATTACAATTGACCATTTCTCAAGGCCAAATGTAACTCACCACAGGGGCAAACGTGCAACGCCTTGTTTATTTGTAACACGAATATGTTTTTTTTTTTTTTTTTGTTTGCGTTAATATTGTTCTTAGAATTTTACACCCTCTGGTTTTGTGTGTGATTAAAAGTGATGCGGGAAGCTGAAGTCATTTCCGAGATCTAGACATTTGTAAAAGTATCCAGTTTGGCACAGATATATCTCTTGTTGAATGGGTTGCCATGACAAAGGTGAATGATAAGAAGACAGAATGTTAATCGTGAAATGTAGAAATATGTGTAGGCTATGTGAGTTACAGAGTTACAGAATAATTGACCAGAGAAAGGTTCATTGGAGTTTGATTATCTTTGTAGTCAGGGGCGCAACCACAGGAAGGGGGGGGGGGCATTGCAACCCCCCAACCTTGGACGGAAATGAGTTGTGGGGGAGCAAACATTGACGACCAAGTCTACCTGCAGGGGGCAATTACCGCCAACAACTTCAAATTTTATGTAAATAAAAATACTTTTCGTAAAATTTTCTTGCTCGCTTCGCTCGCAATTCCTGCTTTCCTTGGTCTTATCAAGTTCAGAACTGTAGCTACACAGAGAAATAAGACTTGTCTTAATTCGTTTTGTTTTAAATGCATGGACAATTGTTTTGAGGAAAGGGAGCGTGCACATTTGAGAGACAATTTATGTAATTTTTGCTGTTGGTTTATTGTGAAATGGATGAATTGGTTGTGTAATGTATTTAAATAATATATTTTGTATATGTATTAAAGAATCTTTCAATACGTACACAATTTAGTGTCCACGTCGCTCAATGTTGCATAATGTGAAACATATATCGTGCATGAATGTTATGCATCTTAATGTAAAAAATAAATAGATAATATTTGGAATGCATTTATCAAGAATTTTCTGTCTTTCAAAAATAGTTTGTGTGCTTGTTTTTTATTATCAATGTGAAATTAAACGTGTTTAAAAAGTAATTCAATTCGAACACAAATGCTATAGCACCAATTTTTACCCCCTTTTTGCATAATTTACGAGGGTAATAACGTCTTTGGTACTACTACTACTACTACTAATAATAATAATAATAATGTTGGTTCGAATCCCGGCTTGGGCATGGATGTTTGTGAGTGTCCATTCATCAATTTCATCATATCATCACTCATCCCCATCCTCGTAAATTATCCAAACGTGGCATTAAAAGCGAAGTAAAATAAAGCAAATCTATAATAAAAATAGCAGTAATAATGTTATAAAATTATTAGCATTATTATTATTAAAATTATTATAATTATTATAAAAATTATTATTATTGATACGTTTATTATGGTACTTGCCCCACCAGACAAAAATTCGTGGTTGCGCCTCTGTTTGTAGTTGTAGTGATATTATAATACTGTTATTGATCTTAATTAAGATGAAGCGACATTAAACATTATAAAGGTAAGGAATTATGTTTTATTTTCTTCAACATCACGTCCTGAGACGACTCAGTGAAGTCGGAACATAAAGAAGAGTCTGACAAGTATACCTCGGACTTTAGGTTTTTAACCTATTGTTTCCTTTAAAGATATGTTAGAAATAATAAGTTATATCAGCGTTTCGTTAAAAAACGCAACAACTGATGACTTTTTATAGTGCTTAAAAAACTATTTTGCTTGTTAGAACCTATTTTAGGTTTATGTGCCTAAATCAAGCTTTTTTAAAGATTTTTTATATATTTTTAAAGGTTTTATAGGATTTTTGTCTCACACAGGCAATTGCTTTCTTTGGTCACGAAAGAATTCAATGACGAACGTGTTTGAAACATACTCTCTGTTGATGTTCTTTCCTCCAAGACCATAGTGATATTTCAAAGCTCTAATCAAAGCAAAATGTCTGGTGCCACTGTTACCTGTACAATCAAAACTGGTCTGATCTGTGTGGTCTTGCTCACTTTCGCGTCACTTCGTTGCTTTGTGGCATTCACGCCTTGCAAACATTTCAGCATTGAAGTTTGCACCACTGACTATGTTTTTGTTGAAAAGTTATTTTCAGACTATAAGATGATCAAACTAAAGAGAAAACTAAATATATGCTTACAGACCGAAACCAAGTGTTAGGTAATAATCAAAATCTAATTATTACCAACTCGTTTGAACCAGTTTCGAAATTCAAATAGTTAGGAGTAATATTAACAAATTAAAATTATATTAAAGAGGAAAAAAAAGTAGGCTTAATTCAGGAAATGCATGTTACTTCTCTCTTCATAAACTTTTGTCTTCTCGTTTAATATCTAAGAAACTAAAAGTTAAAATATACAAAACAGTAATTTTGCCTGTAGTATTATATGGGTGTGAAACTTGGTCCCTTACATTGAAAGAGGAACATAAATTGAGAGTATTTGAAAATAAGATCTTTAGGAAAATATTTGGACCTAAAAGGGATGAGGAGACAGGTGAATGGAGAAGATTACATAATTTACAAGTACATAATTTGTATTCATGTCCAGATATTAGAATCATTAAATCAAGAAGACTTAGGTGGGCAGGCCATGTGGAACGAATGGGAGAGGAAAGAGGAGTTCACAGGATTCTTGTTGGGAAACCTGATGGTAAGAGACCTGTAGGAAGGCAAGACGAAGATGGAGGGACAACGTTGAGATGGACATAAGGGAAATCGGTAGGGATGGGAAAGAGTTTATAGATCTTGCTCAAGATAGAGACAGATGGAAGGCCTCTGTTGCTGCAGACATGAACCTTCGGGTTTAAGAAGGCTAGAGAGTTAGTTAATTATACGACGGACGGTTTTAGAAGCGATATCGAGCGGAGCCATGCAGAGGGTGTGCGTGGCGAGCAGCCAATGGCAGGAGTGCAACGTTGTACAGTTAGGAGACTGCGGCCGTGTTCTGTATTTTTCTTGCTCGCAAGAAGTTTTCATGAAACTCGCCACTTTAAGGTTCATCATAAGATGGGGCACGACATTTTGAACCTGACTGTCCAAGTCCCATGGATTTCCGTCGTCTGCAGCCGGAGTTATCGTTTCTCCAAGAAACACGGGAAACAACACGTCTCTACACACACGCACACGATGACCCTTTCCTTTTCCTTCCGTGTTCCGTTTGTTGTTTTTTTGTTGCCACAGTGTTGACCCCTATGAGTTGTTGTGTCTTGGTAAAGCTATGGGTGTCAAATTCAGCTAAATATGCACAATGACCTATCATTGTCTTGTGTGTTCACAAACGCAATGTCTGGGTCAGTTTTGAGTTCAGCGTTTTCATAACAAGGGCGGTGTAAGATAATTTTACTCGTATGGCATGAAGAACAGTTGTGAGAGGATTCAATACAGCCCTTATTGATTGATTTATTTTACTTCGCTTTTTATGCCACTTTTGGCTAATTTACGAAAATGGGGATGAGTGATGATATGATGAAATTGATGAAGGGACCCTTACAAACACCTATGCCCGGGCCGGGATTCGAATCCGAGACTCCTGGCGTTGTAGCGCGTTGTGCAATACAGCCCTTATGTTCGATAGTTGTGCAATAGTGTGTGTGTTGCGTGAGTGTTATTTAATAATGTCGCGCCGGCGCCATTGTGGAGTGGTTAGCATATCGCTCTACGACGCCAGGAGTGCCGGGTTCGAATCCTGGCCTGGACATGGATGTTTATGAACGTCCCTTGATCAATTTCATTATATCATCACTCAGTCTAATTTTAGCCAAAGTGACAGAAAAGCAAAGTAAAATAAAGCAAATCAAATCAAATTAATAACGTCGCTCTCGAAACCTAATACGTACCAGTAGTACAGGCACCAAGGGTACTCGTATTACGTTCACAAGACAGAAATCTTAGTTTCAAAGCTTATTCTTACCTCAAGGAATTGGCGTTCGCAAGAAGTGCGTGCTCAAACAGTGTTTTCTCAGAGTCGAGAACTTACGGCTAAAGCGTGTGGTGTTGCGCATTATAGAACAGGGTAAAGTATCTACCACAGAAATCTGTAAACTCTATTCAAATCTCCTGGGAAACATGCCAGAAAACAGAAAGCAGAGCGATTCTGATGGCCTTTCAGTTCCTCTATAATAAATACCTTCAAACTTCTTTCAGGTACGAGTTTCTCTTATATGCTGCAGTGATATGATATAATCCTGTGTAGAATTCTTCACTATATATTTCATTGTACTCAAATATCACGTGCATTATACCCATAAAAAGCTGAATATTGGACCCAGCGAATTCTCTGGGGTTTCCCTTCCGCTAGCAGTTGGTTTGGCAACAGCACTGGCTGCGTATTGGCTGAACTCATGTTCCTTCTAAAAGCGTACGCCGTTATAGTTAGTTAACATAAGATGATCCTCACAGACAAAATTGCTTAGTTTGACCGTGGATAACATGAAAAAAGATTGTTGCCTAACTATACGGCGAAGAGTGGATTTTAATAGCAAATTTCCAATGGTAAGTTCTGCTATCGCCGTAGGGGTAGGCAACACACATAACGTTATGCAAGATAGTTGTTATTTCAGGATATAGATGTCCCATTCTCATTGCCGGTGACTATACCTAATCAGCATTTTTCATGAATTTTGAACTATTTTAAAATTTTTGAACCCACTTCAGGATCTTTTCAATCCTAACCTAACGATTTTTAGGACCTATTTTAGGATTTTTCAAACCTATTTTAGGATTTCTAGAGCCTATTTTAGGAACCTAAATTCACACTTTTTAGAACCTAAATATCCGAGGTCTACTCATAACTCTTCCTCGCACGGGGATTGGGAAACTACCGTGATGTGCTAATCCTATGGCTCCCACGAAAAGGAACGTCACAAATATAACTTATGAAGTACACTTGAATTTTACAGACATACAATTTATTTTTGTCGCTAACAGGAGCCGTGGAACTTCTGTGGAGTGGATGAACTTCACCAGCCTAAATGTCTCTCTGTAGTGGTGGTAAGGTAAGGTAATTACCGTGCATATAGCACAGTGCTATGAAGACACAATCAGGTTAGGGCTCCACACATTCTCGATCTCGGATATTTTGGAGGTG
This sequence comes from Lepisma saccharinum, assembly GCF_977018435.1. Lineage (NCBI taxonomy): Eukaryota > Metazoa > Arthropoda > Insecta > Zygentoma > Lepismatidae > Lepisma > Lepisma saccharinum. Next base: position 7,921,043 of record NC_139255.1, read on the forward strand.
ATGTGTTCAGCACAACGCTCCGGCCGGCTTTTACCCCCTAAGGTACACATTGATTTGAGGCTGGGTGAGTCCCGGAGCCGCTTTATGTGGGGACAAGGCCAGAAAAATTCCGACCTTAGATTACCCGCCCCGGGAATCTAACCGAGGTCTCCCGCGTGGCAGTCAGACGCACTACTAACTAGACCAGTGGCGGCGTCGCATGCAAATTTACTGCTTATAACCTTTGTCACCAAAATTCTAAATTAACATATTTCTACTAACTGTTAGCTCCTTCCTTCGAAGCGTCGAATGGAACATGCTCTATCTTCTGCAATAACAACCACATGAATACTTGGCGTGTCGGCTTGTCAATGTCCGACTACCACGAATTATAGCCAGATACTTCAGACTCCAACTGAAGAGCAAGAAGAGACAAACGAAATCATCAAATGGTTACTGACAAAACTACAAGACAAGAAAATAAGAACGCTCATCAAAACGGCGAAAGACAAGATCGAAAAGACGAAGAACGAATCAGATAGAACCGTCGCAGCCCTGCAAACACTCGTCGAGTTCGTCACAGAAATATTCTAAACAGACAACCAACAACAACTCAGATATAACACGAAATGTCATAGAAAAACGGCCCTTATAGGACCAAAAATTAAGATAGGCCCTTCTTAGGACCAAAATTCTGACGGCCCTTCTTAGGACCAAAAATGATGTCGGCCCTTCTAAGGACCACAACACTCAGTTCGTAACTGAACTGCCATCACAGACCGAACCTCGAGCGACAGTCGCAGAGGTAACAGAAACCAATTCACCGCACTACGCCATTACCACAACTATGAAACAGACGGGAGTCAAGGAAACGGTACTTCTACAGAAAACTTCAAGAAATTTCAACTACTCCCTGAGAATTCCGGTTTTCAAAACTTTAAATTCCGCCGATAACTTCTTTATACATACTTAATAAGTGGTTGGAGACTTGCGCACGTTGAATAATACGTATCACTTCTGCAATTCATTCTGTTGCTTATCTAGTTGTGTGCATAGCCTTCATCTATTTCGCATCTTCCCCTCATATTTTTGCTTTTCATGAATCAACATTTCTCCTCCAACATGTTATTTATATTCTGACGCACAGTGCTGCCATCTATTATTCCTAATGTAAACGCCTTTCCTTCCCTCTTGTTTCGATGTTCCGTGTATACATACCTGGTTCGTTATATTGTGTCTTGTGTGATTGAATGAAATGCACATGTGATGTTCATTTTTGAGCTGATCAATATCACAAGGTACTGGGTCATGGTACTACTCTCCTTTGGCATTCTCCACAAATAAGCAACAGATCAGGTGACTGAGTTGACAGGGTATAGGTCGTTTGTTTCCTCTGAGAATGGGGGGTTGTTAAAAGCGATGTTGCAGAATCTATGATTTACTCGCGGTGCGTGGGGTACCTCGAAAAGTTCTGCACATGTTTCATTAGACATTGCCACTCTTTTTCGAAAAATTATTTTTTCGAAAACGAAAAAGAAAGATTTTTTTCGAAAAACAGATTTTTTTTTCGAAAACCTGAAATTTTTGAAAATACGAAAAACGATTTTTTTTTTTCTTTTCAAGGAACAAACTAATTTTTCTTCCAAAAAAACCTGAAAATCGAAGAACTCAGTTTTGAAATTTCCCTTTATGAGGTCGAGTTTTCAAAACCTGCCATCTTCAGGTAAATACTGCATTTCGCATTTTTGTTCAACAAGCCGTGTGAGCGTTTTGAAATGTGTGTAGTACGTGTGTGCTTCTAAATACCGGTAATATGCAATAATTTGTGTGTAATTACAGAAAAGGAACATTCCTGGACAGGTCAGGTCTATTTGTTTAGTAATGCATCTTTTACCAAGATACGAAGATGGATGCCGATTAAGCAAAATGATCAGACATCTAAATTTGCTCGTTACTAATAACATAATTCCTTTTCGGGAAAACATACATGGAAAAGCAAGAAAGTAATGGATTTATAAAGAGAAATTACCATGTAACACTAAAATTTCGAAAACAAGTTCATGGAGCCATATCACGTTTGCGAAAAAATATTTTCTTTCCAAAATTTAAAAAATCGGACGAAAAAGAAAAACTTGGAAATGGAAGAAAAGCGGAAATGAAGAAAAAAAGAAAAGGACCAAAAATGAAAAAATGAAAAATTTTCGAAAATAGCCAAAACCGAAACGTACAGTGTTGTCAACTTTTGGTATACTTTTCTCCAGGCCACACTGTACCTTACATTTATTTCACCCTATTCGCACAACAGATTCGCTGGTTGCATATCACATAAGGGGGAATTATAGCATAAATACCTCATGATGTTAAAGCATGCTCTTTGTTTCAAACTTTGCGGCTTATTACATTGTACTGTAATTAGGAATCCCTTCCTCTATCCATGTTATACAGGGTGATTATAAAGTCCCATGACATTTTTGGGAAATCGGCCACTAATATCGAAATAAATGGTACTACAATACAGAAGAGACACCAAAACACAAAATTAACGCTCTTCCATATGAAAAAGTCTATGGGCCATTCATGTTTGTGGAACAATCAATCAATGGAGGCACTTACCTCGACATGTTACAACTGTTTCTAGAGCCGCAGTTGTTGGATGATGGTATCCTTGGTACAGCAGTCTTCCAACAAGACGGTGCACCGCCCCACTTCGCAATGACTGTTCGAGAGTACCTCAACACCACCTTTCCCAACAGGTGGATAGGAAGAGGATCTCTTCGTATGTGGGCATCCCGTTCACCTGACCTTACCCCACTGGATTTCTTTGCTTGGGGTTTTATAAAAGAGAAGGTCTACAAACTAAGGTTGCCAATCTCACAGTGCTGAAAGAACGCATACGAAATGCATGCGAGATGATCACTCCGCCTATGTTGGAGAAGGTGTTTAATGCTACCTGGTCCCGTTGGGACACTTGTTTTTTAAATTGATGAGGTCATGTTGAAAAGTGTTACTTTTGTGAAGGTCATGTGGAAAAGCGTTAATTTGGTGTTTTGCTGTCCCTTCTGTACTGTAGTACCATTTATTTTGTTATTAGTCACCGATTTCCCAAAAATGTCATGGGACTTTATAATCACCCTGTATATATAGCAGAATGCAAATAGGATCGTTACAACCAGAAGTGTCCAAGACTGAACAAACACGTAAAATATATTTGGGATTTTATAGGCAAGAGCGCTCACAGGCTTTGTTCTCAGGAGAGGGGGGGCAGAGTGAGATGTTTTACCTTGGCTTTAAATTATAGAAATATATACAGGGTGTATCATAAGTAATAGACCAAACTGACAAAGTTGAAAGTACACGATAATAAAAGCAAAAAGGTTTGAGTAAACATGGGTCGGCAAACGAGCCGTTTTCGAGATAATGTGAATGTGTGGTTACAAGCTGCCACTGACTTCATTGTTTGTAAACGTCGCCCTAGTTGGTATAATGCTGATAATACAGTAAGAAAAGTCATTGGAAATCTCATTGACGTGACTCCCACAGTACGATTAGACTGTGTACTGATTGTATCCATATAGGCTCCCCCGATGGCTCATTGGTAGCGTCGTCGCCTTGTAATCAAGAGGTCTCGGGTTCGATACGCGGTAGTTGCACATAGTGGTTCGGATCCCACTTTAAACTGTAGGTCTAGTCCCGATTAGCCTTACTGTGCATAAAGTGGACTTAAAACACCAAATCGATCAATGATTGTATCCGTCCTATTTGATTACAACGCCACCTCTCGGAAATGTTCTGTTTTGTAAACAAATTGCAAACCTCGGAACGCGCAAGGAGTAAGGCACTCGGTGTTTACAAAACGCAATCAGTGTCAGCTTCTAACCACACATTATTAGCATTTTACCAACTAGGACGACGTTTACAAACAATGAAGTCAGTGGCGGATTGTAACCACAAATTCGCAGTATCTCGAAATCGGCTCGTTTGCAGATCCATGTTTATTTGTTTACTGAGACTTTTTTGCTTCTATTATCGTGTACTTTCAACTGTCTCAGTTTGCGCTATTACTTATGATACATCCTGTATTGTGCCTTTTATTGTTGTTGTTATTATGATTATCATTGCTATTATTATTATTTATTAAATCATAACATTGAAATTCAATTGAAAAACTTTGGCGTTGTTGACATGTTCAGACTTAAGTTCACTACTTAAATTGAAACCACATTCCCCTTTTGCTTTCCTTCTGTAAAGATCTATCACTTTGGTGATGAATAGTTCTTTTGTCTTTTTGTACTTTCTCACGATACACAGATATTGAACAGAGACCACTTTCGGGATGGGAAATTTTCCTGACCCAGATTTTTTCAGTCCCGAAAGCCTGTATATCATAGAAATTTGTAATAATATTGTTAGACTCTTACCATTCGAATTACATAAACTTTTCCCACATATCTCATGTAGGACAAGTGGCCCCTCTGGCTCCCCCTTTGCGGGCGCCCATGTTCATTAGGCACTTTTAGGGGTCACTCGATAGTCACTGCTGGTGTTAGTGGCAACCATAGAGCACAGGCTGTTCATATACGCGTCAGAAATTGTCTCCCCTCCTCAAAAACTTGGGGGAAATCTCTGGAACAATCGAATGGAAACACGTTTCTGCGCAAGTAGGACTCGAGCGGACTTGTCCACATTAGCAAGGAAGTGAATGCCTGGAGGGGAAAGCGCGACTGAAATGACCAGCCGATTGCAGCAGCTCGCACAGAGTTTCTCCGTCTACTCGTTTTCTGCCCTTGTCTACCGCTATGAGCGGTATTGCTCCATAGATTCCTGGGACAGTGTGTAGTCTAATGTTTTGAAATTGAAAGAAACGTTAAATCGAGTGTATACTGTATTTATATTAGAAACTGTACTTCTTTCTCGTTTTATCATTTGTTGTAGATTGTGCTGTGTTTCGATGTTGTGTCTTATAGAAACCTCTCTTCTGTTTCTTCCTAGCTTTGAACTCTAGTCGGCGAGACATGCTGAATACAAACGCCAACATATCCACAGACGGTCAGTTGAGATCGCGCAGGAAGGCAGCCAAGATGCTAGTGGCTGTGGTCGTCATGTTTGCTGTCTGCTACCTCCCAGTGCATCTGCTCAGCATTGTCAGGTAAGTTGGTTATCTGATTGATTGATTAATTTGCATTATTTTACTTCGCTTTTTGTGCCACTTTTCGCTAATTTGGGGATTCAGGGCCCGGATTTTGATGGCATTTCATCTTTTAACTGGTGCAATGTAGACATTGCTTACTAGTACAGAAATCCTGAACACCCTCCTCAGGTTGAAGAATTTTTTTTCTAATTTGTCACCATTTTTTATTTTTCGGTCATTTTTTTAAAATTTTACGTCATTTTGGATCATTTTTTTACAATTTTGCGTCATTTTAGGTCATTTTTTAAAATTTTGCTTTATTTTTAGGTCATTTTTTAAAATTTTGCGTTATTTTTAGGTCATTTTTTAAAATTTTGCGTTATTTTTAGGTCGTTTTTTTTTTAAAATTTTGCGTTATATTTAGGTCGTTTTTTAAATTTTGCGTTATTTTGAGGTCATTTTATAAAATTTTGCGTTATTTTAGGTCATTTTATAAAATTTTGCGTTATTTTTAGGTCATTTTTAAAAATTTTGCTTTATTTTTAGGTAATTTTTTAAAATTTTGCGTTATTTTTAGGTCGTTTTATAAAATTTTGCGTTATTTTTAGGTCATTTTTTAAAATTTTGCTGCATTCTTAGGTCATTTTTTAAAAAACTTTTGTGTCATTGCATGCTGAAACATAAGAAGATCAACAATTTCTGTTCTGTCTGAATGTTATCTTGCGGTACTTACTCTGTGTTTAACTACCAGCGCAACAAAGCCTGTCTGAAGATCGTGAAATGCAACATTGTCGAGTTTCTTATTCAAAGTCCGTGCAACACACCAAGGTGAAGAAGCAATTGTTAAATTGTTGGTCTTGGAATATGTATACTATTTTCAATATGCAGATTGACTTTTGTACGAATTTTTGGGTCATTTTTCGAAGATTTTAGGTCATTTTACAGGATTTTACTTGTCATTTTAAAGGTCATTTTTCATATATTTTTAAGTCATCAAAGTCCGGGCAATGGATGATATGATGAAACTGATGAATGAACACACACAAACAATCCCAGGTCAGAAATTGGACGTGCTAACCATTCCGCCACTAGGCCGGCTGTTGGTTATTTGTAGGGCTAGGAAGTTGATGATTTTTTTCTGCTCCTTGAGGACAATTCTAAACTTGATAAAACTTCAATTTGAAACACAAAACATGTTGTTGTTGTTTTTTTCTTGGTTTTTTTTTTGCATTTTTTTTGTTGTAGAACATTTTTCAGTATTTTTGGTCTTTTTGTTGCATTTTTATAATTTTTGAGGTTTCTTCTTGCTCCTTTCCTGTTACTTCATGGAATTTTAAATAAATTTGTTAGCATAACTAACATATGAAAATCACAGGGAAAGAACGGGCTTTGTCTATTTTTAGCTAAATTGAGGTAAAGATACTATAAAATAGCTCTGTGAAGATTTGATTGATTTTGTGTTTTAAGTCCACTTTATGCACAGTAAGGCTAATAGGGACTGGACCTACAATTTAAAGTGGGATCCGAACCACTATGTGCCTCCATCGGGTATCGGGGATTATTGATTACAAGGTGACGACACACCACTGCGCCATCGGGGAGGCCCTGGCTCTGTGAATGTTTCTACCACAACACTCTATGCACTACATCATTCTTCGAAACCAGTCGCCAAACCAGCTCTTCCACGTCTCGTGAGGGTGCTGGACACACTCCTCATCCCATGCACTTAGAAGGTCTTCGTCACTGGCAAACCGTCTCCCTTTGAGCCTGTTCTTCACGTGAGGAAACAGTGCGAAATCACATGGAACGAGATTTGTACTGTAGGAAGGATGCTCCATCACATTCATCCCTGAACCTGCCAAATACTCGGTGCAGACTTTGGAGTGGTGTGCAGGAGCGTTGTCATGGTGAAAAAAACACGTGTTGAGCCTTGAGCATGGACGAATGTTTCTGAGTGCTTGTAGAATTCTGGGAAGGCATTCCTCAGTGTACCACTTCCCTGTGACTGTCTTCTATGTTTCCAGCACCACGCGCTCCACAACCCCCCTCCCCCCTCCTAGCGGTGAAGAAGACGCACACCATTATCTTTTTCACAGATCGTGATTTTCGCACTGACACTGGTGTGTCATCGTCTTCAAATAGTAAAGCCAGGTTTCGTCACCTGTTACGTAGGGCGATGTCCCGTTTTCTAAACTTCTTCAGCATTTCCCGGCACCATGAAACACGTTGTAGCATCTGCTCGTGTGTTAAGGAATGGGATACACAAAGGGAGCAAACTTTTGTAACTTGAAGATGGTTGTCCAGAATGGCATGAATTGCAGGTGCAGGAATATTCTAACACTCCTCTATTTGTCGAAAGGTTACACGCCTGTCTACCTCCAACATCTTCCCGACAGCAGTGATGGTCTTCTTGGTGACAGACGAGGCTGGAACATCTTCCAGGCTGAAATTTCCTTTTTTGAACTCCCGATACCACCTGAATATAGTCGAACGATGAGGACAATCATCTCCTAGCACAGGTGTCATTTCTTCCAAGCACTGATCAACACTTAAACCACCTTCAAAGTTGTATCGCAAAATTGCATGGGTATTCTGCCTTTGACCAGGTCGACATCTTGCCTACCTCTTACTGCCACAACTCAGTGGGAACTACAGTATGTAACATTCTTATTCGTACACACGAATTTTCAAAGAAAATGCTTTAATATCTGAAAGGAAATACACTCTTTTGAAATTGTTTCTTTACAATTCAATAACTAATATCATAAGGAACATAAAATAAATTCTGTATAACCAATGACAATAATAAATTAAATGAAACTGAAAGAGAAACATCCAATTTTTTGTACAACTTTTCTATTCGTACACTTAATAATATAAAAGAAAAAAGTATATTCAGATCAAATGAATGACAGTTCTAATACTTTGATGCGTATCCTTTGGCTTTAATTACTGCTTGACACCTGTTCCTCATAGAATTAACCAGTTTCCGACATGTTTCAGAGTTTATTTTATTCCACTCGGCTTGCACAACAGTTTTCAACTCTTGTTTGGACTTGACGCCTGCTATATGGACTCGCCTCTTCAAAATTGCCCATAAATGCTCAATGGGATTTAAGTCTGGACTTCGAACTGGTGTTTGTAGTAGTTTGGGCACATTCCATAGCAGCCAATTCATGTTAACTCGCACCTTATGCTTACTGTCATTGTCTTGTTGGAATCTGTAGATAGGCGGCATGTCTATTTCTTGGGCACTCTGCTTTACATTGTTCTTCAATATGTCCAAATAGACATATGCATCCATGATACCATCAATAAACTGGATGGTACAACACCTTTGTACGACATACAGCCCCAAATCATGCATGACCCACCACCGTGTTTAACTGTTGGATCTGTGACATATAACTGTGTAGATATGACATTTTTTCCTGGAAAATTCTATGTGTACGAATAACAATGTTACATACTGTAGCAACCAGAGCTCGTCCTGCCATCAACGGTGCAGGTCAGAACCTGTCTGAACACGCGTGAACTTGTGGCAACGTGCAAACATTGGTTGAGTCACATTGCAAACCTTTCCTAGCGCCCTTACAAGAATGAAACGTTCTTTTTCCATCCATTGCAAAGAGGTTTTGGTTGCATATACTAAGTACAGGATAATAACATGCTCATAACAAGGAAATAACGTGCTCTCCTGTAAAACCAAGAAAATGGACAAAGCAGGTTCTTTCCCTGTGGGCTTCATATTTAATTTTCCTAACTACACCATTAATTGAATAGCTATATGATCAATTTAAGAGCACAATATTATTTTTAAGTGACATCTTTGGCAAATTGATTCTGATAAATTTACTTTTCCTCCAGTAAACTTAATATACGGGGTGGCCCAAAAAAGGTAACTGAATAATTTTCTTTACAGTTAGTTACCTTTTTCGGGCCACCCTGTACTTTGGGTGAAGCCTACTTTGAGGTTGACTTGCTGGCAGAAGCACCAATCTCACATAAATATTGGGGGAGGAGGGAAAACTGCCTTGCCCCCCCCCCCCTAAATCGACGCTTATGCTTGCTGGCGACTTTTATCGTTTCAATATGTGGTTTTAAAGTAATACCTTATAGAACCGGCCTGACAAAATGAGCTGTAATATAAAATATACCGTATAGATATGAACGTAATTTATACATGACGTATGTACCTTGGATAGTGTTTCGTTGATTGCGATCAGAGCATGTGTTGAAAGTGTCCGCCGTTTTGAAGAAGGCACGTCTCCACCCTCGTTTGCATACCGTAAAAGGGGTAACCGACAGATTTTCAGAGGTTTTCGTCCTGTGGAGCCTATGCAGTCGACGTTACAGAAGTGATGTTTAGTCGTTACAGCAAACAGTATCTTGTGAACAGATATGATTATAGGCCACTCTCATTGGTCAGCAATAGGGTTGCCAAAAATGCCATTATGTATGTCGACACACATATACACTTCGACACCCCCTGAAAAACAACCTGTTGTTGAAGTTGACACCTCATGGGGTGAACTTCGACAACAGAAAATCGTAGGGGCAAGCGTTATTGTGATTCTTTGACAAATGTGGAGTACCAGGGTTGCCAAAACAACCTTCCTTTACTACAAACGTAAGTCGTACATATACAGGAGTAATAAACAAAAACAGAACAGAACCAAATGAAAAGAAAGACTGTCGCAAAGTTCATTTTCTCTGCGATAGAACAGTTCTAATCCTCCGAGCAAACCTCGCACTCAAAGTACGGGTTCGCGGTTCCCTAATTGCAGACAACATAGATCCACTTGTTGCAGGTGGTGCACTGGATCCAGTCTGGGCCACTTCTTTCAGGGTATCAACGAATATCTTCTCCTCGTCTGCAAGAACGCGGGAGCGGTCCACCACACTTCCGTGCTTCCCTCTGTCCCTGTCCAGAAGCGTCATTCTTGGCACTCCTGCCTTCCTGGCGGCTGCAGCTATCGACATCCCACCAGCAACAAGTTTGATCGCCTGCTTCATGTTCCTGGGGTCGTAGTGCTGGTAGGTACGACCTCCCACTACTTCTTGTACTTCCTAGGCATGCTACCTTCTGCTTCACCTACAAGACAAGATCTAATGACCATTAGAAGCGTGCCTTTGTTTCAAACGCAGCTGCGAATGGGATATCACACTACCCTGTCGAAGTTACCCCTGAAGTCGAAGTTTTACGGTATTCGCCGTGACTCGCCTTAGTATTTCTCCGGTGATATTCCTGATTTCAGCCGAAATGTTGTCATTTAAAGCTTGTAACATACGCGGTTTGTTTGCGTACACCCTGTCCTTCAGTAAACCCCACAGGAAAAAATGCGGGCTGGGAAAGTCTTGGGGACCTGTCGCCTGGGTCATAGCCGTAGGCAGGAAAAAATTTCGGGGGGGTTCATTCATAATTGTTCCCATGGGCGTCGCCAGAAATTATAATAATAGAAATAATAACAATAATTGTACAATAATAATTAAAATTTCATAATAATAAAACAATTTTATTCCATAATAATAATAATAATTATTATTATTATTATATTATTGTTATATCATTGAGGGGGCTTACTCAATCCAGCAGATGAGTGAATATCCAGCACAAGTTTCTTTCTGTTTTTTTTACGTTTCATACAGTGTGTACTGAAATGCACAATTATTATACTTCGTCATTAAACTTTAGATACCTTCAAGAGAAAAGCTTCAAAAGTTAGATGGAAATTTTAGTCATAAAGTTTTTGTTGTTTGACTTCAAAATTATTTTTTTTGAATTTTGAAAAGTGTGGAACCAGTTATTCTTTTTAAAAACTTAGCCTGGTGCATGGATGTAACCTCAATCGCGAACGTAATGCGCTACAAAACTGGAGATCCTAGGTTTGAACTCCGACTTTATCGGACAGGGAATTTGAAAGCTGGAAAGGTAATTTTGGGACAATCATAAGGGAATCTTCAGTCTATATTCTTGTGACGCAGGAGCAACACTGGAAAGATGACAGCAGAAATGATAATGGAGGGGTCGCGAGTGGGTTACGATTCTGAGAATAAATCCTGTTTCACTCAAGTTTCAGAATTCCAAATGTATGAAAATTCTAGCTCGATCGTTTCAACACTGTCTCAATGTATTTTTGTGATGCTTCGAAAAAAAAATTGAAAATTTGTTACAGATTTTGGTTACTGAACTTCCATTAATCCAACATGTCAGAAGTTTCGGGGGGGTTTGAACCCTAGAAACCCCCCCTCTAAATACGGCCATGGCCTGGGTACTGCAAACACGTTCAATGAAGCACTGTGGGAAACAGAAAGCAACTTCACAACGAAATAACGGTAAGCTTTTACCCAACCAGCATAAGATGCTCTCTGGTGGCGAAAAATAGAACTATCTCCAAGCGTGTGCAACGATAATCGCGTAAGGTTCAGGCAAATAAATTTAAACGCAACGGAAATACGGCGATCATATCCTAGCCGATTGGCGACCGGAACGGATGTTTTACTCTGCTCGCATCACATCCGATCCCCGACCGGAAATTAAACAACACAGGATGTAGAATAAAAAAGTAATTAAAATAGGGTTGGACATTTTGCTTACCAATATCTTTGCCGTTGACTGCACGTGCACCGCTACTTGTCCATGAGACTTGCAGCATAAGTGCTGCCACCTGTCGTACCATCCGCACACCATTCGACTCAGCACACGAGCGGCTAGGGACAGCATTAACTCCTTGGGAAATACATGCTAACAGCACCAAACCTGGCCTGCCACGTCAGTGGCGTATGCTGAGTCTAAGACCTGGATTAGCTATGGAGGAAGGGGGAAGACTAGACTCATTCTTGACGTCTTCAAGGAAGCCACGTTGCCATCCCAACGGTAGTCACGTTGCAAACTTTAAAAAAAAAATCAGCTTGCCAACTCCTAAGAATTTAGGTTGCCAACTCCTAAGAATTCAGGTTGCCAACTCCTAAGAATTCAGGTTGCCAACTCCTAAGAATTTAGGTTGCCAACTCCTAAGAATTCAGGTTGCCAACTCCTAAGAATTCAGGTTGCCAACTCCTAAGAATTCAGGTTGCCAACTTCAGAATACCCATTATCTTATTTTTCAAATCACCTTAATTCACACAGTTTCTAAGAGATTTCTCTTCAGTATTTTACTTTCTAGGCTTCAGGCTTCGCAGAGAACCTAGCTAGCCTGGAATATACGCCCCTGATCCACGTATGTATATAATAGCTTAAATAATCATGTAAATAGGTTTGACAAGTTATATTTTGTTAATTTAAGCTATTATATGCATACGTGGATACTTTAGGCAGGTCAGGTTTGGTGCTGTTAGGATGCATTTCCAAGTTGCTAATGCTGTCCTTAGCCGCTCGTCTCAGCACGTCCCACGGATTATCATATCGTAATTGTGAGAGGTTATATGCATCACCTGCAGCATTAATAGCAAATTCAGCAGACCGGTTCTATAAGAATCGCCCTGTATTAGTCACTACATAAAAAACATAATCTCTTATGCGCGAAACAACTATATTTGTAGATGCTGACCGCTACTGTATCGTGCAGGACACATTGAAAGAAGATGAATGACATACAGAGACAGTACTGGCGTCCGGTCGGCTTCCTCTCCATCTATGTCAAAGATACCTAACTGGCGGGCGAACCAGGACTTCAACTATAGCTGTTACAACCCTTTCTGGTTGCTAGGTTTCTCTGATTCTGTCCCCAGATACACGAGACCAACGTAGACGTTGTCTCGAGAATATAAATCCTTACCAGAACATATTATATTGAAATGGCGTTGTATCTTAATAATGAATTTAACTTCACTAAGTCTAGCTCTATAGCATTTAATAACAAGATCAACAACAAACATAACGAAAATAATAATAACAAAACGTTCTGACATGTATTTCTCAAGTTTTCGTGTCGTATACTGAAAACTCCCAACCTTTCTCACTCCAGGAGAATCCGCCATTATGAAGAATGTCAGCCATGTTGGATTTTATGCAACATTTCAGTGCTTTTGTGCATAACTCTTGTGTTATCTAACCTAGTACTTGATCTTTTTTTTTAAAAAAAACTCTCTCCTTATACAGAGTGGTCCACAAAAAAGTAGCCCGACGTGGTAGTACCGGATACCGGCAGAAATAAAGGTAGGAAAGAGTAGGAAAATGTGAACACTGGCTTACCTGCATGTTACATGAGATGCTGAAAGTGGCCCCTGTTAACGTCGAGGTACTTCTGTGCACGTCGCAGCGTATTGGCTGACACAGCCTGTAGCTCTTCACGAGTGATGCTCCGGATGGTGTTGGTAATGTTTTGCTGCAGTTCAGCCAGGGTATGGGGGTTACTTGCATACACCTTCTGCTTTAAGCATCCCCAGAGATAAGAACCACGGGAGAACAAATACGGGGAACGAGGGGGCCACAACCCCTTGCTTACTGTGCGCTCTTCTGTAAACAGTTCATGCACCAACGCCAGGGATTCGTTCGAAGTGTGGCATGTGGCTCCATCTTGTTGGAAGTAGGAGTACAGTCTTTCTTCTGGTGTCGTCGTAAAACGTTTGCAAGAAGCCACGATAAACTGCACTATTCACTGTTTATTAAAAGAACACTGGACTCAGTATACGTGTTCCTGAAACTGCACACCAAACACCAATTTTTAGTCATGGAGGTGTGTCTTAGTGCTCAGCGTGCAGGATATGTGGATTCTCAGCAGGCCAGTACGTCATACTCAACTAGACTTTAATTATAGAAATAGAGATGACTATATACGACATATACACATTCGTAGACAGGAAGCGTAACAACAGCGTTATTTTGCAGGTGGTTTTGTTCCTGAGTACCGTCCGCACATATTCTTCCACTATCACAATTCGCAGTTGGATGGCAAACACCATCTTCTCGACTCGACATGTTTACCAGAACTGCTAGGCATTTGACAGATCCATGAGCAACTAAGAATGTTTATGAACAATTATAAAACATGAATGAGTATGTGTATTGCTTGTGCACAGATTTCTATGTCTACTTACATAACAGAGAATTACACATACAATTATTAGCTCGTCTCCGGTATTACCCGGCCGGGCTACATTTATGTGGGCCACCTGGTATTATAGCCCATTTAAAAGGTTATTGGCACCTTTTCTAAGTGCATCTATTTTACCTATTTTCAAAATAACGTGAAAAACACTATAATTCAGATGAAATTTGCGTTTAAGAATAACTTGTTATAAATGTTCAAACAATAGTTATTGTAACCGTATAAACTTTAAAAATATTTCTTCGTTATTATTTTGTCCAATTATGTCACACTATTTGGTTAATTGCCATTTTGCTACACTAACGCCTCTAGTAGCGGGTCATCAAAACGCTCACATCAAGCACGACCAAACTTGGAGAGTTTTGTCTTTTAGCTTCTTCTATTATAAAAATAGTTATTTTACACTGTAGACTATGATTGTTCAATTCTTTTGTATGCACTACATTGTTTTTTTGGCGTCGCCTCTTTTTATAGAAAAGAAATATATCTTGAAGTTAATCATGACTATGAAGATAAATGTTGATTAGATAAAATTGCTAAATGAACGGACACGAAGTAGCGCCCATGCTGACAAAGGTTCCCTACGTGCAACTGTATGAGAAATTTTCATCTCTTGCGGTTTCGTTTGTGGTACGCACACAATGATGAAAAATAGTTACTAAAGAACTGAACAGATGGCGCCCGATATAAAGCAATCAAATGAAGATGCACAATACACAAAGTCAATTTGAAATACAAATATTTCGATACTTATACATTTACATTTATTTCGTTCTTACTGCTAATTAAACACAATAATAGATATGTATTTCCATTACATTTCTGTATTCTTTAATATCTTAGAAACATGTGAATATTAATTCAACGATAGTTTGAAAATTGCCTAATTTACAACCTAATGTGAAATCCTTTATTATGAGTTGATTACTAAACTTGTAAAATGATGAAGATAACGCAGAACGAGAGATCCTCATATCTATGAAGAACAACCAATGGGAAACGAAGACAATTATCATTAACAGCTTCAAGTAGGGAACCATTGCTAAATCTGCCGCCGAGCTTCAACGAACCCTCCCCCCCCTCCCCCGTGCGACCCGAAAAGAGAGAAGAGGTCAGACTCCGGTCTGAGCGTGGGTGTTCTCTCTACCCCCCCCCCCCCCCCGCCCTCACCTTCTCTCTAGGCATGGCATGGGTGATGTACCCAGCAGGGAATTTCTCCATGAAAAATAATATCTGAGCCGAAAATTACAGGGAAGGGGAAAAAAAAAGTAGAAACATCCAAAAATGTGCAAGAAGCAAGGAAATGAGATGTCATTCATTAATGCACTACACAATTGCTTACTTTTGACTTATGGTTGCTTCTGTCTTTCCTCTTTTATAGGTATTTTCTACTCTTACGGCGAGCGCTCCACATGCTGGCAAGGGAAGTGTGGAGCGGGGAATACGCCACAGACCACCCAGAAAACAGCGGTGGGAGGAAGTACTACGTGCACCTCGTTCTACTAGCTGCTGCGTTTCTTATCGCGCTGAATTGGTTGCTTCCCCGCTCTCCACTTCCCTTGGCAGCATGTAGAGCGCCCGCCGTAAGACTGGACAAGAGCACCTGAAATATCGTCTTTCGTTTAAGCCTCAACTCAGATGATTCATTAAAATGAAAAGTGTAACTTATACAACGTTCAAGCTATATTAATAATAATAATTAAGGGCTTTTTTGGAAATGGGGGGCCACCCCGAATCAGGATATATTTTACCCCGAATTTTTTTCTTCCTTCCTTTATTTTTTCTCTATATTTACACCTAACTTCAGTGGCGGAGTGGTTATCACAGCACGCTATGCCGCCAGGGGTTCCAGATTCGAATCCCGGAGTGGGCATGGCTGTTCTTTGTGACTATCCTTTCATCAGTTTCATCATATCATCACTCATCCTCGCGTTTAGCCAAAGTGGTAGAAATGCGAAGTAAAATAAATCAAATCAAATAATGTATTTACAATAGTAAAGGCTAAAGGTAAAGCAAATTTTGTCAATTTAATGTCGAATAAAAATTAAATTAGTATATAGTCAAAGCACAATATTTACGCGCCAGCAATTAACATACTAATCACAATCTTTGTGACACTCCCCTATAAAATTATTCAAAAATCGCGTAATTTGATGCTAAATTTGCTTTACACTTTCTAAAATCGTTCGTATGCCCTCACAGAAGTCTCGAGATAAACCCTCAATAAGTGTTTTTTCTTGTATTTATTCTTTGTGAAAGGGAATTTTTTTGAAATTTCCATTTGTGCCACCAACAGTGCTGAGGACAGCAACCTCGAAATAGGGCGTAATTCTTCCTCTCTCTCTCTCTCTCTCTCTCTCTCTCTCTCTCTCTATTTCTCTCTCTCTCTTTCTTTCTCTCTCTCTCTCTCTCTCTCTCTCTCTCTCTCTCTCTCTCTCTCTCTCTCCCTCCCTCCCTCCCTCCCTCCCTCCCTCCCTCCCCTCACAGCCACCTTCTCTCGCCTTTATGTCATCGCACACGACCACTCAGACAGCAATGTCAGCATATCACTCTTCTACCTTACAAGTTTTGAAAGTTTTTTCGTGTAAGTTGGTTTTAATTGTGCAACATTGATCATTTTTCGAACAATTCCTTTTCTGTGTGAAAACGTAATAATTCCTTCTCGCATAACTAATTTCTATTTCATGTTTTTAAACTGTTTAATTTTAATTCTTACTCCCTTTCAGACTCATAGTGGTGATTCCACAGAATAACATCACCTCAGGAGTAGCGATTCTCTCCCATTGGCTGTGCTACGCCAACAGCGCTGTGAATCCAGTCATATACAACTTTATGAGCGGTACGTATTGCTTTCAGTCTATAAATATTATAGTGTTCTAATGGTGCACCATCAACAAAATGTAAAAGTAAAGTAAGACTTGGCAGGCAAAAATTGGAAAAGTTTTTTTTTAAATATTTAAAACAATGACCCATATCCTTTGTATATATGCTACATGCACAACGAGTGTCTGTTGCTGGTTGCATAACTTCTAAGTAAATCTTCGCGTTTGGCTAATGTAACCGGAAAACTAAACCCGAATTTACAAAAATGGAACATTTTCATTGGCCAGCTGTTCGAGAACGAGCCAGTATTTGACTAATTGGCTGGAGACACGTGTAGATGGCAGCACAAGTGACGTAACCTGCACGTTTGATGCAGAACGGTCAACTCGCTCGTCTAATTGACATGCTATGAGTGACCCCAATCACGCACAGTGTACTCTCTCAAGAAATGTAACCGTTATCGCCTTGCAACTAAATTTCAGCTTTTAAAACTACGCTTTCTTAAATAAGTACACTTTTGGCCTGCACATTATTTCACATTTTGTGTAATTAATAACCTCGACACTGGCATTGTACTACAATAAACTTTCTTTACAAGAAAGAAATGCAAATGATTTACCTTTTAATATATTCAAATATATATTTTCTGGTGCTGAAAAACAGAGGCAGATAGATAGGCCTTCTTTTCCAGTAGGTTTGCTAACGAGATTTGAAGATATTTTCGAAAATGTTTTTATTATTATTATTATTATTATCATTGTGGCTGTGCTCAGCACTTAAAATTAATTATTATTATTGGTCTATATCCGGGAGAGACGGAAGGAAAATTATTAATGCGTGTCAAATATAATCATTGAAAGAAGACCATTGTCCTTATACGCATAAAGCCCATTGTACTATAAAGTATTGTACAGAGGTTTGCCACGAAAATCTAACCTTTTTATCCATACCAGATAATCCCACCTTGAGAACACATGTTTAAAAATACGAAATTTCGCAGTAAACTTCTACTGCGTTTGAACACAGATAAGGGTACCCTTATCTGTGGTTTGAGTCACCGTGCAAATACAATTTGTCTATCGTAGTGGTGTACTCGGAATTCCTTTTCTTTCTTTTTGGATTATTTTCGTCACTTTTCTACTTCTTGGTGAATAATGTAGTGATGTAATGGATGACAGGACACACTTAATGATACATCAGGGGGGACTCCGCCATGAAGGGAGACCCAGGTGGGATCTCTTTTCAGAGATTCTTAAAATTGAAAATTGGGGCAATTATAATGCAGTCGTAATGCTTAAAAGCTATAATTTTTAACTCAGCTGAGTGTTACACGCCACTAATAAAATGGCGTGGAACAAATACAATCGATATCTGTGAAAAATATTTTATGGTTATTGTGTAAATACAAGCCAATAAACATGGCTGTAGTGCAAGTGAAAAACAAACGAAAGCATTGACCAAAATTGAACATATCTTGGAAATAATGAGCCATTTAAGTGTTTACATAGAGAAGGGAGTTTCTTTGGAGTAACCAAAAAAAATAGTTTCTGTTGACCGGATGTTTGTTTAAATGAACGAATGTCGACCGGAAACATGTTCTTTTCGTAACTGTGCACGTTTGTTTACTGATACCAAAAATGTTATCAAAATCAACAAATTTAGTGAAGGCTACTAAATGATTTCTTTATTGTTACCAAAAACGTAACCAAACACTTCTTGTCAATTCAAACAAATTTGTTTTTACTGTTTAAAAAGTTTAAAATTGTGAAATGTAAATGAATCTAATTTAAATAAAATTTTCAAATGTTAGTACCAATCAGTGGCGGCGATTAGGGATAGCGAGGGGACAGACCCCCTCCCCCTCGCCACTTTTGCCCCCGCACTATGCTAAATCTTATATACAAAGGAAAATATACTGTCTTTGTCCCCAGTTTTGCCAACTTTGCACCCCCCACGGTTTTGGAACCCAATCGCCGCGATTTACTCCCGTCCCATCGCTTCTCGAAATGTGGGCGTGGTTTGCCCCGATCCATCGCTCCTGATAACGAAAGTGTTTTATCCGGATCACGTGTTCCCGATCCATCGCTTCTGAAAATAAGGAAATGAACACTCACAGAATGTACGTATATAAAAATCTGTGCCACACACATAAACAAAACTAAGAAACGTTTTTGCACACATAAATATGTAAAAAGAAGTAAATAAACAACTGAGCATTTTGCAATAATAATCTACTGTGCCATCCTTCTGCCATATTTGTGGTTCTGTGCTTCTGTCCATAACAATTCCAGATGTTGTTAACAGTTATTATCAAACCACTGTTGCACAAAGTAGTGGGGGTGTGCGGAACAGAATTTTTTTGGTCGGGACGGGATCGGAACCGGGAATTTGTTAAATCCCGACATTCGGGACGGGAAATGTTCGAAATTTCCCGAAGCTCTAGAAATCTCGAATTCTACACGTCATTTTCACCTTAAGCGATTGTTTTTGCATTTCAGGTACAAAAACTAATGATTTCCGATAATTCCAGGCATTTTCAATGCAGAAAACGTCGAGAACGACTTTTCAAAATGACCATTCGGTATTTCCCGACTGCTCGGGATCCCGAAAAGTCGGGAAGTCATTTCCCGAAGTCGGGATCTGGAAGGGATTTTTTTTTTCCTATCCCGGTCTAGACTTTTCCGGATCCCGCACACCCTTACAAAGTAGTTATAAAACTTTTGCAGTAATTCTATATCCGGTGAGGTTTCCATTATTTTTAACCAACCATCGTCGACATCCGAAGGTGGCAAGAACCTAACCTAACCTTCTGGGACACTTCTGGGCCGATGGATCGGGAACGCCAGACCCGGAAAAAAAAAATCGTTATCAGGAGCGATGAATTGGGACAAACCACGCCCACTTTTCGAGAAGCGATGGGACGGGAGACACCATTGCCGCCAGTGGTATCAATAAATACTATTTCACATATACTCTGTCATAATTTCTATTACAATTAAATCATGAGGTAACGAACCTAATGACATGTACTGATTTACTGACTTTATCCCTACCCTGTGACACATACCCATGAATTTTTCCTAAGAAAAGCGATGAAGAGTTTGTCGAAGTTTGTTTTAACTTCACTTTTGCCAAGTAGACTAACCGAGTCTGAACCTATACTTGAAAGTGGAATCTGAACCATTTTGCAATGTGCCTTCAGGAGGAATCGAATCTCGAATCCCTTGATTACAAGGCGTGTTACAACTAGACTCATAAGGAGGCACGAAAGGAGCACATTTGCTAGTAAAGTTTATTTTAATAATAAAAGATGTCACCACTGCAGAAATTTTCATTAACAATAACATTGCTGCATTTCCAACGGTGTTATGCAGAAAACTTGTCTCTGATAAAAATACACAAAATGAATAAGGTTATACGTTCTATTTGTTAATGATATGTAACTGTTTCCAAATTTTGATTCCTCAAGTACAAAAAAGTGCGTCTTGTGTATTTTTATGGCATTAATGTAAGACTTTCCGTTATCAGTTTTAGCGACAACATTCTAAATTAATACCATTGTGTTCCCACTGTAACAAAATAGTAATAAGATGAACATTTGTGGTAACTTTAAAAAATTCTTAGTGCATGAAAATCTTTCCCAATAGTGAGCTAGGAAAAGACACTTGTATAAATGTAGATTAAAGTGACATTTGATCTCTGCAGGAAATTTAATCTCTTATATTTAGAAGTCCATACGCGGTAGAACTCCATACTTCCTGTCGAGTGTCAATTTCCTGCTTGTTCTTTAGATGAGGATAGCTTCAGTTTATAGAAATGAAAATGTTCTATAACTTGACAAGTTTAAAAACAAGACGCTGCAATTAGCTGTTGCTCATCTCACACCACATTTCCCCATTCCATTCTCGGCAGCAACGTTGGTTCGCAGTGTTGCAGCCTGGAGGGAGCGGAATAGTCTGAGGATTTTCAACGAAATTTGTATTCGCTTTTTCCTGGGCTGTTTTCTACCTGTCGGAGTACAGAACTTCAGCTCACCTTTCGCCAACGACTCTTTTCCTTCTTTTAAAATTTGGCCTCCCTGATGGCGCAGTGGTAGCATCGTCGCCTTGTAATCAAGGGGTCCCGGGTTCGATTCCCGGTGAAGGCACATAGTGGTTTGGATCCCACTTTAAACTGTAGATCCAGTCCCGATTAGCCTTACTGTGCATAAAGTGGACTTAAAACAACAAATCAATCCAATCCAATTCTTTTAAAACTTGAGAAACCATCCATTTAGATACTCCCGTGGCGGAATATCTTGTGGACTCGACAACATTATACTTAATTTGACGTAACTCCTTCTGATTTCGCAAATATGTTGCAACATTGTAAACAATTTATCTGGCCTGTCCTCTAAGGTGCTTTCCAGAGCAGATTGTGGATTTCCTTGGAACCCGGCATTTTTTTATTTTTGCATTTCAAAAATATGCAGCCAAGAGTAAAGAGCAAGAACATTTCAGTGCTTTAAAAAGGAACACAGGCAAGCGTGTTATCAGATTGCCTTCTGGTAGTGATTGTTGTACGATAAACAACAGAACCCACACCCCACTCGGCTTTAAAAAAAAAAAAAAACAGGCCACTGCTCAATGTCGCATTCAGTCTATTTATTATGCAATTGTTTAATCGCTGAATATCGTCTGATGCCTACATGTAACCAATATTGATATATTGAGAGTATTTTTGGTCCATATGCATAATGAAGTCATTCGCCCAGTAGTTTCTCTTCGTTATAAACCTTAACGCGCGTGCATAATACTACAGTTTATGATCAGCGCACCGCAAGCATTTTCAGAGACCTGTTTAAATCAAATGAACCACTGATAAACTGATATGAGCCGGCATCGTCAATCTACGCAGTAAAAATCGTTTGTCATATTTGTTTTAGCTTAATTTTGCTGAGTTGGCACCACTCGTACTCTCAAGGCCAGACTAGTACGTAGAAGAGTGGTGGGGAGGATGACGTAATAGGAAGTGCTCCGCAGCGATCTGCGCATATAGGGACTTAACTTGTCAGGCTATATCTCCAATTAGTAAACAAATCGAGATATTTTGGCCCGCTGTAGTCTATTTAGGATGCAATTGTTTAATCGCTGAATATCGTCTGATGCCTACATGTAACCAATATTGATATATTGAGAGTATTTTTGGTCCATATGCATAATTTGGAAGCAGCCACAAGAGTGTAAACTCCAACAGCCAATGAAACCTTACGGCAATTTCCTCAAGCAACCACAAGCAGCATCCGAGCGTGATATAAACCACTTGCATTCTAACCTCAGTCACTTGTGAGGGCCGCTTAGCAATAGTAGTGGTCTTCGGTTTTAACTTTGTTGTTAAGAGACAATGTTTTTAATAATAGTGGTATCAAACTACTTGATTGATTTTCCAAAATACGAATTATTTATTTTACTTTGTTACCAAATGACAAATTTGTAATGAAATTGTTTCACCTCCATCTCGTTTCCAGAATGCAGTGTCCTATCTCGTATATAGACACTGACACTCTTAATTCAAAGCTAGTGTTGTGTGCAATTGTTCTGTCTGAAATTTCAATTATTAATTACAGCATAAATACCTAACCAAACTACTACTTATTTTTAGAGAAGTTTCAATGCAAAGTTTCAGTGCCATGGTGACAAAGGGTCAAGAAATATATCACCTCAAAATTGAAAGGGCTCTTCTGAAAAAATGAAAAATTGTACATAGAACTTTTACATTCTCAGTGGACGATATGCCAAAAGCGAAAATACGCCAACAGACAGATTAAAATAATTTTGTTTGACGCCTTTCCTTCAAATCCGACAACATGTATCAAGTTTGTTACGTAAGAGACTCTTTGTTTTCATTTTTTTTCGGTCTGCTTCTCTTCGTATTGCATCTCGTGCATTTTGTGAGTTTCCCCTTTACATCGCGGACTTTCAGCTCCACTGAATCTCATCTCGTCGCACATCTCTTACTTCCGACTACAGCTAAAGCAACGAAAAACTACCTAGGTTCAGCTGAACACAAAACACATTAAATACTGTGGGAAATAACGGCAGATGCCTATAGACAGATGATTTGATTTTTCCTCAAATCATAACGCAACACCTGAACACTTTGCAACGTCCCCCGGTTGTACACCAGTCGTCAGAAAGTTAGTCCGCTACTCCTTTAGTCGGGAACATGAGAATCTTTGCAAATCATCAGGGCTTGCTGGGTAGAAAAGAAACACAACACAGTATTCAAAGTTAAACGCAGTTTTATAATCACTTATATTTCCTATCGTATGTGGACTTACAAGCAAGGTACAGATTTGCTTACGTTTCTGCCTGAAGAGGAACAATTCTATAGCATATTAAATCACATCACAATCACTAAACACACTTGCATATAGAATTAACGTTGGACAAGACAAACGTAAATACACGAAAGTTTCTGTACTTAATTATTATTTCCGAGTATAGCCAGAATGAAACGAAAATAATTACCAATTACACGGTTCGGGCACGTTTCTGTTGATTTCTCACCTTCACCTGTTTTCTAACTGAGTCTGTCGTCAGGTGAAAAACATTCAGGTGGGTTCACTTCCTCTGCTGAAATGAGAAAGTGACGTCAACACGAACAGATTATGACGTATTTATAAACATATACACAAGTTCCAACCACAACTGTATCAATCTAACTATAGTTGTCTGTGACAGCTTGCACATTATTTGAAGTAACAAACATTTTAAAAATCTTAACTTCTTACAAATATAAAACCTTAAACTCTCAGGTTCGTTACAACTTTAAGATATCGTGGTGTTTGTATTATTTATACAGGGTGCGGCAGCGTTCATAGTGTATTTCCTTTTGTAGATAAGGCTTAGCATAGTGTGGGGGGAAAAGTAGCGAAAAGTGGGGGGACAGACAACAAATCTTCCTTTGTTAGACTCGCAGATTATCAACTTTTGGTCTCATTGGCTCTTCCACAGAATCTATCCGAGAAAGCCAGTTGCAATTAGAACACGGTCTAGTCATCAAAAGCAGTCTAGCAGCCAGCCTGGCGGCCAACATTTCGAACCAGGTAGCCAGTGTAGCGCCAACTAGGGCATTCCTACTGGAAATCCAGTTCCATGTGATTCGGTCTTTACATCTTCTAAGTCAGACTGACGTCACAATCGCAATCGTATTGCTTCAGAAGTTTCTGCTCCCGGAAAGAAATTCACACCCTTTGAATAATTGAAGGTCCAAACTTTAATAAGTTGCGACGGCTCAAAGCCCTCAACAAGTGCTTTGTGCACCAGACTGCACGGAACGTGTAAATCTGGTCTTGGAGGCTTTTTTCTTTAGCGAAAACATTTCTCTTGGTGCAGCGATGCTCATTATGACAAGCTCTTTGTAGGGAGAACCTTATTAATTGGTAGCCGGAGGCGGACGAGTAATGACCCCCCTCAAAAGATCTTCTCGGGTTTGAAAATACGGGCATTGCGTTGGCGAAAAACAACTTCTTCCTTGTAATACATACACGAACGATTTCGAGTCCAGAAGATGTCCCAAGGTTCTGAAGCTAACCGAATTTCTCTCAAAGGCGAATCCTTTGCGGCTGCCTGTGTGTCATGATCAGTGTTTCCGGCCCATTAGTTTTCCCACCAGAAAAGTTCGGAACTTAGTTGTAAGGAAATCTGTGGTTCGATTATCATAGACGCGATTAAACTTTTTGTTTTGTGAATGAAACAACCCATTACTCCCTTCATGTGTAACAAGCCGTGCAAATAATTTGCACTACTTTGCAGAAATACTCTCCTTTTAATAAAAGAAGAAGATTATAATGTTTCTGAATAATAATATATCTAAATCGTCCATTGTGTTATTTTACTAGTCATCATTAGGTTTTGAAAAATATAAAATTACACCCTGTACAACACGACGTGAAGACATGCCATGGAGGGATGTTTATTTGGGATCCTGCACATTCGCAATTTTGCGGAAATGATGCACCACTCTCTGGCCCCCTTTACCCCCAGGTGTCCATTTACTAGAGATTGGGTGAACCCTAGAGCCGCGCCATGCAGGGGCGTTGCTGGAAGCATCCAGAAAATGAAACCGGGTCCTCTGCAAGGGTGACTGACACTCTATCAACTTGACCACCGCGTTTCTCACCAATTAGCATTGTTCTTGTTAAATAGAAAAGTAGATTTACTTGATCCCGGAACAGCTACGCATTTTTATATTAAGTATTAAAAAGAAACTTCATTCAACCAGCTGATGTGTGATAATGCATGTAACTATTGTGCAGTGATGTGCCGTAGACTATACGTTTACGTCTACATGCGTTTTCTACACGTAATCTACGCGTAGATTACATTCGGTTGTAGTTTACATAGACTACGTAGACAATCTAAAGTGCATTAAAATTAATTTTCAAGGGTTTCATGAAAGGAAAGTGACATTTTCAACTATATTGGTTCCTAGCGAAATGAAATTAATCCTATTTTCAACAAAATTTCTCTTCTCTTCTGTTATCAACTATGGATGAAGATAAAGAGTATGCAAAAAACAACAATAGATGGCAGTCGTGAGGCAAGAGTGGTCTTTTTCCCATAAAACACTAGAATATTTTCTATCTTAGGTTTCTTCCTAGGTGAGAAATTGTTCGAATTTGGAAGAAAGAGTATGAAAAGTTCTCCTCACACATCAGCAACTGATACGTAGTATAATTTTGTTTTACTTCCACGGCGCCCTTTGCTAAGTAATCACCTTTCGCCATGTTGTTTACATAGATTACGTCATCTACGTGTATAAAATAGTCTACGTGTAGAATGTAGACTATCGTTGTTTACGCGTAGACTCATATCACTGCTATTGTGGCTTTCACAAGTTGAACCCTAAAACTGTAAGCGTTTTAGCATAGTCAATACCTGGCTACACTGCAAGGTATTTCCTAAGTTGACGTTCTGTCACCAATAAACACATACAGTGTCTGAATCGGCAGCTGCTGCCGCCTAGACCACCCACGGAGCGAGTTTCACGTGACGTCAAAGCACAAGGCGCCGCTATGTTTGCGAACCGACTTGTAAACAAAGAGTACGTTTGCAGAGAGGCTTTAGTGCAAATTGCACAGTCGATTTTGTTATGTGCGCGATGTCGGAAACATTGAGTACATTCGAAAACAATGCTGTGCCTCCTGCAAATAGCACTTCTACTTCATCATACGAGGGTTGGGATATAAGTCAAGGCAACTATTTTGTTTCGAGATAATGTGGGACCGGCACGAAAATCAGAAATATAGAAATGGAAGAGGCAGTGTATGATACTGTGGAATGTATGAACAATGCAGATCAGGTGTAGGATAGAGAAGGGAGCAAAATTTCCTTAATGATAGTATCGTGCCATGAGCGTGAACTCCAGTACAACATTACAGTTGCAAAATACATTTTTTAACTTTTAATTTTTCATAATTTCTTTTCTATTACCTTCAAGGTTCGTCTTTTTCCAATGTGGGACGATGCCAAGGTCTATCGAATCGTAGTTCTCTCCCTGCCTTCAAGCGTGTTGAGGTAAAGTTGCCATCCACATTCCACACCCTCTTGTGGCGTTTTGACAAAACATGCGACCTATCACCCTGGCAAGGGAATGGAAGCAGTGCTCGATTTTGGAAAGAGGCGACCTTGAAGAGGGTGCGTTACATAGAGGGAAACTTTCCACCCAATCTGCAGTGTGGGAAATAACAGTCGGTGCCATCAGCGAGGTCTACTGATGTACGCAAGTGTTGCAAACTGCACAATCAAGTCTCCTCGTATACTGTATATTGCCAGCGATGTAGCTGATCAACCAAGCAGCATACCATTTTTATATTGTAGAATGTTTCAAAGCACAATAGAAATGAAAAAATATTATTACCGACCCACGTATGATATTCTACATGAAGATAAACGTTTCAGAGCGCTGGGTCTATTACAACGTCCTTAGATGAATTTGCCAAAAATAGTTGGTAACACTCACTGGCCGTGGTCACATTTTTTACAAATGTTTTGCGAAGTTAAAAGTTCCGTTTTTCGGGTGTATGAATTTCTGGAATTTCTGTTTGTTTTTGCCCACATATTTATCTCTCCCTCTCCCTCCCTCTCTCTCGCTCTCTCTCTCTCTCGCTCTCTCCCTCTCTTTCTCTCTCTCTCTCTTTCTCTCTCTCTCTCTCTCTCTCTCTCTCTCTCTCTCTCTCTCTCTCTGTGCGCGCGTGATTATTATTTCTTTCTTATTTGAAGAGCTTCACAAGAAACCATTGGAACATTTTAAAAGAAAGCTATCGTTTCTGAAGGAGGACGAAATGCATATATTCCTGAATTGTGGCAGCAAGGAAGGATTCAAATGTTACCAATCTTAAAACTACAGGAAGTTCGAATTGTTGTGTCGACACCTAAAGCTTCATAAACTTTTATGTGGCATTGTGTACTATTTTCTACGAAAAGTACTACGTTGTGCCAAAATGGATTCTTTAATATTACAATTTGTAAAACCCATGAAAATTATTTCAATCATCTGCGTTCGGCAACAGACAAAATGAAGTTCGAATAAATGAACAACGACCCCTCCCCACTTCAGGACATTCATCTTTCCCCTTCAAATAGTCAAGAGACTGAGAGGGTCTTGAGTGTTAAGAACATGCTCTTTATTTCAGTATAACGTAACATGTAGAACCAATGAATTCTTGGTCTTCTTAATTTTTTCTGGAACTGGTTCCCCAACGAAAAATGTCACCGAACGCCACTGCATCGTGCCATATGTGTTTACAAGTCTGAAAGCATAGGAGCATTACAGGAACGAAATAGGTGCATACTATGGTGGGACACTATTCTGCACTGTCCTTACAAGCTCGTTGTGGCATTCTCTGGCATTTCTCGAAGAACGGCTTATCGCACAACTCTAGAGCAACCTTGCTTTCTGACGTCAGAAGAGAAATGCCTACGTTGTTAGGTTTGGCTCTCTTAGCATAAATACACTGCAAATTTATTATTTATGCTAAGAGAACTAAACCTAGATAGCCTAACCTAACAACTTAGGCATTTAGCCTAACAATAAAAGCATTCCCCTGTGACGTCAGAACGTAGGGTTGCTATGCTGTCCAAAAAGGGAGACCTATGTTCCAACTCGCTATAGAGCTTTGCTTGGCGGCCATATTGAAACTTTAACTTTGTAGGGACAGCCTTACTGAACGGACAATCTAAAACTCAGTGCAACTTGGACATTTTATGAATAACATTCTATTCAGTAAAATTGTGCCGCATTTTCAGTTTAAATACGGAAAACAATATGATCCGTGGTGTCTGCCTTCTGCTTCCGTATTGTGCGCCTGCGCACATGGCCGCGCTGGGTGTCGGTCGAACTGGCATCTGGAGGGAAAACTGGCAACTGCAATACTAGGAAACTTTTCGATTCGGAGGACTTCGACGGCACAGGAAAGCGACGTAGAAAAACGTAACGGCACGTTTGCAGATTCGAACCTGACCGTAGTCGGTTATTTTCTCTGGTTTAATCACTCAAGCGGAATGATTGACTGATGATGGTGTGCACTTAATGAAGGGATGATATTCATTTTGACGTCTGTAGCGTAAGTAAAACACTCTGCGACCCACCAAACTTTCAGTTGTGCTCCCCTGCTCGTTTAAAGAAAATATATATTTCCTTTCTAAAATATTAATGTACACCTACATTTATATTAGGTACATATATTCTCATACCGGGTTGTCCAAAAGTCCCGGAACGGTCACATATCGTGAGAAATACACATCGAATCGGAAAACGAAAAAATACATGTTTAATAAGTGAAAGAAAGCTATTCAATGATATCACACTTGATTCCCCATCCCCGCCTCCTGAGGGTGGGGCGGGGGCAACTGTGAAATTTTAAATAAAACCCCCCATTTTGTATTTTAGAATCAGAAAGAGGACTTCATTCAGAGTCCAACGAGCTATCAATCATCCTCCTAGCTCAATTAGGAACGGAGATATGGCAATTTTAAATTTTCGCAAAAATAATAATAATAATAAAAGGGACGTATCTCTGCTCCTAATTGAGCTAAAGTGCAAGCGATTGCAGATTCGGAATCTGCACGCCAAGACCTTTCCATAGAGTATATGGATAGGGGGTGGGGTTCACGATCACATGCAGATTCCGATTTTGCAATCGCTTGCACTCTAGCTCAATTAGGGGCAAAGATACGTCCCTTTTAATTTTTGGGGGGGTTTTATGAAATTTTCACCTTTTTATTATTATTATTATTATAAATAAAAATCGCCATATCTCCGTTCCTAATTGAGCTAGGAGGATGATTGATGGCTTGTTGGACTCGGAATGAAGTCCTCTTTCCGATTCTAAAATACAATTATTATTTTTTTAATTTAAAATTTCACAGTTGCCTCCCACCCCAGCTCCAGAGGGCGGGAGTGGGGAATCAAGTGTGATATCATTGAATAGCTTTCTTTCACTTATTAATTAAACACGGATTTTTTCGTTTTCCGATTCGATATGTATTTCTCACGATATGTGACCGTTCCGAGACTTTTGGACCACCCGGTATGAAAATACAAATGTGATTTGAATCAATGTAAAAATTGGTACAAAAGGTTCAGACAACAGACAAACTAAAAGAAATATACACAGGAAAATTCACTGTTACTACAAAAATTACGATATTGTTACATGCCCATTACCAGCCCTCTGCGTTTTTTGATGGAAGTAAATTCTTGTGCTAGTTTGGTCTAATCCAGTTTTCAAGCCCGTTCGCTTTCGAAGTTTAAAAGCGCCATTCTCACTCTTGTCATTGTGCTTCTCAAGTAATTTTTGATCAAACGATTTCTCAGCTGATGAAGACGTCACAGGTAGGGTCAAATACAGCATATAAACAGTTCATACGTGAGGAATGCTACTAGCAAAAATTTTTGTTTCTATCAAGAGGAATTTTGCATCTTCGCTGATGTTCGGCATGTTTCTTCTCTTGATTTCAGTTGGCACTACATTCCGAAAACAAACAATTTCTGTAGCTATAGTGCAAGATACATCTTCATATTTCTCCCAGAAATTAGTAGCGGATTCCACTAACTGTGTCTCGGTGTGTTCCCTTAGGGGCGTTTGGTTTAAGAAGGTGAAGCTTTCTTTGTTTCTTTCATACTCTGAACTCTATTATTTACTTGATTTACTAGCAGTGGCGGCGATTTGGGGGGCGAGGGGCATTTGCCCCCACTTTTCGTCACTTTTGCCCCACACTATGCTAAATTTTATGTACAAAGGGAAATGTACTGTCTTTGCCCCCCCCCCCCTCAGTTTTGAACCTTACCATCCCGGTTTTGGGACCCAATTACCGCCACTGTTTACTAGAATATGTAAATCACGGTAGAAAAACTAATTTTCTTGCCTGTTGTCCACCCTTCGGCTACGTAATCAATGACTTGAACTTACAGCTAACTAAGGTTTTCTTCTGGTATGGTAATCCACTTTCTACTTTTCTACATAATATATATATATATATATATATATATATATATATATATATAATTTTAATTTTTATATATTTATTAAAATGTAATTATACAGGGTGCCCTGTAATTAGATGTATTCCCTGAAAGGGGTTAAAGTAGAGGCAATTTGCAATAAATTTGACCATATGATACCCCGTCCGAAAATTAGTAGTTTTCGAGATAATCGAATTTCCGTTGGGTTTTATTAATTACAATTTTCCACATAAAAGTACGAATTGAGAAAAAACATACATCATTGCAAATTGAGGAATTCTTTTTTTAGGAAAGGAATATTTCGGTGGTATATTGTCCCTCCGATTGTGTCCCGTGCATGATAGGAGAAGAAAAGGGGGAAGGGGGGATGGCAACTGAAAACGAGACGGCTGTTTTAAACATGCCTGATATTTCCTTTGCTTAGTGCACCTTGGCCAAAATAAACGGTCTCCGCGGCGCAGTAGCCGAATTATCAACCCACGCGGAGGGGAATCCACGACTTTTGCGACACCGTCGTATGCGACACTAGCATTTCTGCCGTCATATGCGACACTGTATGGAAAATATATTCCATGACAGTTACGACACCGTCATCTGCGACACAAAGTGTAAATAGCTTCCCGTCACACTTTATCCAGGCTTAGGACTGGCAGCATCATGAAAGCTGGTTTGTTTTTCTAAACCTTGATTAGTTTTCCTTCACACTGGCATCATGGAAGCTGGGTGTTTAAAAGCTGGATGTATTTATCCTTTGTCAATGAAGGATTTTTTAGATCCCTTGTCAGTATAGGATCAGACTGCAATCCCTTGTCAATGTAGAAATGTAGAATGCGTCGTTTCTCTTGTAGTTGAACCAACATCTTACTATTTTCATTCTAATTTCTGAACGTACGCCATTCTCCTCAAAAAGTGCTTAAGATCTCTATGCATTTCATAGTCGGCAAACGCTCTTTGTATTCTCTCATCTAATGTAATGTACTGACGTCGTCTACGTTTCCCTTTAAGGTTCAACACCTTCCTCTCACATAAGTAGTCGTTGTACACAGCTTCTAATCTTAAAGTCTTCACTAATTGGTACACGCTAGGACTTGACATTTCCGTCAATACATTAACTGTATGGTTCCATCCCTCGACTGCATTGTTAGTCCTGTGCCGCTGTCGGGAGCAGTTCCACATCGAAATGCCGAAAACAGAGTTGTTCATCCACTGTTCAACGAAATAATCCAAACATTTTCTCAATATGTCGTGGTTTGGCGCATCTTCCATCACACACAGCCATCCATCATCGACGTCAGCCACAGGGAGGTAAGCCAGAGCTGAACACATTCTTATACACAGCCGCACGTCTGGATCTGTTTTGTAATCGTTTGTCAGTCCCAACTCCTGCACCTTTCGCCACAAACATTGGTTAAAGTGATAATTACAACCACTGATCTGAGCCTCGGGAAATACTTTCTTCAGAGACGCTATTGCTGCTGCACGTACGCAAATGTCGCTAATTCTGGTAAACAAATTAGAAATCGTAGGGGAAAATCCAAGCAGTGTCGCTTATGACGGGGAAAAGCAGTTTTTGCCTTAGTGTCGCAAATGACGGTGTCGGAAATGTCGGAACTCCCTTACATCAGCCAGCTGTTTTGCATTGTGTGTTCCTGTTACCGAGTTGCAAATTTGTTTAGCGCTGTCAAAATCTCGTACTTGTTTCAGTGCAAACTGTTTGATTTCATGATGAATATTGAAACTGTATATATCCAAAGCAGAGAGTACTCACTCAGTTCGCACTGCCTTGCTTCGTACTTCAGAATTTTTCCTTCCCTTCCGCGTATCCATATATTGCTGCAGTTGCTACAGGCTTTGTAGCTAACTTCCCTCCAAAAATTCAACAACGTTAAGATGATTCTCTTGATTTCGCTTGATTTGCTTGGTTCGATCAGTCTGTCATTAGAAATAAACAGCAGCTAGATAGATTACAATTGATTTCCTCCATGTAGTAGTTGGATCGGCTTCTTTGGTGTACGCCAATGTTATTATTCTCCTTGATCATTAATATCAGCGGAGCGGAGGAGGATGTTTTTATGAAATATCTTGCTAATCGACAATAGTATTGATATTGTAGATCGGAATTTCTATGAACTGAGTGATTTTGTCAGATTATCGAATGCTGAATTACATATTGCACAATAACATCGCTCTTCTCGTGATTGGCTGGATAATTTCCAAAATATTTGAAATTTGTAAATACAGTTTTGAAAAAAATCATGAATATGATTCTGTCATAGCCTCATTTTCAGTGAAAGTTGATCAAAACTTCGGTTGCCAATATATTAAGCATCAATATGTGCTCAAAAACGGGTGCGAGTATTTGACAGGGGTGTTATAACACTTCTGGACGCGAGACTAAAGTGCACACCCATGGAGCCAGACCACGAGCCGCCACTGGGACAAAGGCGTTCGTCTCATTTGTATATCGTCACAGACAGCATAAGAATGAAATTAAATATACTAATGGGAGAGTGTAAATTTGGAACACTCTCTTGGCACCACAAAATGCATAGCAAGACGTTGATAAAAACACAAAGAGTTGCTTGCATCTCGTTGATGTTATCTGTTATTTGAGTCGCCTACATAAAGATATAGGGTTATTAGGGACTAACGACGCCAAGTGCGCATGCGTCAACTGGTCGAGTCTATAGGCAAAATAGGGGCGATGTGACGAATGGTTGTAAAAGAGGAAACTGATCTTTCGGAACTTTCTTTCAAGTAAAGTGGCGTTCGAGTCAGGACTGCAACTATACCATTGGCGGTCCCTCCTACTTATCGCCCTTTTGAGATATTTAAATTATACTATATTAACATAATAAGAACACTTCTTTCTTCCGAGATCAACGTTTCCAAAAGTAACGCTGAAGAAAATCTTTCACCGTGGCTGGACGTTTCTATAATTCACCTACCCTCATTACATAGACATCGTTCCATTCCACCCTACACTGCCTGAGACCGAGTATTTCAGACAACGCGCGAAGGTAAACGATCCCCACGATTTAACGGAAGCTGAACTTTCTAGATGTTCACTCCGAGAGATAGGTAGCGGATTCGCTTTTCTTAGAGTTTTTGTGTCATGTGCTGAAGTTTAATTGCGTCATGGTGATACTTTTGGGCGTATTAAGACCATAATTTCCTAATCTCGTTGTGAACTACCGTCTGACATTCATAATAACGAACTGGGGAAATCGTCTACAGTCTAAGCGCCTCTTAATGCCTGTTACCTTGGCTAAATGCTACGCAATAAGCTTCCGAGGGAACAACTCCAAAGTTTCAACGCACACAGCGGCAGGACAAAAAAGCGAATGTTGCGAGTGTTGTAAGATTGACCGGCTGAAGACGAAAGCTTTTAGTTCATTGAACTTTGTAGAACTGAATTAAAAACTAAAACGAAATCGTACGCAAGTCATTTTCAAACGAGTTACTAGAACTTTGTGAAATAATTAACTGGATATTCTTCCAGTTGCAAATTATGCTGTTGTCCTTGTTTGTTCGGAACAATTCGGGTTTTGTCACAATTTCTACAAATCTAGTTGACGTCATGAAGAAACTCAGCCTTCTGTGTGCCAGTATTGCATTGAGTACGTTTCAAACAACTATAAAGGAACGTCAACATACAAGTAATATACAAATAAAGAGACGAAACAGGTTTCGAAAAAATATTTTTTTCTATCTGATCATTCATAAATTGCTTTTATTAAATTCTTCTTTGTTACGCATTAACAATTTTGTTTTTCCTGTTTTCTTTATATATATTTGCTTTAAAATTATTATTGTCATATAATTTTAACATGGTTCATGTATGTTATTTCTGACAATTTGTAACATATGTATCGTATATTTATTTGGTTCATTTCAATAAGGGTTGAATTTTACTTGGTCTACTGTATTATACGTATGGGAGGGGGGCAAGTGTATGTGACCTGTTCCCCAGTCTGATTTAGCACCGCACGCCACTGATTGTTACTTCACAGAAAAATTTGCATACGAAAAGATGTAATTCTGTAAGATTAGTTCTGCCACCTATTGTCAAGAGCGTCCTCCTCCGTAGTCGAGCGGGTTAAGGCGTTCACTCGTCTTGAGACAGCGTAGGTTCGAATCCGGCTCTGGTCGGAATTTATTCGGCCTACGTATAGGGCCGGTGGCAACCCACCATCGTGAGGAAATTGGGGAGCTCCGAATGAGTGAGCGGTAACCCGGTCGAGAAGACCTACAACGGCTGGGGGTTCGACGGGCTGACCACCCGTCACCCCAATACTGGTCTAAGACCTCCACGCTATAACAGGTAACGGAGGAACAGTGTGGGAGGGAGACCAGCAGTCGGTAGGTAAGCCAAGGCTCTCAAGGGCTGTCACGCTGTGGGTTATTATGAAGCTTTTAATTCGGCGTTTTCCGAACAGATGGCACTGCATTAGCCAGTTGATTTCGGTGTAAATTACTTCTCCTCAGCCACGTTTTGAGAAAGTAACAAGTCAGTACAACAAATCAGTGCTCTTCGAGAATTGTTTCCCTTCTAAACTGGAACAGAACTAGCTGATCAAATTACAGGTAAAGTGAAAAGCTGTTGAAATTCTTAAAAGAAATGTGATTGTTTTGTAGCATGCTTCCCCCACCCCACCTATATCATTGTCTCCACCATGTTGATCCGCCTATTCCTAAACTAGACCGAAT
Source organism: Lepisma saccharinum (assembly GCF_977018435.1). NCBI lineage: Eukaryota > Metazoa > Arthropoda > Insecta > Zygentoma > Lepismatidae > Lepisma > Lepisma saccharinum. Next base: position 7,956,242 of record NC_139255.1, read on the forward strand.
TACCACTTCGAGCACTGGTGTGTATATTCAAGAATCCACTTAATTTATCGCGATCTTACCGTATGTGACACTCCAGTTTAAGTCTTAAGAGAATACGTTGGTACACTTACACCTCCACCATATAGGGCCTTTCCGATGGCGCAGTGGTAGCGTCGTCGCCTTGTCCCGGGTTCGATACCCGGTGGAGGCACATGGCACAGTGGTTCGGATCCCATAAAGTGGACTTAAAACACCAACTCAAAACAAACCAAACCTCAACCATATACTATGATTTAAATTCTATAAAGATATTGACACACACATCCTTCAGGCAATTCCTACCCACTTCTTCAAGAAAACGAATGTCGACAAATGAACGATCTCTACAAAATTAATGATTCTGATAATTATTTTCCCTGTTCTTTCAAAATGATTAAAAGCTACCATTTTTTTAAAGTAAAAGTGGTTTAATTCTGAATTTCAATTGTACAAACTAGGAAAATAATTAAATTTCGTGTACTAGTTTTATTTACAGATATATCCAAGTTACATTTACCGGTTTTTGCAGCTATAACAACACTAATGTGCTAAATTATTATTATTAGAATCAAGTTTTACTTTCAGTAGCTGTCATCTCTGTTAAACTTAGTTCTGTACTAGAAGTAGGCACCAGTTCAAAGTGTACTAAGTATCTGATGTGAGTACCTAATGTAATTGCTGTTGTGTACCGTTTCTATGTGCGTTTGTGTAAGTGTACATTAACCTTGTCAGTATCTGTGGGAAATCCATTTGTGGTTGTGCGGCTTCAAATAGTGAACGTCCATTTTGTGTTTTTTTCTGCAACTTGTATACCTCTCCTTTCTTACTACTACAGGAACTATGAAATTATTCTCATCTTTCAGTATATAAAAACGGTGGATTTAAAATTGTCTCGTTGTATGTGTGTGTGTTTATAATATATTGTTAATCTATCTACACAATGCAGTGGATACAGTTCTAGGCTTCCACATGGATTAGAATTGATAACATCAAATGTTGAAGAAATACCCACTCTTCTTGTTGGTGCAGAATATCTTTCATACGGTCTGTAACAATATAACTGCACCACTTAACACAATGGAATGCAAACTGTGTTTTAGGTAATATGTAGACAATTGAAGACTAAATTTGGTAAACGCTGTAAGTGCCACAATAATTCAAACACCGTTTTCCACGTTCAACTGTGAAATGTACCATGCTTTATAATGTGGTAAACGTGAAATGTGCCTGGTAGCCCTCTAAGTAGTTCAAAGGGCGTGTAAAGAGGTCACTAGTGTGCACGTTCTTACGGGCTGATGTGCGGAACGATGCGATTTCCCAACTCTTTCGCTTTTGGCACTTACAACGTTTACCACTTTTAGTCCTCAATTATATACTGGCCATGAGTCTAGACGCTAGACCCTCATATTTTACTATAGATTAATCCTGGGCCTTGTTTTATATGTCTGTTAGTAATTAAAGCCTGGATATTGACCTTTTATCACTTATTTCAGTAAAATAATCATTACATGTTGATTTTGAACAAACTGACATTATTATTAATAAATCACATTTCAACCACAATTTTTGCTAGCAAAACTCAATGTACCTGCTCAAACTATGAACAGGGAATAACAACAGCATTTCGCCGATCACCGTGCGGAGTGGTTAGCACAGAAGTCGGCTGTTGGGGTAGAACATGTGACCACCAATAATGCATAGACGTGCACACGGATGGGGGACGGGGGGCAAGTGGAATAACAAAAAAAATCCAGATGCCACATGGTACCATGAATTGGATGTGGACTGTGTCAGCAACTTGTCTACAGTATGCCACACAGGTTGGCTGCATTTTTAGGGATGGTGCAGTTATTTTGTTTACAGACATTCATACCAATTGAATAGAGTTAAATAAGTAGGATACATGCAGGAAAATCAATACAAACGAATTGTCTACTTTAGCCTACACCCTTATTTCTGCTCTGTGTAAGGTTCCACTTTGCATCTACGTGTTCAGTGCTGCCCAAAACATGACGTGTTGTGATGTAAAGGAGTGCCCATAACGTGAACGTTGAATTTCGACTCTCTTGACTAGCATATTCGCAAAAATACAATTACGTTAGATCTACTTCGCAGACATGTTTTTTTTCTCCTCGCGTCCATACATAATGATCCATAGGCCGAAACACAAAATTCCATATTACTGAACATATTTACAAACGAGGTAATATCGCCGGTAATAATTTTGTCCAGCAGCTACAATATTTCATTATTATCAACCCTTATTAATTGAAGCATTCCACCGAATAACGCTGTATGGCACATTTCAGTGAATGCGAGAACAACGGATAAAACCTGTTGTATGTTACTGGACTACAGTAGAAACAACATAAAACCTTATGCAAACACGGTATCAATCTTTGGGCAACATCCGACCTTATGACTGGCCAGCTTGTAGCATGTAGCTGCAGCATGATTCCACTGGTAACTCAGCACATTCCCAAAAGTGCCATGCAGCATTATTCGGTGGAATGCTTCAATTGAATACAATGAGTATTCTAATAACATTTGAAATATTTGGATATAAAATACGTTAACGTGCACTCCATATGCTTTCACAAAAAAATGATTGATTAAACGTTAATCAATCACTTTTTAGTTGTAACAACGTATTTCGAATGTTATTAGTAGAACTAGGATTTTCATGACTTAGCATATTTATTTTGGTAAGGGTGATGTGTTCCCTAAATATGTAGAAATTCATATTATGAAGAAACTAATTAAATTAAGGTGCTTTTTAAGAGCATATTTTGGCATTTTTGCGTGATAGAGCATATTTTGATGAATTTTCGATGATATTCAGCATATTTTCGGTTTTTCAAGAAATATACAGTTGTTTCAGAAATGGATTCGTTCTTACTCCCTTGTTCACTTGAGGATTTCTTTATTTTTTTTTACTGTAGCAACATATTTTTCATTTTTATTTGAAAATTTACAGAAAGCATTCATTGTGCATTTAACTCAGGGCCCAGAAATTAAACTAAAAATAGTGCATATGAGTCATTCCATGCGAAATCAACACAGCCTTTGACCTGACCATCTCCGATTTTCATGAAATTTGGGGAGTTGAAACTATGCATGGAACTTAGTAACTATGAAAATTTTTAGTTTCGTTTGTCTTGTAATTGTTAAATTATTCAAGGTCAAAGTTAGCAGAAATTGCCCTTTTTGAGTCCGCTTAGCTATACTAAATATGCTGTAACTCCGCCACTATTTCGCCTAGAAAGCTCAAATAAAGCTTATTGTACAGGGAATTGAACAAGCTTTCCAGTGATATATAACAAGCCTACCTTTGGATAAAAATATAATTTTCACACGTGACCTTGACCTTTGACCTTGAATATCTCAAAACATGTCATCACCAAAAATCGTGAAAAAAATATATTTGGTCCCTCATGCTATACTCTAAAACATATCAAAAAATCATTCTGGGACTGCAGTGGGATCAGAAGATACAAAATAATATGTTTAACTATGTGACTGATAAAGGCCTCATTACATGAACCATGACGAGTCAAAAGTCCTTTAACACCCCCTACAAAATGTAAAGGAGTTATCCTGGGAATAATTGGTCATGAAAGAAATAGGTTAGGCACAGGGAGATCTCTAGCCCACAAGCGCAGGTCCGGCATATTGTTGACCGCCATTTTGAATTCAACGAAAACATTTCAAAGGAAAGTGGGCGATGTGAAATATCCAATCAGGCTAGAATTTCACGAGAAATGATGTGACGAAAGTTTCTCCAACGTATCTTTAGCCAGCAAAACGTTATACGCATATCTTTCACTTACGATATATGCACATTGTAGTGTTGTCAATATTCCTGTGAGCACACTCGTTGACGTCTCTCACACTCACATAGAACATTTGGCAATGTAGCAGGTGCACCATCATCGCAAGCAGCAACTATGCCTTCTCTCAGATGGTCAATATCAGGGACTTTTAGTGCATGCACCATTCTCTTCAAATGTTTCTGAAGGTAAAAGTCCTCCTTAGATGTTAGATCTGGGGAATGTGCAGGCCTTTTAACAGATCCCCATCTGCCCATCAATCTACCTAGAAATTTACCATAAAGAATGTTCACATAGTGTGGTCACACACTGTCCTGTTTCAAAACTCTGGAAAAGTGACATACCCCGTAAGGAAGGATGAAAAACCTGTTCACTTAACATAACACATCCAAGAAGCCTTCACCATTTAAGGTTCCGTTGTTCAATATGGACCAACCATTCCCGTTCTCCATACACTATACCACATCATTAGCTTACCAGCAACAACCATTCGGCTGGAATCTGTCTACTGTAGATTATCAAATCACAGGTATTGCGTATAATTTTTATTAACTTTACCGGGAACATAAAAATTAGCATCGTCACTGAAGAATTTTTCATTCCAAAGGAAGTGTCACGTAATTGTTTGAGATACTTTGCCCAATATTCTCCACTATTCAAGTATTTGGTGAATGTTGCTCATTAAAATCATATGCAATGGTGAATATACATCTTTCTGTCCCAAGATGTCAGCGTGATCTCAACGAGTTCCTAACACGTTAGGAGCATTCTTAATTCTTTGTTTTTAACACCTCGTAAAGGAGAAAATGATTACAAGCATGCAGTAATAATTTTTTGCTGGTTAAATATACTTTGGAAAAACCTTCGCTGCTTCATTTCTCGTGAAATTCTAGCCTGATTTGATATTTCACATCACCCACTTTCCTTTGAAATGTTTTCGTTGAATTCAAAATGGCGGTCAACAATATGCCGGACCTGCGCTTGTGGGCTAGAGATCTCCCTGTGCCTAACCTATTTCTTTCATGACCAATTATACCCAGGATAACTCCTTTACATTTTGTAGGGGGTGTTAAAGGACTTTTGACTCGTTATGGTTCATGTAATGAGGCTTTTATCAGTCACATAGTTAAACATATTATTTTGTATCTTCTGATCCCATGGCAGTCCCAGAATGATTTTTTGATATGTTTTAGAGTATGGCATGAGGGACCAAATATATTTTTTTCACGATTTTTGGTGATGACATGTTTTGAGATATTCAAGGTCAAAAGTCAAGGTCACGTGTCAAAATTATATTTTTATCGAAAGGTGGCTTCTTATATATCACTGGAAAGCTTGTTCAATTCCCTGTACAATAAGCTTTATTTGAGCTTTCTAGGCGAAATAGTGGCGGAGTTACAGCACATTTAGTATAGCTAAGCGGACTCAAAAAGGGCAATTTCTGCTAATTTTGACCTTGAATAATTTAACAATTACAAGACGCACGAGACTAAAAATTTTCATAGTTACTAAGTTCCATGCATAGTTTCAACTCCCCAAATTTCATGAAAATCGGAGATGGTCAGGTTGAAAATTGCACATATCTGTGTTGATTTGGCATGGAATGACTCATATGTGAAATTATCTCAACGTTTAGATATTGATGATTGAAACAGTGTAGTTATAACGGCATATTTTTTCAAATTAATGTGCATATTTTGTACAATTTTAGGTCATAAGAGCATATTTTATTTTGCATATTTTTGGTGATTTTTAGGCCATAAAAATTCTATCCCTAAGTATTTAGGTGTCGGAATTCATTCGTGCGGTTGTTACGTACACATTGAAGCTGTAGTTCAAACACAAAATACATAAATACCTTAAGAAAAATATTGTCCATTGCGAGCCACCACTTTCACCCATCTGTCAGGCAAGTTACGGATTCCGTGGCGAAAGAAGTCCTAATCCTTTGAAGCGATCCAGTCAGAGACCCATTTTTCGATATCTTCTGATATACTATATATATACTCAGTAGTGGGATTTACAATATTATAAACTCAGGAAAGGATGAACCCCCCTCAAGCAGTTTGGCTACACTTAAAACAAGCTCAACATGAGCATATGAGCTTTTTGCTCAAGTGTGGAATCCTGTCTAATCCAAGATTTTTGTAAAAATGCCCTCGGGAATTTCCTGAGAAAGGATGAGCCCCCTCAGATTGATTTGCCTACACTTATAAAAGGCACTTCTGTGAGATTGTTGTCCATAATCCTGTCAAAAATATGCCCCTCTTGATATTTTTTTTAGCTACACTTAAAAGTAGACCACCTACACCCACATACACACCCATATACATACCCACATACACATACATATTGATTTTGACTCTGATATTGATTTTGACCCTGATATTGACCTTGATTCTGACGTTGACGTTGACTGACGTTGACTGACGTTGACTGACGTTCACTGACGTTGATTGACGTTGACTGACGTTGACTGACGTTCACCCACCTACACACCCACCCACACCCACACCTACCCACATACACCCACACCCACCCATATATATTTATTTCCGGTCTATTTGTGGCTTATTTCTGGTTTATTTATATTGCATCATGTTTTTGCAACAAATTATTAGACATTCTGATTGGTTGCTTATGACATAATTTGATGATGTGTTATATTCTGATTGGCTTATTGTTTCAATGCGGTCCGTGCTTAGGGTATATAAAGAGATTTTGCATTGCATAACAGCCAGTATTGTAAGAGCTGTTGAAAAGAAAGGTTGTGTTGTTGCAGTGCTGAACCCAACTGATATTTTTATCCAGCATAGAGTTTTGATTTGAACCCCAAGAAATTTTATATAAATACCAAAGCCAAAAATATTAACACACATACACACATACACACACACAGCACAGTGCTGAACCCAACTGATATTTTTATCCAGCATAGAATTTTGATTTGAATCCCAAGAAATTGTATATAATAAACAACAACAAAAATGCCGAATCAAAAATATTGTAATCAATGCAATAAGAATATATCCAGCCCCAATTGGGCCAGGCACCAAAGGAATTGTAACCCAGACAAATGCAAAACACCCACAAAAATATGCCCCAAATGCCATATAGAATATAACATGCAATACTTCACATATACACATAAAGGCACTTGTTCTGCAGTCATCAACATTGCCCCCACAACCATCTACATCTGGTCTGAAAAGGAAGCATGAAGCACCTGTTAATGCTGGACCTGCAAAGCAGCCACGCTATGAACCCATCCATAGCAGTTTTAATGCCCAACTTAGGGATTACCGGTTTGTATCAGAGCCAAGATGCGGTATTCAGAATTTTTTGAACAGTGTAAATCCTGATGTGCAGGCAATTCTAAATGCACAAAATGGCTCTTATAAGCTGTCCCTCAAATTGTATACACAATATAAGAAGCCAAATGGCACAAAATTTACACAGCCCCACAAAACAGAAACTGTACCGGTATATTCAAATACAAATTCAGACAAAATAATAAGCAGTTTGATGGATCAATTGAATATTAAACACTCTGAATTTGCAGCAAAAGAGTCTGGATGGAGCCTATGCGGTTCTCCACACAAGTTATATGTTAATATTTCTGAATTCACTCCATTACAAGGATCTACATATCTGCCATTACCTGATAATATTAAAAACAGAAGAGCCGTGGTTAATATTGAAAATAATGATGAAAAATGCTTTTTGTGGTGTATATTAGCTGCTTTGTTTCCAGTTTCAAGAAATCCTCAGAGAATAAGTTATTACAAACAACATGAACACTTTTTTGACGATGCAATGAAGGGTTTAGAATATCCAATGTCTGTTCAGAATATTGATAAATTTGAAAAAAAGGCCAGGAATATCAATGATAAACAATTATCTATTAATGTATTTATTTGTTCCACTGGCCGTGGCAATTGCTTGATAGAACCTCTCAGAATCAGTACAATTGATGATGAATCTGCTGTTCCGATTGATTTGCTCTTAATTGAAGGGGATGGCACATATCATTACACTCTGATACATAATCTTGAAGCTTTAGTGAGAACACAACTAGACAAATCCAATATAATATTCAAGTTGTGCAGAAGATGCTTAGCTGTATTTGATGGCAGGAAAATGGTGAAGGGGGTTCGTGAAGAGAGTGCAGAAATTGCAAAAAACAAGTTAATTGAGCATCTGAAATACTGTGGGAACCATAAACCTGTTCATATGGTGATGCCCAATCCAAGTGAAAATTGCAAATTCAAAAAGTTTGAAGCCTTGTTGGAACACCCAGTATATATTGTCTTTGATTTTGAATCAATTCTCAAATCTCTTGCATTCTGCAATCCAGATCCTGAAGAATCTTCAATTACACCATACCAGCTACATGAACCTTCCAGCTTTTATTATGTGGTTGTACAGGATGGTGTTGTTACCAAAAAAGATTCATACATGGGAGCAGATGCCATCAAAATATTTGCACATAAAATAGAAAATGAGTGCCGTGACATAGCATCTAACATCTTATTAAAATCAAAACCCATGTTGCCTTTAACAGAGAAACAGATTGAAGATTTCAACAATGCAGAAAAATGCCTGGTATGTGATTCTGAATTTTAAGATACAAATATCAAGGTGAAACACCATTCTCATACAGATGGTAAATTCTTAATGGCCCTGTGTAATAGCTGTAATATTAAGATCAAGAGACCAAAATTTGTCCCCATATTTTGCCATGGAGCATCCAATTATGATTTCCATCATTTGATCAGATATGAGGGGTTTGACAAGCAGAATTTAAATATTTTAGCTGAAAATGATGAGAAATATATATCTATTAGCAAAATAATTAAAGTTAATGGTGTTCCTATTCACATAAGATTTCTTGATTCTTACAGAATTTTATCGGCTAGCCTGGCTACACTGGCCACTCAATTATCTGATGATCAATTCAAAATCACACGTGCTTTGTTTCCAAATCAGGACCTGAAATTAATTACAGATTTTTCTAAATTTGATGAGTGTTCCCTGCCACCACAAGAAGAGTTTTACAGCAAAATCAGAGGATCTGGAATCACTGATGAAGATTATCACCATGCCCAATTGATGTGGAACAATTTAAAATGCCAGACATTTGGTGATTATCACATGGCATATTTGAAACTTGATGTGACCCTCTTAGCTGATATAATGCAGGCATTCAGAAAATCTTCAATGCAAAATTATAGACTGGATCCAATATATTTTTTCAGTGCCCCGGGCCTAGCATGGGCTGCAATGTTTTTAAACACCAAAAAGCAATTGGATCTGATCCAAGATCAAAATAAATATCTGTTTATGGAGGAAGATATAAGAGGAGGTATGGTGCAATGTTCTCAGAGATATGCCAGAGCAAATAACAAATATATGCCTGATTATGATCCAGCACGGCCATCAAATTATATACAGTATGTAGATGCAAACAGCCTCTATGGTCATGCCATGATGCAAAAACTGCCATATGCAGGGCTTGAATGGGTCGAAGATTTCAATATTGAAGATCTTCAGGATTTTGATGACAGTAACTATGGCCTGTTCTTAGAGGTTGATCTGACAATTCCAGATAATTTACACAACAAATTTTCTGATCTGCCCCCAATTCCTGAGGTTCAGTGCTCACCTGGCTCTAAACAGAAGAAGCTCATGATGACTCTGGAGCCAAAACAAGGCTATGTCATATATTACAAAAACCTACAGTTCCTGATGAAACATGGTGTTCAAGTGACCAAACTTGGCAAAGTCTTAAGGTTCAGGCACTCAGAATGGTTGAAGCCATATATTGATACAAACACAAAGCTTCGAACATCTGCAAAGAGCCAATTTGATAAGACCTTGTTTAAATTGATGGTCAATTCTGTGTATGGCAAAACAATTGAAAATGTCAGAAAACATACCGATGTTAAAATAATTACTGACCCCAGCCTGAGCAAAAAATTGGTTGCAAAGCCTAATTTCAATTATAGAAGAATTTATGATGAAAATATGGCACTTTTCAACATGAAAAAAACAAAGATTAAGTTTGATAAACCTATTTATGTAGGGTCTGCAATATTGGATTTGGCCAAATTACATATGTTAATATTGTATTATGATGTGTTGAAACCTTTTTATAAGGATCGTGTAAAATTGATGTACATGGACACGGATAGTTTTGTTCTTGATATTCAAACAGAAGATGTTTATCAAGATATGGCACAGCCTGAATTGTTTAAATATTTTGACACCAGTGAATTGCCAGGCCATTTGAATATTCAACCCCACAACAAAAAGGTGCCTGGCAAGTTAAAAGATGAGACACTTGGTGATGTTATTGTGGAATTTGCTGGGTTAAGTGCCAAGATGTACAGTTTTAAAACATGTAGTGGTGTTGCTGCCAAAAAGGCCAAGGGTATTGGCAAAGTAGCTGTGGAAAAAGAGCTTGAATTTGAAGATTATAAAAATTGCCTCAAATCCCAGAATTTAATCAAAACATCAGAATCCAGAATTCAGAGTGTGGATCACTTATTGACTTCAAATGTTGTAAGAAAAGTGGCTCTGGACCCACATGATGATAAGAGATGCATTTTGTCATGTGGCATACATACTTTACCATGGGGTCATTGTGATTTGAAAAGTGGCAATCAATGCCCAATTACAGAGCATGATTTGAAATAAATAAACATGCCTATGAACTTATTTGGGTTTAAAAAACAAGGTATTATGGACCTGCCAACACCACAACCCTCTTCTGATATGCAGTCTAAACTGAGTGGCTTGTTAATTATTCATCTGAACAGCATACTTACAGATATTGATGATGAAACAGGCAAAATATTGTACATATTTAACAATAATTTAAATCATTACCAATTACCTGTAGGTGGGCAATTGCAATTTATTACAACCCCTGAGGGTGATGTCAAGATTTCAGTAGGGAAAAATATTTATAGAATTAAGCACTCAAACATGATTTCTGGCACTGTTTATACTGTTTCTGCTGGTGACTGCTTATATATTGAAGTCCCTGGATCTTATGACAAGCTTATACCCTTTTTTATAGAATTAAGAATCAAATACTCTATAATAAATAACTACTAAAACAAAAATGCCTAATGATATTTTTGGCCATACAAGACATGAAGATCACAGTGATGAGATTCTGATGCTTGATGTCAGAGTCAAGAAATTAAGAAGTGATTTACAAGCTTTACAAACTACACTCAATGCCAGTCTTCAATTAGAAATTACAAATTTGCAATCACAATGCATGGACCCTCTTCTTAAAATTGATTCTGAACTCAAATTATTGCTTCAGAAATATACTGATTTGGCCACATTGGATAATTTTCAAAGTTTAGAAGAAGCTGTAGCAGCTCTTCAAGCCAAATTTAAGACCCAGGCTAACAACTCTGAGCAATTGAAACAACAATTGGAAGAGCAAATAAATAATGTCCAGGCACAGCTCCAAACAATTGTCAAAAGCATAAAATCACAAGAAGATTTTGATCTAGTGATTTCCACTCTAAAGGAACAGATTCAGTCACTCCAAATACCTAATCTGGACCCTCTGAACAATGCCATAGCCGAGGTTAAAGAAAAAATTGAGACACTTGAAAATTTTATGAACAATTTGCCATCTTCTGATGCTTTGAATGCAATAACTCGGAGTGTAGCAAATATTAAGCTGCAACTTGAAACATATGAAGATTTTGGAAAAATTCAAAGTTCCATAACCCATCTTGAAGGTACAATAGCAGCAGTGCAAAGTGATTTGGCAAATGTACTAGAATCCAGGGGATTGTAGATACTCTTGTCAGTGTCCAGCACCAAATCACAAAGCTTGAAAACCTCAATACTGAATCTGAACTATCTCATTTTCATCACTTGATAGATGATATCCAAACAAAACTTGAAATTTTACAACAATCCACACCCTCTCAGGCAGATATAGCCCTGCTCCAAAATGCTATGCAAAATGTGGCTGATGCTTCTGAATTAAACAATGTGAAATTGGCACTTGAATTTTTGCAAAATACAGTATCAAATCTTCCTACATCACAGGAACTTAAAAATATTAAGAGAGCAGTGAATCGGATATTGAAATCAGAAGATATCAAGAATATCCAGGCAGAGATCAAACATCTCACTCAGACAGTGGCCACTCTTCCAACCAATCAACATATTAATGAACTGCACGCCCTGTTTGAGGATATCAGAAGACAGGTCCATGATCTTACAGCTCAAAATTCAAAATTGGCAGTTGTTGAAAATTTGCAACAAATTGTAGCTAATATCAAGCAACAGCTAGGGACCATGGAATCCAATCAAGCAAATGCTCTGTCTGTTTTTGCCACGCAGCTACAAGAAATTGTGCAGCAATACAAAAAACTTGTTGTGGACATAAAAATCAAGCCAGGCCATGATGATGTTGTTAGGACCATCAATGAGCACCTTGAATCTGTAACAAGCAGATTGCTCACAGCAGAAAAAGAAATAACAGGCATAATTGAAAATCCTAAACATTCAGTAATTCTTGAATTGTACAGCATCCCCAACAAAGAATATGATTCTCCATTTACACCAGGTGGCAAAATATATATGCTGTCCCCTGCACAATTTTATTACCAATTTTTTGTTGGGGGCACATTGAGACCAATCAAGATCAAATATTGGCATCAGCCACAGGCACACCACTACCCTACCGTATCAATAACAAATGCTGATAACAAAGTGAAAATCACCAGTGTAGAATTGGAGGATTTTACAGATCCCAATACATTGGAAACAGCCTATACTGAAGATGATGGCTCTCTGGAATTTAAAATACAAATAGGGGATAAATTATATTTAGAAAATCCTGCAGTCTCAGCTGCTGAACACCCCATAGTTGCAATATTCTTGTTTACATATTATGTCTAGACAAATTATTGTTGATGAATTACACAGACAGGCCAGACATAATTTTAAGAGACTCCCAGTAGTCACAAAGGGCATAGATGATTTATGGCAAAGCGACTTGATTGAAATGGCAAGTGGACAGTTGAAAAACTTAGACAAAATCAACAAGGGCTACAAGTATCTACTCACTGTAACAGACACATTTTCAAAATTTGCCTGGGCTGTGCCACTCAAATCCAAGACTGGAAAATGTGTTACAGAAGCTTTTAGAACAATCATCAATCAGAGTGGAAGATCCCCGCGCTATTTGCAAACAGATAATGGCAAGGAATTTTATAATTCAGTGTTTCAACAATTTATTAAAAGCCAGGCAATAGAACATTATTCGAGTTACAGTGATCTCAAAGCCTCAATTGTAGAGAGATTCAACAGAACCTTAAAAAATCTTATGTATAAACAATTTACCCTGCAAGGTAATTATAAATGGATTAATATTCTTCCAGAACTTCTACATAAATATAACAATTCTGTCCATTCCACAATCAACATGAAACCCTCTGAAGTAACTTCATCTGATGAGCAAAAATTGATCAGCACTGTTTATTATCCTAGATATCAGCCAACAACAAGAAAGGCCAAATACAAGGTGGGGGATCAAGTAAGAATAGGCAAATATAAGCACTTATCCAAGAGAGGCTTTACAAGAAACTGGAGCACTGAATTATTTACAGTGGTTCAAGTTAAACCTGGGACCCTTAACACATATATAATAAAGGATCACCGAGGAGAAATTCTCAAAGGCAGGTTTTATGAACAAGAGCTCAGCAAAACTAAACAGCCTGACACATATCTCATAGAAAAAATTATCCGCAGAAAAGGCAACAAATTACTTGTCAAATGGTTAGGACTTCCAGAACACAGCTGGATCGATGCAAACAAAATAATAATATGAACACCTGGGATGTTATAAAAAGGCTGCCAGAACCTGAACAACAGAATAAGAGAAATGGCAAATTGCTACCTGATAATATTAGGTGTCTTATTGTTGGGCCATCGGCTTGTGGTAAAACTACACTAATGGTTGATAATTTTTTATTGGCACCCAACTGGTTAGACTGGAAAAACAGGCACTTGTATATCTTCTCTAAGAGCTTGGAACAATTAAAATATCAGCAGCTGATGAAGCTATATGATGGATTGGATATTGCCACTTTTGAACCAGATGTTAAGCCACTTCATGACTGTCTCGATAATTCTGTTGTTGTGTTTGATGATGTTATATTGGATAATCAAAACAAGGTTAGGAATTTCTTTACACAGGGCCGGCACAAAAACATTGATTGCTTCTACCTGGCACAGACTTTTTCAAAAATACCCAAGCAGCTGATCCGAGACAACAGCAATTTTATATGTGTGTTTCATCAAGACCATACCAACCTCAAACACATACATGATGAATATGTAGGTGGGGACCTGAGCTACAATGTTTTTTCTAAGTTTTGCAGCAGGTGCTGGAACCAGGACAGTTATGGGTTTGTCACAATTGATATGACAAGAACACCCAATAGTGGCAAATACAGAAATAAAATCAACAATTTTCTAGACATTGAAACATATATAAATAAACATGAAAAGGCCAATCATTGATGATCTTAAGTTAAGAGATTATCTTGTAAAAAGATTTAAGGGATGGAAATCAGAGAACCGTGGGATTTATGAAAAACACAAACAAACAGAACAGCCCATAATTGATGCTATTAATAATTTAGGTAAGAATATCAAAACTGTTACAGAGCAGAATCAAAATTTGCTCACAGAGCTTGTACCTGTAGCTGCAAGGAACATATTAGATTATCCATTCCCCCACTTTCAAGTATTCATACACCTAGTCCTATTGCTCCTAGAAGAATTGAGGCTAGTCAGGATCCTATTGAATTGGGTCTTCTTGCTCAAAAATATTTAACCACACCTAAAGACAATAAAGATGAGGTTTTTGGCTTATATGCTGACACAGAGCTTGATGGCAGCATCATACATAGAATTGGCAATTTCAGAGTAACATTTATGGGAGATGACATAATTGTATATTCAGAATCTCGACTTGGAGAAAAAGGTGCTTTTGTTAAGTACACCGGCACACCTGGATTGTGGGAATTGATGACTAGGAAAAGGCCTGGCAGCTATACAGATCAAGATTATGAGGATTACAAAGAAATATTAATAAAATCAGATGCTCTATACCAGAACAATGATCCCACACAAAAAAAAGTCAAGTCGAGCAGTGGGGCAAAATACAACAATTTAATCAAGCCCATATGGTCACAAATCAAGACTGGCAGTGGAATCAAACAATACAACACCCTGCCTAAAGAATTTGTGTGGGTTGATGATGTCAGGAAACTTGTAGATAGGTTATTGGTGATAGCTGGGGAGGGAAATGCTGGGAACCACAATTTTTACAATGAAAAGGTTGGAATTATGGACATGATAAGCACCAAATTGTCTAATTTTATAGTGAATGACACTAAGGGGATTGGATATCTCATAAAAATAATTAATACTCTACCACCTAAATTTTGGAATATTTCTGAGGGTCGGGGCCTTGTTAATGACATTATAAACAAGCTGCCATTTGAACTACACATTCCAGGCTATCAATATTGTGGTCCAGGCACAAAACTGGATCATAGATTAAACAGAGGGGATCCTGGTGTTAATCCCTTAGATGCTGCTTGTAGAGACCATGATATTGCATACAACACACATTCTGATCTTGACAAGAGACATGTTGCAGATAAGAAATTAGAAGAGGCTGCATTTGGCAGATTTGTAAGCAAAGATGCTTCTTTGAGTGAAAAAATAGCAGCATTGGGAACCACCATAGCTATGAGCACCAAACAAAAACTGGGGTGGGGGTTGTGAATATGTATATAATAAACCTACAATGAAGGCCAAGGGTGTTATGTATCAAATACCTTATGCAGGTCTCAAATCTCTTAAAACTATTGACAGTCTTTTGACCAAAAAGCAGCGCAAGAAAAACAATTCTTGTATTGCAAAGGGTCATGGTATGAAATTGTTGCTTAGCACCCCCCAATTAAAAAAATTACAGCAATCAAGAAAAAATCACATGTGGGGGGATTTATATTTACCATCCCTGCCATCTTAGCTGCTCTCGGGGCTGTGGGGAGCTTGGCTGGGGGTTCAGCTGCCATAGCAAAAACAGTAATAGATGCCAAGAAAAATAGGGCAGAATTAGATGAGCAGAAGCGCCATAACCTGGCCATGGAGAAACAGGGCAAAGGTGTTAAGAGAGCCATGAATAAGTTTAAAAAAAACAAGAGCCGCTTACAAACCAAGATATTGAAGCTTTAATCAAGCCACTGGGCATCAAATATTTTAGAGGTGTGTACATGTCTGATTCTTTACCAGAACAACCACTCAACAAAGAGTGTGGCATTGTTAATTTGGATAAGTACAAAAATCAGGGCACTCACTGGATTTGTTATCTTAAATATTTAAAAAATGAGGCATTTGTGTTTGATTCATTTGGAGGTGTTCCACCTGAAAATTTAATAAAATATTTAAAATCATCTAATCTTTATTACAATAATGCCCGTGTTCAAAACTTCAGAGATGTTAATTGCGGACATTTGTGTTTATCTGTTCTTAGATACATGTCTCAAATAAATAAACCATCAATTGAAGATTTTCAAAAAGCCTTGTGGTATTTAAAACATCATGGGGGTATTTCATCTCACCAGCCAAAATTCAATATTGAAACTCAAATTGCATGATGACATAGTGTATCCCAAAACAATAGCTCTCAGAGCATTTTATGGCATGTACCTAATCCCCAATATTACACACCACAACAACACAATTGCAGTAGGGGATGAAAAAATTGTCATCACTCCAGGGCAATATAATCTCTCCACTCTAAATGCTCAATTACCCAGAGGTGTAGTGTTAAGTCAAAATTCTGTCACTCACAGAGTAGAAATTGTATCTGCTACAGAAACAGTGGATCTGGCTACTATAGGAGAGCTGTTAGGCTTTGAGAACAACACAAAACTTGAACCAGGCATCAAACACACTGCTATGAATATACCTAAATTCTTAGCCATAGAGACTATAAATATTCACTGTAATGTGGCTGAGGGTATGATCACCAAATCAAATGGCATAGGCACTCACAAACAAACAGGCATCATTGCAACATTCAAACCTAACTCTGAATTTATGGAGCCCATCATCTACAATCCATCCCCAACATTATATTTTCCTGTGTGCCATAATAGAATAGATTATATTGAATTGATGGTCACTAATGAAAAAGAAGAATTAGTTGATTTTGCTGGAGCCACAACAACTGCAATCATAGAGATTAACATTTAAATAAAAATACATACAAGAAGAAAATGGAAAATATTGAGAGTTATGAGCTACAATCATTCCCTCCAAACAGGAGGACATTTGCAAATTTAAATCAACCCAACACAGAGATTGAGGTTGATCTTGATGTGGGGGATGGATTTATACACCCTCACAGAGCAGATCTATACATCAAATTTGATGTTGTAAAGCTCGATGGAACAGAATATCCGGCAAATTCAAATATAAGATTGCTAGATAATTTTGTGCCACATCTATTCTCTGAAATTGAGATCAGAAAGCATGGCGTTGTTATAAACAGAGTGGATTATCCCGGCATTACCTCCACAGCTTTGGCCACATTGAAATTATCCAAAACCGAGGCTTCATACTACAAAATCGGTGGATTTGAGGCTGGTGATAAGATATTATCTAAAAACCACACAGTGCTGTTCCCGATGCGCCTATTGCCAGGATTCTTCTCAGATTACAAAGAAATTATGTGGAAGGGTGGTTTAAGAATCACATTTAGAAGAGCTGCAAATGATAACAATGCTTTGATGAGGTACAGTGCATTAAACTCTACAGGGGAAGCTACCAGTAGCAGGCAAATGCATTATTCAGACTATGGAGTTAAGAATCCCTGTTGTTGAATATGAGGCCAGTTATGCTCTTAAATACAAAGCTGATATAATAAAAAATCCACAGGTTCCTCTGCAATTTTATACATATCAATGTGTACAGAAGCCCGCATCTGGTGCTTATTATGAGTTTGATGCTACAAATTCATTCTCCAGCATACAATATGACATGCCTGATTTTGTAGTGGTATTGTTTCAGACTGGAAGACACAACAATCAGGAAAAAAATTCAAGTAAATTTGATAGCTGCAACATCAAGAACATATATCTTAAAAATGGCAGAAATGAGGTATTTCCTAGAGAAAATTATAATTTAGACATGTCCAAGGATGATTTCCTCAAATTATATGAGGCATTTACATCCTTCAAAAGGGTCACTACTGGCAATACTGACATGTATTACACACCAGATGAATTCAAAGCACAGAGACCCATGTTTGTAATCAACACTTCAAAAAGAAAACAGGTTGTGGTGAATGACAGAACAAATATTAAAATTATCTGTGAATTCCATGAGGCATTACCTGATGACACCATATGTAGTGTTATTCTCATAGGTGAAAAATCATATGTTTATGATGTAAGAAATGAGAGAGTCACGGAGCAATTCTAGAAGAATTATATTATTTTTAATACTAGATATACAAATTGAAGCTGGTATCCAATTGAACTTAAACCAGAAGTAAATATGTGTATGTAGGTATGTATATGGGTGTGTATGTGGGTGTAGGTGGTCTACTTTTAAGTGTAGCCAAAAAAAATATCAAGAGGGGCATATTTTTGACAGGATTATGGACAACAATCTCACAGAAGTGCCTTTTATAAGTGTAGGCAAATCAATCTGAGGGGGCTCATCCTTTCTCAGAAAATTCCCGAGGGCATTTTTACAAAAATCTTGGATTAGGCAGGGTTCCACACTTGAGCAAAAAGCTCATATGCTCATGTTGAGCTTGTTTTAAGTGTAGCCAAATCTGCTTGAGGGGGGTTCATCCTTTCCTGAGTTTATAATATTGTAAATCCCACTACTATACTCATTCTATCCTGAATATTTATATATATGAATAATTTCAATTAATAAGGATTTATATGAGAGATAAGAGTATATAGCCTAATAATAAAATATTATAGCTGTTAGACAAAGTTATTACCAATAAGTTTTGCAACAAGTCGTACTGCTAAGAGTGATAACTGTCGCTCTATAAGCGATATTCTATTTTATGATTTTATGCATGTATTTGAAAAAAATTGGATGGGTTCAAACACTTGAGTTGTACCGTATTTGAACGCGTAATTATCCGAGATTTTATGCCATAATTTTTTTAATAAAAAACAAAGTGGGGTACGACCATTATGTGAAGCTTTTTTTCTTCAAGGAACTTGTACCGGTATTGCCCGTACTTAAAAATCATTCCTTACTAATTAATCTGTCTTTGGTTCAAAATTAGAATGCACGGAATTGCCTACTTGCGAAATTACGTTAAAATTTCTTGCGGTCTGGAAAAAAGTTAACACATTAATTTGTGCATTATAGTCGAAATATGAAACTTCAGAAAATCAACGTCATGCGGACTACAGATATACAAAACCTAATCTTCTTTGTCCGAAGATTCTGCTCCGCTATCATGGTTTCGTTATTTGACGCGACGATTACATGATGAAATGTTACAAAACCATTTTTGGACCGAAAAAAACAGAGTGCGACAATTATGTGGTGAAACAGAGTAGCTTCACATAGAAATTCTAAGAAATCTTCCCTTCCATGTATTAATGCACATCAACAATGCATCCTTACTTATTTTTAAATCTGTTACTTACTGACTTCAATAAGCAATCCACCACGGTAACAAATACATAATAATAATAATAATAATAATAATAACAACAAGACAAATTATTGGGTGATGTTGGATTTCACAGACCCATGGCGCCACTGTGGATAATATATATTATCATTTTGCGATTAAGCTTATCTGCTGTAATTATCAAAAGAGGCGTAATGAATAGTTTGGGCTAAGTCACAGCAGACCTTTAATCACATAGTATGTGCATGATAATAAGCTAGGAGCTTGGTATACCCAGTTCTTCAACAAAAAGACCTTTAAACCTTCGCTGGTGTGGTGAGATATTTTTACACCAGTGGTGTGGTGTTTTTTTTAACCCCATGCGTAATAGTAGCACTACATGAATTGTTTTTCGTTCATTTTCGTTTTTTGGGTAAAATATGTTGAAACACAGAAAAAGGAATATAACTGAAACATTTATTTCAGAATATTGACACTGTAGTAACCCAAAATTACACATGAACCAAAAATTAGAAAAAATGTTACAAAAATTTTCAAGATAAAGTGAACAGCATAATTACAATTTGTATGTTTCTTTTGAACTTCTCTTTCACACAAATTTACTAAGAAACAATAAAATGATCTCTGCACATTGAATATCACATTTTTACGTGTTATTTACACACAAACCAACTGTTGTGTATTGTGAAAATGAACAGCCTTTTTTACAGTATTTACTGTCCTTTATCAGACCAATCATTGCCTTTTGATGCATTTTTCACACAATTTGGACCAGTAGCGTACACAGGATTTCATGAAGGGGGGAGGTTATTTCT
This sequence comes from Lepisma saccharinum, assembly GCF_977018435.1. Classification (NCBI taxonomy): domain Eukaryota; kingdom Metazoa; phylum Arthropoda; class Insecta; order Zygentoma; family Lepismatidae; genus Lepisma; species Lepisma saccharinum. The sequence goes on from NC_139255.1 coordinate 7,976,644, forward strand.
AAAACTTTCTCCAAATTCGCATTACCATTGTTTTATTATACTTTAATTAAATAATAATAATCATAATTGAATAATAATACTTATAATTAATTAATTAGTTGATTTACTACTAATACCACTAGTACTATTAAGTAGTAGAGACCTATATAAATATAATATTTATGAAAGCAATAGACCGAAATTAGTTTCTAATCATTCGATTTTTAACAAATTCTGGGAGCATATTTTTGTTTCTTTGTTACTTAATAATTGTCTAGTCAACGAGGTGAGACATTTTAATTAAGTGTGAAGAAAATTCATAACAACAAGAAAATAAATATATTAAAATAAATTGGAATAATTGAAGTATGGAACTCATCCAAGGAGCTGCAGTAGTCTGGTTGGTAGGGCGTCTGACAACCACTGAAGAGATCCGCTTCGATTCCCGGAATTGGTTCGAATTTTTCCGGCTTCGTCCCCGATAATTCACATCTAGATTGTCTCGCTGTTCTTACCAACAAAACATTTTACAATAGTTCAGATTGTTGTAATTTGAATTCAGAAATTCAAACATGCCGCGGTAAACAATGGGAAGGCGTACTGGTTACAGTGTATTTTTGTCCGCCTAGTCTTTTTCTATACATTAGCCTACAACGAACCAAGAACTTTCTTTACTTAATGCTCGTTGTTCACACAAAAAAAAATACATGTTCATTGAACATTGTTGCTTCCGAGACACAAAACAACTTTTTCCCCTTCTTTTAAATCATAGTTGCCTTCATATTTTATTTTCAAGAATTCGTGTTTATTTTCAAGACATTCACTCTGTGTGTTTGGAATGCTGTGCTTTTCTCCGTGCTGCATGGGAATAATAATTCAAATTAATATTGTTATTTTTAGTTGTAGTAGTAGTAGTTTTGTCGCAGATCTTTGACTGTGATAAATTGGCCATTTTTATATTTTTTCACAGCATTTTTCATAATATTTCAAAAGCTCAAGGGGGGTTTAAACCCCGTAACCCCCCGTTGCGTACGCCACTGATTTAGACAGAAAACAATCGTATGATCAGTGTACAATGAATGTCACACTTGTGACGTGATTTTACTTTTGCGATGTTTTTTTCTCGCTTTCATCCTCTGAGTCAAATAGTTCTTATAATTCTACAGAATCAAGAATATCTCGACGTTGTTGCATACTCTTCTCATAATCATCCATCTGCAAAACATGTAAATGAAAACTAAATTGTTAGATACAGATGTGTAAACAAATACTAATATATATGGATCACATTAGAAACATTTTATTATAAAAAAAAATAGAAAGTGTAAACTTACCTTTCAGTTTTATGTAACCTGAATGGTGTGGTGGGGTTTTAGATACCCCAAACAGGAACAAACAGGTTACATCCAGCTCCAAGCACACACTAATCGCAGACTGGCGCCACCGCTGCACTCTATGGTTAGTTGTAGGAAGGTACACAACGCTACAAAGGTAGGTGCTGCACTCTGACGGAGAAACTACGAATCAAAACGTCAGTGGAGTTTGTAAAACCCCATCACACCACACCAGCGGAGGGTTAATCACATAGTATGCGCTACGAGTTTGGTATACCCAGTCCTTCAACAAGGAGTCCTTTAATCACATAGTATGTGCATGGTAATAAGCCAGGAGCTTGGTATATCCAGTTCTGCAACCCCGATGGCGCAGTGGTAGTGTCGTCGCCTTTTAATCAAGGGGTCCCGGGTTCGATTCCCGGTGGAGGCACATAGTGGTTCGGATCCCACTTTAAATTGTAAGTCCAGTCCCGATTAGCCTTACTGTGCACAAAGTCGACTTAAAACAACAATTCATTAATTCATTCATGCCGAAACTGTTTTTAAATGTTAAGCGAGACATTTTCTTTGGATTTATGCTCATGTATGATATTGCATTTCAAATCCTCTTTGGAACATTGTAATTAACTTGTATTGAATACCTATCGTCTTTTAGTTTCTGCCTTATCATAAATATCAAAGTACGATGTTAATTTGTAAGTACATGCATGCATATTGAAACCACAATCCTGCATTTATACAGAGCATGTTTGACTACTCAAAAGGTAGCCACCACATTCATGACGTCACTCGTAGGCTACAACAAGTTTTCATGGGTAATCAATGCGCAGGTCGCCTTTTCTGATGGACAAGAGATGTAGCTAGAAGAGACCAAGCGGTCATAAGAACTAGGAAAGGTTCTGAGTTTCAATTTTGACTGCCTCTTTTAATAGGTTTCTTTGGTGCAATTACTTTTATCTTTGCGATTAACTTAGAGTATCATAAAAATTACGTTAATTATTTAAATGATAAAAAGGTACAAAAGCACACAAACACACTTCCAATTAGAACTAATTTGTTCATTCTGCAACATTAAAAATAGATTTGAAGAGTAAATCTTAGATCGTATCGTATGAATTCAAGTATTTTGTTCGAGGAAACCTGTGTTGCATATGAATTGAACACGAGTATTAGAATTTAGTCAAAATCGGATGTAGAGATTGCAATGGGCAACAATACACTGATCGAGTGTCAATAAGTGCCTTTTCGTTGAATGCACACTAAAGGGGAAATAAGCTCGAAGTGGTAGCATAATAAAATCAAGAAATTGAATGAGTAAACAGAGTTGACATTTAAGACCACAATTGTTCAATTTTTCATCTGGTTAATAACATTACCATTAGTGTATTTAGAATTTACCAATATTTTCTATTACATAAAGAGGGATATGGATTCCCACACATCCATATCATCTGCTATTAGTGAAGGTAAGGTAATCAGAACCATGCTCCGGTCGCCTTTACCCTTCTCCTAATTGTTCGTTTATTGGAGGCTGAGTGAACTCCAGATCCGCTCTATGCATGGGCAGTGATGGAACTCAAGCCGAGAATCAAACCCGGATCTCAGTCAGACGTCCTACCGACTACACGACCGAGGCTCTCATCAATATACAGAGTAATTCAAAATGAATGGTACAACCAGTTGAAGGCGTATTGTGTTTTGGAGCTATCGAGAACTGATTCAATTACAATAGTTCAAGGACATTTCCGCATGCGTTTCGGTAGGAATGCACATGTTTCACCCTTCTGAAAGATTTGTCAAAGTTACAACTGCAAATTGTTAGTGCCTTCGAAACAGTTGGCAACGACTTGCTGTCTCGTGTATAGCAAGTACTTGATCGATCGGACCTTTTTTCGCGTTACACGTTGTTCCCATGTTGAATTTTTATAACGTGAGTCATGGTGAGTAAATCTTCCCCAGTTCTTCTTTATATTGATGCCTTGTCTGATTTTCTATCATAAATAGTAACGTCATAATAACTGTGTAAATTGTATCAATCATTTTGAATTACCCTGTATGTAGACCCTGTATTGATTTGTGGTTAGGTTCTTTGGGGACATGTTTAGTAATGCTCAAATTTTGATTACTCTGTTATTTACAACAATGCTTTGTCTCTTTACTCCCATTACTTGGTTTTCTGTGTACGAAAAATCGGCCGCTTAATCTCACTTGAACTGAAACTAAACTATTCTCCTAAATTAAGATGCTGAGGAAACAAGAAGAGGAGCAGCTACAGAGGGAGGGGTGAGGTGACGTGACCAGATGGGAAGAGGAGTGGAATGGTTGAATGTCGAAGAATTAGTAGTTTGTGACCAAAAAGTGAGAATGTCTGACGAGATGAAACGGGGCTGTTTTTCGTGCCCAACCCTGTATATAACGAGCCATTTCCATTATAATAAAGCTAAATGTATAATATATACGAGGCCTGGCAATTAAGTTTATCGAACTCATCCTAGGAAAAGTGCAGCATACCTCATTGCTGAATGTCACCTTGTATATACGTGTAACAAAAGTCAGGGAACACTTTAAAAATTTATTATAGCCAAACGAGTAGCATTACAAAGTAACAAAGTACATAATTTTAAAGAGTAAAGTTGTAAGTTTTTTCCTCATTGCAGGTGTTACGTGTAGTTCCATATATCGTCGCCAGGTGGTGTCATAATCAAGATGGCGCTTTCTGGAGCTGGTCTTTGTCTTTAGGATATAACGTTTGCACTAACTGTAGTCTGTACAGTTTCATGTTTAATATTTTACGCAAAACCCGCCACACAGTCATTGTGGAAATTTCCAACTCACGTAAAGCTCTGCGTATAGATTTCCTCGGACTCCTTGTGAAAGCTTCTCTCACTCGCTCAATGTCATTTTCACTCACACCTGGCCGACCACTTCTCTTCTTGACACACAAACACCCACAGTGGCGTCACTAGGCCATCTGCTTTGGGGGGGCTGCAACCAGATACATGACTTACTACTATTGTAAATATTTTTAATGTTTGAAAATAGCAAAGTGATTAATAAGACAATAATATATAACAAGCATAAGGAATTAAAACTAACATAGACTTACTGCATTAATTTTTATGAAAACCGATGGATATTCTTGTCCTGTTTTTTTAATGCTGCTGAACTATGTCTTTATGTATCAGCTGTACTCTGCGGTACGAATTTCTTGCAAAATTATCAATAACACAATCCACACACAATTCATGACACTCTTCCTTTTCCGATTTCCGATTTCAGGCGCTTACTTCGAATAATAAATTTGTCCATTGTTGTACGAACAACAGTAAATGTCACAAAAAGCTTTGATAACAAACACACAATATCACAAACTCCGTAACACAAAACGCACCACTACCGTTTCCTCGCGTAGCAACCGTTGTGAAAATAGAACAAATGACGGCGATCGTTTGCACTGTTGCCAGCTAAAGATATGACGTGTCAGATGTAACATCGTGGTTTAAAAAAAACTATGTCACAACGAAACGAGTCTTTCCAAGAATATGTATCTAGAGGTATGTTCCTGCATTAACAATTGTTCAAATATGTTTTCTTGAAATACTGTATGTAATAATAGCTAAAAATTAGGGGGGCTTATCGAGGGATTTGGGGGCTGAAGCCCCCTCCAAATGGGCCTAGCGACGCCACTGAACACCCAGTTTCAACAAACTTTACATGCCAATTGTAGATTGCCTTCCTGGTCGGTGCTGCTTTCCCGTACTTCATCCTAAATTTTCGTTGGACATCCGTTGCACTCTTTGTTTTGTCAAATTGTAGCACGTAGAAAACCTTCTCAGCTCCAGAAAGCGCCAACTTGATTATGACACCACCTAGTGATGATATATGGAATTACACGTAACACCTTCAATGAGAAAAAAACTTGCAACTTTACTCTTTGAAATGATGTACTTTGTCACTTTGTAATGCTACTCGTTTGGCTACAATAATTTTTTAAAGTGTTCCCGGACTTTTGGTAAACGCTGTATAAAAATATGTGTGTGTGTGTGTGTGTGAGAGAGAGAGAGAGGGGGGAGGGGGGGTTGGTTTACCGGCGATAAACGCGGTAACATGGAGAATACGCCACTGACCACTTCAACGGCTATCAAACCCGAAACCCCTAGATTACAAGAGAACTACGTTACCACTGCGGCATTGGGAAGGATCCTATTCCCCTGTACTGAAATAATAATAAAACCCACACCTTTTTCCTTGATAATTTTTCGACACTTTGCAAGAACTTCTGTCTTCTCCAACCCTTTGACTAATGGAGTAAGTATCCCCTCCTCTTGTTTGATTGCGAGCGGCAGTTAATTACTATAATGGCATGGTCACAAAAGATTTACGAGCAATTAGTAAACGACTTCCTTCTGTTTTGCATCCTACACTTCACCCGGAACACTTCCCAGGGTACCTTAAATGAATTTGCGGCAAACACTTCACGGTATCTCCCCCGAAAGAAATTACAAATCCATAACTTCGTTGTTCGGGCAGTTTCCTTTAATCTCCGTTGGCCGGGAAGGGCGCTCTTTAGTAATACGATTAGCCGAAGCAGCTGTTTACCGTAAAATCACATGGGAGCACTTGCACATATTGTAAACTATTCGTTACTGTAGCTGCATGTGGCGGCGATTGGGTTCCAAAACGGTGGGGGGAGGGGGGCGAAGTGCAAAGACAGTATATTTTCCCTTTGTAGATAAGGTTTAGCATAGTAAGCGAAATGGACAAAGTGGTGAAAATTTGGGGGGTCGCCAGAACCAACATGAACAAATGCTTGACGTGAAATTATTTTTAAAACTATTGAGATTATTATTGTTTGGCTACAAATATAAATTAATTTATCTGAAGTGAAACACATATTGTGCGTATGTCCGAAACACGGCGTTCAAAGCTGGGAAACATATTCCTAAATAAGAAAAAATGTTTTCAAATGAAAGTACATGCAAGAAGCTTGTCCTGGATTTTTTTAAGGTTATTATACTCCTCAAAAGTTTTCAATATAAAGCCCATGTTTATTTTGATATTGCATTACTTGCATGACATTACATTGAATTACAGAAAAAGTTTATTCACATGCCCCAACACCCCCAAATCGTCCTTAACACCCTCAAAAACTCTTCAAAAAGGCATAATTTATGGTCATCTTGACACTAAATATAACTTTACACAAAAAAACGACCTTCCACCCCTAGACAGAAAATTCTAGATGAGCCCCTGCTTTACTGTGCCCTATATTTCTGATTTTTTTGTTCTTAGGGGGATCCATGCTATTTGAAGCAGCTACTTGAATTCAACCCTGGCGGTATCAGAGGGAAGAGCAGGGGTTGTTCCAAGAAAACTACACTAATAAATATTCTTTTAGCTAAAATATGCATTTTTGTGCTGTATTTAGAGGCATATTTGTATATGACTGTCCCCACGTGGCTTTAACTCAATTATTTCTGGCGATACTATACGCTGGTGCCATTCCATACACTCTTTTAAAAAACTAGGATATGATATCCACATGTTATCACCACAACAATCCAAAGATAATAAGTCTATAATGTAGATTTATTGTTTTTATTTATTTATTTATTTATTTATTTATTTATTTATTTATTAACCAGTCGCCTATAACAGAGGGAATGCTCCAATTACAATAGGCATTACAATTTGCTATATACAATATAATTTACATAAATACATAATACATGATACAAACACATAGTAATTATTACACAAAACCTTAGATAAATACAAATACAAAAAGTTATACAAATACAAAAGTTACACAAATACAAAAAATTACATACATATATTACAAATTTCGAACAGAGGAGAAAACTAAAGGACAGAAGATACAAAAAATAAACAAGTAACAAACTATAAAAGCTTGAGAATAATAGAGAAATTATACGAATACCACTATTTAAATAAGAAACCGCAATAATCAATACAAAGCAAAAGTTCAAATTTGAATTCGTTTATATGTATACAAAATTTAATTCTAAATATATGAGATAAAAGTTATAAATTGTATTTGACACTATAAATATATCACACTAGGATTGGATCTGTTTTATTTGTATATTATATCTTATATGTTATTTAAACTATATAGAAAGTTTTTAATATTAAAAGCAAAATCCAAGTCAATTCCATTCGAGACAATATTATTATGTTTACGTAATAATCTAATGATTGGAGAATTTTGATATAATTTTGTGTTTGATTAATTGCAGTAAAATGGTTGTCTTACTCTTAATACCTTATAATTGACGTTAAAGTTTATCAACTGTAAAATATTTTTATTGTTGAAGGGGTATTTATTGTACATTAATTGGATTATTAGGGAGCTTTTGAAAAAACGCACTGAAAATCCTGCAGCACAATCTTGCATTGTTCATTACTTCTTGAGTTTTACCAATATCTAACTTGTCTTCCAAAAAGAAATATTAATTGTAATCAGTTTAGTGTGTGTTCTAATGATTCCATATCACCCGAGCTCCCCGACGATAGTACAGTGGTAATGCTGTCCCTAGGCGTAACTTGACGGGGGTGCAAGTCCTGCCCCCCCCCCCTTTTCAGGTTTATGAAAATTTACAAGTTAATGGTACTTTTTAGAGGTGTGCAGGACTGTGAATTTTTGGTTGGGACGCGAATTTTTTAAATTCAGACTTTCGGAAAGGAAACGTTCCCCATTTCCCGACTACATCGGGACATTTTGGGAACGGGAAATACCTAATATTACAAATTTCCCGAGACTATCTCGAATTATACACACTTTTCTCCTTGAAAGATAATCCAGAAAAGTCGCGAAATCATTTCCCGAATTCCGGATCAGGACGGGACATTTTTTTCCTGTTCTCGATACTAACTTGAAGAGGAGAGGGGGGAGGCAAGAGTACGTAAATTGCAATTCAACTGTTATATTTTTGTAAAAATAGTTACATTGATTTATTTTTACATCGATCTGAAAACGTGAACTTTGCTTTAGAAAACGTGAACTCAATTTTTACATACTTCTGTCCTTGGAAAAACTAGAGTTGTTTAATTGAAAATGTGCAAATGCGTACACTTGCCCCTGTATGTGGGGCAGGAGTTGAAATCAAATGGGTGAGAGTACGCACCAGAGGGGCAAGAATAAGCACCCACCCAAGGGCCAAGAATACGCACCCAAAGGAGCATTAACAAAGGTCACAGGTGAAAATGCCTACAACTTCGTATGATGTGCACTGTTCATGACACCATTCATTGCTTGTTCCACACTGGATCCACTCATCTGTTGGCGGACCACATGGGCGTCGGGAGGGGGAGGGATCGAACGATTCAGAGGACCCCCCTGGAAATTGACATTGTTCATTTAAAGATACAAGAAAGCCGAAAGTTTGTTACTCTTATTGTTAATAACAGAAATAAAGTTAATTTAGTTAGTATTCGAACAGAAAATCAAAGTAAAAATGCATTGGATCGAAAACATTAAGTAAAAATACAGCAACAAGGTTATATTCTACAATTTCATCCAAAGAACAAATGGTTTCACAGTTTTCACCTACAGTTGTAGGTTAGAGGTCACAGAACACACTTTATATATTAAAAATCCCCCTAACATTTAAAGCCTTTTCTTGAACGAGACGTGCAAAGGTTATTATCAACATGCATTCAGATACTAACTGCATAAAATGCAAAAGAAATCATGCAAATTAATTGTGCTGTTATTCACTCGTTTGGTGGATCGAGTGGACCCATTTTCATAACAATAATAATTATTATTATTTTATTTAGAATAACATTTGTTTTTATTAGCTTATATTTATTATTGTATAATGACATTAATAATACTCATTGTTATTTTTTCTGCTATTCAACTTTTATAAGTTGCCCGACCCCCCTGCAAAAATTTCTGGCTACACCCATGGCGGATTACTGTAGGTAGCATGGCATACAGGACACTTGTACACTACTACCTTACTCTTTGTGACTTTCTCACTGACCGGAGTTCTCTTTTGTTGTGTTGTTCTTAGTGCAACATGACGTTTGCCTTTACCTTTTGGAGGACGCCATTTCAGAAGTAAGTTCTGTTTGAAAGGAGAGGATGTCAGAATCTCCGATTGGTCACGAGAAGATCGAGATTTACTGGTTGAGGACTTGGTGGTAGCTGGAGGAGGACTGACAACCACCAGAGGAGTGTATGATGTGGGCGGTCGGCATGGGCTCCTGCTTAGCTACTTCCAGTGAATCCTCCGATGAAAGATTTTTGGCTCCATTCGGGTATTGTGCTGTACTCGTTGCTTCAGGAATGATCTCATCTTCAGAACTGGTTATGGAAGCTTCTTCTGTTTCTACACTTGCGAGATCCACAGTAGAAGGAAGAAAATCCTCTTCTATGAACACTTCTGGGATCTGTGGAACAATTCCACATTGTTCAAAGCCAGACACTGCATTACCAATGGTTGCAGCATTGTAGTAAGCCTCAGCGAACAAAGTTGCAACTTGGAATTGTGTAATTGGGCGTGATGGATGGTTCCTCGTCCATTTATCACATGCTGTTGAATACCATGTTTTGAGTGGGCCAAAAAAGGCGCGATCTAGTATTTGTAACTTATGGCTGGAATGGGGTGGCAAACTCAACACCACAATCCCATTTTCCCTACAGAAATCAATCGCCTCGATGGAAAAATGAGACGACTGATTGTCTAGAATCAACAGTACTTTTTGTTGACCGAATTCGATCCCACATGTTGGTGGAAAATTATGCAGCCATTCTACGAAAGGCTGTGAGTTGATGAAACCAGAATCAGATAGCATTCCCACAGAACCAGGCGGTGCTCCATCGAGTAATTCCTGTTTCATCCGTTTTCTGTGGAAGATAAGCGCAGGTGGAATGAAAAAACCAGATGCACTCATGCAGCAGACAGCTGTGATGGTAACTCCACGATCACCAGATACGATTGTATTCACAACTGATTTCCCTTTATTTGACAGCACTTTTGGAACTTTTTTAGGAACCGTGTTTATGCCAGTTTAAATCCATGTTATAGATATCCAGTGGAAGGAAACTGTTTTCTCATACAGTTTCTTTAAGACAGTTAAAAAAAGCGTTCAACTTGTGACTTGCTAAAACCACGAGCTCTTCCCAAACCAGTCTTTGAAGTCTGTCGAAAAGCGATAGTTGGATGTCTGCGCCGAAAAGAACTCTGACCAATCTCTAAAGGGATGGGGCAAGTGATTACGTTCAACAAGATCGTATGCAACTTTACTTAGATCTTTTAAAGTTAATCCATAAAAGAGGTGATCGAGTTACGTGATATATTCAACTAATTCGTGCTCCATTTATCCGGTGAACACTGGCTTCATTGTACCCAAAGACACTGCACATTCTTCCTGAAAAACAAGGGAAACAAAAATCCTTAATCCTCAGGATACATCAATGATCAGAATACACGGGATAAAAACAATAAAATATTTATTTTTATTTTATGAAGATATATTTTCCAACTTCCGCTTAATATTTACGAGAAGTTTTTCATAAGTTCGTGACTTTTCACGAGATGGCACTCCGATCGCAAGTTTTATTTTGTAGTTTAAGTTGACCATCTTCAATAAATAAACACTGGGTATTCTTTTAAAAAATAGAAGACAGAATCCTGGCAATTGAAATCGGATATACTGCTTTATGCTACTTTGTGTAACCGAAAATTGTACTTTCTTTAACCGTTTCCTGAGTGATGCCTCGGGGACACCAAACATTGCAGCCACACTTCACTTTCTCCCTCTCCCTTGCTTCTCTAAATTCACGTTCTGTGAGAAGTCGCCTGTTTGTTTTTCTCTGATACGTATGCCGCACCATGATCTGAAACAACCAGAAATGTAATTTCTAGTTTCATCTTACATTGTAAAATAAAACTTTTACAAGTCACTGTCTATTACAACGGAATGTGCATTCTTTCTTAGTTGTTAGCTCTAAATAAGGCTGTGTCCGAAAGCTGCAAGACCATACTTGAAGCGGGCATACTTCGAGAGCATACTCGCAGTGCGGTCTTGAAGCCTGGAAGCGGAAAGCTTCCGAACTGCACTTCGACTGCAGCGCCAACACAAGTGAGGAATGCAACAAAAGTTGCTTCGAAACTAAAATTATCAAACATCGACTGTATGTGCCACTCTTGTTTTCCGTGAACAACACACACATGACTCGGCGTGCACTTTATATAACACAGCACGTTATTAATTATAGAAATATGAAAGAAATTTGCTCTTTCAAATTAATTTTCACACATTCCGCAACATGGTTTACGATCGCGGGAAAAGAAATTGTTTTCTCACTTTTAAACACCTTCTCACTATAGAAGAAAGAAACCACGCATATATGAATAAAACCAATAAATAAAATTACATAATATTTTAAAAACTTGTTTACTTACATTTCCACACAATGGAAGAACTACAACTACCAGCTGATTGACTCCAGACGTCCATTTCTTTAACAAATGAAAAGCAAGCACAGATCGCAAGTGTGCACCGCTCGTGTGCTGCGTCCTCTGGTCTTGTACACTCGTTTGCTTGGCGCTTTCGAACTGTACTAGGTGACGTCACTTCCGTCAAGACTGTACTTCAAGTATGTACTTTGTACCTTTTGGACACAGCCAAAGACTGGACATTTTTTTTTCGAAAACAAAACAATGGGCAAGAGTACGTACGTGTATCCTTGCCCGGTCTCTATCTGCGTACTCCTACCCCTTACCTTCACAATGGACTTTCCCGTGACGTTGCACAGGCAACTGGTGGCAAAAGCTCAAATCACTACACGCTGTTAAACAATGGGTATGCTAGAAACTAACGCTTTAAAGTGCTTTGAATTGCTTAAAAAATTGTGTCAGTTATTATTTAAGTTCTTATGTCACAATATTATATCAAACTAACGAAAAATATAAACACTTACCTAAGATACCTTGTGGTTTTCCGCAGCACGATCAAAGACGTTTAACTACTAGGCGCCATACATATCAAACACTACGTGAAGCAGTGTTGCCATACGCGATTTTTCCCCGTGGTTTTAAGGAATCGTATTCTTGAGCCCCCACCCCCCCCCACCCTCTACTCAATTTTAGGAGCAAAGTAACGAGTAATGTTTATGATTTTGTACATATTGTGCTGGGCAGAGCGGTAGCAAAGGGTTAAGAATATTCAGAGAATGACTCTCCCAGGGTTCATTCTTCTCCGCTGCCACTCCAACCAGGCACTGGGAAAGGGTAGCTGCCATTTACTATTACTATTCTTGGTAAAAGAATGAAAATAAATAGCTGTCAATTTATACTATAATCTATTCTAGAATGAAATAAACAGAATCAATAGGTACAACTCTACCACCCATTTGTTTACATAAAATAAAACCCCATTGGCCAAAGAAAAAAAATGAAAGATTTGTATTGTGAGTTTGTTCAGTTCATGCACGTTAAAAATTCAACTGAATAAATTGGAGGTACACACGCTTATCTTCCATATTTCCTCTGTCCGTGATGGTTTAGGAGACGAGGGGCGATAGTAGAAAGTGCTACTGTCAGCCACTACTGCAGTCTGACTTAACTTAGATGTCTGTCTGGATCAGCTAGCCTTGCCTGCAGAGCACTAAATTGTTCTGGTGGTAGAAGCTCATCTTCTCGTGGTGAAGAATAACTGAGTGGAAGATATATCCTCTCATCTACTGTACTTTTCTTCCTTCCGCTTCACCAAAAGACACACAGGAGTACGAGAACAACGAACGTTCTTCTCCTTTCCACACTTAAACACAGTTGCACTCCTCCCCTCATCAGATTCTCAAACACACTCCTCGAAAACGCACGTTTTTCTCTTCCAACCAAAATTTCTTCAAAAAGGGAAGAGAAATCCAATCAGTCCGTCAGTTCTATCGCCCTTTGGCTCCTCTGTCCTCCCTTGGACCAATGGTCAACCGTCTTTCATGGTTCCTCTCCATTTACCGGGTTTTGCACAAAAAAGGGGAGAAAAAAAGTCACTTCTTGGAGACCCCCTTTCACATAACACACACAACTGCCAACTCGTGTCCTTATTAAACCCTAACTTAGTTCCTGTACAAATTATTTGTTGTAGCTTTAGTACTCTATTATTACACGTATAACCACCCATCACGCCTATTCAATGGATAGAGGATCCGATTATTAATTATTTGTCTAAATTATGAAAATGTAAAGTATGGTTAATTATATAGGGGTTTGGTTATACTGGATCTTGGGGTGTCGCAGGAATGCAGGAGTTTGGGTAGCCGTACGGCCTCTCTGTCTTCTGGGTTGACAAAGAAAAAGACAAGAAACGGTCGACTAAGAAAAACGAAGAGAAAAAAATGATGGGCTTGCCAACGAGGAAAGAAAATATGAAAAATTAAAAGCATAATACTAATAATAATAACAAAATAAAGATGCGCAGTACAATATAAAGTATCAAAATAGTTCTGGATGGTGTTTTTATGGCTTGAAACCTTTTTGAATCTGGCCCCCTCCCAAAGTTAAACTCGATTCTGCCCCACCAAGGTTAGGTCCCAAGTTACGCCCATCGACGTCGGGAGGGGGGTCGGGCGGGTCGGTGGACCCCCCTGGGAATTGACATCGTTCATTTAAAGATACAAGAAAGCCGAAAGTTTGTTACTCTTATTGTTAAGAACAGAAATGAAGTTAATTTAATTAGTATTCAAACAGAAAAATCAAAGTAAAACTACATTGGAGCGAAAACATTGAGTGAAAAATACAGGAACAGGTTATATTCTACCATTTCAACCAAGGAACAAATAAATGGTTCCACATTTTTCAAACTTCTAAAAATTACAGTTGTAGGTGAGAGGTCACACAACAAACTTTATGAAAACAAAATCCTCCTAATATTTAAAGCCTTTTCTTGAACGAGACGTGCGAAAGTTAATATCAAAATGCATTTCAGATACTATGAGTAACTGCATAAAATGCATAAGAAATAAGAGAAAATAGTTGTGCAGGTATTCACTCGTTTGCATAGTCTCCCATTTATATATTATTAATAATAATTATCATTATTATTATTATTTTGCATGAAATTTATTTTTGTTAGTTTATAATATTTATTATTGTATAATAACGTTTATAACGTTTATTATTTTTCTACTACTCAAATTTTATCATTTGTCCGAACCCCCTGTAAAATTTTCTGGCCACGCCCATGGTTACGCCTATGATGTTGTCGCCTTTCTTTAAAGAGGTTCACGATTCGATCCCTGGCGGAAGCACATTACACAGTGGGTCTGATAGAACTTGCAAGTTGGGTTTCTGAGCATAACATTTGTTTTAGTAAACTTTGATGCAAAAATTACATTTTTTTTCGAAGTATACAAAGTGTTGGAATAGCATGATGTTACGTTCCTAGTAACTTTCCTCACCCTTTACTCCTATAGCCGGGAGCATTGAGGCTCTAAGGGTCTACACTGAAACCTATCTTCAGGGTAGGTCCAGAACAAATCCATCCAAAGTCGTGAAGTTTTAATCGAATGTTTATTTGCCCTTTGAGTACTTACAGTCAGTGGTTAGGTAACTCGTAATGGTTAGTAGATAATTTAAAACTTACTAGAAAGGTCAAACTAGGGTGGCCCAAACCTAGGTTTTACAGAAGAGCGGCATACGCCTATTCACTTCTTCCTAGACTGACACCAGAACAGACCTCCTCACAGACCAAACTGCTTCGTATTTATACCCAAAGTTCCAGCCTCGAACACCTGTCTTTAGGTAATTTCTTATTTCAAATTACAACAGAAGGATATTTGAAAAATACATAGTTTCGCTATTAATAATTTACAAAGAAAGTTTACATATTCATTTGAGTTAACAATTATTTCTTTAACGTTGATAAAAATCTTACATTTTGGAATTATACAAATTTAAATGTTCCGCCATTATTTAATTACAATTAGGTTAGGTCATTAAACATTGATAATCTTTGATTGGCAAATCTATATTTACATCATAATAAATGCCCGTTGTCTTAAGCGAGCTGACTTCATTAGATTGCTACAGAAAGGTTAATACATTAGTTCAACAACGCCTTGATTGGCGCGTTCATATTTGCGTCACAACATGTTGTATCATAGACATTAACAAGAACTCGAGGTAACACTATATCGATTTTTCTTTTAACATGGAATTGCAAAGTTACAAAATAAGTAAGGTCGTAACAATGATGCTGAAACATGTTTTCCGGTGAAATGTTAGTAATTAGTTCTAACAATTACAGGAAACATGCTTTGATTGGTCTTTCACGGAAGCAAATAGATCTGTGAAATCCAATCAAAGTATGAGACAAAGTTTAAACAAAAATAGATAGTTTCCTCCTTATTGTCCCTGGAATGATTGCAATGTCTGCGCTTTTTAATATGCGCAGAACAGCTGCGCACAGACAACTAACTCTCAACACTCGTTGCATCAAAACAATCTTCAAAGAACTGATTTTCCTGACCATAAGGTAGCTTATTCAAAGAAAGCAGAAACGCAAACATTAATATAGAATTGCAATGTATTTATTTGTATAAGTGTGCAAGTAAGTGGTGTTAAAAATGTTACAACGTTGTCTATTCTCTCGCCTTTATCATCTGTAATTTTCTTCAATTCCATATGTTCCCGTTTCGCCTAATAGCTTAGAAACACAAGATAATGTAATTTTATGTCCTTTTCGACATTTCAGACCAAACAGTTACTTTCTTGTTCGGCTAAGTTGCAGTCTCCTGACAATATTAATTAACTTATCTTGATAAGCCATTGTGTGAAACCGAACTACGCTTCGCTTTATTCTTTCTCCTTTTTATTCCATCCTACATTTTATTGTTTCTGTCTCCATTTTCTCATTCTTTCTTTGAAATTGTTAGTTATGTACTGTCCCATTCTCGCCTTTATTTTTGCCGGATCCTGTGGCTGAGTTGTTAGCACATCGCGCTGCGACGCCAGGGGTCCCGGGTTCGAATCTCGCTCGGGCTTGGTTGTTAGTGAATGTCCATTCATCAATTTCATCATTTCGTCACTCATCCCCATCTTCGTAAATTAGCCAAGTGGCACAAAACGCGAAGTAAAATAAAATCAATCAATCAATCGCCTTTATTTTTCAATCCCTTACTTCTCTATTTCATCTTCCTTAATCACTGACGCCATTTTTACATTTTTTATTTATAATCCTTTACTTCCCTGTTTCATCTTCCTTAATCATTGGTTCCCCTTTCACCTTTCTGATTTCTAATTCTTTACGTCTCTCTTTTATCTTCCTTAATCATTGGTCCGTTTCACCTTTCTGTTTTCTAATCCTTTACTTCATTCTTTCATCTTCAATAATCATTGGCTCCTTTCACCTTTCTATTTTCTAGTCCTTTAATTCTCTCTTTCATCTTCCTTAATCATTGGTTCCCCTTTCACCTTTCTGATTTCTAATTCTTTACGTCTCTCTTTCATCTTCTTTAATCATTGGCCCCTTTCACCTTTCTGTTTTCTTATCTCTTACTTGCCTTAATCACTAACGCTGTTTCCCCTTCTGTTCTCTATGTACTTACCGATCCTTTTCTTCCCTCTTTTAATACGTTTTCTTTTATTTCGTCTCTTTTTGTATTCGTTATAACTGGATCTTGTTCTTTCTTCTTTTCTCGTATAAATCATTTGTCCTCATATTTGTTACCAATTAGCAGCAGTCTATACCGCGTTTGGTAGAACCTGTCCCTCTTCCCGCGCTAGTTGCTCCCTGTCTTTTCTCGGTGCTGGGGAAAGTCAAAGCCAGGCAGCCAATTAAAATACGCAACGTCGCAACAGCGTCTACGTAAGCGCCTCTCTTCTGGCTTCCATTCGCTCCTCGCTGCCCAGCAGACGATTTTCTTCCTCGTTTCTCATTGGCACCGAAACTGTCGAGCGCTCCCTAGCGCGGGAAACGGGACAGGTTCTACCAAACGCGGCTGCCATGCGGGAGACCTGGTTCGATTCTCGGGGTGATTTCAAGTTGGGTGTTTTTCCAAGTGATGTCCATGCATGTAGCGGTTCTGGGGTTTATTCAGCCTCTAGTAAATGCCAAAGAGGGCAATCCTGGGGGAATAAAGGCGGTCGGAACGTGGTGCTGATGACAATGGCGAGAGAAAAAAAACCAACAACTTATCCAACCAGGGGCACACCGTAAGGAAATTATGGAATGCAAAACCCTCCACTTGAACTAGAGCAAACTGTCAATCATAAGAATTGTTAAAAATCAATGTACGAAGTTGCATACTGCAGAGACCAGAATATAATTATACTGTTCTCTTTTCACGTTATTGGCTACTTTTCAATATTTTTTGCCGACCTCTTTGGCGGAATGGTTAGCACAGCGCGCTACGATGCCAGGGGGTCGGATTTCATCAAATCATCACTCATCTTCAACTTCGCGATTAGCCAACAGTGTCAGAAAGGCGATGTTAAATAAACAAAATAATTAATAAAATGAATCAATGCAGTGTTGTGACTCGTCGCGATTAACTTAAGAAGTAGGAAAGCGTTGTAAAATAACCATTAGAACAGCTACTGAAAGTAAAATTCCTTAATAGTAATTTATTGCTCTCAGAATTAAAATTCTATCCTGCTAAAGTCTGCGGCACTAATGTCGGATTAAACATTATAGATACTCGTGTTTGAACTCCAATTTAAAATTAACCAGTAGACCTACATTAAAACGAGTTACATCAAATTTTAGCTTATTCAATTCTCCATTAATCTATACTAAACAATTTTTCTCGAGTATGTCTTCTTCTTTTAATCGTCGTGAGAACAAAAAAGTGCCGGTTTTTTTAATTTTGCAAACGATCGATATCTTTGAAATTCTGTAAATAAAAAACAGCTTGTCCGATTGTTATGAAATTTTAGTAGGGTGCAAGCAGAAAGGTTTTAAACACATATTAATTTTCAGGTTTTCAAAATTTCTCAAAAAAACAGTTTTTAGCAATCTTGCGAAAAGAAAACTTTTTCTTAGTATTGGGTAGTCCTACTAATACAATATTGGCCTTTTTTTGAAGCTCTTTGCTTCTATTTTTAAAATTGATTATGATTGTCAATTCACATTGCGAAACCGATTTTATACAGATTGTTATTCAGTGGAGTAAAGCTGTACACAAAACGTGGCAACACCGTAAACCGACTCGCAGCGCCCACCGGCAGTTTCCGCAATTAAACGGATATCGCTGTGTGCCGTGTGCGTCACGGGAAACGGACGGTTTTCAAATGGAGAATTGGAAGCAGGAAGAGAGGGGTTAGAGATGGAAGTATGGTGGCATTGAACTGTCTCGGCCATGCCATTTTCGGATATGTTCGGATCGGGCACCAAAATTTCTAGGTGTATTAAAATTTACAAATTAGGGATATTTTTTTAAAATTCTGGAGCCTGAAATTTATGTTCTGCGCCCCCTCCCCCCTCAAGGTTAGGCTCCAAGTTACACTACTGTATCTCCCCTAACGAACGTCCAGGCACTCACCGTCACTATTGGCTGAGAGAGGTTTAAAAAGTGACATAAAGCTGCTAAAATGCAATCCTATAGCACAAATGCCACAAGGCATTCATGTATTCAGTTATGAGCCCGCTTCCCAATTACTATCCGTACATAAAGGTCAGTTTATTTTTCGTTCATATTATTTTAATTATAAAAAGTAGAATTCGCAAACTACGCGTGGCAACAATAGATTTGGACTAACTACAAACTGTGCAAAAGTTCAATGTCACTGCAAATCTAAATGCAGCCATATCAAGCTGCACAATCAAATACGAGAAATGGATTTCCCACAGATTAATCAATGTTCTACAGATGTTTTCTTCCTTCTCTTATCTATTTGTCTCCGTCTTGCAGGGAATTTTCGGAGGGAGTTTAAGAGAGCTTTCCAGTGCCGCGGGAGAGTTAGCAAGTACCAAGCGACCAGCAGCAGAATGTTCCACTCTATGTCGCACAACACAATTCACACCAACAGGGTTTGACATAGGTTGGCTGAAATATCCACTCCGGACACTGGTCCTCGGAGAGGGATCACTTGTGTATCGTGGCGAACTCCGAACAGGAGTTTTTACTCAGTCACCTACGCTTGAGAACTTGGATACAAGATGGCGCCGTTTTGAACAGGACAAAAACAATTGTTTATAATCTTATAATTTGAACTCCAGTCCATGTACACTTGGCTCATTCCTCTGTGATACACTGTTTTGTAATGGCAACCTCACTTATAGCTTCTTGTTCGCGTTTTGGTATATTAATAACCGGAAAATATAACTTCTCTCTGTCGAATATGTGGGTTTATTAGTATAAGAATGGTGTACACGGCAGAATAAAAACGTATGAGGCTCATTCCATGTTAAATCAAGCAGGAATTGACCCTCATTGTCACCGATTTTGATGATATTTGGTACATAGGTTTGCTTTGCTCCAAAATCGACACCTGCCAAAGGAGTTTGCTGAAATGTGATTATTACGTATTATATGAGAGTTGCTCTGCTCAAAATGACAATTTTGAGCAACATGCCTTTTCAATTACGTATATCTCAGGAGCGAATGAAGATACAGAAGCGTTCTTGAGCTCTTGTAAAGAGGAAACACGGTAGAATATTATGAGATGATCAAATGCTGAAACAGTAAATTTGAACACTCTGTTCAATGTTTAAATTTCAAGTTTGAACAGCTGAAAACACCCCCTCAATCGATTTTTCTCATTTTTGGATACTTTTAACTAGCATCCTTCCTCTTTATACTGAGAAAGTCTTATCGAGGTGTTTTTTGTGTATAAGGGAGAAAAATGAAGTTGAAATTTGTCCTGCATCAGCAATGAACAGCGTCCCTATGTTGAGACTTTTTATTTGTGTCACGTATTTTCGCGTCTATTAGCCGCACGCGTGTATAAGCCGCACCCTCTTTTTTGGCCTTAGATTTCAGGATAATAAAATATCTCGTATATAAGCTGCACCTTGTGTATAAGCCGCACGATTGACTTTTTTTTGCGTAGGTAGCCAATTTCAAGTAAGTAGTTTAAAAGTATTTTAACCTTTATTTTAGCGCAATGATCTACATATTAATACCGTATCATTCAGTTTGAGTCCTCAAAGCCCTTATTCACTGTCGTTGCTGCAACTCGTTGAAATATTTTCTGCACAAGAGGTATTGTCATCTTCATCACTAGCATCATCCTTTCATCCTGGGTACCATCTAGGGCATTGGATGCCGCACTTCAGAAAACCCTTCACAATTGTCTCCGACTTTACACTTTCCCATGCTGCCAGAACCCATTCACACACTTGTTTGACAGTCGGACGTTTGATCTTTCCTGATGCTGTAAGCTCGTGGTTTCCTGCATTAATCCAGTCATTATACAGACGCCGGAACGCAGCTTTAAACGAGCGAATTACACAAACGTCTAGGGCTGCAGTAGAGACGTTAGACCCCAAGGAATCACAGCTACATCCGTTTTCAACTGTTGGAATTTTGTCTGTATTCTGTCTGTTAGGTGACCACGAAAGCTGTCCCACACCAGCAAACTCTTTTGCTTCAGCAATGCACCAGACCTTCTATTCCACACTTTGTCTATCCAGTCCAATACCAGTTCTTCTTCCATCCATCCTTTCTGCTGGGCACGTATGATAATACCCGGCGGAAATGCCTCCTTCGGCACATTCTTACGCTTCAGCACAACATACGGTGGCAGTTTCCTTCCATCCGCTAGAACACCCAACATTACAGTGCATAGTTGTTTCTCTCCACCCGTGGTCTTGATCGATACGGTGTGCGAGCCTCTCGGTGCAACTGTGCTGGACATAGACATGTCCCAGTAAATAGGCGTTTCATCCGCGTTGCCGATCTGAGACAAGCTATAATCATTGGACTTTCGCATTCGAATCACGTATTTGTGAAATTTAACAATTTTCTGATCAAAGTCTGCAGGGAAACGTTGCGCAATTGTTGTACTACGGCGAAGCGATAAACTTTTCCTACACAAAAAACGTGAACACCATCCCGCACTAGCTTGGAAAGCTTAACGACTGATGTCTAACTTTGAAGCTACTTCACGAGCTTGAAAACGTATCATGTCTACGGTTACAGCATAGCCAGCACTTCTTCTCTCATTTACAAAGGCCAAAACTTCTTCTACCTGTGGAAATTCGGCTCCTTTTCCACGAAATGTCTTTCTCGTGCCACTTGTTGCAGCAAGTTGTTCCTTCTGACTTCTCCATCGACGAATGTTAGACTCGTCCACATCGTAATATTGCGATGCAGATCTGTTGCCGTTTCCTTCAGCATATCGTATCGCTTGAAGTTTAAAATTAGCATCGTAGCTGATTCTTCTGCCAGACATCCTCCCTTTGATAGTAACAACCTTGACCTCAAGCCCACAACCTTCTTTAACAACTTCACTTTACTGAATGGTTTCCAGATCAATACGACAGCAAGGATGATTCGTGTTCAGAGATAAGATATTATCATATTGTTGCAAAAAAAAAGTTTAAAGATAAGATATCATATTGTTGCAAAGCCTGCTACAGATGCATTGTTGTTGGATTTGCTGTTAATGAATCCGTTATGTGATAGAGATAACAAATGAAGATACGTATTTTAGTATCCTAGCAGTAGCTGCACTTTCTTTCACTCGCGTGTATAAGCTGCAAATGTTTTCTCATTCTTGTGTATAAGCCGCACATGCTTTTCTTATCATTCGCGTGTATAAGCCGCACCCCATTTTTTAGTCCACTTTTCGGGTTATAAAAGTGCGGCTTATAAACGCGAGAATAGGGACGCTGTTCATGGAGAGATGATGTTCCACTGAGGAACAATGAAATTTGCCGCGACCAGAAAACAACCTATATCTATGTTTTTTGACTTGCTGAACACGAAAATGATGTTCTTTTTTTCTCCACCACGTCTCGTTTTTGAAATAACACAAAATTGAAGTAAATGTGACAAACCTTTTTTTTCGCCATATGATATACAGGGATTCTTCAAGAGAACACGTGTGGCTGTTTTTCCTACGTAATATGAAGAAAGCATTGTAACGACAACAAAAAAGGGCAAACATTGTTGTTCATTTTTGACCAGATAAGATAAGAGTAGAGAAAAGTCTGTTAAAGAGGCAAGGTGACTTATTGTACTGTGTCTTTATCAGTTGCGTTCTGTTCGCTGGAAGTGTAGGTTGTGTTCTTCATTGCGATTGTTTCGTGTGGTATTTGAAAATAGTGCAGCGATGCCTCGTAACTGTGTAAATTCACCCAATCTATTTTGCTATGTGTGTAGTGAGTTCACGGCAAAATCCCAACGAAACTCAATTACACCAATAGTGAAGAAAGCTTACGAGCTATATTTCGGATGCAAAATCGGAGACCAAGATAAAGGGTGGGCTCCTCATGTCTGTTGCAGTAGATGCTCGCGATATTTACGAGGGTGGTTAGATGGTACCCATCTATCTATGTCCTTCGCTGTTCCCATGGTATGTCGCGAACCTCGAGATCACGTTACTGATTGTTACTTTTGTTTAACTAATATTATGGGATTCTGAAGGAAATACAAAAATATCCTACAGTATCCAAATTTACCTTCTGCGATAAGACCAGTGCAAAATGATGAGACATTACCTGTTCCAAAGCCACTATTTGAATGGTCTTTGGAAGAGGAAACAGAAACTTCCTCAGATGAACCGATATCTTCTCTCGGACATGATCCTGACTTTCAAGAGTCACGGAATACACCGCATCTTATCACCCAGCCAGAATTATATGATTTAGTACGTGATTTGAACCTTACAAAGAAAGAAGCGGAATAGCTGGGTTCAAGACTGCAAGGGTGGAACCTGCTGGAACCAGGGACAAGTATTACATTCAGGAAACGTCAACTAAAATGTTCTTCCTTTTTTCTATGAATGGGTTCCTGGTATACTGCAACAATGTCACTGGATTAATGCAGGAGTTGGGAGAAAACTATAAATCAGACCAATGGAGGTTGTTCATCGATGCATCAAAAACTAGCTTGAAGGCGGTCCTCCTGCATAATGGAAATGAAATGCCAGTTGCTCATGCGAGTGAAATGAAGGAAACATTGCTTTGATTCTCACAAGTGTTAGCTACGACAAACACCAGTGGAAAATCTGTGCTGACCTGAAGGTACTGGAAATTCTTTTGGGGATGCAATTAGGTTTCACGAAATTCTGTTGTTTCCTCTGTCTATGGGACAGCAGAGCAAAGGACATGCATTACAAAACTAAACACTGGCCTCCCAGAGAATGTTACACACCTGGTGAAAAAAGTGTCTCTCACAAACCTCTTGTCGACACCAACAATGTGTTACTCCCCCCCACTGCACATCAAGTTGGGGTTAATGAAGTTCTTTGTGAAGGCCATGAACAAAGAAGGAACAAAGAGTACTTATGAAGCAAATTTCCTGGTATAAGCGATGCTAAAATAAAAGAAGGGATTTTTGTTGGCCCTCAAATCCGGGAGATAATGAACTATCCCAATTTTAAAGAACTGTTAAGTGAATGTGAGAGGGCAGCATGGGGTGTGTCGCAATTTCCTTGGCAACCATAGGGCTCACAATTACTCTGAACTTGTAGAAAGTATGCTGGCAACATACAAAGAAGTGGAATGCAATATGTCTCTCAAGATACACTTTCTCTGTTCCCATTTAGACTTTTCCCCCCTAATCTGGGTGCAGTGAGTGACGAGCAGGGCGAGCTCTTTCACCAACAAATCCCAGATGTGGAAAAACGTTATAAAGGGAGATGGTCTCCCAGTTTACTAGCGGATTACTGCTGGAACACAGTTTCAGATGTTCAACATGCCTGCTACAAGCGGAAATCATACAGAAATACGTTTTGAACGTGTGTTACTTTAATGTTTACTATTTGACTGCAACTGCAAATTTTAGTGCATGTCATAACTACATCATTTACAATCATATTTGGTATTCCATGAACCCAATGTATTACTAAAATTCACATTATCACATTAAGGTTTGGAACAAAATGCTATATTTTACCCTTCTTTTAATGTGCTGTGAAAATTTTTCAAAGTGGTTTCCGCCAGAAATGGTACGTGATAGAGCATTTTAGTTGTGATTTTTGAAATCAGCACACCCGATTTATTCAAGATCACATATTTCATCCAGCGGCAAAACAAAAAGTTTTAATTTGTTCCTCAGTGAATTGGCTTCCATGTGCTGTTATTACTAATTTATATGTTACTGTTTCCATGCCTTGTTCGTGTGCGACAAGATGTGGACATTCAGAATTCCAAAAATTATAATTTTATGTGAAGTCACACAGTGTAAATTTTATTAATATTTTTTTTACTAAAGTTTTCTCTTGAACAACACTTGCATAAGTTAATAATTAAATACAATAACTGTTCATTTCAGTATTGTAACTATAAAAGTAATATAAAATAGTTGTGCTGCATATTCACTTGGCTTGTGGATCGAATAGCATGAATAAATAAATAATAATAATACATTTAAAATAAAATTGGTATATATAATTAGTTTAGTAATTAGTTATTGTACAATAACATGTATAACCGTCGTGAATAAGCAGGAAGTGTAATTGAAGAAATGGGAAACAGGTTCAACGATCAATCTATTGACACCGTGAGATTCGCAAGTTAATTTGAAACCTTTCAATCTGTAGTAGACTTGCAAGACACCGAAGTCAAAAGGTTTTGTGCTAATTTTCCCATGCTTAAGGTGGAAGGCGTTCTTGCTGACCTCAAGTACAAATTTCTTGTCAAGTCGATGCTTGATAGTGGAATATATACAGAAGCTGAAAATCCATTGTTGATAATCTTGGAAGCTGACATGGGATATTGCAAGTTGAAAAAACTCTGTGAAGTCCTTCTAACCATTCCCGTAACGACAGCCGGCGTAGCAAGGTCTTTCAGTGCTATGAATAGGATACTAACTAGGACAAGGAACTTTAATGCATTGCATGATAAAAAGCATTGAGGGATCTAAGATTCCAACTGATGATTTTCTGGAGAAAACAGTAGATTTATTTATTTATTTATTTATTGAAATTTCCAGTACAGCAGAAGCCATTTTAAACCGGAAAGAAACAACAGTAAAACAGTACACTAGTGTTAAAATGAACACACAAAACAAGATAAAATAAAATAAACAAAATATAAATATAAACATAAACAAGTCAAGACAGTTCCAAGGTAAACAGATGTGTTTCACAAAAGCATTACTTATATACAATTTTTCCTATGTTGGTGATAAAAGATGGATATGATCTGAATATATCGGTTTGGTTTGATATGACATTTAACTGATTTGGTAGCCTATGAAATAATGAACGTTGAATGAGTGACAGTCTTGGGAGTTGCAGTGTGGAAAGTTTCCTTGCTCCGTGTTTTGTGTCTGGGCATTCTGAGGGAGAGTTCGTGGAGTGGGATGCTGCATCTTAGGTTTCCATTAATGATCTTATGTAGTAATTTCATATCTGCAACGTATCTACGTGATTCTGGAGTATTTATGTTTAAGTTTACAAGCAGATCTCTCTTAGGTAGGTGTCTCAGGGCCAGCACTCTATATTGAACGATGGAGAGGAAAAAGCTGAGAACATTGTCGATCTTGGAGGTATGAGAAGGGGCAGCCATATTCCAGATGGGTGAACAGTATTCTAGAATGGGGGACACAAATGTTTTAAAGTAAATAGAAAGTGCTTTCGGATTATGGATTTCGGTGAATCTGTAAAGTAAGCCTAGCATACGCATTGCCTTTTTTGTGATGGTTGATATGTGATTATCGAAGGATACCTAGATCTCGGTGTTGTGCTTCTTTTGCTAGAGGGAGGTCGGTGAGTGTATAATTGCCTTCAAGAATGTTTTGTTTCAATGAAATTGTTATGTAAGAGCATTTTGAAGGGTTTGTGGACAGTTTCCATCGCTTACACCATACGGAGAATCTATTTATGTCATTTTGGAGAAGTTGCATGTCTGATGGCTGTTTTATTTCTCTCATAATCTTGCAATCATCAGCG
Organism: Lepisma saccharinum; assembly: GCF_977018435.1. NCBI lineage: Eukaryota > Metazoa > Arthropoda > Insecta > Zygentoma > Lepismatidae > Lepisma > Lepisma saccharinum. The sequence continues at coordinate 8,002,997 of NC_139255.1, forward strand.
AACATTAGAATTGTGCTTGAGATGGGGGAATTAAAGAGGTCTGTGAGATCATCCAGATATAATACAAATAACAGAGGGCCAAGAACGCTTCCTTGCGGCACACCAGATATAACAGGAAGGCAGTTAGAATTAGTTCCAGGAAGTATAACATGTTGTTGTCTATTTCTTAGATAGTCTTTCACTATTTTTAACATGTTTCCAGTTATATTAAATCAGTTAGCTAATTTATGCAGTAAATAATGGTGATCCACTGAATCAAAAGCTTTGGACAGATCAAAGTACACAACATGCCACGAAGAAAGCTAGCAGGATAAGATTATTGGAAATTCTTCATGCCATCTTAAGCTTTGCATGATGTGTTCCATTGAGTTTAATAATTGTAATATTTTTCCTGGTTAAACATTGTGGAATTTGTTCTGGATGACAATTACTTCGGTAAATACTTCCCAACACCTGATCATGTACTTTTTGGTCTTAAGCACTTTCTACTATTCACTCACTACCTGGTGACAGTAGTAGTCAGACCCAATTTTAATTTAAAATAACTTCTTAGCAGTAATATAATAAAATAATATAAAAGACAATGTTATGGTATAATTCAGGTAATTATTTTGCTGTTTAAAATAGCCACATACACAGTTCTCAGCACCTGGGCTATTTTCACCACCTAATGAAAATTGCCATAATATTTTTCTCACCACCTGGTGAAAATAGTCACGGCCTTAAAATAAAGTCTCTAAATGCATTCTACTAAGGTTCCGATTTACTTCTACATTCATTCCCACTAGTCTAAGATACTTACAGTTGCTTGTTCATGGGAAGTGCATGCTTCCTGTAAGGTAATTTTTAAGTTGTTTTTTTCAACACAAATAACTTTTTAAAAAAAAAATTCGTGTGACTGATTGCCAAAATTCTACGATAATTAGTCTTGCTGCTAGGAGAATTAAGAAAAAAATCATACAACAATTGGAACCATTACCCAAGGGTTAGTTTTAATGACAAAAAAAAATTAAGGCTTTGTGAGGAATGATCAAATTTCTTGCATTTGGAAAACTATTTTATCTCTGCTACTAAATATACAATAAATATTAAGCCACAAAACTGCAATAAATGAAGTATGAAAAATCTCTTTTGAGCCTAACTTTCAACCGCTATACTCTGGAGCAAGCTAACGAAAACAAGTCTCTGGGCAAGTAGTGACTGGAGAGGGATCGACCAATGAACGTGTGAGAGGAAACTGGATTGCATAGATGAAGGGGGAAAGCGGCTGCAGTTACCAACCTTTGCAGCAGTGTGTACACCCTCTGTTAAATTTTAAGCCATTATTCAAACCTGATACTGCATAAAAATTAATATGCTGAACTGAACTTGAGACTAGAAGTCTTATTTCTGAAGCCACAGAACAAGATGAACAAAAATAGATTTAGTCGTTTCACAGAATATATAACACACGTGAAATAGTTGCATTAACATATTTGAGTATGAGAATCTTTTGGAACAAAACATTTTAACACTTCCCCTTACTCAAATAAGCATACATACATATGACCAGTGCTCAAAAAAATTTCTTCAAAGCTAGGCGCCAGCTCTGAAAATCAGGTGCCAGGAAACCACCTACTAGCAATTGTGCATACTACGTACAGTGTGTTTCAAAAGTTTCGCAATCCAAACTTTGAAAATATATATCATGATAATCGTAAGAGATATTTACACCGGGTTTTCTGCTCTAAACTAATCCTTTAGGCTATCACTGGGTTCATAAATTTATGTTAGCATTTATCTAAATAAAAGCAATTACATTATTTTAAAAATCATTGTTAATTTGCTGAAAACATCTGAGAACTGGTTTTCAACAATAAATACCAACTCAAACAATTTGTGAGATCATTTGTTGGTGTTTGACTGGTTGTAAAACAGTTGCTTTGTGAGGTTCAGCAGAAGCAGGGCATTTTTATTGGAAAATCTCTTGCACACGCACTGCTCCAATGAATACGCCATGCTGAATCAATTTAAAAAACAGGCACAGTAAAGTGAGCCAAGGGCAGCCTAGGATTCTCTCAAGAGTCCAATTTCGGCACAAAATCTTGATTTACAATTTTTCACGTAAATGTATAGCCAATACTTAGACACATGTTGCATGCGACTGTTGTCAATATTTCAACCTGCTAGTGTTGACATATACGGATATATGTCCCAAAAATGGCACTTTTCACTCAACCCATAAAATCGCCAGTCAAAAATTCATCAAATGTTGCACATGACCAATACTGGTCGCAAATGACAGACTGACATGGCATCAGTCATCAAATGTCTAATTATGACCCTTCGATAATTTCTTACATATTTTTCTTACTCAGTTCATTTCTGGAAAAATTTGAATGTTGCTTTCCGTCAGTTATTAATTTATATAATTAATAATTGTTCTTCCTTATATTAACCTGAAGTTGTCCAAGAAATAAACTATTATCTAATATGCCGTTTACTGTTTTGTACAGGAACAATTGAACTAACAATTTTTGCATATTGCTAAGAGTTTCGAAATTGAATTCCAGAAGGAGGTCTTTGTAGGGCGTTCTCATTTGTGGTGGTCTATTATATTTTTTAAAATAGAAATATCTTAGAAACCTTTTTTGGATTCTTTCGAGATTATTTTCATAATATTTATAAAGAGGGGATCATATAATAGACGCATACTCAAGTTTACTTCTCACCATAGATGTTCTCACCAGTGGCGGCCGGCGGCAAGTATGATGAGCAGTGCCAACGTGATCAAGAAATCGGAAAAAAAAATACTCTGCAATGCCCCGCCCCCTCCTTGAGGTTGCGCCAGTGGCCAAGATGTTTATCCTCATTTGGTAACGTGGAAAACAGTGTGTGTTTAAGTAATAACACACTAATACGATTCATCTTCACTCACTAACCTATCTTTATACACTACAGGACACTTCACTAAAAACACAATTACAAGAGGAAGGGAAAACAAATCTTTTCACCTTTTCCTCCCCCATGCACACGTATTCCAACTGGATGTTGAAAATATTCTAGACATTTGATGTAAAAAGAAATTGTCGAAATGCCAAAGGAAACTCGCATCACCATAGGATTTTTTACTTTTATATTTTTAAAAAGTCTGGATGGACCTCTAGGCGCATCTATCTATTATCAAAATGTTCATTTAACTTTGGAAAAATACTAGGTTCGTTTCTCCAAAAGTTGGCAGAAAAGTAGATAGTACCTTTTTCACGAATTTCTTCCCCAACGGGTCTTACAAATCCATCGTATTTAGCGACTTATCTCTGAAGATGGCAACTGTGTCAACACTGCAAAAGTTCCCTCGCTGTGCCAAGCGAAAACGGGCACGGCTCGTATCTTATGGGCTAACCCCATTGGCTAACACCACCCCCTGCCACCTTTTTCCCGGCTCATGGTGGAAATGTTACTCGTGGAGACTTCTCCAACCCTCTGCACGTGTTTCAACTTGGTTAGGCCAGCTCTTGGGTGGCACGGACCGCTGCCTCACCGAGGGTACGAAACAGCTGGCGATGCAGTGAGGAGGTTGGGGCGGTTCATATCTAGTCTGTGGTTGGGGCGGTTGTCACGTCAGCTTGACCGATTGCAAGATTAGAATCTCCTTGTCTGTAAACTATCAATGTATTAATTTAACAATACTTGGGCTAGGTATGCATTTCTTCTGAGGGTAGTGCCATGGCACGGCGGTTCTCCCCCTTGAGCCACCGCTGCTTCTCACTATACTTTTATATAAGATTTTAATACAGTCAATATCTCTAAAGTTCTTTGTACTTCTTATAACAAAACCTAGCGTTTTGTACGCATTTTTAATCAAAAGTGAGACATGTTGTTTAAAAGTTAGGTTAGAATCTAAATGGACACCAAGTTTTTTAACTATATCTGCCTGTGGAAGTACTTGACCATTAATAGTAAACCTCTTATTCGTCAACTGCATGAAACAACATTTCTTTATATTAAAACTAAGATCGTTTACACAACTCCATTCATATAACACATATAAGTCTCTTTGAAGTTTTAACGAATCCTCTCTGTTGTCAATTTGTTTGTATAGTTTTATATCGTCTGCGTACATAAGACATTTAGAGTTCTTAACATAAGATGGCAAATCGTTCACAAACAAGCTGAATAACAGGGGTCCAAGATTTGATCCTTGGGGAACACCTGAATTCACTACATATTCAGCAGATGTAGATTGTTTGTATGATACATATTGTTTCCTTCCTTGCAGATATGATTTCATTAGATTTAAGAAATTAGTTGTTAAACCAAAACTTGATAATTTTCGCAAAAGAATGTCGTGGTTAATTTTGTCAAAGGCTTTTGAAAAGTCAATATAAATTGTATACACCATTGATCTACAGTAGAGTGCATCGAAAACATTTTGCACAAAATTTACTAAATTTCTTGTGGTGGACCTACAGGGATAGAAACCATGTTGACTATTGTGTATGTAACTTTTAACATGTTTAAATATTCTTGAATACAAGATTTGTTCCAAAACTTTTGCTGGTGCACATATTATGGCTATTGGTCTATAATTCTCTATTTTTGTATTTTCATTTGTTTTTAAAATAGGACAGACTCTTGTTAATTTCCATATCTTAGGAAAATTCTGCGTCTTCATTATTAAATTATATATGAGACATAAAGGTATTCTGAATACCTCTGCACAAGCGTTGATTACATAAGGAGGAATTCCGTCTGGCCCACTGGTCTCTTTTGGTTTCAATTTTTTAATCGCATCCCAATATTCCTTGTCTATTATTTGAAAGTGGATTAGATACCTGTAGTTCAACTTTCTCAGTTATGTCATATGCACTTTGATATAATCAGTATAAACAGATTTAAAGTAAGAAACAAAGCCATTTACTATTTCTTGATTCGTTTGTAATATTGTACTCCTGTACATTATACCTTGGTTTGAAATCATATTTCTACGCTTTTTATTTTTTACATAATTCCAAAACAGTCTACTGTTACTCTTGATACTCTCCTCGGTTTCCCTTAGATACATGTTGTATGCTCTATTTATAAGTGTTTTTACTCTTTGATGAGTATCTTTATATTTTATTCTGCTATCATTATCATGTTCCATTTGTTTCCTGTAATACTCTTTAAGTCTTAACATATCCTTAATTTCTCGAGTAAACCAGGGAGGGTATTTACTGTTTGAGTGGATTCTCTTTGTTGGTACTGTAGAATTAAAAACCGAGTTAACTCTAACATAGAAATATTCCACAATTTTCAACAATTTTATGAACACTTAAATAATCATTAAAAATTATGATTGATACTTTAATATCAATTATCTCTGATAACAAATTTTTCGTAAATTGTGCCTCATTGGCGGAATCACCCAAACTATAATACTCTGCTTTGGTACTTGAGTAAGCAAGAGTTCGTTGTTTCCTTGATTTGCAATTTACAATTGAACCTCCACATTTTACAATTATGAGGGCTGCTGGAAAAGTTTCTGCAAACTACCACCAACAGTGGCGCTAGTGTTCTGCAATTATAAAAATTGGAAGAATAGACCTTTTTTATGTTTAAATTATCTTTGATTGTTTGTTTAAGCCTATTCCTTTATTTTTCACAGCAGTTTGAAGTAGTAGTTTCGTGTGAGAAATGGAAATTTCTTGTGAACACTTTCTGGCAATGTTTTTTTATGATTTCAAATGTAGTTTAACACCTAAACAATGCATCGAGCGACTTTTTTGGCTCTTGGGGATGAATCACTATCCAAAAGGACTGTGTACAATTGGTTTTCCAATTTGGTCATCGCAAATATTTTGATTTGATCCATTTTTAATTATTATAATTTCCTCTATGGAATAATCCATACAGTACATATGAGTAAGGTACATTACAATTACATACATGTAATATAATGCAACTGAGACATTGTAACATCCCAAGACATTGTGTGCTGCATGGGAAATTGACAATCAAAAATAGTGTACAATATCTCAATGGACAAAACTTTGTAATGCAGAAATTTCAGTGTGAATATCTCACAGTTTTCATGTTATAAACACACAAAGTTATAGTTGCACAACCTTTTTATTGAAGACTATAATACACAAAACTGCTAAATAGTTTCTAATATTTACTAATGAATTTAAAAGCAATGTATCACAGAGGAATCTAAAATATTTCTAGACATAAAGAAATATTTATATTATAACAACAGCAAAATTGTTTCCAATATGTATTTTATTGTTTAAAATGTAATCTGTGATGTAAACAATTTTTCTTCTTCAGTCATGCGTTTAATAGCACTGAAACATGAAAAATTATAAAATTCTTAAACATTCACATCTGTAGATATTGCATGCACCAGTGGGAACTCTGGTCTCACTTATTGCATGCTGTACTGAACACCTTTGTCTACTGATGTCACGATAAATATTCTTGATGTTAAGTTAGACACGTTACGTTTATAGCTCTTAACATAAATAATACTTTTAAGGTTAAGTCCCAAAAAATTTCAGCCTATTTGTCTTGTATTTATGCTAACAGCCCTAAAAAAACTAACAATGAAAGCAATCAATGCTCCACCTCCAAACGGTGTGCTATAAGTGAGACCCCCATAATGGGTTCAACATCAAATAGGAAAAACTTTGCAATTCTGCTGTTGCCAGATCATTGTGTTCCTTAAATATTCTATTTTTAAGATTAAAATGTACACTTGTATTTTCCCCCCCCTGCTGAAACTTTGGAAATGTTTTATATTTTGTTTCGATATCTTCTAAGTTGTGCAGTGTATGAGCAAAGAAAAATTTAAACATATCAATATTTTGAATTTAATTTTGAAAAAATGCATTTGTAAAATGTTAGAAAGTTACAAGAAACTAGCCAGCTTTGGTTGTGGCCATTGTTATTTACTCTTTGACGTTATTGTGAGTTTGTGTCCCTCTCATGCTCCAGTTTTGTATATTAACATAACCAAACATATTTCATGAGCAGACCCATTCACAGGATGTAAATATCAAGTGTAAAATGCTGCATTGCCATACCATCATCACATAATAATTAATTTCATGAGTGTACAGTTTTAATGATTGTTATCACAGTGAATCAACAAGAGCATTTAAAGGTTGGCAAAGCAGTTTTGTGTTCTTGTATAAATCCTGTTCCAAACTACTGGAATTGTATAAAATGTAATGATAAAATGCCAAATAAATTATGGCATAAGTTTTAAACAGTGATAACAATTCTCTCAGGAGAATTATTACAACATTAAGATATTCTTCTGCTTTTTAGGAGAAATAATGTACAGAACGAAATATACATATATTTTTCCAAATGTTTGAAGCTTCTTGTACATAAGCACAAGTTCATATACGTATATACATAATTTTGTGATTTTTGTGCATAGTTTTAGAATTGAGTTTACATGCAGATATTTACTGGAACGTTGTCCTCAATGTAGACTGTAGATGAATATGTTTTTGTGTGTTTGCATTCATAAATGTCAATGTATTAAATGCATATTGAGTTTGAAATAAATATTTCAGAAAATGTACACAAGTAAACTATTCAGACTTTGCTGTGAAAATAGGACAATCTTATAATTTATCATGATGTATAATGCACTTAAAAAATACTTTCATCTGAAACATTTTTTGATAGTGTAAATTCTTAAAAGCACCTTTTGTTTGTTAAATTTTAATGACGCACAGTTTGAAGAGATCATAATTTTTGGCTGGTGTTTCTGTGAATAAGTACTGAGTCTTAACACTTTCCAGACAAGTGATGGGCATAGCCCATCATACAGCTACTGTCTTAAAAGACAGGCAATTGTCATAATGAATCATTCTCTAACACTTGAGTTGTGAATAAACGACGGGCTATAATCACACCATGTCTTGTGTGCAGGTGTGTTGCAACCACCTCTCTCAAATTCCAACCAGTAGATGTCGCTTTCTCTACGTTGCTGAATATTACTCGTAATTGTGTCAAATTACATTGTGCTTTTGCTTATACTCTTGAGTTTAGCATTGAACAATTTATATGCACATTGTGGAAACTTTTTTCACTGGATTTCACAGTTAGTGACGATTTTGGTGTGAAGATTATTTTTGCATGAATTATTTCCATATTATGCACAGTAATTATTATTATTATGCACAGGCGATTGGGTTCGAAAACTAGGGAAGCAAAGACAGTTTACTTTCCCTTGTAGATAAGGTTTAGCATATGGCTGGGACAAAAGTACCACTGATTATGTATGTTTATTATGTACTACATTAATTATTTCCATATTATGTATTGAAAATTTTCAGTAACTTTTATTACAATATTTAAAATTTTGTTTCAAAAAATTCTTACAGAAAAAATTCACAAATGTACATAAAATGTAACATGTATTATATATCTGTAGAAAGAAGACATCTTCTAGATTTCAGAAAAATTTGGTAATTAATAACAAAGTTAGCAAAAAATTTCTGATTTTTTTAAAAACTTCTGGGGAAAAAGAAAGTAGCAAAGTGTTAACTGTGAATATATCCACAAAAATACCAACCATCGTTGATATCTATAGAACAAATAACTTCATATTCACACCATTCATGCATGATAAATATGCAGTTAAGAAAACTGTACAAAAATAATAACAGCTTGAGGCAGAACAAAACCATATGTAAAAAGACATTGATATTGCATTCATCACAGATAAATCTATCTTCACATCGATATATAATTTCAAATATTTACGAGTTCATATGCTGTACAGTGTAATTCCTTTTTTATGGAAATGCCCTCACACACACACACACACACACACACTCATGTGTGCACAAAATTGTACATTGATAACCTGAAATTATAAATGAAACCTTTACAGTTGCAAAAAAAAATAGTTAAAAATATATGTTTTTCTTGATTACCCAGGGAAGGGATAAAGAATGTGGTTTCTGTAAAAAATTAAATTTCAACCTATGGAAATACAAAAGATTAATAAACAAAGCAACTGCACCTGCACCATAATTATAATAGTGACTGTGTAAATGCTTGAATGACAACAGTTTCATCTGTCTTGCTTTCGGCTTTGTGTGAAAAGGTAATGATTAAGAAATTCATAGACAGTCATTTGAGGTTAAATAGAAATAATGTTCACAAATAACTTTTTATGGCTGCACATACAACAAATAACTTCATAGACAAGATAAATACTTTATTCCATGTATAATTTGTGAACAGCTAAACTGGACCCCTCATTTAAGCCTCGATTGTACTGGGAGGGGGGCAATTGATTTGAAAAGGACCACAAAATGATGTATTTTATTTTATGTCACTTTTCTGCCTCTTTGGATTGGTTTTATGTCCACTTTATGCATAAAAGAATAATTGCGACTAGACCTCAAGTCTAAAGAGGGATCGGAACAACTTTTCGCCTCCACCAGACCTCTTGGCTTAATCATAAGGATGAATGCTGAATTGATAGGAGGAACGGAACATGCCTGACCAGAGTTCAAACCTGAGATCTCTGGTTTCATAGCATGTTACACAACAGGGGCTGGCAAATTATACACTGTGTTTGAAGCATGGTAAAAAATATAACTAACTTAGCCTAAAAAAAATTACAACTAAAAATGAATATATTGGCAAAATAAAAATGTCCACGTACATTCAAGGACCATACTTGGGAATTTCTGCACCAAGATTGCAAGTTGACTCCTCAACTCCCTCAGCCATTTATTTAGTAGAAGCCTAATTTATTCAGACTCAACTTGCATGTATTTGAATTTGAAGTGATTTGCTACTTATTTTTAAAAAAATTATCATGGGATACATCGTTTCTATATATACAGTAACAACAAAAACTTAATAATACACTCTGTATTTTTGATCATATGCATGCACATTAATCTAGAGAGAAGTATAAAGGCTGATGTTTTTTTTAATATTTAACAAGAGAGAGAAAACATATTCAAAGTAATATAGATAAGATTTATCTGCCCTGCTATATTCAAAATGAATGCCCAACCATAAGACTATTAGCCAACTAAAATCAAAGTGTCAAGTAAGTGTTATTCAGCTCCAGAGAATTGTTGAGAATAAATGAAATGGGAGACAAGAACAGTATTTGTTGTAAGTGTTCAACCATATTGTAATAGTTGTGGTGTACATTATTATTATTCGAGTGACTCAAACAAATGATGAAAGATATGTTTCAAAAATTGAATTTACAAGAGCAGTATGCTCGAAAGAAAGAGATATTAAAAATAAAAATAAATTTTAAAAAGAGTTTGTCATTATCTCTGTAAATATCTCCATACTTCACATTTCACTTTGTTTCTCAAATTCTGGCAATTTATTTTTCTCAATTGTGTGTTCTCTGTGTGTATGTTGTGCAACAACAAATTGGTTGTGCAAAATGCACAAGTATCCAGACCCTACATATAGTATATATAAACTAAATGATTCAGAAATTTCATAATTGTAATTTTGATTTGTCAGTAACATAAATGTCATAAGAAGTATTTACTTTTATTTATTTATTGGCATTATGAAGTCTTATCCATTGAGAGTTTTGAATTATTCACTTGGCTGTCTACATACTGGAACTTATGTACACCGTTCAACTTAAGTGTATAACAGAAAAATACAACAAGAGTTAATGCCATAATGCATCTAGTTATAGAAATATCAGACATATTTTAAAAATAAAACTATATAACTAAATATAAATATTATAAGACTGATATTAAAATTTAAAAAAATAATGACTAACAAGTCATAGTTAACTTCTCTATATTATGCTAAACTTAATTTGAGCTCTTAAGAATCACTGTTTATTTTTTTTTAACACGGTGCTCTTCTGGCTGCCTGCATATTTTTGTATTGGGGAAAATGTACGCTCTCTCAATGCATCATTACAAAACTCTTTTATACCTCTACTGTTTCAGTATATTTATCTTGCTGTTAATTATATGGGACACGTTCATGTATGTAACGCTGTATTAAATATGTATAAAATGCACATTGAATTTTTGTGTTAATTACCCAAGCGTAATTCTATTAGCAGAATATACATTTTTAAGTATATAAAACATTGTAACATGTGAGCAGTATTATGAATGGAAAGATGTATTTCATTGATGTATCCATAGGTGGCGTTAGCTAGGGTTGCCATATTTAGTAAGTGAAAATTCCAGACGCCGCTGCCCTAAGGCCTTTTGGGGAGGGTCAGGGAGCTGGATGGGCGGCCTCGTTATCATTTTCTTTACACATCTTAATGAATGGAAATTCACTACGAAGTCAATCATTAACTTACACTTCCTTTACGGTGCCATAATGAAATATACTGATATCTCACAATGTCGATATATGTGATTTGAAAACTGCTGACTGAACAGATATGCACCCGAGCATGACAGCTTACAGTAAGCAGAATACTATAGAGGCAGAGAATCTTAAATGAAAATCAGTACAAGTAACATTATTGCCAATTGTTGTCTGCAAGTGCATTGAGCGGTGCCAATCAAAGATCCAACCTTGTTGTAACTCGGAAACTCTTGAATGATTGATAGGGAGGGGTTCAATGTACGGATATATTGTTTCTTAAAATGAGCATTTTAAAATTATGTCCACACATTTAAATAAAATAAAATATTACTACTTCGATGTGGTCAAAACACCTCTCACTCGTTTATTTCGTCATTTTAATCTTTTGTACTTACCTATTCTGCATTGTGAATGATTCTTCAAGGTGTTATTTGGCTTTTTCACGAAAATAAATTCAATTTTTCACATTACGAGTGGGTATGCAGTGTTTCCAACCTTCTCAACCAAAAAATCCCCATGTGTAGCCCCTCAAACCATTCACGGATAGCCCCAATTCATGAATAGCCCCACGAACAATGCACGGATAGCCCCACAAACCATGCATGACAAGGTTAGGTTCAGTTAGGTTATGCAAACAGTTAAAATTGTCATCACGCGTAGCCTCACAAGCCATTCACTGATAGCCCCAATTCATGAATAGCCCCACAAACCATGCACGGCAAGGTTAGATTAGGCAAACATAGTTAAAATTGTCATCTTCTTGCAAAACAATGGCATGGTTGGAAACATTGACAGGGGTTTACGTCATCAAACGTACGCAACATCTGGTTCACGTAGTGGAAGGAAATGAAAGCAACGACAATTGTGCATCGGAAAGATATTTCTGTTGAAAAATACATGAATTCCCGGTGAAATACATTCCACGATAAAAGAAAATACCTCCACGAACTTCTAAATGCTACAGAAACTCATTTCCGTAAGTAGTTTCTTCTGTAAAAATGAAGAAATCCTTTGGGACAATATTGAAGTGTTACCAATATAATAAAGTATTGTCTCAATCATTTCTGCTTTCCTACCAGATTCCGGGACATTAATGTTTCCTGAAGAAATTTTTCGGGACACCAGGACTAATATTACCATTCCAGGACTGTTCTAGAAAATCCTGGATGTATAGCAACCCTAGCTTATGCATGACTTGTATTGGAATCAGTGTTCCCTATTTTCATTTTTATATTTCATTACATTTCTAATGGTTGTCTACAAAAAGATCTGCTACTCGACCTCCTAACAATGTACACATATAACATAATATTAATCTGAGTCACTATGTCTTTATCGCGATGATATCCCAACGTTGTAATTTTTTTTTTTTATCTTAATATGCCTTTCTTCCACTTTTGGCAAATCGCAATAATGAGGATGATGAAGTGGTACAAAGAACACTCAAACTTGAGAAATTTAGTGGCAAGATTGATTGAGTCAGCCACGGCAACCAAGCCAGCAACAATGTTGTAATTACCCAAGTATCCAAAAGTGGTGGCCAAATGTAAGAACATACCATTGGGCTATGGTAATGTTGACTGTGGTTCTGACGTTGGCCCAAAATAGTATGGTTTTTACGTTGGGCCAACGTACTGGCAACTAAAGTATAGATTTTATATTATTTGTGTAAAATTAAAGAAAAATACACATCACTTTCTCATTTATATGATATCATTGATTTCAAGGTACCTTCAAGTGTAGCACAAAAAACTTTCTAGAATTTATTTAGTTTCCACCTTTCACGGAATTTAGTCTGCACATTACATTGTTTAACCACCTTCACAAGAAAACCTGTAAGAATGTTCTTGTTCTACTACAGATAAAGAGACAAACAATAAGCAATTCCCAACACATCTTTCATCCATGGCAGCTGACAAAGGACTGTCAAGTGACTGCAAGTTAAAAATAGCTTCTACTTCCATTTAAAAAAAAATAATTATATTTCCAGTGTGTGCTGTAGCTGAAATGCTGTTACATGTCACTTGTTTTACAATAAAACATAAACTAAACGTAACATTTCAACCTTTTAGCAAGGTCTTCTTCAGAGTCTGCACAAAGTACAAATGTAACAAGGTACAAAACAGGACGATATATATATACAAAAATTACTCCCCTCCAGACTATTAGAAAGTTGTTTCCTGGAACATTTTAGCAGGTGGCCTTCCCTTGTCAACTGTACTTTCACCTGACAGGTGATTTAGCTAAACATTTTCTGGAATGTGGTTGGACTCTTTATCTCACACTCTTTTTCCTTTCATCATTCTTCTTCCTTCTTCTCTTCTCTCTCTCTTGTCCTTTCCACTCTCTCTAACACCTTCTTCCATTCTTTGTTTATCATCAGTACCCCATTCCAGTTCATTGTGTCTTCTTCACCTTTCTTCTCTATTTCCTTGGCCTCCTTCCATTTTCTCACTAGTATTCTCTTCTCCCTTCCTATCTCCTTAGCCTCATCCCACTCTATGTCATGTCCTGTTTCTCTCGTGTTTTTAAATATCGCATTCCTCTCTTAGGTGATACATCATCCCTATGTTGTTTCAACCTGTCTTTCAGCCTCTTTTTCGTTTCTCCTATGTACACACTCTGGCATTCTTTACATTTTACTTCATAAATAATCCCCTCCTCTTCTCTGTTTTCCTTTTTCTTGTTTGCATTCTTCGCTATTCTTAAGCTGCTTCTCCCTCCCTTCGTGTAAGTTTTAATGCCCGCTTTCCTAAGCACTTTGCATATCTTTTCTGTGGTCTTCCCCATACTACTTATTCCAAACCTCCTCTCTTTTTCTTTCTCTTCCAATTTCTCCTGCCACTTTTCCTCCTTCTTCTGTTTATGTCCAGTCTATCCTCCTTCTCATAGCTATTCTTTTCCAACTGTTTTAATAGGCTATTTACTTTTCCTTCTTTTTCACATTCTTTCGTGCATATTTTCTTGATTCTGTCCTCCATATTCTGGAGGGGAGTAATTTTTGTGTTTTGTAACTTGTTACATTTGTACTTGGTGCAGAGTCTGAAGAAGACCTTGCTAGAAGGTTGAAACGTTACGTTTAGTTTGTTTTATAATAAAATAAATTTCTGCCTTGGTCAGCATATTGATGTTTCATATCATGGAAACAAGGCTTAATGGTGTTATAATTGTTTTACACTAGAATTTACAGCATACTTTTGAAAGTTGTATTAACATGAGAAAGTAGTTTTTAAAACTGATTTTGACTCACTTTTCCATGGTTGGGCAGACATTGGCAATAACTGTTGGCCCAACATCATACCAACTTCAATTTGCCAACCAACATAAATCCATGTTAGCCATATTTTCATATAAAACAACATTTGTGCTTCTTGACATAGAATGAAGTGTTTGACCCACAACCATTAACTTTAGAGAAACCATCTTAAGTTTTATGGAATAATTGTCTGCATGGTGAAAGAGTAAACATTGTCTTTGCTCTATTCTCAAACTAGCTTCATGTGCACAGTGCCTTTATTTCATTAGTATGTTGCAAGAGCACATGCCTATGTAGGGGTTGGAACATGCCTGTTGCAAGTGAAGTTGGATGTGTACAGAAGGTCGATCTGCATATATGTGTCCGATTTTGGACTAGCATTTACCTTATGAAAATCCACGGGACCACCATCGGTTGGTCTCAATGTGATCACCGTGTGTCTTGGCAATAGCCCTGCACCGTAACTTCAATTGTAGGAGGCTACGACGAAGTACAGGAAGTGGAATCTTCTGCCATTCCTCCTGACAGGCTTTCCACAGGCCCCGGAGAGTGGTGACACGATGAGAGGAAAGTGCCCGTTTCAGTAGACCAAATCCATGGGACTCGCATCTGGTAACTTCACCAGTATATCGTGAAATGGAATAGCCTGAATGCCGGTGTCTGTCACCATCTGTTGCAGGAAGTTCTGGGTAGAACGAGATGTATGTGATAAGACCTTATACTGATAGGCCTCACTGAGGGAATGTTCACGGCTTTTAAAAACCTCCCGGAGGTTTAATTTCTCACACAGGGTGCAGTATACAGTTGACTGGGCTACGTGGAGTCGTGTGGCCATCACACTTTGCTTCGGTTTTTTTTTCTGTAGTGCCATTCTATGCAACTTCTGAGAAACGGGTGGCATCACTGCAGTGCATGCTCACTTCCTCCTCCCCCTGGTGGGCGACTGAATAGCTGGAACCTCGTGGTTTTTATGCCACTTGATTATGTTCTTGATGGTTGTCGAACCCAAGGCACATCCATGGTCTTTGCACTGTTTTTGAATTTTTGACACCGAATATTTGGCGTGGAAAAGTGCAACTACGTAGCCCTCCCAAAAACGGTTCACCTTAGGAGCCATGATGCACACAACACACACTCGTGATAGTGCCACGATACTATAGGCTCTAACCATCCTCCCACGCTTTTAACCGCTTGGATTGGCCGATTCTGTGCTCAGGGGTGACGGTTCAAAATTGGACACATATACGCAGATCGACCTTCTGTACAACCCCTCAAAACAAGCACATAGCACATCTTATAGCTTCCAACAGTGGAACAGTGGAACACGTATGTTTAAATATTTAGCTTTAATACCGTATTTACATATGTATAATGTACATCCTGGTTTTTGATGGTGAAAAGCAACAAACAGTTGAATTTCACATATAATTTGCAGTACAATTCAAGTTCAAGAAATGGCTTTATTAATTGTAAGCTGTTTCTATGTTGATCAAGAGTAAATTACATCATACCTATTCAGTGACTCGCCTATAGCTATGTAGACCAAGAGGAGAATATCGTCTTGTGCAGCGATCAGAATGCTACCTCGCTACAGCTACCGCTACATCTGCCAAAAAGTAGCTCGCTATGCTACTCATGTGCACTACTAGCTACTTCTGCATAAAAAGAAAATTGAAACAACCAAAGAAGCCTCTAGTATGAAAGTTGTACTTACTTGAAAATAGATTGTTATTTGTTATCATAATTCCCCATATTCATTACATGTTTTCTTTAACCTTATGAATAGCCAGGTATGCTCCTATGGCATAAATGAGAAACAGGTGGAGAGATGCTTCCCTGAAGACAGAGTGGAAATGTGTCACCCAGGTTCGATATCCGACGGAAGCACATAGTGGTCTTGATTAGCTTGTCTGTGCATAAAGTGGACTTAGGACAAAAACTAGGAAAGATGCCTAGTTGGGAGGATGGGATCCTCCTGCTTGTCCAATCCCCACACTGCTCATAATTCATCATTTTCCTAATTCTCACAATTAGCCCAATGTGGCAGAAAGTGAATTACTAAATAAACCATTTTTCCTCATTGTCATGATTAGCGAAAATTACAGAAAAGCGAGGTAAAAGTAGGAAAAATACACACATTTGGAAACTGTATATTAACTAAAGAAAATTATCATTTCTGCAGAAAAGTGAATAACTCGTACCTACTTTTTACAATATCACAAAAAAAATTGAGGAGACTGAACCCAAGTGTTCTCAACGTATTGTAATTTTAAAATTTGTGAACAAATATTATGTAAATAATATTAAATATTATATAATAATTGTGATTCTAGAAAGTGTATGTTTATCATTCTTGTAACAATAATTTCTTGCTGGTGAGAACCTATGAACCAACAATGATCAATGCTGTTAACGTACCAAGTCACTCATTGCTGGCACTATTGTTTGCATTGTAGTGGAAAATGGATCACTCGTTTTGCACTGCAAGTTGTGTTTTACAGTTATTAATGACATTTTGCTGTCTCTTACATCATTGAAATTTACAGAATTTGTTCCGGGGTTGGCGCAAACTAGGCATCTTTCTCCCCAAAATGGCGATGCAGTTCAAAAGAAAGCGTAGCTGTTAGCAAGAATATATTCTTATATGTCAGTTATCTGAATATTAGAATTATTCTATTAATGAAATTACGTGGATATCTCTAATCTGCGATATCAAGATATTTATAATCTAGATTATCCGTATCTCCATGTATTATTGTCGAATTTTTCTTTGATTCTGTTGCAACATTCAAAATTCCGAGAAGAAATGTAGCTGTAGCAAAATTTTAGCTATAACTACAGCAATTTTGTAGCTTCGCTACAGCTACAATTTTTAAAATGTAGCACTGCTACAGCTAAAGCTACAAATTTTGTAGCTAGCTACAATAGCGACGTTACAAGTAGCATGCTACTTCCCACCACTGGTCTTGTGTATACAATTAGTCACCAGCCAACACCACATCTCTTCCTCCGCTGTGTTTAGCTTCCCAAAGCCTTCACTTCTGAAACAACCTCGTTTATTCTGTAGTAGAAGAAAGCAAGATCAAAATTATGTTATGGATTTGCAGTGTTCAGGAAGTTATTTTCTATTGCTTCTTGCCAGGGCCAGACTAGCCCTATGGGACACTGGGCAAGATCCTCTCAGTTATCTTCCAAAAACACATTCAGCACCTATTTTTCTCAACTGCTCGCAATTGGCACCCTGTTGAGGAAAATTGCCACCACCCTCTTGGCAGTTCCAGTCCGGCCCTGTTTCTCGGCCAAGGAATACTGCTGGTACGAATCCCATGTGACGGGAGGTGTACACACGGATTCTGCTAGAATGTCGCAGTCGCTAAATGTTCCATTACAAAGTGAAAAATCATGGGAAATGGCCATTTCACTTTTATAGTGTTTTTTTTTTTTAAATTACAGTAAAACCTTGTTAATCCAGACTAATAGGGGGGATAAATTGACCGGTTTAACGAAAGTCCGGATTAACTGAAATAACCTAAAAGAACAGTAGAAAGTGTATTAAAACTCCGTTTATGGTGTATTTAAAGGGCATAGGCCTAAATACACTATACAATACAGTAAAATGTTCAGCAATACTGTACATACAATGCAGTACGTACATACGTGATACCCATATTATGATGATGTGCCCGATGAACCTGGCTCTGCATCACACTTTTTTTTTTGTCCAGATTATGCGAGTCCGGAATAACCAGGTTTTACTGTATTAGTACTATAAAAATCCAACCTGGTTGATTGTATGTGTTATATACAATGACAGTGAAAACATGTGTGGTTTTAATTTTGGATGTCTGAATTATTCCATGCATAATATGCACCACAGGTTTTGGGGGCCAAAATTTTGGAAAAAAGTATGCATTATACATTAGTAAATACGGTATGTGGGTAATGGCTCATGTAAACTATTAAAGCAAGCATCAAAACCAGAATGTAAGTAAATTACTTAAAAAGACCACTTTATGTATGCCACTAATAGTTCTTCATCTCAACCTTCTGACGTCTGGTTTCCTGCAGAGGGAGGGCAAGGGAGCTAAAGGGAGTGGTCTGCATGTTCAGTTCCACTTTTCCAAAAAGCATTAACGGGATAACACCGTTTCTTCCTGCTTTCTGTGCCATGCTTGGCAGAGGCAGAGCTGCTACATGAAGGAGAATGCAGGTCCAATTTTAAGTAAAAAGTGAAATTTTAGGAACAATATAGAATTTGCCAGAAAATTTGAAGTTGTCAGACTTTTCTTTTTGTTTTACTTGCATGCCTGTATTGGTGTTCTATTCCTATTACATCTAATTAATCTAAATTGATAAGTACAATAAATAAGAATTGCTGTTAAACCAGGTCAAATTTTCAGAATACGTCACTGCTTTCCAGTGGCACCTCACTGTCTGCCTTGAATGTCAGTATTTTCTATCATATGGGTGGATGTATCATGTTGAAGATAGACTTATATTCATTCACTTACGTGTAGTTGGCTAAGGAGACAGTAATGAACCAATACTTGCTGAGTGTTGTTATAATGATGCACCATGAGTACACTTAGAACAAAGAATTACTGTATACAATTCTTACATGAAAACAAGTGAAAAATGTGTGGCAGTACAAGGGAAATATTTCCAGCATCCATGACAAAAGTATTTAATTACTTGTAATTGTGAAATAATTTAATTAAAATAAATTGAGTTGAGAGCTTATGCACATCCGATTTTGCCAGCAAGCAGTGTGGTTCCAGCTGTTACACAGGCATGCATGTGAGTGACAATAAACAAGTGTATGTATGTATATTTGTGTGCCCATATCCATTGGTTCAACAATACTAATTAATTTATTACTACAAAATAACATTGATTTACTGATGAGAATACTTGTGTTGTTGCACTTAAAAACCATTTTGAAATATTTCCTTCTTAGAAAACAATCACAGTAGTATTTATAAAAAGGTAAGAATGATATGTACAACATGCTGAAGTTCTAAATAATTTAGGCAGTGAATACTAAGGCTGAAACTTGCACTAATTCCCACCCATACCTATACTTAAAATAGAAGTTGTTCCAAATATTGGTTAATATTTGTGTGCAAGTACAGTAATCCCTTAGTAATCCGGCAGATATCAGACCGATTAGTGGAGGTTCATTTATAAAACTCTTTTTAATAGCATTTTCGTGTAGTTTTCATACCCTTAACTAGGCCTGTGTTACGTTTACGTTAAACAAAAATAAAAGAAAAAAAACTTATATTTCTGCACTGTAGTACAGTATTTGTATTATTCCTTTGAGGCAACAGGTTTAAAAAAAAGTGTCAATTTTTTGTTTCTTAGCTTGAAATGACATTTCTAATATTTTTTCTTGAAGTCTATTTTAACACCAAGATATCACTCGCGGAGACACAATTTTCTTCTGCCCATGTAATGGACGTAGTGAAGGAATCCATGGCAGCATTGTGAGGTATTGTTTTAATAGCTGCTAACTTTTCACCTTTTTCAAGCTCTTTAAAATTGCATGTTTCTCAAGTAGAGATAAAGTTTTATGTTTTCGTTTGCTCTGTAGGGACATTTTTCACTCACAGCAATACACGTAATTAACACTGAGACAAAAAACTGTGCGTGTGCAACAATGACGCATACAGATCGCTATACTGAGCCTAGTGTTTACCTCATGCCAAGGTCTCTGATACCGACATGCAGTAACTTGTTTCCCTTTCACGCTCCCCACTCGCTCAATGCTGGACTACTGGAGGGGTCAGATTGGCGAAGTGCCAGATTATAGTGTGACCACTGTATTTAATTATTTGTTTTAAAATATTCAAGATTTACATCAGATTATTAAATTACATGTATGTTATTACAAAATTCTTTCACATAAAACTGGGTGCAAAATGAAAAGAAACTTCGAATTTAGTCTAATTTCCAAGATAATTAGACTCCATTCAAGTGCCACATAACATTTTTGCAGAGTCCGTTAATGACCAAAATGCATAAATGGTATTGGTAAACTGATACCATTGGTATTGCCTTAGCTCTAGTGAATACCCTTTCTAAACAAAGCTGCAAGCTTAACACTAATAATTTCAGGCATATTAATTACTGATAAATTTTGGTGAATAATACTTTTTGTTTTTCAGATAAATTTCGAAAGGAATTCGTACGTTCTTTTGGATGCTGGCTACGAGATTCTGGATTTCCACACAGAAGACGAGGCACGCCACATAGTAGCACCTACGTTTGCCGTTTCACCAGCATCGTCTCGACCACCAATCCACGAACAGAAGTAGTACCACTTAATGGACTGTCCACCAACACGAAGCTGGAAGATGTTGACTGAGGGTTGGTTGAGTCACCAGTGAGTGACGTGAGCTAGTAACTCGGATCGATGGATTCCCACCACCCGTAACTAATCTCAAGCCAGATGAAAAGGAAAAATATTAAAAAAAAAAACTAATATTTTTAATAAGAATCAAATGTTATATTGCTAAATTGATATTTATGGCATAAGCCATTGCTAAAGTTACTGACGACAAAGTTTTGAGATGATGAGTATGAAGGTAAGAACTAAATAACTATAAATATTATAAAATTGTAAATGTGCAGTGGACTAAAAAATATTAAATAACAATAAGATTAAGTTAATACTGCTTCAAGTGTGCAGTCTATTGAATGTTGTGTGCGAGTATCACAATGAATCCATAAAATAGTCAAAGAATTCTGTCTGCGTAAAGAAGAGTGGGAATTTACTATGCCTGAAGTTAACCACCCAGAATTGTTGCATTCTGTTTCTGTAATCTGAAATACAAAACATACAAAAGAAGTGAATTGCCACAATACCAATGTATGTATACCCATTCATATCAATCTATGTAAAGAGAATGACCTATTGTACAGAGGTTGTTCGCGATCTGTGGTAACAAGTTGCGAAGGTCATATTCACAAATTTGTTACATGCATGTAAACTTATGGAATCAGTGCGAACTGCAGCAGTGTAAGTGACAGTGTGTACAGCAGTGTGCTCGAGTGCCGTGTACGTAGAATGGCACCCAAAATCGAACCATTCTGAGAAGGTTACGTCACTGCCCTTTCCGATGCAAAATACTCGTATTGCGAGATTATCAAGCAATGTAAAAGACGTGATTTCACAATATTCAAGAAAAGTATCTCATGTGTGCTGCATAAACAAGGTAAGGCCAGGAGATGACTGATGACGGACCCATGAGATTATTCGGAAGGTAAAGCCCCTGGTCTCCGGCCCGAATTCAACAACGCAGAGAGAAGATTGCAGTGAAATTAGGGATCTCCGTGACAACTGTCAAGACCATTATCAACCGAGATTTGAACCTGAAAAGGTGGCATTAACGCCAATTTCATAAGGTGCTGGCCCGGCACATTGCAGAATGTGTCACAAAGAGCCGAAAGTTGTATGAATGCCACCTGGCCGGTGAAAAGTGGATGTTTGTTGTCACATTAGATGAGGCATGTGTGTTACTACAACAAACCCCGGGCAATATATTACAAACCACGGTGTGAAAAAGGAGTTTCCAAGATGGTATCAGGAGACTGAAGACAGTTTTTACAAGTTTCATGGTCATCGCAAGACATAGCTACAAATGCAAGTTAACCATTCGCCGGATAGCTTCAAAGTCAACTTGGTATATTATCAAACTCACATCCTGACCCCAATTTTTCGCATAGAAATCCAATCTCTCTCTGGTGTAGATTCCACTAAGGTCTGGCTGCATCAGGATAAGGCTTCAACCTGCCAATTCTTGGAGGATATGGAGAGATAAGCAAGAATACCTTCCATCCCTCACAGTGATGTCCCTGTTAAATCACGTGATGCATTGCCAATGGATTCCTGTGCATTTGGGTTATTGAACAGTGCCCTTGGATGCAGGCGACCGCGAACCGTGGTCGGTCTCTGTAAAGCCTGCCAGGAGGAGTGGAATAAACTGGATATCACAATACATGCTTGCTGCAGTGGAAACTGCGATGCAGAGCAATAGCTCACGCTCGTGACCACCACATTGAACATCCCCACTGGAGGCACGGTTATTAATCATTTACAGACGTTTGAATTTGTTACCATAGATCGTGAACAACCATCTGTATGTCTTCCCACCTCAATGCATAAATACAGACTGCCATCAATTTGCACTAGTGCATATGAAAGACCATAACATCCATTTTTTTTTTTACAAGGGAAGAATATTTAGGTATCCAATGACAATTTATTATTCTAATACTCAAAGATGTTCATAACAACTACTTATGTATTATTATCTGACTTTAATCACATATTTTTTAAGTACTGCATGTTTGTTTTGAGGTTTCTTTGTACCTTATGATATCATATTGATGTAATCTTGAAAAGTGTGTATATCATAGGTGCAGTATAACTCCATTATACATTCTTTTGTTTATCTGTCAATTGAAAAGACAGCTCAGCTCATTTAACACGTATGCTAAGTGGATATTATAATCTTATGTTCTTCCAGTATAACTTACATATACACTGCCAATATTGGTGATTTTTTTCATGTATAGCTTGTAGCCATAATTCTTTACCTTGGAAAATGATGAAAATTATTGAAACATACAAAATGATTTAAGGAAATAAGTTTTAAATGTGATATTTGATTCTTTGTGCATGATCACAGCACATTATCTGCCTTTCTTCTCAATATTTCAAAATTAACAACACTTACATAAATGTAAAAGGTGCTACTATCCCTTATGGTCTGGAAAATCCCTGCATGAAATCACGTATCGTAGGGACCGAATCTGGGTCTCCCACAGAGCAGTCAGATGCTCTACCAATAGGTGCAAATGCAAAAAAGAATGTAATTTCCAAAGTAGGATTCTCACTTTCCTTACAATGTGATTCAAACAGGTATTCTCAGGTTACCAACAACATTAATTCGATATTAGCAACGTTTCGAGCGCATACATTGTTTTCACCATCAGGGAATGTTAAATTGGAGACCTAGTATACGGTTAAATATTTGAGTCCTGTGATTGGTTTCCTCTGGATCCCAGTGCTTTATCGGTAGACGTCTTGCTTTTATGGAGAAGTTGGTTCCAGGTGTGACTGATCTGGAGTTCCATGTCCCTGTTGAGATTCATGCTTTCTAGAGCAATTCTTAACGTGATGTGTGACAATGTCGCACCAGGCATGCACTTATTTCAATATCGTTAAAATGAGCACTGCTACTAATGAAAATACCCACATAATTTGAGAGTATGAATTACTCCACATGTTGCAAGTGCAAGCGCTTTTTAAAGTTAAAGTTTAAAAATTATTAAGCTAGATACCATGTTCGAAAAATATGATGAATAAGTAATTACAGAATCCCATGTATTCCTTATGGAGAAACAACTTCGAATTCAAGTTACAGCTGGCTACACATTGGGAGTTTAGACTCTTTCTAGCGAAAATATCATCTTCAATGGATGCTCTACCCGACCATATCTTCTTTCCGCCATCAGGAGCTTCATATTCTCAAGAAAACTAATAATATAATTCCCCCATAAGTGTAATGCATTTCTCCTTGCATCCTACGGCCTTTCTGGCAGTGTTGCCAAACCTGATGCACATAAAAAGAGCTAAATTTCACCTTAAATTGAACTAAAGTTGACTTTCAAGGAGCTAGATTTAGGAAGGCTGGATAAAGTGTCTGCTAGGGTAATTTTAGGTGTCAAAGGGGTGGAGGGTGCTGCTATTACCGGTAACTTTAAAGTGATGACAATCTATTCTTAGTTTTCATCATGTAGATACGACGGCATCACCCATCTCAATAATCCACTGATGGTCATATGAAATCAAGAAATAAGGGATTACTGGATAACAATATTGCCATCTCCACCTCAGCCACGGTGCTATATAAAAGTAGCTGGTGAGGCGAGAGGGTGGTGGGCCGACACAGCCAATATAATAATATCACGTCACGTGCAAAATGTATACTCATGGCAAAAGTTGATCTATGTAGGCAAGGTCTAGTGATGTCAGCGCAGGAGGTGGGTGCCACAGTTCACAGCCAAATGAGTGCACGAACTAGCTAGATCAGGCTAAGTTGGCAACAGTGCTCTCCCTTAAACTTATAGTAATTTTACTTTGATTGCCATAAAACAGCATCCATGGAAACCAACAAAAAGAAGACATGAAATTTCATAGTAGGTTTCCTGTATACACTATTTACTATTTCTGCACCAACCCACAATTCCCCCACGCGAAGATGCTCATGAGTTTAACATACAACTTATGTTCAAATGCCATCAGAAAACCAAGTGGATGATACGAGAAACAACACACAATAAAAGACACCCGTATGTTCTATACAATTAATATTCCTGAAAAATTCCAATTAAATAGGTGAAATAAGTTTTGGATTGGCAAATAGAATTTCAATTTGATCCTGACTTATGCCAGTTTCGAGTTTAAAAAAAATATATTGAATTTCAGAATAAATATGACCAACCAATAGGCAAGTCTCATTTCAAAAGTAATTAGGACTGAGTCAATGCTGATGTATATATATGCCAATACCAGTGGTATTGGGTATAAAAATATCAAAGTTTATTTACCGATACTTTCCGGCATTTTTGTATTTTGCAGGATCCACAAAAGTGCTGCATAACACTTTTGCAGCCTCATTATCCTGGAAATTATGCAAATTTGAAGTTTGAATTTATACGAGGGGAAGTAAAAAATTATCTGCACTTAACCATAACTTCCTTTAGGTTGGCCACACTGCCTCAGTGCTCGTGTGCTGAAAGGTGGTACTCTTGTGGTTATGTGTTGAGGTTTTATCTTAATCGCATGGCCACTCTGCAGATATTGTGCACTAAGGTAGAACTGATCCATTTCTCTGTTCCGAAGCTGTGTCAGAGGCTGAATTTCACAGCAGGCTTTTAATATAATACAGGGACAGTGTGTGTGAGTGGATCGAGAGGTTTAAAAATGACCTGACAAGCGGGAAGCACAATGCGGGAGCAGGACACCCATCAACCTCCACCACAGACGGAAAGATTAAACAAGCTCAAGAGGTGATTCTGACGAACATACTGGACACGGTGGCAGTCGATGAGGTGGCATTCTCTCTGCAAATTAGTCATCAGTGGCATGCTCGAGGGGTTGGTGGGGTTTTAACCCCTTCCCCTTTGGCCCAGAATTCCTAAACAAAAAGAACGTCAAAAGCAGGATAAAATCAAAAAATGAGGACAGACTACTATAAAAAGGTGTACATAACCCCCTCCCATTTCGAAAATTCTGGATATGCCACTGTTAGGCCAGCTGCACACCAGATCAGACACGACAAGTCACGATGCAACACAACACAACAGGACACAAAGCGACATGACACAACGAGTCACTTTGCTTCTGACAAAACGAAGTAACTATTAATTATTGTTCTCAGCGTTTTTTTCTGGAAAGAAAGTTTTCGGTACAAGTTGGTTTGTTGTTATTTGTTATTGTGGTATAAAACCGGTGCAATGATCATGCATACATGAACACACACACACATGCTTCTTTCCTTAAAATAAAATTCTTTTAGTTTCATTCTCACATATAAAGGTTACTGGTACGGCGTGCTGTTGCATACTGCCTGAAAAAAGCACTGATTTGTATTATTATTATTGAATACAAAGTAAATTAATAAACACAAGATCTATCACATCTGTCATTTCAGGAAATTAGGTTCTCATTTGCATCTTAAACGAATAGCACTCACCGCAATATATTATTTTTTTCTACATTTCCACCAACAAGAGACAAATTTAGTAAAATAACTTTCTTTTATTCCTTTCATCTATTTTTTACAAGAATTAATGTAACAAAGAATGGACTTTTGTATGGTGCATTAAATAAATAAAATGGATGTCCAATATCGCAGCAGGAACAGAGTTTTTGCCAGAATGAAGTTCTGACGCATTCCAGTTCAACTTTAAACGCTGCTTCCCATCAAAAAAAGAAAACGTTTAATTTGCGTACTGCAACCACAAAGTTATTCCAGCTATAAATATCAATCTGCTGGCCTCCCCGATGGCACAGTGGTAGCATCATCGCCTTGTAATCAAGGGGTCCCGGGTTCGATACCCGGTGGGGGCACACAATGGTTTGGGTCCCACTAAACTGTAGGTCCGGTCCCGATTAGCCTTACTGTGCATAAAGTGAACTTAAATCAACAATTCAATCAATCAATCAAAATATCATTGCCCTGAAGATTGTTTTTCTTGTACAATTTACGATATGTTTTGTACATTACAAAATAATTGCTAATAGCCCCTTTTTTTCACGTAATGTAATTGTAATGTAATTCATCTCCTGTACCACTTAATTCCATAGTGCATCAATTTTGTCATTATTGTGCTCAGTTGATGAATAATCGCTTAGGTGTTCTGGATCAAGTCCTATTTTTAACCTTGACTGCACTGTCAAACTTACATATAATATGTGCTGTCAAACAATACAGAGATGAGTCACATGCAGTTGGTGCGCGATTCGCATATGCACAGAGCGTTTTCTCGCAACATGACTCGAGGTGACTCAAGTCAAATGTTTCGTCCAGTGTGCGGCGGCACATAAGAGCCCCATGTTAAACGTTCCCCAAGTCGGTTTGCAACAAAAATGACTCGCCGTGTCGGATCCGGTGTGCGGCTGGCCTTAGTCATTGTTCTGTGTGCGAAATCATCCATGACAAGTTTCAGATCACTGATCTCTGTTTTCCCTTGGTGCAGCACGGCCATGTTCACTCCATTACAAAAGAAAAATAATGGGGGATTAATATGACACCTCAGCCACATAACCACAAGAGTACCAACTTTCAGCACCTGAATGCTGAAGTCAGTGTGGCCAACCTACAAAAAAAATTATGGTGAAAAAGTGTGGATAATTTTTGACTCCTATATATTTGGATCAGTAATGTGCAAGATTTTTTTTTTTGTCTGTGTGTGATTACATACCAGATATTTTAATATCCTGATGTAATTATTGAATGTTTAAAAGTAAAACTGTAAATCGAGGCTTACAATTTGGAGTGGAATACTAAGGGAGAGTTCACAACAGGTGACAATCAATACAAACATGAGAGTTTCACACAGAAGTGACGAGCTGCAAGCGACACTTGTTTCTTTGCTCAGTTCACATGATGGCCGTCAGTGGGTGATGATACCGACATAATTGCACTAATCAGAAAACGTAAGAATATGCATGGCTACATGTAATGTTGTAAAATTTGTACATGTTATTGAAACTCGTTAGAGGCATGTTGTCCATGAGAAAACTAAGAAATCATGTGCACTGACTTCAAACAGTATACGCTAGACTTTTCGCTTTCCTTTCCAGCCTGAACAAAGAGAAGTAGAGCAGTGGTTCTCAACCTTCGTGACTGTGGCCTGGTAAATTCTTTTTTTTAAAAGTCAATGCCAGGCTCCCAAGAATTTTCCTTGTAAATACCTTTCCAGTATTAAAATTTTATACACATGTACCCTTGAAATTAAATATTGATAAATTAATTCTGGCAATCAAAGTAATATTTTCATTATAGCTAGGCTTGTCATGGATGGTGTAGTGGTAATGTTATTGCATTGTAATCAATTGATCCGGGGTTCAATACCCAGTGGAGGCACATAGTGCAGACTTCCAGTCTTGATAAATCTATTTTTGCATAAAGTGGATTTAAAACACAAAAATTCACAACTCAAATATGAAATTAGGATTTTATTTGTCAACCACTTTGAACAGAACCTCTAAGTATAATTCATACCAGGGTTCAGCAGTTGAGAAACATTGCTCAAGAGTACCCTAACACATTGATACATCTACTTTGGACTGACTTGCCTTCAAACAAAAGCAAGCACGTATTAAATGGCCTCTTTACATGTTGTTGAAGGCAAATTATAGCCAATAACTGCACCAACAAGCTTGAAAAAGGTAAAAGAATGTTGTGTTTAAATCTTGTAACATTGTGCATATTGATATCAACAAATTAGAGGTTCATAAATGTTGTAAGGCCACCAGTTGGGCTCTATTCTAGAGTTTAAATATAGCTCATTGGGGGTGAAGCATTTACTGTGCAAACGCAAACAACAAACTGAGGCAATGCACGGTATTGAGAAAACTGCCCAGTCTGAGCAACATGCAAGCAACAAGTGACATGTGTCACTTGTCGCTTTAGTGTGAAATCTCCCTAATATTGATTAATATTTTGCAGAACTTTTATTTCCATTTTCAAGCATCAGTAGTGGTAAGATTGTAAGGATTGGTATGTACACAACTCAAAGTGCCAGGTTGTAATGGATACATTGATTTTCAA
This sequence comes from Lepisma saccharinum, assembly GCF_977018435.1. Lineage (NCBI taxonomy): Eukaryota > Metazoa > Arthropoda > Insecta > Zygentoma > Lepismatidae > Lepisma > Lepisma saccharinum. Next base: position 8,031,920 of record NC_139255.1, read on the forward strand.
TGAAATCGTTACAACCTGGCAGTGTCCGTGACCTTTCAAAGCGACTCAGCCTCAAGAGTAACAAAACAAAATTTATGCATATTTAAAAAAAATCTAATAATATTTAAATGATTCCCTAATTCTATACATATTCTCAGTGAATCTCAGGGTTTCCCGTTTATGCATTTTCATTCTATTAGATAATAGCATTTGCAATATGTCGGTCAAAAATCAGTCTGTACATTTTTCTCAACCTTTACATCATGTACATGTGTACTCCTGAAAATATTTTTGTAATTAATAAAACTACAAATTAATACAGGAAGTAAAATGTATTTTAATATTACAAAGTTAATGTATGTATCATTAGTATAGAAATAGGGCTAGAGACTTTGCCTATTTGAATCTATAGCATTCTTTTCTGAAGTGATCTCATTTATTGTGCTATAAACCTAACACTGTACTTCATTATTGTGACAATCACTAATGTGTGTATACATTGTAGAATAAAGCTATAAATAACAATTTGGGTTTATTCTTTTGCCATACTGGATAATTATAATTATACTGTGGTAATATTATTGAGGATTATAGACATGGTTTTTCACATATATGGTCTAGGAATTAATTCGTGCGGTTGTTATGCACACATTGAAGCTGTAGTTCAAACACAAAATACATAAATACCTTAAGAAAAATATTGTCCATCGCGAGCCACCACTTTCGACCATCTGTTAGGCAAGTTACGGATTCCGTGGCGAAAGAAGTCCTCATCCTTTGAAGCGATCCAGTCAGAGACCCATTTTTCGATATCTTCTGAAGAAGTGAACCACTGTCCAATCAAATCGTTATTCATGCAATCGAACAAGTAGTAGTCCGAAGGAGCAACGTCTGGTGAATACGGCGGGTGGGGTAAAACTTCCCATCCGACATTTTCTAAATAGGTTTTGACCGGTTTTGCGACATGTGGGCGAGCGTTATCATGTTGAAAAATAAGTTTATCATGTCTGTTCTCCCATTCTGGTCGTTTCCTGGCCAGAGCTTGCTTCAAATGCATTAATTGTCGTTGATAACGTTCTCCATTAATAGTTTCACCCGGTTGCAGCAGCTCATAGTACACCACACCTTTCATATCCCACCATATGCACAGCATAACCTTTGCACAGTGAATATCTCGTTTCGGTTGTGATGGACCTGGTTCACCTGGCTTCACCCAGGCCTTTTTTCATTTCGGGTTCTCGTAATGGATCCACTTCTCATCGCCAGTAACAATGCGATGCAAAAAACCCTTTCTTTTCTGTCTTTGAAGCAGCAATTTGCAAATGGTTTTTCGTCTTTCAACGTCTCTGTCTTTCAATTCATGTGGAACCCAATGTGACATCTTTTGAATCATTCCCATGGCTTTGAGGCATTTGGAAACTGTTGTTTGATCAACACCTAATGCTTCTGCAAGTTCTTCCTGCATTTGACACGAATCCTGATCGAGCAATGCTCTCAATTCTTCGTCTTCAAATTTTTTTGGCTGTCCAGGTCGCTCTTGGTCTTCCAGGCTGAAATCACCACTTCTAAACCATGCAAACCACTTCTGACACGTTCGCTCAGCTAGCGCATGGTCACCATACACTTCCACCAAAATACGATGACTTTCAGTAGCACTTTTCTGCATGTTAAAGTAATGAAGCAAAAACCCTGCAAAAACACTTTATCTGGCACGAACTGCGCCATGTTCAGTTGACTACAAAATGCTGTTGTTGACGCGTCAATCAACTGCCCTATACTACGAACGATGCGTGCTGACAGGAGTTTTCAACGCATGTATGGCTACACGGAACTGTGGGACGATACGCTCATTACGCCATCTCTTGCCCAGGTGCACTAATTAATTCCTAGACCAAATATTTCTTTAAAATAGTCTATTTTTGCATTTAGTGAACTTGTCAAAAGCAAACACACTCTCCACTCCCTCCTCTACGAGATCCTTACATTAAGGAGAGATCTAGTAGTCTTCAGTCTCCCACCTAACCTCGGGAACATCTTTGTCTGAAATACAGCCACCCACATGCTCAAAGTGCAAGATCTGCCTGATTTTCATCAGTTGTTCCACCTTTCATATTCACATTGCCACATGGAACTTTACCTTCTATCCCAAAAGCACTTGCCACTCCTAGAATGAAACCTCAACCCATCTGAACATACTTCTCATGCACAAAACCACAATTTTATTGTTTTCACCAATACTAGCAATCACAACACTATACTGCAGGAGGCCTTAGAAAAAGCGTTTCGCACGCTAACAGCAGACGTCGCTCGCACACTATTGCCGATACTCTCGTGTCCTCTGCTCCTCAGCCGAACAAACAGGTCGAGGTAGGAAGAGGCAGAGGTCACTCACCCTTCCAGAAGGATGCAGCGAGCTAGCTGTGGCAACAGGGCTCGCTCATACGTGGACCTGATTGGTTCTTGCAGACACACCGCCATATTGTTGCCTGCTGCAAGACCATGAAGCAATCTTTTTAAGGCGTCATAGAATATAACTTCTATGATTGCTTCCAAGTGGCCATTATCCACAAACCAACACATCCCTTCGGAAATGCTGGGAAAGATCCTACATACCAGTTACTCATGCTACCATAGCCCCATCTTGGCAAAAGTTTAAAAAAAGTAAAGTGCTTTCCTGTGCTTTGCACCACGCCATGGAGGCATATAGGGGGTTTGGAGTTAGGGTCCCACACTTTCTTGATCACACCCGAAGGTGGGGTTGATGTCATCAGCATCATGCCCTGGCCACATTTACCCCCCAGTTTCCTCCAGGTACCCACTTTATACAATGCTGGGTGGGTGCTGGAGTCACTTGAACGGGTGGAAAAAAATCTCTCGCATGGTAGTCAGATGCCCTAATGACCGAGCTACCATGGCTACACTTCTTGGTAGCCATTCCAACTTATAACCACCCCACCATCCAGCAAACAGTCATAATGCTGGAGAATGTGCAACATAATCGTTACTTCTCACATGAACAGTCAGGTCACAAAAGATAGAACCCTTCATTTGATGTGGCGAGTGTTTACTGTTGCCTTTCATTTTTTTTGTATGTATCCCATAGGAAGAAATTGCACACTGTGAGGTCCAGTGACTTGGGTAACTATGTACAGATGTCTGCGACCGATGCATAACCAATCCATCGACCTGGCAGGTGTTTATTTAGGGACTGTCCTATCACATGTTGGGTGCACATAGGTCTGTGTGAAACTGCAAATATTCCTCTCTCAAATGGTGGTAATATGTATTTCTGTTCAGTATTTGTGAAAATATGGTCTTACAAAACTGACCAAATTTGTGTGCACCCTGTACATGAATAATAATGAAAATGGAACAAGCGCGGATCTGAAATGTTGGCACGTCCAGAGCAAAGATGTAGTTGGCATGGAAGAACATGCTTCTCTTGCCAGGCTTATCAAAATGTTTCAGTGGTAAGATGAATATGTGTGTGGCAGAAGGGGGTGCAGTCTGAATTTGGTTTGGAATATTACTGCCAGGCCAGAGGGTATGGTTGCAAACTGGCTGATATGTAGGCTCTTTCCAAATATTTTTGTACTAAGGTCGGTTCAAGTAAAGGATGGATGATCGCTACATGGAAGCCGTTGTTGAAAGTGGTATGTAAAAATAATCGAAAATGACAGATATTAGTGTGGAATCCATAGTTTTGGGGGTCACTAAGATGAATAGTGACACTCCCAATGCTGTTCAACTCCAAGACACCCCTGGCACCCCTAGGGATGGGGGTGGGAAAGGGTGACACGTAAAAAGACCGATATTAGTGTGGAATCCATAGTTGTTGGGGTTGCTAAGATGAATAGTGACACTCCCAAGTTCATTTTACACTATAGGTAGAATTCATTATTTTTCTGTCTAATAGAAGATTGGGATAAATAAATACCCGGGCAATCAGCTAGTAATAAATAAAAACAATAAATATACAACAAATCCTAAACAAGTATATTTTCATTATTTAATTTTAGCACTTGGCAACCTCCCACCATGTTGTTCGGGAAGTTGTGCAATCTACGCACTCTAGCCTGGTAGTTGGGCTGCTACAAGTGTAGAAATTTCAGAAGTTGCATAATTGCTGTGTGCGGATGTGCCTGGGCAGACTACAGTCAGGACGGGCTAGTAACCGGCGTGGAAACACCCGCTCTGGTAGCGATGCACTGTTGCCGGATTGACCTACTTCAGGATTTTCGCGAGCCCACAGAAACACATGTACGATTAAACTTCTGGTTAAACAGTCAACAACGGGACACTTCCATTGTTCTCATTCAGACTCTGTTCATATTTGAAGGAACAACGTTAATAGGCAGAGAGCTTTTGTCTGAGTGGTGTGCTTTTTCTTAATATTCAGTCCGATTTCTATATTGAATACTTTTGTGAGTGAGCGGGCTTTTGTGTGTGTGTTTGTAAGAGTTGTTTGGAGAAATTGTACTGCAATGTCGGAAAGAAGAAAGAAAGTAATTGGTACACAGGGAAGAGAAATGATTTTGAACGTACGGGAATATTTTGAAAGGGAACGTGAAAACAATGGACCTCTAATAGCTGTTGCACAGGTTGTTCAAAGAACAGCAAATGCTACCGGGGTTAATAAGTGCACTGTTTCTAGGATAACATCAGAGAAGTTTGGGAAGTCTGGCAAGGAGGAAAATGAACTTCGAACTCCAGGAAAATGCCAAGAAAGCCTGAAAGCAGTGACAAATCAGAATACATTTGACTTTGACGCAATTTGTGCACACATTAACCAGTATTACGCTCGCCGTGAAATCCCAAATAGGAAAAGAAGCAGGATTGTTCAGTGGAGAGAAGACATCGCTTTCAGTTGTTGATTAATGTAGACTTTAACAATGTCATTTTTGCTGACGAAACCTGGGTGAACACGAATATGGAAACAACCTCTCGGTAAAGGGGGCTGTATTATTGTGTGTCATGCTGGCTTGGTTCACGGGTGTGTGGAAGGAGCTTTGTGGGCATTTCAATCCAGGAAAAGTGGTGCTACCACGAAGAAATGGACGCTGAGGGTTACATTTCTTGGTTTGTAGACAAACTGCTGCCAAATATTCCTCCCAGTCAGACAATAATCATTGACAATGCAGCATACCATTCAACACAAGTCGACAAGCCCCCCACGATGCCACGCCACAAAGCTGATATAAGCTGGCTGGAACACCATAATGTAGCATTCAATGAGCATGAGGAAGGCTGAACTACTGCAGCTCCTTATGTTACACAACCCCCAGTTCCCCATATATCGAATAGACAAGCTTGCAGAAGAAGCAGGACATACGGTGGTCCGTCTCCCGCCTTATCATTGTACGTACAATGCAATCGAACTTATTTGGGCACAGGTCAAAGGGCTGGTAGCACAGAGGAACACTTTGCCACCTTTTACACCGGATAAAATTTTGCAATTGATGGAACAGGTTATCGGGGATGTGACAGCAAATAGGTGGCGTTCGGTTACAGAACACACAAGAAAGATTGTTTCCGAAGCATGGGAAAAGGAGGGAGCTGAAGAACAGCAAATGGAGGATTTTGTGATTTCACTTGGGTGGGAAGACAGCAGTGACAGTAGCAGCTCAGATGAAGATGTTCCTTTACCAACCAACAATGAAGATGATCTCGGGACAGCATCACTGCAATGGTAGCCGGTATTCTTTAACTACTATTTCTGTTCTTTCATTCATTTTTTATGTTTTTACATACAGGTAGCTCGAAGCATTAATAACACATGTACCAAATGTATCATTGATGTTAAGGAAATCAAGCAATTGCCAAGAGTTTCGTTGTAATTTATTGACCTTTGTATTGCCAGAGCCTGTATTCTCATGTAGCTTCCCAAATTATCTCACTTCACACACCCACATGTGCCTCCCCGATGGTACAGAGGTAGGGCAAGAATCGTCACCTTGTAATCAAGTAGTCCTGGGTTTGATACCCTGTCGAGTCACATAGTGGTTCGGATCCCACTTCAAACTGTAGGTCCATTCCAGATTAGCTGTAGTGTGCATAAAGTGGACTTAAAACACCAACTCAATCAATCAATCAATTCACACACAATTGATTTGGTCTTGATAAATTCTTCTCCGTAATACAGTAACTCAGTTCTCTGAAATTCTGTTTTAGAGGTAAATTTTTGTAGGTTCCTCAAATATGATTTAAAAACGTGTTAACAAAACCAAGTTGTACATAATTTGTTTACGTAATTCGCCCTAGTTTTCAAGAAATACATTTTATTTGTACGTTCTGAAGCTTCACCAATGTCACAGAAGTATTAATTCCATGTCGTTGTCGGTATAGATAGAGTTGCGAAAAAGACGAACGCCCCGGTGTAACAAAGAAGGCAAAGAGAGATGGCATGAAATCAAAGGAGAAAGATTTGTCACAGTTGTTCATAACACAAGATGCATTTTCTTTTGTAGGTAATTGTGATACAATACAACACAAGTAAAACAATGCTGGTAGCTGATGCTTGCAATGTACCATAATAAAAACACAACAGAGGTTCTTTCAGTGAAGGTTTTCGATTGCTGTGTAAAGCAGAAAGAGGAAATGTTTCATGCTTGCCAGAAAGTAAAATTCACATGGGAAGTTAACGTTAACCCACAAGAAACTTCAGATTCAAACTTCTAGATTCATTAATTTATCACTTTACGACAGAAATAACATATATTAGCATATTGACACATACGTGCTTAATTTCAGGTGGTTTTATTTTTTCCCTGAGCTTGCCAACAGCTGATTAGCCTGTCCGTCGGTTTGTGCGAACGTGGCAACGTAGAAAACTCCCAGCCACATGGCAGCCAACGAGGAGACAGAATTTGGTCACATTCTACCGTTCTGATTGCACACCGCTTCTTATTGCGGCCCAACTGTAGGTTAGAGCTCGTTTAAACCAATCTTTCCCAGCATTTGGATTGGATATGGCTGTCTGATTGAATGGCAACACAGTTCCCCTGATATTACTCCATGTGATTTCTTTATTTGGGCTTCATCAAGGACATCATGCACCAGACAAGATTGGCATCCAGACCTTCACACTGTTGTATGCAGAGGGGGATTGGGGAGGGCTGAAGGGACTACCCCCACCCCAGAAATTTTGAGAAAATAGAAAGTTCAAATCAAAGCAGTAAAGAAGTCGGCAAACAACCCTAAAAATAACTCCCAGATAACTATTATCTTTCTTTTAGTAACTTTTAAATGAAGGTTTAAAATGGCAATTGGCTAAAAGAGACATAGCCAGGAGTGACAACTTTTCAAAAACATTGGGTGGGGCTCGAGCACTTGAATTGTAAGTTCACCAAAAAATCACATTAATCCTCCCTTCCATGAATTATGATTTAAATGCTCACTAACTTTTTGTTTTAAAAAATCTGTTATTTACTGATTTCAATAATCACTCCACCACTGATTGATTTGGTTTATTTTGATTCACTTTTTTGCCACTTTTGGCTAATCGCGAAGGTAAGGATGAGTGATATGATAAAATTGATGAAGGGACACTCGCAAAGAACACCTATATCCAGTCCGGGATTCGAACCCGTGACCCCTGGCATCATAACATGCTGTTATAACCACTCCGCCACAGAGGCCAACAATCACTCCACCACAAACTATTACGAAAATTATGTATATAGCTATGGGGCTGTAAACTTCATTGAACTGAACTGGAACATCATAAGTACGATATATTTGATAATACAGGGTGTCCGGCTTAGACCTTTAACATTACAAAACAGTATAACTTTAATTACATTCAATTTCAAATTAAACTTATTGTTTGTAATGGACTGGCAATTGTGGCCATTTGCGAGAATCACCAGCACTTCGAGTTCACGTGACGCGCATGCACGTGTAACTCATAAATTCCAAGATGGCTGAGTTGACGGTTCAGCAGAAAGTGTTCTGCTTTCTTTCAGTGGCAGAAAACAAAAATCTGTGAAGCTTGTTCAACGTGCTTTTCGGCATGAATTCAATCTTCAACGTCACGACAATGTTCCTTCCTATTTGAGTATTGCTAAGTGCAATAAACAACTAAGAGAAACTGGATTTGTTGTGTCAGTGGGCGTGAATTACGCGAAGCGGAAGGTATCAGAGGAAAACATTGAAGTGATTCGCACTGCATTCACAAGAAGTCCAAGAAAATCAATAAGACGTGCAAGTTTAGAGCTCAACATTCCTCGTTGTACTATACATGACGTTGTGCACAAAAGGTTACGTCTACGGGCGTACAAGATCCAGTTACATCAAGGAATTTATCCTGATGATAAGCCTAAAGACAGACGTTTTCGGGCAAAATATTAACAACAACAATGCTTTTCTGGACAAGGTGTGCTGCATTCCACACGTGTGGCAAAGTTAACAAGCAAAAATTGCCGTATTTGGAGAAGTGACAATCCTCATGAGTTTTGTGAAATTATGAGAGACTCGTCAAAAGTTAATGTGTGGTGTGGTTTAATGAAAGAGAAGATAATAGGCCTGTTCTTCTTTGCTAAAGAAACAGTGAGAGGAACGAATTATTTAGACATGCTTCAGCATTACGCTGTGCCTCAAATGCCTCCGGAAACCATTTTCCAACAAGACGGAGCCCCGTCACATTTTGCTATCATTGTACGAGAATTTCTCGATGAGCATTTTCCTAGAAGATGGATAGGAAGAGGTTCTAAACCACTTACTTGGCCTCCGTGCTCACCGGATCTTTTCCCCCTAGACTTTTTCTTTTAGGGGTTCATCAAGGACCAAGTCTGCAGTATGCCCGTCGAGAACTTGGAAGATCCGCGTAACAGAATTTGTCAGGCAATTATCAATGTGACCCCTCAATTGCTAGTGAATACCTGGACGGAATTGGAATATCGGTTCGACATCTGCCGTGCCACAGGGGGGCTCATATCGGGGTTGTGTGAAGTGCTGGTGCTGGTACAAACAAAATGCATGAGTTTTTCTACCAAAATGTAAATTTTGGTAATAAAATTGGGTTTCTCTGCAAAATTATGCTCCTTTGTAATGTTAAAGGTCTAAGCCGGACACCCTGTATACATATCCAGTGGGTTGGAATAATGATCTTCTATAAACAGAGTTAAGATGGTTCAAGAAGGGGGAGATCCTGCCTTCAAATCGCATGACAAACTTCTGATTTTCCGTTCCATCCCATTCGAAATGAGCCCGGTACGAGGTCTAGAGCTTTATATATTTCTGAATTATCTGTTTTTAAAATAACCATAAATTCTAAGAAATAAGGATGTAAAAATTTTATACACCCCATGAGGTTTGAGGTGTGGAAGATTTCTTTTCGGTGGCAGTGTAAATTCTTACAATTAATGAAATACATAATTTTATTATATGCCTCCCCTCTGTGTTTGAAATCTACATTGGTTCTGTACTTCAGAAGCTATTTTGGTCTCAGTGTTGTCACCTAAATATCAAATGAAGTAGGTAGACTTATTACATCCTCAGTAAATATACTGTAATAATAATAATAAACAATGGTGCAACAGCCCTTGAAGACCAAGGCCTACCTACCGACAGTCAGCCTCACTCCCACATGCCTCAGCAGACGTGGGTGATCAACAAGTTACAGGGTGATGTGTGGTCAGCACCACAAATGCTCAGTTTTTGTAGGTTTTCATGACAGGATTATGCTACTCACTCATACCTTCACAATCTCCTCACGATGGTGGGTGACCACCAGTCCCATACATAGGCCAAAATCTCAGGAGAAAAGTTGTTATGAAGAGAGAGTTTCTTTTTCTGGAGGGTTTGAAATTACCAATTAATCTACAACTGAAAATATATCCCATTTGAGGTTATCACTGTGATGTTTTAACTTACTACGTGTGAACACAAATCCAATTAGAATTATTCAATTTTAAACTTACAAGACAGTTCAGTGCATTTTACTGAAATGAAATAATAAATTCCTTCTCCAAATCACAGAAAAACAAAAGTTGCAATTATTTTTGCACTAAAAATTTTACACAAAATTTTTGACTCACTTGTAAATTAAAAATTGTACTCTATTGGTGGGCTTACATTGAATCAGTTAACATATTTTGAACATGGCCCTACTATGGATAACATGTCTATATAGCATAGACATTTCAAAGACACTTGGCTTATCGTTTCTAAAATAAATAAAAAGTGTCTGGTAAAAAATGTAGTATTTCCATGTTTCAAATTGTGAACATTTTTTGTACAGAAATCAATAGCATAGGTACATTACAAGTTTTTCTTCAGTGCAAAGGAATTTGTTACATACGTTGCAAAGTCTCAAAAGTGGTGTAATTATACATTAACCAGTTACTATCATATTGTATACAGTATTACACAATTGATTTCATAAACAAGCTCAAATGAAACAGTACTTCGAAGCACAAACATAAATTGGTGAAGTTGTTCTCTTTTGCACGTGTACAGAAGAACCCAAAACACAACATATTCACAAACTCTTGTTTCAAATAAATATATGCATTAATTAATCAAGAAAAAATAAATCTAACAAAAGCAGGATATTGACTAGCAAAGAAGTATTACATAGCAATCACACATACACATGGTCTGGAATGCTTTCCTTTTGCTTAGAAGCATAAATTAAATAATACAAAATGAACACACATAGGAAAGTTAAGTGCATATGTAAAGACCTTTTCTTTCGTATCCTATCACTGACAAATAAATGACTAATTAGTCTGAGACAACAGTAAATAATTATGTCAAACACAACATCTTACATTCACAAAATCACTTTCTTGGAAAAGGAAATGCGCATTATGTGATTTCACAATGAATACATTCATAACAATGTCTAAATATATAACATTAAACATTTTACATTATGTACATTTCTGAATGACTGTTTTACTTATGAACAGATTTTTTCTGTATAACAAAAAATAAGGAAATAATATCCATCTCTCTAAAAATTTAATAATCTTGACTCGTAGAATGGACAGTGAAATAGTGTTTTTATTAAACTATTTGTTTGCTGCATTTTCTAATTCCTTACACTTCAATATACACCTTCATCAGAGGTAGAGGCTTCTAAATAACACAAGGAAATTTATTACTTGTGCTATTCAATAGTTATTAAAATGATACGACACTAGCAAATTCTACCTGCACTTAAATTCTAAATTTGAAAATTACCAATAGAGATAATTAATTTACAATATTAGTCTTCCAATAGGAGATATTATTACACACAATCATCCTGAGTGCAGCACAATTATACAAAATGTTCTTCAAATGTTTCTCTGATATTACTATGCTGTAAACTTGATCTTCCAAGAGGAAAACAATATCACAGCTCTAATATATCTTATATTTGGGCTCAGCCAATAAAAATGTATTGGAAATTCAGTCGATACTTTCCCCGAGTTGCAGATTTTTCGTGATCCATAAAATTGCACCGAGACACTTTCGAGGAGGAGGAGGAGTCTTAATCCTGGAAATTACGCAAAATTAATATTTTTCATTACTTTTGCAACAACTTTGTGGAAAGAAATTCATTTTGTGATTGAATGACTGTCTCATGTGAAATTTTGGATTGGCATGGTACAGTTCCAATTGAAAATGTATGGATTAGAATTTCTATATACTCTGAATGTTTTGAATTGATACAACTTTCAAGTATTGGTGTTGGTGGTAACTGATACAGAGTATCTTACTTTATATAACTATTAATTAACATTATGTTTGTGGCTATGTGGACAATTTTGTAAAGGTAATGTGCACAAATGACAGGTCAGGAAATATAAGACTAAATGCAAATAAGTCTCCAATATTTAGCAATAAGCAATAATTGACGTTACTATAGAAAAAATGACTATATATAGTTGTGGCATAAAAAAAAACAATTATTCATTATTGGAAAGCATATATCATTCTAGAAGGCTGACCTAACATTTTACCTGTCATAAGTGTCTGCGTGCACGGTGTCTGAGAAGTCACTCTCCATTTTAAAACTACTGAATGTTATTTTTAATTACATTATATTGTAGCTAGTACGAGGTAAACCCTACGAGTTGTGTATCATGTATTTGTGTGTACAGAGTCATTCGTAAAACAGACAAAGTCTGTTAGTATATAGCAGACAAGTCAGAGTGATAGTAGACTGTTGACTCCTCGTGGCTCTCAAGCCAAGATAAAAGAAGGAAATGTTGATAACTAGGATAGCAGTTTGCTAGACAATCAGTGTGTGTGCAGTGCAGTGGCTTATGGTTTGTTGGGCATGTGTGAAAGCATGATACATGTGAGGTCAGAAAAGTTGTAAGTAACATTAGTTTGTCGTACTACAGGTTAGGTTGATAATTGTAGAACAGTTGATATTACCCGTTTGTGTGTAATAAATTTTGTCAGAAAACTGATTTTCATTACTTCCTGTTGTCATAACCCTTTAAACACATATACACAGGCAACGTAAATGTCTTGGTCAGCTGATCATTTTCAACTCTTATTTTTAAAATAATAACTTTGTCACTGTGTACAGTACAGACCGGATTTCTTTTTGTAAGAATACAAAATAAATAGTGCTTCTGTTACAGTCAGTTGGCCAAGTTATCAACTGCTGCAACTGTTTGCAACAAATCCATCAGGCAACACAATAGACATACTTGCACATTTCTATGAGGACTGCAAACTAAGAATATAAATATGCATTAACCATGATCTGTTTACACTATGGGGAAAACTTCGATATATATGTTATCCATATTAACCAGAAGGAATAGTGTGCACTATAACACTTGCTAGAAAAAATGTTAAAAAATAAAATTTAATAATCTTAAAATTCAGTGTGATTTATCATATGTATATTCTTTACGACTGTGGCAATATCAGTAACATGCAACAGTGCGCTAAAACTACAATATAGTTGACTCCAACTTATTATTAGTGTTGGCATCACAAGAGTAGAAGAGCTCAATAATTACTAATATGTTGTTGAGGACATACAATAATTTTATCTCAATATGATCATACAATGGACATCATCACTTTGGGAAGAAACAGTTGAATAAGCAGAAAGTCGGGCAAACAGATTTGCAGTTATTAAGAAAAGAATATGAAAAGACTTCTTACAGCAAGAAAATTTGCGATATTTTATGTTTTAGTGAAAAAATAACATTGCCTACAATGAATTAAAATTGCTCATCTGTTCACTTGAATACAAAACTTATACGATCTGGATCTTCATAGCCACCTACAAAATTCTTGCTGCACACATAATGATGTTTGGAATTCTATCTACATGTACATCTTTCCTTCCCCATGCATTTAACCACTTTACACTTTTCACAGTTGCTGTTCGCAGTTCGGAAAAAAATAATTACAAAGGTCATACGCACAATGCTTACCCGGCACGTTTTCAACTCAGGATCTGATCTGTTTGCCAAAAATATGGCGATGGGCATGATTTTGCGCAGTGAATTGTGGGGGAAGTTGTTTGCTAAATACCATCCATTATATAATTTGAAATCAAGGAAGATTGTTTAATTATGATATACAAGGGCACCTGCAGGGAGGGGCCAGGCGGCAGAGATTTCTGGAAAGAGTTAATGAAATTCGAATGGTGAACTCGTAGCAATAGTTTAACAAAAAAATATTGTTTTCTGTGACTTACAAGAAGTAAGTTACAGCAACCATTATTATTTGAAGTAGTCTTTTACACTGATTAACTATAAAAAACAGTTTTTTGTTCTACATGAATTATTATGTTAAATATCCAGTTATGCAAATTCTATATACCTAGGTAAATGCACAGAATATGGAAATTACAAATGTATGTAATTTTTTAAAAAAAACATGAGTAGTAGTAGTGGTAATGGTAATGGTAATAATAATAATAATAATAATAATAATAATAATAATAATAATAATAAAAGTTTCTATAACTGCCTCCCCCTGAGAAAAAATCATGCGGGCACCCATGATGATAAAACATTCGGAATCAATGAAGTTAAGAACCAATATTGCAAGAAATTATTGTTGCTATTCCTAACATTCCACTTAAACAGAACACTCAGTTTATTAATAGCATCAGACATTTCGAATTGAGACCATATGCATTTCCTTTTTTCAAACTCTCTTATAGTATCCTACCTCTGATGAAGTTGTGCATATATAGACTTAAAATGTTAAGAAAATCGAAACAGTAGCACTGAAAATAGCTCAAGATATTTTGAAATTTGCTCAGATCTGGTCTTTAGAATTTATAACCTAAAAGTGAAATGGGAAGACATATAAGTTTATCAAACACAAATGGAAGAACAAAACCATTGTTGAAACCACTTTGCAGAGAATTATGCAAACCCTGCAACTATTCTTCTCAAAATAGTATGGAAAATAAGTTAATATTTCCACAGAAACACAAAACTTTTTAATATATTTTCATCACATTTACCACACCATGTTTTCCTGCAAAGTGTACAATCCTCTATTTCCACAGAAATTATAGTGATACGCCACATAGTCCTATTTGTACAGGTTCAGTATTAACATAATAAAAAAAAGCATTTAGTGAATATGCCTATTTTCATTCTTTGAAAATGTAAAATCTTAATTCATGCAAAGTAATAATAATAATAATAATAATAATAATTGTACAGTCAGGGACACATCTGGGTTGTAAGAATTCCATTGAGAGTCAATGGTTTTGTTACAACCCAGAAGTGACTGTGACTATACCAAGTACATGTGAAAAATATGCATAGAAAGTGGTAACTATTGTATCACAACAGCGATATATAACCTCACGTACAGACTTCATTCACTGCAACGTGTTATCCATCCTCATGTATATGTATTGCTCAAAAAATAATACTGTGCAAGAAAATGATTATTGTTTTGAAGTGACAATCTTGCTGCAATCCAAGTTCTATTTCAAAGGTACAGAGAGAAAGAGAGCATAACTGAATTATTATCGCCAAATACAATTATTTTTCATTGATCTTACACTAATTTCCTACAATAAATATTAGTTATGGAAATAGCAGCTTCCTAGAAATGTCTTAGTTTGCTAGCATTATTTTTTTTAAAACTGTAAATCTGGTAAAAATAACTCTCGCCCACATTTTTAAGAACTCTCACACTTACACAGTCATTTATCACAACCATTACGTGACACTCTACTCACTATTGCAGTTTTGAATAACTCGGAGGAGAGATCCTCTTGCGAAGAAACTTTAGGATGTAGAGCGGCATGCAACTTATCAATGTTATCACCAGTACTTTCCACAAGAAATCTGTTGTCTTTATAAAATCAGCATCTGAAATTGAGAAGAAATGTCTGTGTATTGTGTGGTTGAGTATGATTCAAAATATCTGTGTCCAATTCAGTGAATTTTACAGAAAAGAAAAGCGTAAGAAATTACTACTGATAGACTGCATCACAAAAACGATATTTTGTGCAAAAAGGAAATGAACTGCAGTATGCAAAATAAACAAAATAAGCAAAAAATGGACTCCTTTACACAGGAATAAACTTAATACTCTGATAAGGATTATTTTCCTGAAGTTTACGGTTATTACAAGCATAAGAAAACAGTTTTTCATTGTGACGTTTGAGGAGAACACACACTCCCTTCATCAGACATTTATTTTCATTTTGACTAAAGATACAGTTATAACAATGGTTAGCAATTTTTTAAACAAAAAGAATCCCTTATATAATGGATGTTGTCAATGCTACATTGTTGTAATACAGCAACTTAACTGTGAAAAGAAGCAGTCTGTTTTATTTTTATTTCAGATAAAAATCACATTATCTTTTATTTAAAATTATGAATCCCAAATATCATCAGGTAATTCAAAGTCATCATTGTTTTCACAAAGTCTCTTGATGTTTTCTGTTACATTAAATTTTAAAGATGGTGGCTTACTCCATTTGTGAAAAAGAAAACTCCATACTGGATCTATGTTACCATTTTCATTATTTAATTATTTTATTTATTATTATTTATTTGGGATTCATAATTTTAAATAAAAAATAATGTGATCATTTTTTTTATCTGAAATAAAAATAAAACAGACTGCTTCTTTTCACAGTTAAGTTGCTAAGTTCTTTTTGTTTAAAAAATTGCTAACCATTGTTATAACTGAAAATAAATGTGTGTTCTCCTGAAACATTACACAGAAAAACTGTTTTCTTATGCTTGTAATAACCGTAAACTACAGGAAAATAATTCTACAATGCGAGCAATGCGTACATACAAGAAAAACTATTATTCATCTGATAAGGATTACTACATAAATGTACTACTACAAGGGAAATGCTTATTTTGTGTATCGAGTGTTGCTTCTTAATCAAATTTACGTTACACTGAAATGCCCTCTTATAATGTGCCCAGTTTTTGTACCAAAATCTTTATCAATTATTCCACACAAATATGTGACCGTATTCATTATCTTACGTGTGCAGGCACACAGGGTACTGCACTTTATACACAAGCAGCAACCTGCTGGCTACAATTAAAAAAAAAAAACTATTGTTATAAATGCACTAAAAGAAAGACTGGCCAAAGCACGAAAGTCGAAATAACAATGAACGAGAGTACAAATTGCACGTGCTAAACTCCTAAATTAGTGGTCCTAATTTTATTGTTAAATTCCTAGTACTTCCAATATTAGTGCTTTTTATATTCCCTCCAATATGAGCTTCACTTCTTAGTAGACGTAGACATATTTCGTTCCTTTGCTTTCCTTTTAAAATATTAGTGGGGGGGGAAGGCAGTCAGAGAATGGTGCTAATCACATCACCTCCAAAAGCGGCCGAGATGGAGAATGTGTGTGGCCCCACATCCCCTAAATGTGCTTTTTTTTTTTTTTTACCTTATCACATATTTATGGTGAATAAAATATCAATATTTTGGTACAAAAACTGCGCACATTTCAGGATCGAAAGCAGTATATAAATAGGCATTTTGGAGTAAAAATGGTGAATATAACCCTACATTTGATTTTTATAACTACTACACTTACTACAACCACTAAAGATTTCCCTTCTAATAGTGCATGTACAGTGTATGTATTTGTCAGTGTGTTACATTTATTCCATTGTAAACGAGTCAATTTTTGATTCTCAAATATTTACAGCAGAATTAAACAATTTTCCAGATTTTGCATAACTCTCAGGATAATTCAGATTTCAGAAAGTGTCATGTAGGTAAATAAACTCTAAATTCATGTTTAGTCTCTTTTGCAGCTCATTTAGTGACAGAATGTGGTGGGAAAATTCACCTTGCAAGTTTCAAAAACATGATAAATGAACATTATAAACATCAAAAACAAAATATGGTTGCCTCTAAGAATACCATATTAATTCGCTTAATGACAAATGGTGGTATTAAAAATAAGGTAAGCAGTTTTCATAGAAGCACAATGCATTAGCATTTCCATAATATCCCAACAACGATTTTTAAAAAAAAGAAAATATATTGCTCCCTTTTCTAACACCAAAGCTCTGCAGAAACCTCCACAAAGGGAAATTATTGTCTATAGTGACGTCACATATTCATATACAATTCAATTCAATTCAATTTTCCTTTATTAAAGGGCGAGGTTCAGCCTGACCCCACCTAACCCCGATGGATACATATACATACTAAATACATTCTACCTACTAAATGTTTGTACAATAACAAACAAAGAAGAAAGAGAGAAACATAAAGAAGACACAAAAAGAACAAATATTGCAGTCATCACCGAGGCCGGAGAAGTTCTCTTCGCCCTTCAACTGGATCCATCTTGGCCTTTTTTTGGCAGCCATAGGCACCTTGTTTGGTAAAAGTACAGGCAGAAAAAACTACAAATAATTTATGCGGCAGGCCCTTTTATTCAGGAAAGCCATTAATCCAACTAAGATGAAGCCTCACATTTTGAAACGCGATCTAAAGAACATCTCATTCATTAATTAATACAAAATCAGATTAAAAGTAATTAATTCCCGTTCCAGAGTGGCCTTCCTAAAGAAGGCTCTATCTGTAACAGTATAAATAACCATGCAATACATTCTAATATATGGCCGACTCGACCATATTTGGCTAACAATAGTGCAAAAATGTATTAATGGCATGTTTATTATTGATTTAATGATTTACGTGATACAGAAAACATACAAACATTACAAAACATATTCTGTACTCGGTATTTATAACGGTAATGGAAAATTTCCAAAAGTGAACTCAAAATATTAAAAAAAAATAATAATAATAGAGCTGAATTTGTTTACTGTTTAGGAGAATAAAGAAACATTTAGAAATTACACCTGTTTACATTCTACAAATCCTATAGTAATTTGAATTTGATAACAAGTAGAAGTTAACATTTGTGTTGTTTGCAAATCTCAAAAGACCGTTTCATTGCTTTCTTCACTTCCAAGTTATATATAAAAAAAAATCAGATTATGAATTTATATTTTTGTTTGTTAATAATTATAATGGGTACGTTAGAGTATGCAGAGTACCTACTTCAATATATTTCTCTTGCATGGGAAATCCTTGTTCTAAGCGAGGGAATATTTTTATGATTCTTGCACACATTAATTTTAAGGGGAATTTTTTGCAGATTTAGAGAAATAAATTAAATTCATAGCTTTGTTAACTCAATCTATTTGTTAATTGATATCAAGCTTAAAATGTTTACAGTTATTCGTTAAAAGATTTCACTATGTTGTCGCTCAAGTTCACTTCATGCTCAGATAGGCTAATCAGGACTGGACCAACAGATTAAAGTGGGATCTCAACAGCTGTGCAATGTTCCTACACTGGACAACGAACCTGGGACTTCTTGATTGTAAGGAGGTATCATTACCTTTTTCCCACTGGGAAGGCCCTTTACTGGATTGTTGAAGTTTCTTATATCCGTTTTTGTAATACTTAGGCATCTTGTTTTAATAAACCTTTTACTGAATTCTGACCTCTGTGTTTTCATGACTTTAGGTACTCATTAGTGTTGCAATAAGAGTTTTTCGCTCGAGCAGCAAATAGTTTGCACAGGCAACGATAGATGGCATGCAAAATTGATAGGTCTTACGCTCGAGCAACAAATGCTCAAATGAGCGGAATACACTTGAACTCTCCAACCCTATTAGTGCACGTATTTCCGTCATTTGTCTATGGTCATGGGTCATCAAATATGGATCGTGAAGTAAGACGAAATGAAATTGAAAAATAAGTGAACGCAGTCATCATATCCATGTTAAAATGCAGTTTTGTATATGTTACCGAGATATGTGAAAATGAAATAAGAAGATTATGGGCTGAAACTGCTTAGGCTGACATTTTATGTTTCTACGATTATTGTCACATTGAAATGATGTTCGATTGAATGTTATAACTGCATTTTATTATTTGGCAGAATAATAGTATCCTTTTCGGCAAGTGAACAATGATGTACACGTATTGTTGCACTGTGATACGATATTTGTAATTTCTTAGGCAGCTCTGTCAGCATGTGTATACATTTTACGTTTCGGTCTGTAGATATTGCATACTTTCATACATATATTGTACTTGAGCCTTACATAATAATATACAGAATTACTATTTACAATTGTAATTGCATAGAGTGGTTTCCTCCCATGTATAGCTTTTAGGTTGACAGTGCTGCTTATTAGGCTCTGAAATACGGGACGTTGCCAATCATTTCACTACAAGTGTGCTACGATGGAGCGTATCATGGTCGAGCGTGTGAAATTCGGTTGAGCATTTTCGAACAAAAGTGGTCCAATGCAATACTCTAGTACTCATAATAATGGCACTATCTATATAAATTTAAGCTCCCACTGCAAAATTATTGTTTTATAACCACATAAATCTGCCAGGATACGCAGCCACTTCTTGCTACGATCTATCTAATGATCTTCCATGCTGAGAAAATCAGTTAACAATTTCATAGCATCAGGGACATAGTAAAAATACAACTTCACATGCAGAAAAACCTCTTACTTGCACACTTGCACAAAGTGAACTTTTTTGATTTTATAAAAATTGCAACAAACTTACCAAAAAAGTCTTTGAGCACAACCAGAGACAGGATGTAGAGGGCCAAGCTCAAAAGTTCAGCAATTACCATAATGTGATGCCAGGTTCGCACGTTCAATGCAACCATTATGAGTTCAGTCAAAATTAAAGACGTAAAGCTGATTGCTACAATATGAATAAACTCATCTTCAAAGAGAAGCAAAGCGCCATACATCAAGACACCACCTGCAAATTGAAAAAAAATATGTACCATATTAGATACCCTCTTGAGTACTTACTTTTCATGTCTGTGGAATTTACGATTCAATTATCAGCTTATTTAGGATGACCAATACCACTGTGAACCAATAATGATAGCAATGTCAATATTCAGACATGATACTATGAGTATTGAAGCAATTTGAAGTTGCTTTTGGAGAGAAATTACTACAAGTTTAATGCAACTAGATCATGTGAATAGATCTGTAAACAATAATAAATGGTTGAGGAAGATTTAGAGAGAAGAAGACCTAATTTAAGAATAACCTTGATTTTCTGTTTATCAGGGGACCAAGCTGAAAAAACTTAAAATGTGGGAAATCACGGAAAATTTTAAAACATTTTGCAATGTTGGGACCATGAAGATTGAATGTATAATGCAGAATCATAAAATCGGGATTCCACTGTATATGTTAATCAGTACATTATCGATATCAGCCAATATAAACAAGTGTACAAGTAAAATTACTAATACCTTTAATGATCCAATATTTTTATAAATAGCCTATAATGAAGGGCAATTTTGTGATTAGTTTTTTAGTATACTTCATATATACATATGTACTCCTTGGTTTATACAAGATAAATGTCTACATGTGCAATTGATTTTCCTAAAGCAAATCCATTGCAGTCAGTTGGTTACTGGCCCATTCAGGTTCTTCATAGAATATTTGCAATGTTATATTGTATTTGTAGAATATTGATATCTGTAACTTTTATATTGGTACTTTTTATAAGTGTCATCAAAATTTCATGTGGGGCAATCCCTAATACAAAACTCTAAAACACAGGTAAGAGTAGGGTAACAACAACAAAGATGAAGTATCTCATAATAGATAGGAAAACAAGATGGCAGTTAGATTTCAGAAGACTTTCAGTATATGTTTCAAAAATTTAAAATAATTGAGACTGTGGTATTAATGAACTACACAATTAGTTAATTATTGCCCAAATTACATTAGTTTTAAAGATAAAAGCTGAGTTATCAACACAAATAATTGTAATCAACTGGTGAAAATAAAGGAGGATACATAACTGGATTTTCAAAATTTCCCAAGTATTTGAGGATCCCCAGCATTAACTTTAATTCTAAGAATAAGTACAGTTGAACCTGAGTTATACATCTATCAAGGTGAAGAGAAAATAATACATATAACTGAGAATTACTTACAAATCAGATTTAGATACCATGTCGTATCATTATTAAAATACTGTAATTGTACAAGGTGCATTCAATAAATAACCAGAAGAGTAGAGTAAAAAATCTAAAATACGACTGTGATTGTTATATGTTTTTTATTTAGTGAAGACATCTGTAAGCTATTCATAGCTGGGGCTGGCACACCTGCCTCACACACGGGATGCTGGGAAACAGTTACACAAGATGGCGGCATCCTTACAGTAGTGCTTCAAGCTGGAGCAGCGAAGTGTCGTGAGATTTTTGTTGAGTGAAGGCGTGAAACCGATAGAAATTCATCACCGCATGACAGTTCAGTACGGTGACAACTGTATGAGTCGATCACAAGTGTATGAGTGGGCTGAGAAGTTCAAACAGGGCATCACCAGTGTTGGAAGATTCTCCGCATCCAGGTTGCTCTGTCACTGCAGTCACGGAAAGCAACATTGCTCAAGTGGAGGACTTGATGTGGAGAACCAGCATATTACTATAAGTGAAATTGCTTCCCAGATGGAAATAAGTGTAGGATCAGCCCACCATATCAGTCATGACATAATGAGGTTCAGGAAAGTGTCTGCGAGGTAGGTTTTGCAATGTTTGACACTCGAAATGAAGGAGAGACGTGTTGATGTGTGCAGGGAGCTTTTGCGCCATTATGAAGCTGACGGTGAGGCATTTCTTCATCGTATCGTCACTGGAGGTGAAAGTTGGGTTCATTTCTATGAACCAGAACGTAACAGGACAACAATGGAATGGCAAAATCCTTTGTCTCCCAGACCAAAGAAAGTACATGCTCAACAGAGTGCCAGAAAGGTCATGTTAACTATGTTTTGGGACCACAAGGGACCAATTCTTGAACATTACATGCTTACAGGTCATAATGTAAACAGTACCACCTACTCCAACATTTTGCACAAAAAAACTGAAACCAGCCATCCTGCAGACGACATGGTCTAATGTCTACTGGTGTACTTTTGTTCCATGACAATGCGAGACCACACACTGCCAGTGTCCCATTGTTTACCATCGAGGACCTAAAGTGCTTACCCCACCCTCCATTTTGCCCGATCTTGCACCTTCAGATTTCCACACCTTTGGCCCACTGAAAGATGGACTAAGTGGATCGAGGTTCCAGAATGACAACAAAGTTCAGTCAGCGGTGCACGAGTGGTTACACACACATCCAAAATATTTTTTTCCTGTGGAATCAGTGCCCTTATCAAGCGCTGGCATAGGTGTATTGAACTACGGGGGATTATGTTTAAACAAAGTACTGTAGTTCTTTTGGTGCTTGTAATAAATATTTGTTACAACATATTTCTGGTTATATATTGAATGAGCCTTGTATCTATTTTATGACAGTTATTTCTGTCATAAAGTGGTAAATTAACGAATCTAAAAAGTTTGATTCTTAAATATATTACATTTGCCACTTTATTAGTGAAAACTTTGGTACTGAAATACTACAGAGGACACTATAGTTCTAGTATCCAATTTTTAAAAATCTTCTAAAATAGCATTTCTTTTACTAATGACTGTGCAGATATAAAACCGATGCCCAAAACTGCAGCTATTTCAGTTTTAGATTCACATGGATTAGCGTCCACTTCGCATATAAATTTTACTTTCTGGTCAAGCATGTAACTTTTCCTCTTCTGTTCTCTATGGCCGACCAGTAACAACTGAAAACTTACTTCTGTGACATTATTGTAGCTTGGTTACGTACAAATCAACTGTATATTATGAACATTAGTAACACTGAATTATGTATATATGCATTACGTACAAGTAAGGTTTAATTAACACATTTTTCAATTATATTTTGCTGGGACTGACCGTAGTTTACGTATAAAGCAGAATTACGCAGGACTGAGTTCCGTAACCGTACATGTGGTGATATTAAACTTACCTTGGTATATGCTAACGAATACCCAAATAAAAAATGTTTTAAAAGATAATGATCTTCCTTTGCTTAGTTCCTTGTATAATTCTGGATATGTCAGGGCAATTTTTGAAGACACATCTTTGTCCAAAACAAGAGAGAATACTGGGAACATCGTGTAAACAGTAGCATATCTGTAAAATGAAATACAAAAAATGTATCATGTACACAAAGTAATTTATCCAGTATTTCTACATTTTGAGATGTTTGTGTGGTTAATAAATCTACATCAATATAGCACCTAAATCAATAACTGTCAGTAAATATTTGACCATCCAGGGTTGCCACTCATTTTGCGTAACCAAATTTCCTGATTTTTCCATTTCAGGTACTATTAAATCATTTTCCAGACCACTGTATAATGACTTAACATACTAACAAATAAGTAAAGACATGCGTACTTCATTTTTTACGGAAACACAAAATGTGAAATAGCATGCTGTAATGTTCATTGTTCATGGTTTTGAAAAGCGAGAGGTACATTTTCCTAACATATTTTGTCGTGAAATTAACTGCAAAATGTGAAATTAACTTTTGAACACAAAATTTAAGAGTTTATTTTACTGGAAAAGAAACCTGTATATGAGGTTTGTCCAAAAAGAAATAAATTTTCAATTAATCTACATGCTTACCCAACCATGAGGAATCCTTGATATAGCGCAACTGACGAGAAATAGAATACAGAAGAAAATACTGCTTGCATTGTAGAAATGATAAGGCCTCTGTGAATAACAAATTGACTAAGTGATGCAGATCTTTTGTAGCTTCGTCTTCCATGGACCAGCAGCAGCCTAGCCAGATATTTAAACTGCGGAATAGAAAAATCTGCCGCCAGGGAAGCCTGTTTTCCTTCCTGGCCCACAATACCGATTCCAGCATCAGCTGCCTGGATCATGCTAACGTCGTTCCCACCATCACCAACAGCGGCTGTCCGTTTCCCCGTATGGTGCTGAATTAGTCTTACAACTTCTGCCTTCTGTGTTGGTGAACAACGGCAACAAACAACAGCTGGGCAAGCACATGCCAACTCCATAAATTCATGCTGATAATATTTTAGACAAATCTGCAACGAAAAGGTCAAGAATGCTCTAAATGCATGTTTACTACTGGCAGAAATTCAATTTTTTGTTTGTTTTACAAACATTTTATGTTCAGATAGGCTGCAGAGAACTAAATGTACAGTTCAAAAGGGATGCAAACAACTGTGCAATGTGTCTCCACTGGGAATTGAATGTGGGACTCCATGATTACAAGGCAACAGCAGTAAAAATATATTTTGTCTACTATTTGCTTTGTATGCCCTTTGCTTACAATGGTAATTTTAACTGTGCCAAAAATTAGGAGGAGCCACTTCAGTGTCCACATACAGCGAGTGTTTGTCTTGTGATTTCGCTGTTCTGTATCAAAACACATAGTTTATAATCAAGGTGTCAAATCATTGTTTATTGTTTTGGTGTTTTAAGTCCACTTTATGCACATTAAGGCTAATCGGGATTGGACCTACAGTTTAAAGTGGGATCCGAACCACTATGTGCATCCAACGGGTATCGAACCTGGGAACCCTTGATCACAAGGCAACAATGCTACCACTGCGCCATCAGGGAGGCCCTCACTTCAGAATGAAAATTCATTATTTATCCTTCGATGTAAATTGCCTGAACAGATATTAAATTTTCATTTTAGAATTTTGGGACGGAGTTAACTTCCTCCTAAACATGTCCTGTTTATGCAATGAAACATTAGAAGTCTTTAGAATTTGTTCCCTATGTTTTTGCCCACATTTAGCAGATTTAAAAACAGATAATCATTATGTATTAACTACTTACCTCCAACGAATCACCTTTGATAACTAACGCACAGTCTTGTTTCTTCCGGAAGGCATTCAGTTCTAAGTGAGCATCAGTTCGAGTAACAACAGACTTAAAATCGTGAAGGCTCTGTGTTCTTGAGACAAGACGGGAACTTTTAGCAATGCATGTTGCAGTTTCCAGCTTATCACCAGTCAGCATCCATATCTATAAGGACAGAAAAATGCTTTCAGCACATGGTAAGAATACACGAAGGATTATAAAATCTCTCTTGCACAACTGAAAACTTTTCAACCTGACGTTTCAATTAGGCACTTGCTCATCAAGTACCCATTGCTCAGTTGTTGCAGAGAAGTATTATTGGTTAAGTATGTTTGTTATTTGCGTATAAAATCAAACGTATACATTTATGCCTGATTTCCAAAAATATTAAATAAATTGTCATGAGTCATTTTGCATTCTAAAACTTGAGTTCTACATTAAATTGTGGACGGCAGCGTTCATAGTACATTTTGACTTGCATAGTACAATGACGTAATGCAATCTATGCGCACCAAGGTGGCAGCGTGCAGTAGTGTAGGAGATGCCATTGTGTGTGGTTGTTTGTCATGGAGGGGTGGAGTGATGAGCAGCGTGCCTTTGTTGTCGAAACGTTCTTAAAAAATAATGACTTGTTGCTACGCAGTGAATATTCAGGTGACATTTCAACTGTGGACAGCATGGGAAAGTGCCAGATCAACGAACCATTGCCAGGTAGGTCAGTTCCTTTTGAGCAACAGCCTCTGCCTGTACTCGGAAGCCCGGAGGGAGCGAAAGAACTGTGCATACACCGGATGTGATTGAAAACGTTGGTGCTGCAGTTCTTCAAAGCTCAAAACGATCTGCACAGCAACATTCTGAAGTGTTGGGCATTTCCTGGCATTCCTTCAGACGGGTTTTGCATCAGGATCTCCCAATTTCACCCGTATAAACTCCAAATAGTGCAGGAAATTAAGCCTCAGGATGTTAATCAACGCAAACGGTTTTGCAGAACCATGTGTCAACTCCTGCAGGAAAGTCAACAGATGACGCACACCTTACTTATGTCAGATGAGGCACATTTTGAGTTATGTGGTGCTGTTAATAAACAAAATCTGCGTTACTGGAGTGATGTGAATCCGCAGCTACTCCATGTGAACTAAGGATGGCCAAACGGATCCGGATCCGAAAATTCCGGATCCAGATCCAAAAGTTCCGGATCTGGATCTGAAAGTTCGAGATCGGGATCCAGGTCCGAAAATACCGGATCCATGTCTGAAAGCTTCGGATCCGAAAATCCAGATCCGAGAGTTTCGTATCTGAATCCCATTATAATATTACCATACCTTAAAATGTATTATGATCTTAGATTACGAAGAAATTTTTCATTAGTTAGTCCCGTGTCACTGTATGGTGTGGTGTAGCCTAAATTATCAATATTGGGTAGGTAGGCTTACCATACGTCCGGTATTAGGCCGGACAGTCCTGGTTTTTTAGTGCTGTCCAGGATTTTGAGAATCTGAACAAAAAAGTATTTTGAATATTTTGAGTATTGAATATTCACGACCAGAATTTATGACCGGCAAGGATCGATCGATTATACCTTTTCTTTCTTCGAGATATTGACTTCCGAGCGGTTCCATTTTCGTACTTCCGTGAGCATCTTGGTGGTCTTGCAAGCATGTGAAGTAACTCTTCTACACGTTTTTGATACAAGGAACATCTGCTCCAGTTGAGATAGTATTTTCAATTATGGGGAATATTTGGTATGCAGAAAGAGGTAGACTTCTAGTATCCACTCTTAAAGATCTGCTGAATGTCAAAATTAATTCAGAACTTTCATGTTGTGAATTTTATGATGTTATTAAAACAAACAAGCCATTTCTGAAAAAAGTCATGTCTAGTGAAAAGTGCAACTGAGTCAACTAACAGATAATGCTACCTAGAACAGAGAGGCTTCCTAAACATCAGAAAATTTATTATTCAATTCAACCTTTGAAAATAAATTGATTGATTTTAGAAAATAATGTTAATATTCTTTCTTGTACAATTTATAGTTTAATATTCCAATAAAATGTTAAGGCTTTTAAGTGATTTCAATTTATTTTTGTAAAAAAAAAAAACAAATTCAGCAGTAACGAGTTGATCGCAAATATGTCCTGGGTTGGACCCAAAAAAATATGGTAAGCCTATTATTGGGCCAAATATTTTTTTCTTATGACGACACCGTGACTGTCACTAGTGAGCGTTATCTACGAATGCTGCAAGAGTTCTGTCTGCCATAGTTACGGATGATGGACGTGAGAATGTACAGTTCCAAGAAGTTGGTGCAACTGCACACACGGTCCGAATATGCATGGTGTTTTGCGACAGAACTTTCCCCGAAGGTTAATTTCTCGCTTTGGTGACATCTCTTAGCCTCCTCGTTCCCCCGATCTCTCATGTGCAGATTTTTTCTTGTGGGGGTACCTGAAACACCAAGTCTTTGCAACACACTGTGCCACCTTGGGTGAATTGAAGGACCGCAGCAGATTCCTCTAGATATGGTACGACATGTGATGGACAGATTTCAACGCTGCGTGGAAGAATGTCTGCAGCAGCGGGGCCGCCATTTGTACGGGGTCTTCTTCAAACATTGAATGGTGCAAACAGACTTCAATACCTTACGTAGTAAATGGCATTCCTGTGTCTTGTATTTGACATAGCAATAAATACTGTACAACCAGTTGTTCGTTTATGGTGTGCTTTTCACAATGTACTATGAACGCTGCCCCACCATGTATATGCAGAACTATGCTTGTTATGTGAGACAGATGAAACTTTTCGTTATTATAATTTTAAAAAATTATGGTTATGTCTGCAGTGGAACTGTGATTTTACATTCCTGGTCTCTACATTTATTTCCTTTATACAGTCAATCGTCACAATTCCAACACAGAAAAATATATATTTTTTGCAGATTTTTAGTTTCCTGCATATTAAGTTTTTTTCACCTTGGTCCCCTGAAAAATATAAAAATGATGTTCCACAGCACCTGTCTTGCATGTCAATACCCTCCAATCTGTACTCCATGCCCAGAAAAATAAACTGTTTCAAGAGTGGGATGGTGTTGCAAAACTACAAGAGCATTGTGTAAGACACTCAGGAAAGAAAGAGGCTAAAAACACAGCAAATTGAGGTGATTATGTGATGTGTGATAATGGCAATAGAATAATAACACAGGGTGTCTAAAAAGATATGTCAAGTCATACAATTTGAATTAGATGCAGTGATGCCTTCTGAAATTGGTAAACACAACACAAAAACAATTTATCTACAGATAGCTTCTAATAACCTTCTTTCTTAATGAACTCAGAAATGACCAAAATGTTTTACACCCGAGGCCTTCAATTAATTTATTTTAATTCATAGCACAATATTATATACAATTACTAGTACTTTGCAATATTGCTACTATTGTTTGCTGATGATTCAGTAATGTGAAGAAATAGTGAAGTAGTATGGCAACCAACTTGATAATTTGGATGTGGAAACTGGAAAATCTTGAATGAAATTCAATGCAGAAAAGAGTGAGGTGTTAAGAGAAAAAAACAAGAGAGTTGAGAGTGGTGGAAAGTTTTAAATATCTAAGATAAATAACGAGGAAAGTGGAAGAACTGGGCAGGGGAGGATAAGCTCAAATGGAGACAGGATACTACATAAGTTTAAGGAGAATGATATGAAACTCTAAGGAAGCAAGAAAGGACAGAAGAGGCCAAATTACAAATGAAAAGATTGAACAAGGAGTGAGGGTAGTGAAGTTATTGAACAGCCCTCGTATTACAAAACACAAAAATTTTAAAGTTGTTTATATAATGACAAAGGGGCAAACGAAGAGAGAAGAGTCATTACCTTTATTCCAGCATTTCGTAGAAGTTCAAGAGTAGGTCTAACTCCATCCTGCAACCTATCCTCTACACCTGTTACACAAAGCAGTTCCATCTCCCTCTCCAAGCTTTCTACAACTGCAGCTACTCGAGCTGCCCGATCAGATACACTCATCCTTGCTGCATTGTACCTGGTCTAGAATCGGAAAATAGCATACATTAAAACTCATGAAAGAATTATTGCTAAAAATTAACAATTTCAAATGCTCTCTAATAGGAATTCGTACAATTAGGTTTGGCTGACCCAAGATGCAAAGACTGCTCATAGGATATAAATTTTTTCAGCTTTCCAAAATGTTTATTTTCATCCCATGGAATGGAGGCAGAATTTGAAACTCTACCATTAGTATTCATGGTGGTTGCGATACCATCTCCGCTTCAAACGCCGTACCCTTTTGTGAATGAAGACAGTGGATCTTCGAAATTAATAGGATTGAACTATTAAATTGTGCAACGCGGAAGTACGAAATCTTCTAAATTTCACGTAAGTAATCTACCATTAGTAGTTTCCAAGACATTAACTTGTATTTAAAACATTACAGAATTTCAAAAATTTTGTGCTGAAAACATGATCCGTATTGGCACAAATACCAAGAAAGCATCCCTGTTAATAATATGTTTACTCTTAGTAACTTACTCATGGTTCCACATAATTTTTTGAGATTTATTTTGCCACCTTTCTTGTGATTTCTTCAGACATATCTATTTATTTATTACTAACAAACTCAGCAAGCTGCTGGGATCTAGTTAAGAGTTCATGCTTTGGAGTGGTCAACATGTTTGGTGGCGCTGAAGCAGACAACAAAACTGGGAGCCCATGTACACAGCAACATGAAACTAAGCAATGAAAATAACTACCATGCTCCCACCAAGACGATGAGGTAAAAAAAAATACACCAGCATGGCTGGGAGTCACAAGGGTGCAAAATCACACACTGAAAAATTACATGCAACCATGAGTACGTATGTGCGTAAGTCAAAGTCAATCTATTATTGTGCAGCCATCTTTACTTCCTGTAAGCCAGGTGGCCATCCATATTGGATAGAACAGCCAGTCATGGAGTAGAAAGGAGTGACAGGGCACTGCACTGTCCTCTATTTTTATATTTTTTAACCTTTGAATTTGAATTTAAAAAATTTGGATGCATCAGCACTTAGCTATTTTGCACCCGTCACGTTATACGGGGTCCAGCCCCTTACCATAATAAATAACCTAACTGTAGTTCATAATTGGGGAAAAGAGAGACGCGGTAGTATATAAATACGGAGAAACTAGTACTCACTTTATCCGCGAAACTGTTTTTTTTTCTTCTTCGTTCTATTAATTTCAGTGGCTGCTGCCACCATTCTCGTTGGAACTTGATGTAATTAATAGAACAAAGAGGGAAAAAACAGTTTCGCGGATAAAGTGAGTACTAGTGTCTCCGTATTTATAACTGTAATGTCACATAACTAAATCTTAAAATATTCTCACTTAGGTTAAAAGCTGAGGCTGTAAAGGGGCATTCAGCACACATAAGGACAAAAAACAGGACAACACACAGAATTATACTAGCTATAGGGCGTTACAAGAGCCTCACTAGTCTTCAAAAAGCAGTCCAGGGTGTACTACATGGAATGGAAGCGAGGACCAGTGAGTGTTATAAGTGAAACATTTCCCCTTACACACCTTTTTTTTTTAACCTTAACTTACCTTCCCATGTCTTAAATTATGACTATTCTTGTCCTATCTCCTGAGGAAGCCACATGATGTGATGATAGCTTGAGAAGTAAGTAAGTACATACCAAAACGGGTCTTTATTGCTTAGTGAAATGATGCCATGTGGTGTAAGTTATGCCTTATCTATTATTGTTAGTTCCAATATATTCCAACTAACTAATCTATTGAGAAGAAACAATTACAAAATATTACAAATATTTACCTCGAAATCTTGATACTGTTCTTCACTTAGCGATTTTTTAGCCACAACCAATGTTCTGAAGCCTTCTCTTGCCATATTTCCACATTCTTCTTCCAGCCAATCATTATACTGAACAATTCCTGACATCACTGTGTCTGCGCCTTTCAGATAAAACAGAATTTCTCCTGTATGCTCTTCCTGTAAGTAAACAAACATGTTTAAGTGCAAAATGATATAATTTCATAGTTTTGTATAAAAAAGATACTACATCACACAGTTACTGTTATTAACATAGTAATAACTGTGCAAGTTGCCAGATATGTAATCCATTTCTTTCAGGCTGCTACATTTAGTTGTCCTTGGTAAACAGATATAAAGATTTATTACACTAGTGATGTTTTGTTTTTCCGCCTTACAAATTGAATTGCATTTCCAATTAACCTTTTGCCAATGGATGGTCAACATGAATGTCAGCCAGGTGTTTACACTGAGGACTCATGGTCGATATATCGACCAGCACCGCGAAGCAGAAATTAACATGCCATTTCTTGAAACTACACAAAATATTCCAGTTGTATTTTTTGTTTATTAGTATATGAAGGTATGACTAGAGGCACATATTTTTGGTAAATAAAAAAGCAATATTTCGGTACAAAAACAGACTCAATTTCGGGTTCAAAAGCGGTAAATTAAATTAAATCTCGTCATTATAGTGGTAAAAAGCAATATATAGAATGACATTTTGGTTATAAAAATGGGAACATATTCCCAAATTTAATTAAAAAACTGAACATATTACACAGAATAAACACATCTCTTCTAATAGAAAATTTATGTCATTACCAGAATATTAAGTTTATTCCTGTACAAAGAGGTATATTTTTGCTTCTCAAATATTTACAGCAGAATTAATCAATTTTCCATGAATTTCAATTTTACAAGTAATAAGTAAAAAGCAACACTTTAACAACGTGCAATAATTAAGGGTCCAGGGGCAAAAGGACATATTGAATTTTTCCCGAATTTTACGCCAAGATAAACACACACACACACACAACACATAACTTTACATGGCTAGTCACTCTACTCTTCACTTACGTACGCTTGAAAAAGTTCTGGGAAACCAGGACGAATCGTCGCAGGAAAAATAAAAACCACTAAAAGTAACTGTATTATATTATTTTGCATCTACAAAAAGTAATTATGAAAACCATTAAGAAGATACGGATGTTCCTGTATACATAGTTGCTGTGGCGTGTGAAATCATCATTGATGCAATTATTTTATATACTATTTATTGGAAATGGTTTTAATATTATGAAAGTGTCTGGAATACATATATATAATTAGTGTATAATTAATATACTCATGAATCCATAATTTTATGTCCACGTACTTACATGGTTAGGTTTTCCTTTTGGTCACCAGGTTCAACTACTTGTAGGAGCGCCAGTGTTCCAATCAATTTCACTTTTTCAGGTAAAAAAGTGTGTTGGGTTTCTGTTATATGTTTTGCAAAAACTGTGCATTTCTTTCCTTTCTTAATCTAACATGTCTTAAAATTCTTTGTTTTGCAGAGCATAGAACATAATAAGGGATTTTTGCACTTATTATTTGCTTTTCTGGCACAACTTCAGTTTTAACACATTATTTCTATTTCAAACAGCAGGGTGTCTATCAAAATAACAGACATTTTTTTTTTAATTTTTCATGACTTTTTTCATTTTTCTTAATATTTTATGCCCCCCCCCCAAATACTTACTTATACTTTGAAATTAAGAAAATAGATTTTTTTATTTAATGAAAAACCCCTCTTACACGGTCGGTCAAGATGAAAACTGAAGCTCCATTTTAACAAGAGATTTAGACTTGCGTTAATTATTAATGCATGTAAGACTTCATGCTTCAGGCTTCATTCTGGATGGGGAATGGCCATATTACTTTATTTCATATTTTTACAAAACTTCACATATGCAAGAATGAAATTCTTAAGAAACAAAGTACACAAACCATAACAACAACTCAATGCAATTTTAGATTTACAAATAATATATTTAACAAATACCAGTGCAGGTATACAACAATGTAAATTTTTGAGGCCTCCCCGATGGCGCAGTGGTAGCGTCGTCGCCTTGTAATCAAGGGGTCCCAGGTTCGATTCCCGGTGAAGTCATAAGTGGTTCGGATCCCACTTTAAACTGTAGGTCCAGTCCCGATTAGCCA
Organism: Lepisma saccharinum; assembly: GCF_977018435.1. Taxonomy (NCBI): domain Eukaryota; kingdom Metazoa; phylum Arthropoda; class Insecta; order Zygentoma; family Lepismatidae; genus Lepisma; species Lepisma saccharinum. Next base: position 8,065,170 of record NC_139255.1, read on the forward strand.
TACTGTGCATAAAGTGGACTTAAAACAACAAATCAATCCAATCAAATCAAATCAACAATGTAAATTCACTATACTGTAAAAATATGCAAAAATTCTTGACCACAAGCATAATTTCTTGACTTTCGTGACCTACCTGTTGATTTTTGGCACCCTGAACAGTCTTCATCACACGTATTACACTCATCTGATCAAGACAAACAGTTGAAACAAAGTTATAACACTGGATATGAGCCAGAAAAACCAATAAAGTATGTGTAAAGACTCATTCATTTATATTCGTTATTTGAATTTAAGTGTTCTTTTACGTCCACTTTAAGCACAGAAAAGCTAATCGGGACTGGACCTACAGTCTAAAGTGGAATCTGAACCCACTGTGCCATGTGCCTCCACAAGGTATCAAATCCGGGACCCTTTGAATACAAGGCGACAACGTTAATTATGTTAGTTATTTAGAAACATGTTGGCACAAGGTGTAAATAAATAAAATTTATAGTTATCGATAACCAATATTTTAGCCATAATACATACCGATGTATTATACAATACAGTGTGAATCTAACTGTTGCTCTCTTACCTTTACAATAATTCCCATTCTCTTGGTTTCAGACGTGAAAGGGAATATCTGAAGTATGGTATACACAAGTGGAGGGCCTGCTGGAGGCCTTAGCTGCATGCTTGATAAATCACGTCTAACAAGAGCCAGGCCTACCTTCTCTGTCCATTTCACTAAAGCAACCTGCAATAAAAGAGAAAATGAATTTAGGCCCTGACGAACTCATAGAAACAGGTTCTTTAATCGATGTAATTATTAAAATTAGTAACTCTGTGCATACAAAAACTATGGGTGGCCACACAATCAAAATTTCAAATTATCCAATATCCATTTCAGATGCAATGAATAATCTGGATATACAAATAATTTTGATATGCAAACAATATGGATATCTTGATATGGATAACCAGATAATCCAAATATCTGTACATAGATACCAAGATAGTAAATAAATAGGGAGAAACTAGTACTCACTTTATACGCGAAACTGTTTTTTCTTCTTCATTCTATTAATTGCAGTGGCCGCTGCCACCATCCTCGTTGGAACTTTCTGTACTGTTGCTTGGCGTGCGTCTTTTGTTAGTAGTTTTCCGGCTGGTGCTAGGTGCGCTCTTGTTAACTATGCATCTGGGTCCGTGTCGTCTGCTATTTCTGGGAAATAACTATTGTAGTAGGGAATCCAAGTGTGGTGTGCTTGTCTGCTATCGATGTATGCATGCCATAATGCACTTCCCACACAAGCTAAACATCGATAGCGGACAAGTGCACCACACTTGGATTCCCCTCCAACAACAGTTATCGCACAGAAATAGCAGATGACATGGACCCAGACGCACAGTTAACAACAGCGCTCGTAGCAGCAGCCGGAGAACTACAAACAAAAGACGCATGCCAAGCAACAGTACAGCAAGTTCCAACGACGCGGATAAAGTGAGTACTAGTTTCTCCATATTTATATACAACCGCGTCTCTCTTTTCCCAATTAATATCCAGATAGTAGGGATATATCGAGGTAGTATGGAATGTCCAGATATCAGACTAATACAGTTATCCCTGATATCCGTGTATTCGGATATCTGTGCATTCTGATTGCTATTTACTTTTTAAAGTTCACGTATTCTGGTAAGAATGGTGTCTGAAATTAAGGAAATAAATACTAAATAAAGGATTGGGACACCAAACTAAGAATGTTATATTCTAAACTCTATTACGCTTTTTTGTTATGGCGGACAACTTTATGCATTAATACTGAACTTAGTAATGCACAAATATGTTTTTAGCAAAAAAGGTACACATTTAAAAATATGCAGAGCATCTGTAAAACAGATAAACATGCACATTGGATGAAGGATTTGTAGAGAATCTGAACAGAAGAAATGCGTACATGATGAATAAAAGAATAATATGCGGAGAACCAGTAAAATGGATAAACAAAAAAAACTGTCCGGATAATGTTCACATTCGGGTATTTCGCAGATCCAAATATTCTGGATAATCAGGATCCAGAAAATTTGGATATCCAGACATTTTGAATAATCAGAATATGTGAATATGGATAATCCAAATATTCGGCTTTAAAATATCCAATATATGGATATTTGAAATCTCTATAGAAAATTATCCGATATCCAGATAAAATTATATTTGGCCATCCCTAATAAACAGATACACCCTGCTCAATCTTGAATTTTTAGATTAAATTTATACATAGTATGTACGTACATCTCTTTCATGTGCAAATTATAAGGTAGCATACAGCTCCATGTTGGGGAAGACTAGGCACTGTTGATGCTGTCAGTGTTTCAACATAACAGATCCCATTGCAGTATCACTGACACAAGACGATTATACACAGAAAATGGAGGAAGTGAAAAATCAGGGTAAACCAGGGCCATGTTTGGTGGTTCAGTTGGTATAACAATGTCACAGTATGCCAGAGACCCAGGTTTGAGTTCTCGTTTCAATTTTTACACTGCAGAAGTGTGTTATGCAAGCTATGGACAGATATAGAGGAGGACACACATGCTCTCAGTCTACACAAGGTGGAAATACATGTGTTTCGCACAACACAACCACATAAAGCATGTACCAACATAATAAAACGTGAAAACTTATGCAAACACTATGTAACATGCAACAGAAAACAAAACAACAGCTTGCCTTGGAGGTATTAGTTACAAAGGTCGGTCAAAAAGTAACGCACAATCCACTGTAGCTCGGGAATGTAAGGACTAGGAGAAATGAAATTGAGTAGGTAGAAGCACTGGTCCTTTACCACCTAACCAACACCTAATTTTTATTTCCTGAGGCCAGAGTTATGTGCAACGGACATAAAGTTGCATCACGATAATGCACGACCACATGCTGCAATCATGACAGTTCAAAAGATTGGCCATCTGGTATGGACAGTGGTGCCACAACCCACATACAGTCCTGACCTAGCACCATCCGATTTCTATCTGTTTGGACGACTGAAGGCTCAACTGCATGGGAAACAGTTTGGAGATGACAACGAGCTCATTGCGTGTGCGAAAAAGTGGTGTAAAGACCAACCTCAAGAGTTTCACGAACGTGCATTCGTGTCATGGAAACAAAGATGGCTGCAGTGCAGTGAAGCACATGGATCACACATTGAGTGACATTTCCAAAGGACCAATGCTTCTAACTACAAAATATCATTTCTCTAGTCCTTACCATTCCGGACCTACAGTGGATTGTGCGTTACTTTTTGACCAACCTTTGTATAACAAAACTTACAGATTTAAAATATGGACACAGTCAATGATAAAATATAAGAATAGTGAGTTATGCAAGGCTAAAGTTATAGCACAATTGTATTGTCAACAATAAAAAAATCAGTTGTAAGATAATGAAGTTTGTCTTTTCATTATATGCAACAACAGATTTATTCCCTGCAAGTAAAACAATAAATCCGAATGTCCTTATAACAACATACCAGTACATTTATACACTTCAGTTAAAATACTTTCAATTTACTAATTTACCTCATCTGGGCTAGATGCTTGATATAATACATTCTGGAGGGAGTGTTGATCAGCTTCAGTTTCACAACTCTCTTCCCCTTCATTTTCGTACACCGGTGTCACATTATGGCACAGGGCAACAGCCTTCACTGCTTCCTGAACTCGTGTTACCTCAGATCTTCTCATTTTTGTTGCCGAACTAACTTTTATAGGTGTAGATCCTGAACTTGTTTCACTTGATTGTTGGGAATAAGCACTTTTCAAATGAGATGACACCTAAAATAACAACAAAAAAAAAATAGTATTTAGATATAAGTTGAAATGTAACAGTATAAATGTTATAACTGCAAAAAATCAGTGTCCACAGAACCAAAATGAACAATTTCATTCTTAACCTACAGAACAAAACTCCAATTAATTAATAGGCATAATTATTAATTAATAATAATTTTATAAAGTAACTGGTTTTAAATGAATTTGTATAACAAGTTACTCCCTCTGTCCCATAATTATAGTCCGGTATGCCAAAATGGAGACTTTTTATTTATGTTCTTTTGGATACTTGATCGGCAAATTTGTACTGATCCTTGAGTAATAACGTTGTATGACTCATTCGCGTGTTTTATTTTCTTCTTCTGTATACACCAATGTCACAGTTTGCCTATCGGACAATTATTAAGGAACAACAAACAAAAGTGTACCGGACAATAATTATGGGACAGAGGGAGTACTATTTTTAGTGCAATAAATACTATTCTTTGCTTATCAAAATATACAATTTGTCCAATGTAAAAACTTTATCATATTTTGAAGCACTGCACCACCATATGCTTTTCAATGCTACATGGTGGAGTTCTTCCAGTTGTCTGCAAGTGGCCGATTGTACAGTCACGGACACTTCTGGATTGTAACAATCTCATTACAACCCAAAAGCATCCATGGAGAACCTTCTTCATATGCCGCAGGAATTTATTGGTGCAATCTTAATAAATGCAACTGCTCCTGATTCCCAAGGCAGTTTTGGTTCTCCCCAAGGCATAGTGGTAAAGTCGTCACCTTGTAATGAAAAGGTCGTAAGTTTGATATTCGTTGGAGGCACATAGCAGTTCGGATCCCACTTTACACTCTAGGTCAAGTCCCGATTAGTCTAACTGTGCATAAAGTGTGCTCAAAAAACTAAAACCCAAACCCAGGCAGGTTCACAGTGGTCTTGAGTTTAGTTTCCGGCACAAATCCTCCCATTTCACCTAACTGTTGTGTCAATGTGGGAAATAGGCCTTTCCTACTCGAAACAGCCAAGCAGAATTTGGAATCTTCCAGAGTTCTTACACTGTTGGAGGCAGGGAATAATGCCGACCCAGTTAAACAACTAAATGATTTTATAGCCCAAAACAACTCTCATTTTTGTTAGGTTAGGTTAGGTTAATTGCCTGTGAAGTACAGCGTTTAACAACTGAGAATGCTTCATCCAGTCAGTTTGCTCCACATTTTATCAATTTTGGGTGCAAGATGACGGAAATTTAGACAGATGTTGACACCGCTTGCTGTTGCATTGCTTCTTTTGCCGTTCGGATTTGTTCAAGGTCTCAAAATTCAATAGTCTCAAAACTTTGTGGTGGAAATTAAGGGTCAATCTTATTAAAAGTTATTGTTAGAATTAAAGGAATGGTTTAAGGTGAGGAGGTACAGTTACGCACCATGTGTGCATTTATTTGAATATTGTCGGAATGGGCAATGCTACTGAAGAAAAGCCTCGGGGTACAAGAGGGTATGAATTTCTCTACATGTGGCAGGTCGAATCCTTTTTCTAAGTTGATTATTAACCTAATACGACCTGTACAAAATATGACGAATAAGATTTTTCAGAATCCATGTATTCCTTGCGGGGAATCTACTTCAACACCAAGTTACGGCTAATCAAATGGGAGTTTTGACTTTTCTGTTTGGAAATCACTTCTTTAAACTGCCCTCTTCCCGTTGATATCATTTTCTATTCCATCGGAAGTTTGATATTCCCAAGGTAACAAATCAAAAAATACTCCCATATGCCCAATGCATTTCTCCTTGCCTCCTGGCAGTGTTGCCAAACCTGGTGAGCATAAAAGAGTTAAATTTCTCCTTAAATGGAGTTAAAACTTACTTTCAAGGAGCTAGATTTATGAAATGCTTCCTAGAGAAATGTTAGTTGTCAAAGGGGTGGGGCACAGCTATTACTGTTAACTCTAAATTGATGACAATTCTTATTTTTCTTAGTTTTCAACATCTAGATCCGGCGGCATCACCCATCTCATGGTCGTATGAAATCGAAAATAAAGGATTCCCTGATAACAATATTATGCCAATTTAACGTCAACACAGCACTATAAAAAAGTAGCTGGGGATATAAGAGGGGATGGGGCGACGCAGCAAATATAAAAATATTACGTTACGTGCAAAATGTAAGGTCTTTTGCTGAAGGGTATACTGTGGCGATTATTGCCGGCTTTCAGGGTATACATGAAGATAGAATCACTACTTTTGGAAGAGGGAGCTCTGAAGAAGATCTAAAGAAAGAAGTTACCATCGTCACAGATATAGGACTAAAGAATGGGTGCACAGTGCATCAACTATCAACATGACGCAGCAAAGCAGACACAGGTTGAACATCCAAACTATCGCCAGCAAACAAGCAACAATAAAATAATGAATTGCCTTTCCTTACTACCTCGTCAAGACCCTGAGACAGTTCGACATCAAACTAGCACACAAACCAATGACCAAAATAGCTAGTGCACTAAGAAAACACAAAACAATATAACATCTCCCCCCTGGGCAAACAAGGAGTACATGATGCCAGTGTGAGTGCAAGTCACATTACATTGGCACATCCATCAGAGCCATCAGCACTTGTAAGATGCTAAAAAATTACAGCCAATTACCGGGCTAGCAAGCACCTCAAATTCACCATACACATGGTCAAAACAGTTTCAATCAGGCATACATAGCACATGCTAATTAACACCAATATCAGAGAGATGCATACAATTATGCACTTTCTGCATGAGCTAAACATTGATTTGGGCCCCCCTACTACAGCAACTGAAACCCAGTGTGCGTAAAAAACAAACTGGCTACATCAGCACTTCTAGTGGTATGCAGGAACACAACAGGAACTGGAAGTCAGCCCAGCAGCGAGGCTAGACCTCTGCCACCAAAATTAATAGAACCTTACTTTTAAGTAAGTCTTGTGGATAGAGATGCATTTATGTTATGTCACGAAATAATGGGAAATGAACTGCAAAATGCGAAATACTCCCTTAAACATGAAATTTAGAGTTTATTTACTGACACAACACTTTCTGAAGTCAGAATTATCCTGTAAGTTATGCAATTCACTGAAAATTGATAAATTCTGCTGTAATTATTTGAGAAGCAAAAATGGATCCCTTTATGCAGGAATAAACTTAATATTCTGGTAATGACATAAATGTGTTATTAGAAGGTACATGTTTATTTTGTGTAGTAAGTGCAATTTTTAAATCAAATTTATGATTATATTCACAATTTGAAAACCAAAATGTAATGTTATGTACCACCTTTTCACAGCTATAACAGCGAGATTTTATTTTATTTACAGCTTTTGAACCCAAAATTGACTCTTGTTTATGTACAGAAATTTTGCTTTTTTATTTACCAAAAATATGTGCCTCTGCCGATGATACATCATAACTTTTAAATTCATGATGGTTGCGGTAAACGCGGTTTGAAATTACTTACGTGAAATTTAGAAGATTTCGTACTTCCGCGTTGCGAAGTACGAAATCTTCTAAATTTCACGTAAGTAATAACTTTTAAAGTTTAATTTTTATGTGAGCTGTGATTTCTCTTGTTTTGCAGCTTCTGATAAGTAAGATTAACATGTTCTGCTCAGCACAGAGGTAAAGCAATAATAACATTTTGCTTGGTTTAATTTCTTAATCCAAATAAGGTTGAGACAAAATTTAGAATCATTCTGACATTTTTTATTTTAGATATTTACTCATTGCATTTTCTTGTGTAAATTGCCAAACTAGTCAAAACAGTGAAAAATCTCATCATGCATTATGTAAATTATGTGATGGTCCTGTGGATCCTCACAATATAATTAATTATATGTTTATTGAAATTATTAATTTCATATTATAAAGGGTCTTCCAATAAGGGCGGGTCAATGTTGGCAGCCTGTGGCAGCCATGTTGTTTTGGTGGCGTCTGTGTAATCTGTTGTTTCTTTTTCAGGCACTGATGCCAAATCACCATGGCAAGTTACACGATTGAGCAGCGCGTCCAAATGATAAAACTTTATTATCAAAGTGAGTGTTCGTTAGTGCAAACGTTGCGCCCATTTTACAGCAGATGCGGTGGCCCTTCAAACTCAACTCTCCAACGTTTGGTGGCCAAATTCGAGACGACTTATTCAGTAAACAATCAGCCAACACCCGTACGTCAAAGGAATGCCAGATCGGCTTAGAACATCGCCGCAGTCTGTAAAAGTGTGCAGGAGAAACTGAGGCAGTCAATTCCTCGCCGTGCACAAGAACTCGGCCTTTCGCAGACTTCAACTTGGCGAATTTTGCGTCGGGACTTGGGCCTACACCCGTACAAGATCCAACTGACCCAGGAGCTCAAAGTTGATGACCATAGACAACGCAGTTTGTTTGATGACTGGGCTTCGTTGGAAGAGGACCCCAATTTTGGCCGGAAAATCATCTTTAGCAACGAGGCGCATTTTTGGATGAATGGCTATGTTAATAAGCAAAATTGCCGTATATAGGACGATGCCAAACCACACGAGGTTCACCAGGTGGTATTGCATCCACAAAAAGTTACTGTTTGGTGCGGATTTTGGCCGCAGCATCATTGGTCCGTACTTTTTTGAAAACGATGTTGGCGAGGCCATCACCATCAACGGCGAGCGCTACAGAACGATGATAACCGATTTCTTTTGGCCCAAATTGAACGATATGGACGTAGACGACATGTGGTTCCAGCAGGACGATGCTACGTGCCACACAGCAGACGCTACGATGGACATTCTGCATGAACGATTTGAGGGTATGGTTATCTCTCGCAGAAGTGATGTGAATTGGCCACCAAGATCGTGCGATTTCACCCCGCTACGACTTTTTCTTGTAGGGTTTCCTGAAGTCACAGGTCTATGCCAATAAGCCGCAATCGACCAATGCCTTTAAAGTCAACATCACCCAGGCCATCGCTCAAATTCAGCCAGATCTATGCTACAGAGTCATTGAAAATTGGACCACTCAGATACGTGCCACCGTGAGAAGCGACGGCGGACATTTGAACCATGTTATATTCCATACATAATGGCATACATGGGCCTTTCAAATAAAAAAAGAATTTTGTTCATACCTCACACACAGCTTGTTTTATTCCATTTCAACATCGACCTGCCCTTATTGGAAAACCCGTTAAAATAACAGCTAAAAATGTGTAATAACTACTTTGTACAACGTTAATTATGTTTTATGTTATTTATTGCACTATACGCTGTATAAATGAGGTAATATTTGGAATTCTAACGTTGCTATAGCTATATAACGAGAATCAATAGTCATTATATAGCAATGGATATAATGGAATTGAAAATAGATAATAGTGAACTGCATATTGCTCAGTTATTTCACTAATATACAGACCCATAGAAGTTGTATCTTCACCTTCGCGTTATAATTCGAAATATTTATGAACGAAATGTAATCGTGCAAATGATTGACTAGTGAATGTCACAATTATGAGTTGAAGGTTCCTTGCTAAGATAATAAAAAGGCCCTTCTAGTTTTCCAGACACATGGCAACTGAAACATGTTTCTTTCTAAACTTTCAAAAGTTAATGTAGATGTGATTAAAGGCAACATATATTTGATATGGAGAAAGCCTCATGTCTCATGGAAATTGCACGACTTGTAATCAAGAGAAACTCTTGTGCTTTGTCAAATTTAGCACAACAAAAGATCATGTGCACTAAGCTTACCTCATCAAATGTTTCAGTTCCATAGGAAACAGTTCCCAAATGCAGTTTTTTGAAAACCATCTCATTCTGAGTCAGAGTTCCTGTTTTATCACTAAGCAAATACACTATCCGACCAAGTTCCTCAGGAATGGTTGTTGACCTAACTACAGTGCCAATAATTTCCTTGTCTTTCTGTATTGACCAAGAGTAGAAAGCTTTGCCCATGTCAAGGTTAACTCGCAAGCTGAAAGAAAAAATGGACATCAAATTACAATTGCTGTACTTAATGAACTTCACATGATTGAATTTGGTACATATCTAACATTCAATGTTGTTCTTAAAAGTTCGCATAACTACTGTTGCATGTTACTAATACAATAAATGTTATAATGAAAGGAATGTTCTGTCCTGGTTTCCCACACCATTTTCAAGCTTACACTACCATGATACACATGCACATTTGCACACACAAACCCTTACTCTACACTTATCCATAGTTCCTAGTGTAGACAATGTCTACTAGACATGTCATCAGAAGAGTAAAGACCACTTTAAGAATAACATTTACACTATTATTTTGTAGTAATTAAATTTTAAAAACAAAAATGGAAACCTTTTTACAGTAAACATGTATCGTAAACTCCATTTGTAATGAATATCTATGATCTTCTTAAAGGTTCACATAACCACTTTTTATAGATGCAAAATAATCTAAGACAGTTATTTTTAATGGTTTTTATTTTATTTTATCTGCGATGTTTAGTTCTCGTTTCCCAGAACTTTTTCAAGCTACATTAACCTTTTCAGTCCCAAGCATCTCGATCGAGATACCCAAAAGTAAGCCTCACAGTCCCAAGCGTCTCGATCGAGATGCTGTGTCAAGGTCGTAGTTTTTACGTTATAACGTTTCTATTTTTGGCTAGAATTTCGATTTTTTTTTTTTATATATATTGTACACATGATTTAACAGAAATCTTTTTTTTCATTATTTTTTTTTTTTTTTGTCTTCATGAAAATTGAGGGGAAAAGGCAGGAAAAGGAACTTCTCTTTTGCATCTAGGAAGCTTGTTTATCAGTATCCGATGTCAAAATGAAAGTTTTCCGTGAGGGTGCAAGCAGGAGGTGGGGGGGGGAGGGGGAAGACTGGTTGCTGAATCTGCGTTGTGAGAATGGAATTTTGAAGCGCGCTGAAGGAAACCTTTGTTTTTTTAGCACAAGTGTCCACAAGTTGCGACAGGGGTTACCCTGCATTGTCTAAAAATAGAATTTCAAGCAGCTGCAAGAATCGGCGCTCATTTTTCACTGCCTTCTAGCTTTTCGTCCGTGAATGTTGTGCGTAGGTGTCGTTTTGTGCCCAAGTGCGAGGAAATTTTTTGGGTGGTGACAATTTTTTAAAATAATTTTTTGGGGTTTTCTCCCTTTTCCCTTTATATATACGCCAAATTTGCATAAATTTTTCATTTTGTGCATTTTGACATTTTTTTCGGGGGGGGGGGGGGACACCATTTTTTTTAGAAAAGTATTTTTTAGGGGATTTCCCCCCTTTCCCCGTCCATATGTACGCCGAATGTGCATAAATTATATATCGTCTGAATCTGATTCATTCTGCGTACAATGGTATATCTTTCATATCTCTAGGGCATTTAGTTTCTGAGCTATAGTCATTTCAAGGTACCGCTGCATTTTGAAGCTTGAATCAGTGGCGTGCCGACCATTCCTTTTGGGGGTACAACTCAAGTTACATTGGTCATACGACAATGATGCAAATATTTTTCTGTTTCTTACATGACAGCGATAATTTCTATGTGCATTTTGAACTTTTCATATCCTTTTTTTCGGGGGAGGGGGGGAGCGAAACCCCATTTTTTAAAAAAAAAAGTATTTTCAGGGGATTTCCCCCCTTTCCCCCTCCATATATACGCCGAATGTGCATAAATTATATATCGTCTGAATCTGTGATTCATTCTGCGTACAACGGTACATCGTTCATATCTCCAGGGCAAATAGTCTCTGAGCTAAAGTCATTTCAAGGTACCGCTGCATTTTGAAGCTTGAATCAGTGGCGTGCCATCACTGTCATGTACTTTTTTCTTGGGGGGAGGGTGGGGGAACCAAGTTTTTTTTTTCCGAAATTTTGGAATTTTGAGAGTTAACCTCCTCCCCCCTGCCACATATATGCCAAATTTGCATAAATTTCATATAGTCTGAATCTCTGGTTCATTCCGCGTACAACGGTATATCACTCATCTCTCTAGGGCAATTAGTCTCCGATCTACACTCATTTAATTGAAACTCTGCATTTTGCTTAAAATCGGCTCGGGACAGAGGTGCTTACTTGTGAAAATGGCCTTGGGACTGAAAAGGTTAAGATGTACATACAATAACACAACCTCTCATGGCTATCCAGCCATTGAAAAAGTTCTGGGACACCAGAACGAAACGTTGCAGATAAAATAAAATAAAAACCACTAAAAATAACTGTCTTAGATTATTTTGCATTTGTAATAAAAGTCACTTTATTTGTTCTTATGTAAATATGTTCTGAAGACCTGGCTAAAATTGCCATTTCTAATTTTTCCAAGATGTTTTAGAGCCAGGCACATGAGTGACATTTCCAGGCAGATTGTTGCTCAAAAATAAAACAGAATAGCATCAAGAAAAGAATGTAGCATGTTCAATTCTTGATCATGACAACACAAAAGGTTCTGTCACTAAAACAAATCCTTGAATACATAGTAGAAGTCCTGTAATTTTTAAACTTCTATGGGCTCTGAATAAAACAAGAGGCTGAGGCAATATCAATGGCAATGTATGTATTGGTATCGGTAATGCATTCACTAACACCAGCTGATATTTCTCCAAAGTTTGGGTGCTTAACAGGGTCCGCAAAAGTGCCACACAATATTTAAAATATTAATTTTAGGTGTGGAATTTACATTTGCTATAGGTGCGGAATTTACATTTGCTATTTCACATATTCAGGCTCGAAATACATCTACAAAGACAATTCACAAGTGTTACAGGATATACTAATCTACGAAAAGTGTAAACAGAATTTCAAACTCAAACTTACCTAATCATCTTCAAGATCCTATATTTCAAAAATCTTCTGTGTGTCAGATAGATTGTTATGTAAAGGGCACTAACAAAGTAAACACATTGAGAGAATTCTGTTCATTTACCACGCAGTTTTAGTTCTCGATAAAAATAAAAGCTAAACTCTGAAAAACTTGCCTTGGGGCATTTATAAATATGTAAAAATTCAAAGGGATTTGGATTAATAAAAGTTGCAATTTTTCACGTCTATGGAGAAAAATTCACGCATAATTCCCAGACACAATAATCCATGCATAATTCCAGGAATTCCCTTTATTTAAAGCTGAGATGTGACGCATGTGTCACATTTGATTTTCTTTTCAATTTTGGAATATACAGGGCATTCATAAAGTCCCTGTACCATTACAAAAACATAGCTTGAAACTACATGCAATAGAGCAATGCTGTTGATTGCAAAATGTGCATTATAACCTGCAACTAAGGTAAACAAACAAACAGTTATTATCTGTTATAATACACATTTTGCAATCAACAGCATTGTTCTATTGCATGTAGTTTCCGGGCTATGTTTTTGTAATGGTACCGGGACTTTACGAACACCCTGCACATACTGTGACAAAGATAATGTTTGGAGATACATGTTTTGAGCACTACATGAGCCTTGAGGCATCATAATAGTAATTAGTAATGTTTACTTTGATTCTGGCTAAATTTGGGGAGAAATTTCCTGCCGAAAAATAAATCATGACTTTTAAATTAGAAATTATTATATTCTCTGAAACTATCAACAGCACGAGAATGGAACATGTATAAGGGAATAGGCAGGTATCGGTTTGAACCCTCATGTACCGACATAGCCTATGCTGGGACCCAAAGGGGTTCAAATTTTGTAAAAAACAAAAGGTTTTTAAACTTTCATCATCTTCTACTTGATAAATGAAAATCAGGTTTCTTCAACCATAGGCAGGCATATAGCCTAAGAAAATGAGCTAAAATTTGTTTGTAACTCGAGCATTTGTAGCTACCAAGATATAAAATTTCGTTGAAAACCTTGCAGAATTTTACATTTACATACAAAAAAAAAAGAGCATGGCTATTACATTAGAAAGTATTTTGGCCCATGAGGGGGAAGGGGGAATAGACTTTTTTCTTCTTCATTCTACTTGATAAATGAAAATTTGTTTTTTTCAACCTTAGGCTTATAGCCTAATATGTACTGAAAAAAAAGAGCTAAAATTTATAACTACAGTTTTCATAGTTACCAAGGTATAAATTTTTATTTAAAATGTTGTGTAATTTGAACTTCGCACTGAAATGGCCTTATTGCATAAAATGTGCCTCGGCGCTTAAATATTAAATGACAGCTATTTCATATACTCCAATATAAAATCGAAATATATGACTATAATTTGCAGTGCACAGTAATACTGAATAACATTTGATGTTATAATCTTCAAGCGCAGGTACCTGTATCGGTATGAATCAGTAAGGATATTGGCACTGGTGCCAGTGTCATTTCCCACTGGCATTAGCTCAGTCCAATAAAACATTGCTATTGTAGTTATTTCCAAACATGAATGACAAGGTGTTGGGATGATTAAAATAGAAAGTTTCTCTCAAGATATGCAAGTTGACACACTAAAGAAAAATATGCCATTTGTAAGCTGACTGAGAATGATGTCTTCTCTATGAAAGAATTGGGACAAGAATCACCAAACACCTACTATTCACTTATTAGACCATTCATCTTCATATCAAATGACAAAAAGAAAAGAACAACATATATTTTAGGTCCTCGGCCAGTGAAAGATGAAATGGAACATGCCACATTACTGTTGAAATTACTGCTTATATTATTGAAGGCAACAACTGAAAATGAGATATACAAACTCTTACCGGAGGGGGTACAGGAGCATTTTTACATGCAGATTCTGTATCATCATCAACGTTCTCATTTGTGATTAAAGTTACATGATAATTGCATATTTTTTTTTTTACCAAGTAACCTATATGTGCCCATGGCATTTCCCTTCACTTCAAAACAATCCTTGAAGCGGAGTCTTAGTTTTCTGGCTACAAGGTAAGTTGGATATTACCATGAGCACTAAATTGACATTTTACTAAAGTCCCAATTTAGACTAGTGGTAGGACCAGGAGAAATTTGGAGTTGTTATATTGAAACTAAATTCTCTGCAATTATAGCTGTCCATTGGGTTGTCTACCAGTAAGGGTAAACAATGATAAATTTCTCCCAACTGTGAGTGAGTTTCCAGATCGAATGCTTAGCTGAAGCACAATTTAAGGATAAATGGGCAACTACTTGAAGATAAAGGAATACCATTTTATCCTTAGGAACTCAGATAAAGATGGCAATGCAAATTAGAGCATTGGCTATTGAAAAGTTACTTGACTCTCCTAAGGTTGTTGCACCACGGAGTTGCATTTTAAATACAGGGTGTTGCCATATAATTATAACAAGTTTCAAGGTGTGTACACGTTCAAAACGGGTTTGTCAGAACATATCCTCGAAGAAGGCCATGTAATCATGGAGCATTGAGTTTTAAGGGAGGAAAGTAAATTAGGAAGAAGGAACGTTTATGAAGCATCATATATTTGTAAAGAGAGAACAAATTAAATAGGGTCGATGGGAATATACATGAAGTTTGGACAGGAATGTTTAAAAAATGGGATAAGAAAGAATATAAGAGCCTTGGATTCCATATCACCCCAGAAGTTTTGCACAAGGCTTCATAAGAGGAAGATTTTGAACTGTATATGATGTAATCAGGAGGGGAGGGAGGGGAAATGATGAACAAAAGACTGCCAGTTCGACTGCTTCCAACATTCGCAAGGGAAGCTCGTTGCAGACAACTTGACTGTGAAATAGTGAACCGTTTTTAGAATTTTAAAGGTTTTTACATTTTTAAATTTATACAGGAGGACAAATAAGTTTGTATAATAGGTTTTAACTTAGATAAACGATGGCTTTAAAGCACGTAAATTGTCAGTGTGTAATCGATCTTCCTATACTTTTTCCCTGCTCACATTTCACCTAACACTTGATCCTGTTGACTATGGAAGAAATATTTTGATGAAGCTGACTTTATGAATTGCTTATAACGCCGAAACCTGAAGAAGAGAGAAGTTATCTCTCGAAACGTAGTAATTGAAGAAAACATATCATACTCGCAAAAAACGTAAGTAAAATTGCATTTATATGGTGTGTACAGGATGTCAAGATGAACATTTTTTCTTACTAACGCCTTGCTTGGAAGACCTCGTTTCAAAAAACAAAAAAATTGCACTTTCTATCCTTTATGTGGACAAATTCAGGGTTTATGGAAGTTGTCGTATGGCAACACGTGTACAGCAATTTTTATATCATTACTCTGAATATCTTGAGAAGAAGCAATTGAAGTTTGTCAAAGTTAAGTCCACTTTAAGCACAGATAATCAGGACTTAACAGCAGTTTAAAATGGGATCCAAACCACCTTGTGCCTCACTGGAGATCAAATGCAGGACTCCATGATTACAAGAAGAAACTCATATCAGAAAGATAAAAGGTGAAAAAAATATATCCTACAAGAATCATTCAAGGAAAAAGTTTCCCTACGTTGCAAAAAACTTATTTTTTAAGTTACAGACAAAAATCAAGTTGCACCAAGTAGCATGGTCCTTTCTCACTTTTCAACATAAATTAAAAGGTGGCACAAGAATTTGTCCCAACGTTGAACAAGTTTTTGAAAGTCGTCTGCAAAAAATTCGGGGTCCAGGGAACAAAGACCACTTTTCACGGCTGTTTGAACCTACAAATCAGTGTGAAAACGTTGATCTGCTGCAGGAAACAAGTGAAAGTCACTCGGGGCCAAGTCAGGGCTGTAGGGGTGTGTGGTAACCTTTCCCATTTAATTTCTCAAAGTTTATCCTGAGTTAGTGCTGCCAAATGGGGACGAGCATTGTCATCCAAAAGAATGACACCAGCAGAAAGGAGTCCAGGACGTTTGTGGCAAATTGCTTTTTTCACTTTCTCCAGTGTTTGGCAATAACGTGCAGCATTGACTGTTTCCCCTTTCTTCAAAAATGCTGCAAGCAATACTCCACACCGCCAAAACACGTTGTTCCACCATGACTCGCTACTCCTTATGGCCAGGGCACGTTTCGCACTTCATGACTCACGTTAATCACGTGCCATGCATGCGCAGTAGCCTGCACAAACATTGCATTTTGTGTAAATGTAGAAGAAAGACGAAAGAACATATTGATAGTTTCATTTCATTTCTCGAGCTCGTACTTTCTCCAAAAAAAAAAAAAAAGGGAAACTTTTTCCTTGAACGACCCTCATATATATCATTTACAAACTCAAAACGACAGTGTAAGAACTTCAAAATCAGACCTGATATCCGGACACATTTTTTTTAACACTCCGACACAAAATAATACAGTGGAACACCAATTTTATGTTCGTGTCTTTTACATTTTCCTGCATTTTAAGTTTTTCATTGTTGGTCGCCTGAAAAACAAAATTGAGGTTCCACTGTAGATGTTATGGGATGTAAAATTCGATTTATTACGTGCAGTCAATAAATAACAAGGCAGAGGATATTTCACAGTACTTACGTAATGAACCTCAGAAGTATTGTCCGCCACTGTTTAGGCATTTATCCCATTGTGACACCAGTCGCAAAATAGCATGCTCGTAGAACTCCTTTGGCTGACGGAAAATTGCACAACACCCCGCTGCTCCTCTTTGGATACCTCCATTATGCATCACAGTCAAACACGGAATGACTGGACATGGCCGCTGCTTGGGTAGCAGCCTTTGCACATACCTTGCCTCACACGTAACGCCATCTAGCGGGAAAATGGCTGCGAATCAGTTTCATCACACCTGCACCTAAATTTCGGTGCCTGTCGACCAATTTCTAACTACCATAGTTTTGGTGTAATATCCTCTGCCTCATTATTTATTGACTGAGCCTCATACATAAACAGTGGGCACATTTCTATACTTTCTATAAGGCTAAATTATATTTAAAAATACAGAGAGATAAAGAGATGATACTTCTCAACATAATTAATGTTAAGTGAATACACAGTTATGAAAGGAAACTCAGTAACTCTTACCTGATTGGAATAATGTAGGAGAAGAGTAACACAAAACGGAACATGTATCTGTACCAAGGACCATTAAAGCCTTTCAAACACATCATCACTAAAGCCAATCCTATCACAGCACAAAATAAGACCTGAAAATAGAAAGTATAAAGTTCATGCAAAGAAACATACAAATTAAATATGTACATACTCAGATGTGAAATTGAACTTTCTTCAAAGAATAACATGTACAATAGGGCATTGGAAAAGAGCATTAGAAAGAAATTGCTGCACTATGAGGGTACAACCACCAAAATGTATTCCTCGCCTCAGATATAGATAAAATTTTGCGCAATAGCTAGCACATTGTGACTCTAATGCCAAGTCAGTTGCCACCTCATTCTTAATGCTACAATCATATATAAGAATGTTTCAAGTTTGATATTCTCAAAATAATTTAACAGATGAACTATGTAGCTAAACAAAACATATTCACAAATAAAACAGTATTTATCTTTTAAAGAATAATATATTCGTCACAAATTATAAATATTATTGTTATTGCATGGCCACGCCTACCTGTAATCCCACAATAATTTTACAAGTATGTCACAAAAGTACCAATATTATAAGGGTTGACAATATTGAAGTTTCGTAAATATTGTTGGTACGCTTAAATGGCCATATTTTGTAGTATCCAAAGGATCTGTATTCTTAAGTTAAACTTGTTCCTCTCGTTGTAGTGACTGTTTAAAGTTTTCAACAGGTCACCAGATGATTACAGCCTCCCTTATCTGGAGCTGGCTATATAACACTTTATCTGTCCGGTGTATGAAGATCACTCATACACCACCACTTGTCTTGTAGATTCCAGAGTATGAAAAAATATAAAATTTACTTTAGAATCACTATTTCTGTTTTTAGTCCATTATTGAAGCTAATTTAGACTTATGTTGGCCAAATTTCTAAATTTATGGCCCCGGCGCTACTCTGCACGTCTTTTAGCAGCCATTTTTTTGATACGAAGCCTCGAACCCGATATCCTCCACTTTCATGTTGTGATATGGACACACAGACTATTGAATCCTTACTTTTTTCTACATCACGAATGTACCTTTTAATAGAAACTGTAGTAAAATTATTTTACAAGTTCAAATATGTAATAAAATTATGTTTCATACAATTTTAAGACATTTTTCTATTATTTACTAACCCAATTGAATAATTTTTTATGTTTATTGTTATTATGTTATTGCAATATTTCCGATCTTTGTACAAAGTGATTTGGCAACACTGCAAAATAGCCATGAACTAAGATCAATCACAATTATGCATTTTTATTTGACGAATTTCATGGAAATGTTAAATTAACTTAAAATTGTGCCTTTTTTATTGCAAATGTATGGAAAACCTTGTGAAACAACTGTGAGTACTAATTAGCAAAGAAATATTAACAAATACAAGAATTACTGCTACAAAATTTCCCGTTCTTTGCAATGCTTACAATGGAGCATGAAAATAAAATAAAATACGTGCCAATATTTTAATTTTGAATAACTTTTTAAACATAACTCCGATAATGATGACATTTCAGAATCTGTGCTTATTTATTATGAGGAATGCAATGAAATAAAAGCCCCCACTGAAAAATAAAGATTTAAATTTCCAATCTTAGCATAATTTAATGCCCATATAACAGTGCATCTGAATGGACTTGTTATAGCACCTTTCATTTTTAGTTGGAAAATTAATATGAAATTACAGGGAAAAAAATACTTAGAGCTGCAGTGTTGCCATTCTAGATAAAACATCTTGCCAAGGTTACCAGACATGTCTAATATTTTTGTCCTATGTCCAGCATCCAGAAGCATCCAGGGTGATAATAAAGTTTAAAGTTTGAACCAATGAGAGAACTCATGAACAGCAGCAGATAGATGAGCTCTAGCACAGACAAACGACACATTAGTGGGGATAATTCTTGTTTGTGGACATGAGGGATGAACATAGAGGGAAGTGGCAATTGAGTTCAAGACATCCAGAGAGATTAGTAACGATATCACCAGGAAAGCATAACCACAAAGGTCAACCTATACAATGAAAGCTACTAAATTTTAAAAGTAGGGGTAGTTACTACTGAGTTGTATTATTTTAGCAATTGGATACATACATTCATTTAAAAAAATATCCATAATTAAAGGGCATAATTATGGATTGATTTAGTGTACTTTTCTATGCTTTTATGCTACTTTTAGCTAATCGTGAAAGATGAGGATTAGTGATGATATGATGAAATTGATAAATGACTCACAAAGAACACCCACACTCAGCCTGGGATTCGAACCTGCGACCCCTGACATCGTAGTGTGCTGTGCTAACCACTCTGCCAGGGACGTCGGCAACATACTTATGGAGAACATGGATGAAACGTAAGTTAACCAGCTTTTCTAAATTTGTGAATAATTTTGTAAAATCCCTTCCAGGTCAGTGAGAATTTGTCAGTGTTATAGCAAAGCTCATATTAGTACAAACCACACTTGCACAACCTACCTTTGTCAGCTGGTTTATCTCCATATCAAGAAGGCCAACTTTACTTCTCGGCTGAGAATTATTCATCACACTGCGAGTTTCTGAACCAGTGTACACAACAACGCCCAATGCAGAGCCTGAAGCCACCACACAGTTTGCCCACAATGTGTTCTCGACATCAAGAGAATCCTCTCCCATATAACCATCATGCTGAAAAACAAAATGCAGTAATTAAGTTTTGTCATATTTTTATTTGGAAATAATGTTTGGTTATTATGTTTCTCTGTACACCCTACATTTTGTACACATTTTCCTAACCCTAGGTCAGTGGCAAAGATATTGTACAAGCAATGCAAGCACTGCTTGCACTATTAAAATATTATTTAATGTACTATATGCCAAGTGCATTATATAGTTCCTATTGCACTCAATTTCGTGAAATTTTACGGCCGCAAATTCTCTCAGTAGCCTGTTGGCAAGCAGCAACCTCTCTGCTTGCAGCCACTGCGCGGGAAACTAATGCTCCTGAAGTATCATATGGCGAAGGGTAGATGCTGGTGAAGGTACAATTCTCAAACCACTTATAAAAGCTACAAGCCGAGCCAAGCAGAAAGCAGACACTAATAGCCGAAAGCATCACGATCTCGAAGATGAATATTTGCTTTATTATAAACAAAGGATTATTGAAATAAATAATTATATGTTCTAAATTCCATATAGACAAACTTTAATGCATTACTTTAAGTTTAACGATTTATAAAGCTGTCAATAATGTCGACGTTCAGGGGTTATACCAAACCAGCACTGGAGAGCACTGGAATCTGCAGAACAGCTGGCTGTTGTCCGCCTCACTCATCTCAAATAACAACGCCAGTGTTGACAACTACTAAATAATTTACACGATATTTATTGTGTTTCCATATTCCATACAAACAAATTCAATAAACTGATGTTTTTCCGACAAAACTTATGTAAAGAAAGCAATGAAACTGTTTTTTGAGACCTGCAAATAGCAAAAACGTTAAGTCTTAAATGCTATCAAACTCAAAATACTATTTTTATTAATATGATACATTATTTTAAAAAAAGAACCGGCGCATTTTCTTCCTGTTGTAATGACCTATTATTCCAAAGCTTAACTAATTTTAAGCTTCAAGTCAGTTCTTTTACTTTCCCATGAACAATAATTTTTACAATGAGGTTGGTATCACTTTTCTGGAGCTTTCCAGAACATTTTCCATTTGTGTGGGAGTGTTGAAGTGAGTGTTCTCTTTTGTTTGGAGTGTTGCAAATTTACCAAAACAAACATATTACAAATCGTGTAAGGGAAGCAAGTATTTTACGATATCAATAACGTGATCAAGAATTTTGAACTAGCTTTTCTAGGAAAGAAAGGCATAAGGAGAAAAGAAATAAAATGTAAGCAAGGGTATCTTGTGTCGAGGGTCTCAAGAGTGACAGACAACACTGATTTAATGACATTTCAAAGTGGTGTAAAATGAAAACCCTTTGAGATAAGAGTTAAAAAAATTTAGGGGGTTTCCTTGAACCATAACAGAAGGGTGTATACCAAATTTCATCGAAATCTGAGATTGTGGGTGACATGATTGATTGATTGATTTGGTGTTTTAAGTCCACTTTATGCACAGTACGGCTAATCGGGACTGGACCTAAAGTTTAAAGTGGAATCCGAAACACTTGTGCCTCCACCGGGTATCAAACCCGGGTGGGTGACATGACCTCGTTGAAATGCCATGGAATGACCCATCTACAAACACAAGCCAACATATTAATCTACGAAAATTTGTAATTTGAATAAGAATTTCAAACTCAAGTTTACTTAATCAACTTTAAGATATCTTATCTTGCAATACATTTCCGTGTTAGATAGATTGTTCTGCAAAGCATACTAACAAAGAAAACGGATTGAGAGAATTCTGTTCTATTTTTCATGTAGCTATCTTTCCTTTTTCTTCCTCCATAAAATAAAAGCTAAATTGTGAAAACTTACCTCAGGATATTTATACATATGTATGAATTCAATGGAATTGGATAAATAAAAGTTGCAATTTTCAAGTCTAGAGAAAAATTCAGGTATAATTCCTGGAGCCAATAATTCATGTATAATTCCTGGAATTCAAGGAATTCCCAGTGAGTAGAAACCCTGTGAACATAAAAGGCTATCAATGTTTAGGGAATATCTCATCCCCTTCACCAAGATAAGAAAGGATAAAAGGTGAGAACTTGCAACACTCCACAAAACCAGGCAGAAACTGGAATGACCTCGTGATGACATGCATTTTTAACCAACTGCTCAAGTTCCCTTACGACTGTTATTCACTCCTAGAAGAGCAAGACCCAACAAATAGGGGCATAGACCTTATTTTGAAAAGTGTGATACGTTTAGTTGCACAAGAAATTATTCATGATTGGGAAAAGAGAGACGCGGTAGTATATAAATACGGAGAAACTAGTACTCACCTTTTTCATAATATTTATTATGTCACATTCCCTATGTATAAAATATATGAAAAAAAAATAAGCAATACGTTCTCCTTAGAACTTCAAGAATTCGACAAATCATTAAATATTTAGATTTTCTCTTTATGGGTCACATATCTTAAAGCAACGATATCACCATGAAATAAGACTCTACAAGCAGTAATGGTGCTACAGGGGAACAGAGGCAGAAGCACCTCTGTAAGGAACCTCACTTAAGAGATGGAAAAAAACAAACTATGTTAACGTTTTACCCCACATGCATATTCTAATGACATTTTTAGAGGTTTATTTACTCTGACAACCCTTCCACTAAATATTCTCATCCTCGTTCTGCCCTCCTTTGTATTTTGGCATTATGCCCTACAGATTTCATGAATAATTCAGAAATAGTACAAATTTGGAGATGTTTTTTAATATGGTAAGATTTTTGTGTGGCATGATAGAAAAAACTGAAAACTTCCACACAACTGCTTTGCAAAACAGTTGAAAGGGAATTGAATTCTCTATCAGGCTCAAGCTTACAAGTGTTTAAGACAAATTACGAAGTTTGTTTAAAAAAAACACCAAAAACTCTCAAGTTTCTCAGAGTATGGAGAACAAAATGTGTACTTGAAATTGATATTTTAATTATGTGGAAGGTTGTTTTCACAATGCCAATCATTGTTCGGGGATTTTCAATGGGCAATTTGGACTGCAACTAATGTCCTACCATCACGGATTTGTTAGACAGAATTTTGAATGAAAAATATTTTTTACTTTTAGCCACAAATGGCAAACTCTTTTTAGAACATAAAAAATAAATATTTTCAGTTTTTAAGCACCTAAAAACCCACTTCCTAGTAATAAATTTGGAAGTTGCAGATTGTATGAAGGGTGGGAAGCAGAAAAGTAACACATTTAATTATCAGTGGCGTAGTGTTATTGAATGCCAATTCACCTGGCGTTCCCCGAATTAAAATGGGGAAAAAAAATGTGTGAATGCTGTAAATAAAAAGTAAAACATTACTAATTATATATGTGTTTGAGCTATATGGCATTATAATAGCTATTTATTTCGGTATGCCTACAACGCTCCACTAAACAGCTCTCGTTATAGCATTTTTCTAATGCCTTTGCTGGCCGGACGCTGGGATGTTTGGCATACAGGACTCTGCCTGCCTGGAGAGAAAGCTTGGATCTCTACAGTACGTGCGAAATGCTCTCTTGTATGCTGGTGTACGGAGCAACGATTGGTTCTAGGGCTCATGCGACCCTTCCTGCTTTCTGATAGCGACGACAAACCTACCCAGTTCTTAGCGCTCGTGCTGTGTGATGCTACAATATGCAATATGACTCAGGTAACTTTACCAAACTCGAATATATAACTTCTTTGTGTAATTTATTTCACACACAGCGACCTGCATTAAAAACTAAAGAAAAACAACACAGTTTTCGTCAGAGTTTTCAGTACTCGTGGTATGAAAGGTTAGAAACACAATTATTTATTCATGGGCGAAGTTCAGCTCTACCACTTAACCTGCAAAACTAATGTATCATTAAGAAAGTTAATTTGTTCATTAATATCTAAATCCTTTATATTTTAATGGAAATGTTTAGCGTTCGTTGTAAGATTCTCCACATCAAATGATCTCTGAATGGCATTATTTTAAAATATTTATCAGGTTTTTTATGTCGCAACGTGATGTATGCCAGACAGTAGTCTGAATTACTAATCGGCACTGTTATGTTAGTAGAGTTTATGATAGGTGAATCATCCACCGACCTCTGTGGCAGAGTGGTTAACATGGGTATTCTTTGCGAGTGTCCCTTCAACTTCATCAATATCATCAAATCACTTATAATATTCATCTTCGCAATTAGCCAAAAGTGGCAGAAAAGCAAAGTAAAATAAAGTAAATCAATCTATAGTTAGATCATCCACAATAATAATGCATCTACTATTGTTCTATAAGCGCTTATGATTATGGTAGGTTTTTTAATGACTTGTGTCATGCCGAAAGGTTTCCTTGGTTAGCAGGTGTGCTGAGAGAAACAAAATATAATTTTGCTACACATGTACAGTCAGCTCAGAAAGAACTCCTTCATCTAATCTGATAAAGCTGTGTTACGCAAGGCAGTCCTGGCTAGTAAGAAAACATGTCCAAGGCCTCATTTCCATCCACACTGCCCGCCCACCTGCTTATCACTTAAACACAATTCAAACAAGAACTTGAATGGACTCGATCGACACAACCTACAGGAGGAAGGAGGAGGGGGTGTTTAGATTTGCTGATATTCACTGAGAAGCATGGATTTCCATTCGACAGTCAATGGCATTACGTAGTCGCTTTTCGATCTTGCCACCGAAGTTCCTGGGTTCTATTCACGGCCTGCACATGGATGTTTTTGTGAAGTTTGCTTTGTCAATTTAATTTAATTATTATCCTTGCTTATCGTCGTGTTAGCCAGAAGTGGTAGAAAAGTGACTCTATATAACCAAAAATACAAATACATTAGTGTTGCAGTTGCAGATATATTCACATATATTAATTTCACTTTGCGTGTGCCCACCTGTAAATATGTTCTGATTTTATTCATGTGTGCCAGCAACAATACATCAAGTATAACACTATTTTTTTTTTTACCTGAAAACAACTTCATGTGATCTACTAATTGAGACTTATCTACAGTTAATTACAGGATCATTTCACTGTAATGTCACCATACTAGGAAAAGAAGTGCGGCTTTACAAATGCAACACAGGAATGAATCTACGTGTATCTGTGGGAGTTAGGATTTCTATATGATAGTGACAAATGTGTCTCTCTGGTGTTTTTGAGTGCGTGTGAGTTTGCTCACACACGTAATCTTGATAAACTAAATATGCTGACCAAGGCAGTAATTTATTTTATTAAAAACATAAACTAAACGTAACGTTTCAACCTTACTGCCTTGGTCAGCATATTTAGTTTATCATAATCATGGAAACAAGGCTTAATGGTGTTACACGTAATCTCTTATATGAGTTGTGTCAGTTCAAAAACAGCATTTGACATGTTGATCTTGTTACAAAAAATATGTTTATTACAACTAATGTAGGGGAATTAGAGCCAAATTAAGATATCTGAAAACAAATGGACAATGTAATGCATTGCGAAGCCAGAGGTTAGAGGTTCGAAACATGGCCAGTCATGAATGTTTTTGCTATCGCCATTTCATGAATTTATCCTTGACTGGTTGATTTCATTTATTTTACGCTACATAACGAAATTTAATCAAAATTAGTTTATGTTAAGTTGCATTATATTCCATATATATACTTTGTTTATATGAAATTTTAAAATGTTTTTAATTGCAATTTTAACCACATATTAATTTTAATAAATACAGCAGCTAAATTCGTTTGTTTGGTTGTTGTTTAAGTCTACTTCTTATGCTGACAGACTAATCAGGGCTGGACTAACAGGTTAAAGTGAGACCCGAATCACTATGTGCCAGCACATATCGAAACCGAGCTCCTCGTTTATGAGGGACAATATTACAACTACAACATCGGAGAGGCCTGCATGTTAGTTGCTTGATAAACTTTTTACAATTTTTTCGTCGTGAAACGAATGTAATCGGGAAATCATTAGTGCTTTCTTCTTCTCTTTTTAAAAATATATTAACAGGCATTAGAAGACCTGAGTTATGTTTAAGAATTAGCAGGAGGGGTTCATGTCGATACTTTTTTGGTGCTAGGTATGAGAAAAGGGTCAGGGGGATTAAGACTGATTGATTGATTGCTTTTCTTTGTTTTGTCACTTTTCTGCCACTAATGGCTAACCACGAAGATGAAGATGAGTGACGATATGGTGAAATTGATGAAGGGACACTCTTAAAGAAAACTCATTCCCAGGTGGCCGGGAATCGAACCCGTGTACTTGGCGACGTAGTGTGCTCTGCTAACCACTCCTCCACGTATGTTAGCAGTGTGGGTAAAGAGTTTGACATGTGGGTTTGAAATTTCGATGAACGCGTGCATGTCTCTCTGCCCCCTAACTCACCCCCCCCCTCCCTCGTGCCCACACAACACACCACGATGAAGCATTCACACACCTGATAATTTTATATCACGGCGTGGGCATTGGTATCGCTCCCGCTCTCAAGTAAAGCAAGCGTATTGACTTGCAACTTATTAAAGGATGTCATCCAATGCAAGGAAAAAAGAAGAAAAGCTAATTTACTCTCGATATCCAGGAGTATTCACCTCAAACACGTGCACCTTACAGTAGTGCGATAAGAACCTGTGTCTGTTGCTCCAATCAGTGTTGCCTGTCTTGAGACCATAACCGTGGGTTTTTGTTTAGCCGAGGCTCGGTTCGGGAGGGGGAGGGTAAACGAGTACTTGATGAGGCGAGTGTACTATGTTTTGGGCAAAAGACTCCGAATGGTGTAAGGTGTTCTGAGTTGAACAACCTAATAAAAAAAAAAAAGCTCTAAAATACCAGTCTTCCAAACCTTAGTTGCATAGTGAGGCATCTCAATTACTAACTTTTAAATATGCATGGATCATGTTTTATCGGAAGCCGGCCGACTTCAGGCAAAAAAAACAAAAAACAATGAAATTGTACTTTCAAATAGACAATACTTATATTGAATAATCCCATAAGTAAACTATTAGATTAGAAAGGGCATAGCCATCCTTTGGACTTGGCGTTCCCACCAGAAATGCTCATGCTATGCCACTGTTAATTGTAATATTGTACAATGATGACCCTATATTTTGCTTATTACGACTTAATATTACTTACCCTTGTAAAAGTTCCTACGAAGCTATGGATGTCCTTCTGAGGCTTCTCTACATATACTGAAGCATTAATATCAAAAAGTTCTTGATCCGATTCCAATTTCTGCGTTGCTGGCACACCCAGTCGTAACTTCCAATCTGTCTCACCATCCAATTGGTCAGTCCTCACAAAAATTGCTCCCGTCTTTTCTGTTGTTCTCAACAGCACCAAATCAGCCGGAACTCGTTGGTCTTTATCAACTATCACTAGGTCACCCACACGAAGTTTGGAACTCGGAACTTTTATGGGGCCTTTTCGAGTCAGTTTTGTGTATCGTTGACTGTTCACTTCCTTATCTCTCTGGTGTCTCCTAAAATCGTCAACAGCTTCTCGACAGATTGTTACAGCAAGAACAAAACTCTAGGACGAAAAAAGGAAAGAATTATTAAATTGCAATTTTCAGGTAAATGATTTAGATGAGGGCTGAGCCGACACTTAGCCAGTGTTTTGATAGTTCGCGCGGGTCCCCAAAAATGACACATGACACCGTTATGGGGGGGGGGAGAAACTTAACACCCGTTTCTTTTTGTAATCTGATGAAATTTTTGAATCTTTTAAAGCAGAAAACTGGTAAATTGATGCTTAGAATTGAAGTGGAACACTCTCTCACTAATATTAATTAATATTTTGAACATCTTTTAATTATTACAATTTACAACCACCGATATCAGTACGGGTATCGGTTCAAAGTGGTATTAGCTCAACCCTAATTTAGACTACTAATCTTTTTCATGGATTTGTAAACAAAAATGTTCATAGAAATGCATGTGAAAAATTCAGGTTGCATTTTGGCTGCATGTAGTCAAGTTTTCACATGATTTTTCACTTTTTTTGCCTTAAAAAAATTATTGTTATCAGAGATATACAGGGTGGGCACAAAGTCGCTTCTCCAAGTATTTGATATCTTCATTTATTGGGGAAAGCAACTTTGTGCCACCCTGTATATCAGATGTCACATTTTGTTACTTCATCCCCATGAAGCAGAAATATTATCATGGATACTCTAAGAGAGAAGTTCAAATTTGGTGATTATACTGTGAATTATCAAATAAGGCCAATTTCTAATTTACTGCAACCTGGCCTTGAACTTGTGGCCATATTCTTGATGAGATCACTAGACATCAGATTTTAGATTTTTAACCTATTTTTTTCCTTTACAGGTATGCAAGAATTTCGTTAAAAAATACAACGACTGATGAAGTTTTATAGTGGTCAAAAAAAACTATTTTGCTTGTTAGAACCTATTTTAGGTTTATGCACCTAAATCAAGCCTTTTATTGGGTTTTTATATATTTTTAAAGGTTTTACAGGATTTTTGTGTCACACAGAGGCATTTGGTTTGTTTGGTTACAAAAAATTCAATGATGAACATGTTTGAAAAGGACTCTCTGTCGATTTTCCTTTCTCCAAGTGCATGGTGATTTTTCAAAGCTCTAAACAAAGCAAAATGTTTGGTGCCACTGTTACTTCCACAGTACAATCCAGTGGTCTGATCTGTGTGGTCTTGCTTACTTTTGCCTCACTTCGGTGCTTTGTGGCATTCCCGCCTTGTAAACTAACATATCAGAACTGAAGTTTGCACCACTGACTATGTTTTTGTTGAAATATTATTTTCAGCATATAAGATGATCCTCACAGACAAAATTGAGGAGTTTGACTGTGCATAACATGAAAAAAGATTGTTGCCTAACTATACGGCGAAGAGTGGATTTTAATAGCAAATTTCCAATGGCATGTTCTGCCATCGCCGTAGGGTTAGGCAACACACATAACGTTATACAAGATAGTGCGTATTTCAGGATATAGGTGTCCATTTTCATTGCTTGGGACTATACCTGATCATCATTTTTCAGGAATTTTGAACAATTTTAAGTTTTTTTGAACCTACTTCAGGATTTTCTGAACGTGACTTAAGATCTTTAGGACCTATTTTAGGATTCTTAGAACCTATTTTAGGGTTTTTCGAACCTATTTTAGGATTTTTAGAGCCTATTTCAGGAACCTAAATGCACACTTTTTAGAACCTAAAAATCCGAGGTCTCGACATAACTATGCAGCAGTGTAAAAATTATGCTGCAAATTAATAACAGTTTTTTTTTTTTTGTAATGGATCAGCAAAGTTGAAAGATAATAATAGATAATCAGCAAATTATATTTCCACAATTAGTGCTTTGGTAGACCTACTTTGACTAATGCCTTATACAAATATCCCAACTTGGGCCGAGCCAGTGGTATCAGCAACGGAAAGTATATCGGTTGGAATTTATTTACTGATACCAGCCGATAGTTTATCGACATTTTGGTCTATCATGGGGTCTGCAAAAATACCACGTGACAATTTCGGAGAGTCTAATTATCCTGGAAATTATGCAAAATTCAAACTTTCCTTTTATGTTGCATCAATTAGAATGAAAAACTGGATTTTGTTATTACATACATCTCTTTTAATATTCTGATGTAATTCTTGAATATTTTAATGCAAATTTCTTCGTAAGTTGATGCATATAATTGGTGAAGCAAATTTACAAACTATACTCCTCACAAAAAGTTTGGAATATTGTTATATTATGCATTAGGTGATTGGCACAGCCTTGGAATGCAACTACATATGGTATCCATCTGTCTGCTGGACGTTCTTGTGTTTTCGCCTACATATGCCTATTACCTATTGCCTAATATAAAAATATTCAAAACTTTTTGTGAGGAGCATAATATTGATCAATATTTTGACCAACTTTTAAATATTACAATTCCCAAGTATCGGTATCAGTAACGGTGGGAATGGTACGAGTAATCCCAACACACATGACAATTTTAGACATCAAATTATTATTATTAATGTGATTATAGCTACAGTAGAATAGGCAAGACAAGAAACACCTCGCGGCCTCACGCCCAAGCCATACGTAGGGGATGGACGCACAGAAGCAGGGTTGGCAGTGCATACGGACCAAACTGTCTACGCAGAACGAGAACACAAGAAAAGTAAGCAAGAAGATCTGGGTGGCATGGCGGTAAACGCACAACGGAATGACCGTGTTCTGCTAAGATGGAATCAATTTTGAACATCTTCAAACGGGGTTTGTTTATTTTCACCAATGAATACAATTCTGGTTTGAACATGTGTGGGTCAAAGGGGGTGGTGTTTTGAACGAGCCACTGAATCATAATGTCTTTTCGGGAGGAGAAAGAAGGCGTAGGATTTATTTGTACGTTATGGCATGAGGCGTTGTCAACAACAACCACACTGTTTGGTGTCAAATTTGGGATCAACTTCTCTCATAGCCACTTCTCAAAAATTTTGGGGCCGGACCCTGTGGCTGAGTGGTTATCACATGGCACTGCGACGCCAAGGGTCCCGGGTTCGAATCCCGCTCGGGCATGGTTGTTTGTTAATGTCCATTCATCAATTTAATCATTTCATCACCCATCCCCATCTTCGCAAATTAGCCAAGAGGCAATAAACGCGAAGTAAAATAAAATATATCAAATAAAAAAAAATCAAATCAAAATTTTGGGCATTCATATCATGGTGGTAATCGCCAAAAATTTTCCAGATTTGAACATTAACCGCCAGCATTTGCCCTTTAGACACCGGTGCTTTGACAGCAGCTGCGGTTCCATCCACTCAAGCTTCTTTCTTTATTGTCGAGCTGTGAAAATAAGCCTCGTCAACATAAACAATGGGTCGCCCTTGTCGACGAAAGATTTTTATGGCTTTGAGGTAAGATGAACGTAAACTTCTTATTTCGTCCTTTTCTATAAGCAATTGTTTATTATTTTCTGCGCTTTCCTACTTAAACTCTAGGTCACGTATTATCTTGCGCACACACCAGACGCAGCCTTGGAACTCTATTCTTTGTTTCAAAACCCTTCGGATACCTTCCCCGTCCGTAAGATGAAATTCGAGCACAACACGCCTAACAACACACTTATCGAACTCGTGCATATCACTTTTGATTTTTTGGCGAGGTCGTGTTTTATGCGTATGGAAGTGTTTCTTCAACGTAGTGCATGCTTTACTTTCTATTAGTACAATTCTTCTCACACTGCTGAATGAAACACCACATGTGCGAGCCACCCTCCTTTGCAACTGGTTTTCGGACATACGAACTCCCACCTCGTCTTCATAAATGCATTGACATTATATACAATTTCTCGCGCTTGGCTGTGGATATCTTTCTGTCCACCGAGTTTACTTGCTTTCTCTGAACTGCAAGCTTCCATGCACACAAAATCACACACACACTTTAAATGAAGACAAGGAAGTCAATCACGTTGTTTCTCGGTGCTCACACAACATTTATGACGTTCGGCAACCCTGCCTAAGGGAAGTTCGAGCATGCGCTTGCCGCGTTTCCGTCCCAGCACACCGGTAGGAGAGTTTCTTGTCTCACCTCTTGTACTGTAACACAGACAATCTGCAAGATCATATTAATAATAATAGTTAGGGATGGGACTGATTAATCGGTAGTCAATCAGTATTTGGCAATATAGGCATATCGGTGTATCGGTATCCTATCCGATATATTGATAAATATCTGATAATTTAGTGCAAAATTCTGCCATTTTGTTGTAATTTTTATAGATAATCTCCATGCCCTACTTTCTAAAAAAGTAAATGTCTAAATATGCAATTTCCTTTGCACTGCGGTCACCTTGAACACACATTCATTAAGGAGGTCAATGATACATTCAGGTTCTTCAAGGAGCATTTCTAATTTTATATCGGATCGGTAGAATATCGGTTATCAGTAGAGCCCGGAAGTTTGGCCAAATGCCTTTTATCTACTGCATATATTGATAAAATTTTTCCGGATATACGTTTTTTATGTTGTTTCGAATGTTTTAGAAGCCTTTTCATTTTGCCTATTTTGCCTATTTGGGACCCCACTGCCTATTTTTAATTATAATGCCCTCTTTTGCCTTTTTCAATGAAATTTGAACATTTTTTTAAAAAAATGTGGAAATAAATTATTTTTCTCCCAAAAAACGTTTTTGGCATTTAGTTTTCTTCCGTTTATTATGTGAATAATTTTCGCCTTATTTAAGTAATATTGAACTCACGTATGTTTCAACATTGCTGAAGGAGAAAAGTGTGTTTAAAAAGAAATAGTATTTCATGCTGAGTTAAGATATTGCCTTTCCGTTAACATGTCCTTGTGAATGATTGACTGCTGAAAACCTGTTGCAGAACACCTGCACAATTACGTCATCGCGTCCAGCGTCCGTGTCAGGAGGTTATTGACAAGAAACAGCACTAATGCCCAAGGGCCTTTGCATGGATTCCAAAATCAAGTTCTCTATCTTTAGTTCAGTTCTGCACTTTGGAAGGAAAGGATCGTGTAGTTGTCATCATGCCGAAATTTAGTGTGCTATTAAGTGGTAAGTTACATGGTTACGTGCATGAATTTTATGACAGTTGTATCATGTGATTAATTTTGTACTCGACTGTATTGAGGTAGGAACGTCGCTGTGACGTGGTAGACTACCTCAGAGCTCCTCATGCCTCGTGGCTCGAGCGAGGTGGAAAGGGGGCGGTGCTAGCAGTTGAAACGGCAGATCGCTTGACGTCGGACTGGGAATCGAGCAGTGCCTTGACGTTTGTACGGGGTGTAATACCTGCAATTACGTATTCGTATTGAATAAAGAGTAAGTAAAAGGAAACTGATTCTTATTACTTCCCGTCGTCATAAGTATGGCGCACGAACAGGAGGACTCGATCGTCTACGTCGTTAGAATCTGGTTGTAGCTGTTAGATGGAAGAATTCAACTTTTTCGTCTGTGATGTTGGAACGTAAAGTACTGAACTTTTTCTATGTGGAAAAGAAGAATGACGAATAACTTTATCGCGCTGTGATTGTAGCACCGAAACTATAAAATAGTTGTACTGAATACTGCGACTAAAATTCTTAGCTAGCAGTAACGGAAATTGAAAATGGCTACAAAAAAGGAATTGGAGTTTCTCTTTAAACAATTTGAAGCTAGACTCGCGGAACAAGTTAGTAGTGTGAAAGCTGATATTAACAGTGTTGAAAGTAACGTCAAAGCGGATATTAATAGTGTTGAGGCCAGTGTAAGTAATGTAGGCACCAGCATAGGTCTCTTAAGGCAAGACTTCGAATTATTGGAAGCACGAGTCGAAAAGAAAGTGTCTGATAATTTGGTCGAAACAAAGGAATGCGCCCATGAACTAAAGGAACAAGTGGTCAACTTGAGCACGAAATTGGAAGAAAAGATAAACGAGGTTTCTGTTACGTGTGTAAATCAACATAAAAAATTGAGAGAGGTTTTCGATTCTCATGTAAAACAGGTAGAAAATGAATGCGTAGAAATTAAGAAAACACTCGAAATAAATCAAAAGAAGTTTGAAAGTTTAGTCAACCTTGTACATGGAAATGAAAGTAGTATGAAGGAGTTGTTTAATAACATTTGTGGACATGAAGTTGCTATTGATGAGTTGAATAGTAAATTTAACGAAATTAGTGTTAAGTCTGGACAAACTATTCAAGATCTAAACTTGAGCGTTCAAACCGTTCAACAGAAAATATCTAGTAATGACATTACTGTTAAGGGTTGCTTACAACAACTTACAGAGATTACTAACAAATATGAGGTTCTAGATGATAAGCTGGAGAATATTCGGTATCAAGTTAGAGATTTAACGAATGATTTTTCCATTTTAAGAGTAAGTGCTGAACCGGTAAAATCTTCTTTAGGATTAGAAACTAGAGTACAAGGCTTAGTTAGTCCTGATGTTCCTAGATTGTCTGAACAGCAAAGGGAAGCAAGGAAAGCTTCTTTACCCATTGAAAAAACTGAATATATCACGTTTAGAAAACAAAGACCATTACGTAAAGGAGAATCTGATTCAGATGTAAAATCTTCTAACTCTGAAACTAAAGTTCAGTTAAGGGGGCTTAAACGTAAATCTGTAAGTAGCTATAAGACAGGTAGAGTTACAAAAAGCATGTCAAGAGATAAATTTCATGATAGTAGTTCGGAAAGTGGAACTGATCACAAAAGTAGTAGTTACAGAAGGAAGTTTGTACCTAGTACACTTAAGTACTCTGATCTAGATAGGTTACCTAAATTTACTGCAACTAGGATGGATTATTTAGCGTCACAATTTCTTCAAGAGGTTGAGGATCGCTTGGATATGTTAAATGTTCCCAAAAAAGATTACATGAAGTATGTACCAATGCTTTTGAAAGGTGTTGCTAAAAATTGGTTCTCTCAGGAGAAACTACACATTGTAGATTATAGTTCTTTTAAGGTTCTTTTCCTTAATGCCTTTGAAAGTGCATCGTGGAAGTCAACATGTCTTGCAAATGTCTTGTGCAAGAGATACAGCAAAGAAAGTAGACAAACTCTGTTAAATTATTTCTGGTCACAGATTAATTTACTTAATTCCATTCAGCCAGACATGCCAGAACAGCAAAAAACTATTTTAGTAGCCCAACAGTTACCAAATAGAGTTAGAGAAGCAATCTTAAATCAACCTAATATTAGTCTTGGTACAGCTGCGGAATTGGTTGCGCGTCATGAAGCTCTGTATGCAAGTGCTGAAGGTGAAAGTAGGAGAGATGGAAGGCCTGTTGGTATTAGACAAGTACAAGTTGTTAATGAAACTAAAAGAAATAATCAATCTAGAGTAAGCAATATGCAAAATTCTAACGCAAGCCATGAGACTAATGTAAGGAATTCTGGTAATTTCAGAAGATATGCCACTGATAATAATAGTAGTAATGATAGTAGATCTGGTCAAAGATCTTGGAGAGTAAACCGTTTTCCATATTCTGGTAATAACTATAGAAACAGTAACTTTCGAGGTAGATACAATTATAGTAACCAAAATCGTATAAATGCTGATAATAGTAGACCTAGGTATAGAAATACTAGTCCAAACACTGTGTCACACGATGATGTTCAAAACAATCCTCAAAGAAGTGAACCTAGATCTAGTACTAGGGAAGAAATAGAAAATGGTAATGGTGGGTCTTCACTTAGGGTGAATGCGCCCTGGTTTGTGCCTGAACAACCTTTAAACTAGATAGTGAGTCTATTGTTATTGTGACACAGAATAGCATAGACGAAGATGAGAATATTGTGTCAGTAGCCAATCTTAATACTGAAGATTTAAGAAACAAACTTTGTAATGAAAATTCTAGTAAAGCAAACTGTGAATCATGCCTTAAAAATGTATGTAGGGTAGATATTAATTTTTATGAAGACTTGTTAGAAGATGAAGCGAAATATAGTTCTAATAACTTAATGTTACCTGTAAACCTCAGGAACAAAGTCAAGAATACAACTTCTATCTTTGCAAATATTAATGGGATAGAGAGTAAATGCTTAGTAGATAGTGGTAGTGACATTTGTTTGATGTCAGCGAACAAATGGAAAAGTATTACTAGCGAAGTCACCAGACCTAAATTAGAGCCAATAGAAGATATTATTTTGGTTGACTATTCTGGAAAAAGAAAACAGAAAGTACTTGGAAAATTTTGTGTGGATATAGAAATTGAAGATATTATGTTTTTTGTTCAGTTTGTTGTCGTCAAAGATTTGACAGTAGAAATTCTTTTAGGTTTAGATTTTTTGTATAATGTAGAGGCTCTTGTAAACTTCAAGGAAAATTCTTTATTGTTGCACACCAAACAAGGTGAAAGGTTAGTTAAATTATTACCTATATCTTGTCCAACTTTTGATGTGAGTGAAGAGGCAGAGAGTAGTTGTCTTAATGTAACCCAAAAGTCAAAAGAGGAAATAACTGTTGCTAGTGTAGAAGATCTTAAATTAAAAGCTATGCAAGCTGAAATACTCGATGAAGATGAAAAGAAGCAACTGTTTGACTTGTTACTTGAATTTAGGATGTTGTTTGATGAAAAACCTGGTTTATGTACTAAATATGAACATCATATTGAATTAGATACAACAGAACCTTTAGTTTCTAAGCCATATCGAATACCTTATCATTACAGACAAAATGTTAGAGATCATATTCAAAAATTACTTGAGTGGGACATTATAGAACTTTCTGATTCACCTTATTTAAATCCACTAGTAATAGTTCCTAAGTCTGATAGAAGTGTAAGGGTATGTACTGACTTCAGGAATATTAATCAACACCAAAAAGTTAGTCAAATTAGACCAATTAATATTGAAGAGGCATTACAAGGATTTGTTGGTAGACCATATGTATCACTGATCGATATGTCCTCTGGATTTCACCAGATTTTGTTGTCGGAGTCATCTAAAAAGTATACTGCATTTTTGTTTGAAGGTAGACAATACCAATACAAACGTTTAGTATTTGGTACATGTAATGGAGTACAAGCATTTACGATGGCAATGACCAAGGTATTAGGCGACATTCTGTCAGAGAATGTTATCATTTATGTTGATGATTTATGCATTAGAAGTGAATCTTTAGAAAGTCACATAGAACATTTAAGAAGTGTATTTTCTAAATTAAGAGAGTCTGGTATGACTGTACGTCTCAAAAAGACATTCCTCTGTAAAGAAAAGTTATTGTACTTGGGTCACATTATTGACAAAACAGGTATAAGAGTAAATCCAGAAAGAGTAGAGGCTATTCTCAACCTTCCTACTCCGAAGGATGTATAGACACTTCAAAAAATAATAGGTTGTTTCTCTTGGATGAGAAGATTCATTCCAAACTTTGCTACCATATGTGCACCTTTATATGAATTGTTAAGGAAAGGTAAGAAATGGATATGGACTAAGAAGGAACAAGAGAGTTTTGATTTGCTCAAACAAGAAATTTCTAATGATGCTAAACTATTTCATCCTGATCTTAATCAAAGGTTTTATGTCCAGGGAGATGCTTCCTTACTTGGCATCGGAGGATATTTGTATCAAATAATTGATGGCGAGAAAAGAATAATAAGTTATGTAAGTCGTACACTGAAAGGTTATGAGAAACAATACACCATAACCGAGCTAGAATGTTTAAGTCTTTTATTTTGTATTGAGAAATGTAATCAATATCTTTTGGGTAAAGAATTTACTTTAGTTTGTGATCATAAGTGTCTCACTTGGCTGAACCATTCGAAGAATTGGAACCCTCGCTTATTGCGTTGGTCCCTTCAACTTCAAAAATACCAGTTCATTGTAGAATACTGCAAAGGATCTGACAATGGCCTAGCGGACTTATTGTCCAGACAATTTTCAGAGTCAGAGCCGATTTTGATGCACATCAACAATAATGTAAGGTTTAAAAATGAAGTATTGGATATACCTGTAGAGTTGTTAGTCCAAGAACAGTACAATGATAAGTTATTTCAACCTATTATTGATTATTTGAACAATTGTGAAAGTGTAAGTGTAAGTTTACCTCAAAGGTGTAGAAATTGGAAAAAGTTTTATAAAGTATGCAATGGAATTTTGATGATAAGAGATTTTCACTTTGAGAACATCTGGAAAATATGTATACCTCAATCTTTAGTTTCTGTAATACTGAGGAATTATCATGACAGTATGGG
Organism: Lepisma saccharinum; assembly: GCF_977018435.1. Classification (NCBI taxonomy): domain Eukaryota; kingdom Metazoa; phylum Arthropoda; class Insecta; order Zygentoma; family Lepismatidae; genus Lepisma; species Lepisma saccharinum. The sequence continues at coordinate 8,103,194 of NC_139255.1, forward strand.
CCACTTTGGTTGTGAAAAGGTACTCAGAAGAGTTAGGAAACTGTACTTTTGGCCTGGTATGAAAAGGTATTCTGAGTTAGATCAAAGATTGTGAACTATGTATGAGAACGAAGCCGAGTAGACATCCGCCCAAGGGCATATTCCAACAACATTGTAACCAAGGTGAAACTATTTTGTTTTTAGATATACAAGGACCATTAATTAAAGGTTCGCAAGGAGAAAGGTTTCTTCTAACCTTACAAGATGCTAACACTAAATATCTGTTCGCTTATCCAATGAGGTCAAGTACAGCCAACAGTATTGTAAAAGCCTTGCTAGAAGGATATGTCAGGCATTTTGGCATTCCACACAGGTTGGTTAGTGATAACGCCACGGTGTTTCATTCTAACAAATATGTGGACACTTTAACAAGCTTAGGTATAAAATTGGCGTATACCCCAATATATCACCCTAGTTCTAATTTAGTTGAGAGAATTCATTCCGAACTCAACCGGCTTATGCGTGTTTTTTGTAAAAACAAACACAAAGAGTGGCCAAAATATATAGATGTAGTGGTAAGCTTATTAAATGATAGTGTACACACACAGCTAGGATTTGCTCCCTCAGAGTTACAACTAAACAGAGATCTTAACTCATGTATTTTGAATCATTTTAATTTACCGCCTAATGAAATTTCTCTGTGGAAAGACAAACTATACATGGCTTTTGTAAAAGGTTTCCAAGCAAGGAAGAAAAAAAATGACAAGTACAACTTACAACAAGAAAATAGACCTGAAGTTAAAATAAAAGACCTGGTATTTGTAAAAACACATTATCTTAGCAGCCTCCTAGAAAATCGCACTAAAAAGTACTGTGAGGTCTATGAAGGCCCGTATATGGTAATTGACAAACAAGCAACTAATGTATACATTGTAATAGATTTGAAAACTGGCAATATCAGTGGTAACCATCATAGTGATAATCTAAAAATCTGGAATTGTACCGTTGAAAAGAGAAGTTGTTATTTAAGCCAATTGGAAAAACTAAATCCAAAATTGTACAAACATTTGTTTTGGGTAGATCAAAGAAAGATTTAGATTTTGTTTCAAATTATTTATATTTATTCGCTATTTTTATATTTTCTTTAACATAAATGTTGTTGTATTGATTATATCCAGTATATTTGATCATGATGTATACCAGTTTAACTGTAACTACACAAAGTATGAGTGTAGATAACATAACGATGTGTAAATTATAAATGGGTATTTTATTTTGTAAAAATTTCACTTGAAGGAAATTTTTCTCCCAAGAGAGGGGAGTTATGACAGTTGTATCATGTGATTAATTTTGTACTCGACTGTATTGAGGTAGGAACGTCGCTGTGACGTGGTAGACTACCTCAGAGCTCCTCATGCCTCGTGGCTCGAGCGAGGTGGAAAGGGGGCGGTGCTAGCAGTTGAAACGGCAGATCGCTTGACGTCGGACTGGGAATCGAGCAGTGCCTTGACGTTTGTACGGGGTGTAATACCTGCAATTACGTATTCGTATTGAATAAAGAGTAAGTAAAAGGAAACTGATTCTTATTACTTCCCGTCGTCATAATTTGGTGAAAGGACATTTTTGACAGATGGTACTATTCTTCTCTGCAAGATATGTGAAAAAACATTCAACCATGAGAAAAAATACTTTATATCTCAGCATGTGTCAACAGCAAAACATAAATCTGCAGTTGCCAAAAAGGTTGGACAGAAGAAGATATCCCTAATTTCAACAGTGGGCACTTCATCCAACAGGCAATCTCAGTTTTCTCTTGAACTGTACAAAGCTTTCATGGAAGCAGGGATACCTTTCTGGAAAGTGGAAAACAAGTCACTGAGGAAATTCCTGGAGAAATACACTAAAGAAACGGTGCCGTCGGAATCAACGCTGCGGAAAACATATTTAAGCATCTGCTACGAAGAAGCTCTGCAAAGAATTCGTGCTGAAGTTGGTGGAAAGAAGGTTTGGATTTAAACAGATGAAAGTACTGACGGTATGAGATGCTGAATAGCCTACGTCATCATATGAACTATGGAACCAACATGCGGAGAATCCTCGCCATTTCTTCTCACGTCAGAACAACTAGAGAGAGCCAATGGTTGGTCAATAGCTCAGTTATTCTCAAATTCCCTACTTCTGCTCTGGCCAGATGGTGTACATCATGATGACATGTTACTTTTTATCAGTGATGCAGCTCCCTATATAAAGAAGGCTGCCATAGCATTGAAAATTCTCTTCCCGAACATGCTTCATATCACATGTGTAGCCCACACAATGCACAGAATCGCCGAAAAAGAGAGTGTTGCACCCAGAAGTGGACAGGTTGATTTCGAACACAAAGAATATATTTCTGAAATCTCCCTCTCGAACCCGAACATTTCAGGAAGTTGCACCTGAGCTTAGTTTACCTCCGCAACCAGTCTTGACGAGATGGGGAACCTGGATATCAGCAGCTATATATTATGCTAACCACCTTGAAAAAATCAGTGAGGTGATCGATGCTCTTCCAGAAAATGAAGAGGCTTCAATTCGTGAAGTGAAAAAACTCCTGTGCTATTCAGAACTGAAGAATGAACTGTCGTTTATTTTTGCACATTATGGTGCATTGCCAGAGACAATTACAAAGCTAGAAAAAAGAGGTGAGAGTCTTGTAGCATCTATGAAAATCTTCGAGGAATCTATGCAGCAGATGATGGAAGTGTCAGGAGAAAAGGGGTCAGCTGTTGTGGAAAAGTGCAAATGGGTAGTGAGTGCAAATAATGACTTGAAACAATTGAAAACAATTTGTGATATTCTAAAAGGTGAAAATGCTGTTATCGAAATGACTCCAGCTACATTTGCTTGTTTTATGTATGCTTCATTAACATTTTGCCAGAAATTATAGATAAAATAAGTGACTTTCAAATGTGCCTTTTTCAGTTTATTTTGCCTTTTTTCCCATTTTTAGTGCCTATTTTCCACATTATAAATGTCTTTTTGCCTGCCTATTTTAACGAAAATAAATGCCTGAACTTCCGGGCTCTAGTTATCAGTATCGGTAAATTTTATATCGATACTTTATCGGTATCGGCCAAAATTTGATATCGGCCCATTCCTAATAATAGTATTAATAACACAATAATAAGCTGCTTTCCACATTTCATCCAATGGGCTCATGAAGTATATATCACATCAAAATGTAATAATTTTCAAGAACTTCTTGTAATGAGAGTATTGTGCATAAAATCTTTCAAGCATCATGGTTCTGCTAACAAATATAAGATTTGTTTATTTGCAAATAAATAAATGTCATAATAGTTTTTCTTGTATGTACGCATTGCTTGCATTGTAGAATTATTTTCCTGTAGTTTCATTCAAAAAATTAAAATAAATGTCTGATGAAAGGAGTGTGTGTTCTCCTGAAACGTCACAAAGAAAACTGTTTTCTTATGCTTGTAATAACCGTAAACTACAGGAAAATAATAAATGTCATGAAAGATAAATAACCATAATGAAGTAACAGAGTTCAGGAATAAAATTTTCCTCATTGTCATTTTGATGACTTCATTACACACAAACGAGGCATTTTACATTCAGGAATGAATGTGGTATCCATACTCCAAAGGCCATGTTCTCTGCCAGTAATCCGACCACACTATAATACCATACACAATCTGATAGACAACCATGAAATTTCAATATAAACTCACCAAAGGTCCCCAGTATGTGTAGAGATAGCCAATCCTAATATCTGGGACAAACTGACTTGTTGCCATTATCAAAAAATAAAGGTTTAGGAAAAATTTAAATTGCTGGAAGAGCACCTGAAAAGAAAAAAATATTTGTCAATTATGTACAGAAGCAATTCTACTCAAATATAAATTTGTCTGTTAACACGTGAAATGAATGGTAAAATAACGGGATACATACTGCCTGAATGTTATAATTTAGTTTCACATTAAAGCAGAAAATAACGTTTGCAAAAAATAACTCAAATAACTGAAGATATAGCTTCTAATTCCTTTTAAGTGCAGGAAAGCTACTACAGGTAGGTACAACTGAACTTCAATACTTGGTATTCACCAATTACCATACATCTCTCAATGCAAGACGACTCCCCATTTTTCAACAAGGGATTACAGAAAAACTATTTTCAAAACCTACAAATGGTTACCTTATTAAAAGTAACTGAAGGAGACAATAAAAGTACCAGTACACAAAAAATAAAATCAGATGCAGACATCCCTTAGTCAGATACAGATCCCACTTAGTCCTCCTCTGTGAAATGGTCCACAGAATCTGCAGTGGTGTGGCAGAGGATAGAGTTAGAACTTAATGCAAGGTCATGGTTCTGTTCTAGGGCTGAGCTGATACCGATCGGTATACCGGAGGTATCGGCCTCAGTGAGTATTGGTTGGTTTTCTTTGGCCAATACCATCCGATACCAAAGATTTTCAGTGGCTAGAAGAGCGGGCAAAGGCAACAGCTCGTCTCAACATTTGTACTTTTTAAAAGTTCGTTCATCCTTCCTTGTGACAGATTGGGAGACCAGCACAGGATGTTCCATAGATTTTCCTAGAAACACTGGATAAAACCTCACCGTCCTGGGAAACAGATGGCAAGATCAAAGGCATGGGTAAGTGAATGCTGAATATAAACGTGACCATAAGGGCATGGAACTGGTTAGTTAATGCTGTGGGAAATAAACCATTCATTGCCAATTGCTTGAAGCTCGTGGTGGTAAGATAGGTGAATGTTTTTAACCCTCCGCCGCACCAATGCCGGGTCAGGTAGTTGCAGAGTTCTTGGAAAAGAGGGATGAAGGCAGGCACATATTCAAAGGGGGGAAAGTTTTAGGTTTACACTAGATAAAATGAGTTTTTTTGTTTCTTGTGGTGTGAAATAAAATAATGTGACAATAATTTAAGGAGAGAAATAATTATCGAGGCAAGACGGAGAATGTTCTGTAACCCTGTTATTGATAATAGCACGTATCCAAGATGGGGCACAGGGGGCTCGACATCTCCCCAGGAAATTTTTCAGTTTACGTTAGATAAAATTAGGTTTTTGGCTTCTTGAATAATGTGAAAATAATGTAAGGAGAGAAATAATTATCGAGGCAAGACGGAGCATGTTTTATACCCCTGTTATTGTTAATAGCACGTATCCAAGGTGGGGATGAGGTGGCTCAAGCCCCCACCACCCCTCAGGAATTTTTTCAATTTACACTAGATAAAATTAGATTTTTGGCATCTTGAATAATGTGAAAATAATAAATTTATAAATCTGAGAGAAATAATTATCGAGACAAAACGGAGTGTTCTATAACCTTATTATTGTCAATAGCATGTATCCAAGGTGGGAATCAGGAGGCTCGAGCCCCCCTTCAGGATTTTTTTCTGTTTACACTAGATAAAATTAGAATTTTGGCTTCTTGAATAATGTGATGATAATTTGGGAGAAATAATAATCGACAAGACGGAGAATGTTCTATAGCCCTGTTATTGTTAATAACACGTATCCAAGGTGGGGTTGAGGTGGCTCGAGCAGCCCCCCCCCCCCAGGATTTTTTTTATTTTACACTAGATAAAATTAGGTTTTTGGCTTTTTGAATAATGTGACGATAATTTAAGGAGATACACAATTATCGAGGCAAGACGGAGAATGTTCTATAACCCTGTTGTTCATAATATTGCACATAAACTTTTCTTGCGCTTTCGGTGTTGTCGCAGCGCACTTGAGCACTATGTAGAGACTTGTCAGCATTTGGAAGCTGCACAACAAAGGTAGCGCCACACGTAGGGCGATTCGTTGTAATTTCTAATCTCTGGAAGGTGGGAGAGGGTACGTTCTTGAATGAGAGAAGGAGTCAACTACTGGCGATATTAACGAATCGTTTTATCTGCAGAACGTTCTAGAATATAATGAGAATATAAATACGCGGATTCAATTTTTCGGTTGATCTGTACAAAGAATCGGTCAATGAGATTTCAGAGGTAAGTGTGACAATTCATACAGTCAATTGGCGATCAGATCAGTCAGCGTCCTCTGATTGCTTTAGAAGATATAGTGATTCGAAAATGAAGACATTGACGACAGCAGAACTTCCTGGGCCTCAGTGTAGTGCTAGTTCGGTTCGAGGGCCGAAGAGATCAAGGCCTGCCTGCCTCTCTCTCTCTCTCTCTCAAGTTAATATTTCAGCAGTACCGGATATTGGAGTGGTTTATTAAAACAGAATTAAGCTGCATGCATCAGCTGAAAATCAAAGTTTTGAGTGATGATTTACTTTTGGAAGAACAATTTCGTATATGCAGTCCGAGAATTTCATGCTATATAAAATACTTTTGTTTAAGCCTACTGGGTTCGAAATACATTCAAACACTTAACTACCATAAAAAGACAGCCGAAAATTTTATGAATGTCGAGAAAAGAAAGCAGGAAGATGTTGCATATGTAGACATTTTAGGTGGAAATTGCAGGCTCTACCAGGACCCAAATCAGGGCTCTACCAACTGAGCCAGAGTCACCTAGCCATTCTTGACTTCAACCGATTTTTCGTTAAAATGTCTACATAGTACATGTCCTGTGTATATCAAATCATAAGGTGCTGCCTGTATAGTGAACAAGCACGAAAATATAGGAGAGAGAAGAAAACTGTGGAGCATTCCCACCGGTTGAGGAGAATTTTTTTCTGTGGTCAACAAGAGCTACTACTTCAAGGTGACAATGACAGTGGCCTAACAAGGGAGATTTCACACCGTGTCGCCTGAAGATTAGGTTTGTGCTGCCTTTTGTGTCGCTACGGTGTGAAACATTGCTGTTCATTGACCCATTCCAATCGACATGTATCGCGTGTCCCTTTGGTCTGAAACCTTCCTAAGTCTTGAAAATCCAAGTCACAAGGATAGAAAATTAGGTCCTTGTTAAGGTTAGGTGTGAAGGCAGGCAGACGACAGCATTCTAAAGGATCATATCCAAACCTGTAGGAAGAACGCATCTAACTTCAATCTCCAATACGGAATGATAAAAACTTCTGGTGAGTTGATTTTAAAAAATGTGTCCGAGATAAAGAGAGGCGTGCCCAGGATTTTCTGAAGAGAGAGGGGTTACACATACTATTTTTAGTGGTCAGTCCTGATTTTGCCATTTTCCCCCTGTTTTTGACGTTCCTCTTTTTTTCTAAAAAAAAAAAAAAAGGAATACTGAGTCAAATGGGGTTATGTCATCACCAACCCTCCCTTGGGCACGTCACTGGAGATAAATGAGTAAGCATTTGATCATACTGGGAGACGAAACATTAGATGTGTTGGGAACGGAAGTGTTTTCACGGTGCATTAATTGTTTCCTGATCCACCTGTATTCGAGAAGACTTCCTTTGTTTCGAGTCGATATATGACAAGACAGCGGAAGCTGTGACAGGCATTTTTTGAACACTTGTAAGTGCTAAGGCCTGAATCTGAACAATTTGGTGGTATTCTGCTTTTACAAGAGCTGCAAACATGCGGAGGACAAGACACATTAGTGGTGTTCAGGCTCGAATCAGAGAGAAATATTCGAGAGCTGTCTGCGTCCAGTTTGCAGCCCACAATTTGAATCTCGCGTTGTCGAGTGGATTGTCCATACCGTGCATGTGTAACAGCTTCGTAAAAACACTCAAAGACACCATAGATGTTTTGATTCCTGATATGAAGAAATGGACAAACACACCTACTGAGATGCTACCGGCAAACGATGTTAATGGATGGGAACAGAGGAGTAGAGTGTAAAAAATGTTCTGATTTCACGTTCTGATTAAAATGACAGTCTTACAGTGGCTACGATTTAAGGGATATTTGCTCCCCATTTTTTTGCCTCAACATTATGGCCTCTTAATTTTAAACCTTGTCTACCAAGAGAAAGTAAACTTTCCTTGCAACACCCTCCGAACCCCCCCCCCCCCCCCCCCGGTTTGGAACGCAATTGCCACCATTGGTCTTGAGGTTCTTACTATACCCCTTAAAAATGGTGTTGAGCCCCCCCCGAAAGGAATTCCTGGATACGTGCCTGGATGAAGGTCACTGTGAAATTAGCTTTGTATCCTCTACACTTCTGTCTTAAGTGAGACTGTCCGTATCGACCAATGATTGATATATATTTCCGCCGAAAACTGGACCCCCGTGCGGAGTGGTTAGCACATTGCGCTACAACGACAGGGTTCGAATCCCGGACTGGGCATGGATGCTTGGAAGTGTCCATTCATCAATTTCATCATATCATCACTCATCCCCATCTTCGCAAATTAGCCAAAAGTGGCACAAAAAGTGAAGTAAAATAAAGCAAATCAATCAATCACTATTTCCATAGAGATTAGATTGAGAACGTACGGTTTTGAATGACAGTACTAAGAAAGATAAGCTAATCGGGATTGGACCTACATTATAAAGTGGGACTGTACCACTATGTGCCCTCACTGAGTATCGAACCCACGACCTATTGATTACAAGGCGATGGTGACACCATCGGAGGGGTCCCTCTAAAGATTTATGTACACCACTACTGGTGTACAACACAAACCTGGCAACCCTGGCAGACCCATTGTGTCCAGCTATAACTCACCTACAGAACGAATCTCAGCCTTTGTTGACTCCCATCTCCAGCCTCTTGTGAAAGCTCTGCCCTCCTACCTCCGTGACACCAACCACTTCCTCCAGAAAATCAGCACCCTCCCATCATTGCCCCCAAATACCATCCTTGCCACCATTGATGTCACTTCCCTCTACACCAACATACCTCACTCCCATGGCCTCCGCTCCATAGAATTCTATCTCAATAGCAGACCCAAACCTCACAACCCCAGCACCAACTTCCTGACCCACCTAGCCCACCTTGTCCTCACTTGTAACAACTTCACCTTTGAAAACCAAAATTTCCTACAGATCCGAGGTACAGCCATGGGTACCAGAATGGCCCCATCCTATGCAAACCTCTTCATGGGCCAACTTGAGCAAGAGTTTTTGGCTACCCAACCCCTCCAACCCCTCCTCTGGCTCCGCTTCATCGACGACATCTTCATGCTCTGGACACATGGAGAACCATCCTTGTCAGCCTTCCTGGACCAACTTAACCACTTCCGTTCCCTAAAATTCACCTGGACACACTCCCCCAACCAGATAACCTTCCTGGATGTGGACGTGCACATCGAGGGAGGACACCTGACTACCTCCATCCACATAAAACCCACCAACCACATGCAATACCTACACTTCTCCAGCTCCCACCCGTTCCACACCAAAAAAGCAATTCCATTCTCTCTGGCCCTCAGGGGACAGCGCCTGAACTCTTCACCCACCTCCCGCCAGAATTATAACCTCCGCCTACACCAGGCCCTGGTTAACCGTGGATATCCCTCCATCCTGGTCACCAAGCAAATATCACGAGCTGCCTCACATACCACTACCACCAAGAAACCTGCTGCCACCAACCCACCTGCACTCATCACCCAATATCATCCCCACCTCAACAAAATCAGGCACACACTGCACTCTCTTCTCCCAATCCTCCACAGTGATCCCGAAACCAAAAACATATTTCCCGACAAACCCAGGGTGGTTTTCAAACGCCCCCCTAACCTCCAAAACATCCTGGTCCACAACACTCCTTCACCACACATCCAACACCCCCCTGCCCATAAATGCAACCGACCCAGGTGCAAGACCTGTCCCATCCTCATCACTTCTCACACCCTCCAGGTGCACACGGCCACTGGCAAATTTACCCTCCATCCCAAAGGGACCTGCCATGCCTCAAACCTTATCTACATCCTCACCTGCAACATCTGTGGTGATTTTTACCTGGGGGAAACATCAACGGCCCTCAACCTCCGCATCAATAACCACCACTCCTCCACCCACAACCTGGACTTCACTGTCGCCGTCCACACCAACCACCACAACATCAGTTTCAACGACTGCTTCCGGGTAGCGATCATCCACCTCCTACCCCAACCAGCCAACACCTCTGTTCGCAAAAGATGGGAGAGGGCCTATATATCGGCCATGAGTGCAACCACTCCACCTGGCCTGAACAAGGCCACCCAGTAATGCCCACCCTCACCCACCCTCCCGCCCTCCCTCCCAACTCATCCTCCCCACTCACAGTTTACGACAAGCCTGGTGACGAAACAGTGTTTTTTTCGTTCTACGCACCGCTTCTTCTTCAATGGGGACCTGGCAACTCTGCAGGACCCCAACTTCCGGTTCCGTCTTCTGTTTCTTCTCACACCGATGATGCTATAAATTAGCGAAAATTTTGAATTTTTCTACTGTCCGGTGAGTGTTTCCTTTTACCTTATTTGATTACTACTTACAATAATGTACATAAAATATTTATCAGGAACTTTACTTTTCATCAAATTGACGTACCATCATTCTTTTTGTTATTCAATAAATATTCTTTTTTTTACGTCTTTGACATACATTTTCCTTGCCATGACTGTTGTTTTTACAGAAATTTTAGCGGTCTTAACTACACGTAAGCCAAATGATGAATATTTGCTGTTTTATCTCTGATTTTATAGCATCTTTTTACTATTTATGTACTAACAATATTTTTTTAGTCAAGATAGAAAGAACAAAATAAGTATTATATGTTGTCTTTCCTCAGTTTCTTAGTCTGTGGTTACATACAACATAGGCACCGGAGAAATTAAGTACAAATTATTTAATTTTCATGTTATTACAAATAATTATATCAATGTTATTAAATAGAAACACTTTTATTATTATATTTCTGAGACACTTAGCTTCGACTGGCTCCCCAAATTATATATTTCTAGATATGTGCCTAGTGATGTGACGAGTTAGTATGACTTGGTAACTAGCCTTTGTTATTTTGTAATGGAATTATAAAAGTATCAGTATAGGCTCAGCTCTATTCTGTTCAGTAAAGAAAAGAAAAACTCCACATCATATGCTGCGAAAGCAAGAGGACCCCATACATCCTCGTCTTGGATTCAGAAATATATATGGTATAATGAAAAAAACAACTGAATAATTAGCACAAAACTAAGAAACATATCTGATTTCTAGCTATACATGTAAAAAAATATAAAGCCGCATTTTACATTATTGTTATTACAGATCATTTAAAGAAGACTATTGTGTGTAATAAGTTGCATACATTAGTAGCAAAGTTGTGGAACTTGAGAGCTAAACAACTTGACACTTACCAAAGGCAAGAATGTGATTATGTTGTATTTTTGGTTTCTTATTACATTGGCTGGAAATTTTTCGGTGCATTCCTTCCCTATGAAAATAGTACGTGACGACAATTCTTTTTCTCCACAACAACTTTTCCATAACCACCGACAACACCTGAAATGATAATGTCATTTTAATACCTGATTCTACAGTAAAGTAAGTTCGAGACTTGCCTTTATCTGAACTGTATATGTAAACAAAGTAACATGAACAACTACAACGTGATCCATTGAAGGGTAGACTAGACCATTGCACTATCGGCAAGCGAGGCACTCGCAGCCATTTGCCGGCATTGTAGTGTGTCGATGAAGCAAGCGTACAACAGTTTCCGTAACTATTTTAAAAAGTGATTTACTAAGCAGATTTATAAACTAGTTGCCTTCGATGCCCACACATTTTTGATACATCTTTATTAAAACACCCACTAACATAAGCTGGTGAGAGGGTCTAGAAACCAGATTTTACGGAGGTCCTGAAAGTAGACATGAGACTGAGAAGTGATAAGTGTCTGGCGACTGTGAAGTGACAGGGTACTTGTTACGAAATGTGTTCTTTCTAGTGTATTCAACTGCAAAGTGTGTTATGGTTCAGCCAATGTTTTCTGCTGCACTGTGCGTATTTATTTATGATTCATGTGTGTTAACTCAATCAGCAAATGTAGTTTAAAGGCAAATTGAAGCAAGATTCGCAGGTGTAAAAGTTCTATGCGATTTTTATGTCTGGGAGAGATTAAAAAATGCTAATCCACACACCCTGGAAGAACTGAAACGTAACTTCCGCAAAGAACTTATCAACATTAATCAATGGCAACTGCAGCGAGTTATGGGTAACTTCATCAAGAGGTGTAAAAAATGTGTGGACAACGAAGGTGGCCAGTTTTAGCACCTTCTTTCATAAACTGGTAAGTAAATAAATCACTCCTTAAACTAGTTACGAAAACTTCCGTGCTTGATTCACAGGCAGTTAGTGCTGACATACGGCCATGATCATCCCACTTGTCGATAGCGCAAACACTGGTGTAGTGGTCTACATTTAATGAATCACTGTGTATAATAATTTTCAAATTCTTGTATGTCTGACAACCTGCAGCAGTTAATTTCAACACAAATCATCCAATTTTATTATAAACATTTTTTTCCCAGAAGAGAGAACATATACAATGTCAAAACATAAATGCAAACAGGACAATACAAAAATGATTCTATAACTAAGTATTGCAATTAATGAGCACCCAATACTATCAAACAATATCTTAATTCTAAATAAATAATAACCTGTTGTGTAAGAGCATCATGGAGAGGTCCGCCTCTTTTATAATTAATATTAACCGTATTGAATACTGAATGTTTTCTTTTGTCATATGTTGAGTTACCATTTGTGATTATTAGGAATTGGCTAGCTTAGCGAATGCTCGGGAAGTTTCCAGTGACACTAATCAAGTTAAGAAGCTGCCCCGAGAACCGTGCAGCAGTGATATTCCGGGCAGTCGATATTCATATTTAGTAAGGTGCACATTGTTCTCCACAATGTGGACACTCTGTGAGGTCTTGATTAGCCTCAAGATGAGGTTGAACTTGAGTTGTTGGTCATCATTGTTGCAGTGACGGAAACTTGTATTTAAGTTTTTGTAACCTTGCCGCACAACGATGGTTACATTTTGCTTTTGCAGAACCGTACTGGAGTTCGAACTTAAGCGTATGCATTTGTGTTGCAGTGGCAGAATTATTTGCCTTGTTGGAACAGAGTTTTGATTACGTAAGTAGTTTTCATGGGTCCGGGCAGCCTAGTTATTTCACAGATAGATTTCTGTCAAGTTTTCCCAATATCAGGAATTGTTTTTCCTCTCTCTTCATGTATGGTTTTCCCTCATGTTTTCTAAATTACAATTATGGATGTAGTTGTTCATCTACAGCAGATAGACGCATAACTTTATGCCGATCAAGCATCGAAACAACGACCACTGGATTACCAGCCATGCGCACATTGGTGTTTCAAGTCCACTTTATGCACAGTAAGGCTAATCGGGACTGGACCTACAGTTTAAAGTGGGATCCGAACCACTTGTGCCTCCACTGGGTATCGAACCCAGGACCCCTTGATTACAAGGCAATGACGCTACCACTGCACATGGGGGAGGCCTTTTTACCATTCGAGAAGAAAAATGTCATATTTGTAAAAATCTTTAATAAAGCTTGTTTATTTTGTTTCATGACAGAAAATCATTGTTGAGATTGTGAAGTCTATCAGTTTAAAAATGTTATTGTTGTAAACATGTACTTTTCCTTAAGCGGAAAAAAAGAATAGATCTAAATAAGAGAGATTTGGATTGTCAGTAAAAATGAATTTGCTACATATTTTTTTTCTGCATGCCCACTGTTGCCAAATTTATGCGAGTTTTCTTTCTCATAAATACTCAACATGACGTTGCCATTCTTCTTTTCTGGTTTTTCAGCCAAATTTATATTCGATCACCTGTTCCTCAGATGGTGTTACGGAAGATTCCATTGAAAAGAATATCTCTAACTGCTTTCACAAAAGCTAGCTTTGGAGTCGAAGAGAAATCATCTTCGAAAATAAGGAAGGCGAATCGAGTGGAGACAGTGATGGCAGAGCATCAACACAATTCTCATTTGGGTAATTATGCGATATCACTCGAACACCTCTCACTCATTTATTTCGTTAATTTTAGCATTGATACTTACCTATTCTGCATTGCGGAAGATCCAAGGTGAAGTTATGCCTTTTTCCATAAAATAGTTTCAACTTTTCATATTACGAGTCATTATTTGTCTTCCTTGTTCTGCTTGGGTAACAGACAATATGGCGTGCACTCATCATGGATCATCAAGCATGGTGCTTGTGTTTTGTCGATTTGGAGTGGGTATGCAGTGTTTCAAACTTCTTAACCGAAAGATACCTACTTTCGTGTTCATTATGTCATCACAAACCATTGACGGATAGCCCCAAAAACCATTCACGATAGCCCCAAACACCATTTACGATAGCCCCACGGACCATTTCTGGCAAGGTTAGGAGAAAAAAATTCTCATAAAAAAGGAACGTTTGGAAACACTGGCGAGACCACGTGACTTTCGACGCTCGCGCCATCTGCAGGTACATAATGGAAACAACGGCATAATGTTGTCACTTTACAGAAAATGCAAGTTCCTTACATAAAAAGTTATTATTTCTTGTTGTGCAGCATTCTATGGTGAAGTTATCAGTTTCCGTGAAAGAAAATACCTCTAAGAACTTCGACAATCCTACAGAAACTGATTTCAGTAAGTAGTTTCTCCTGTAAAATTGAAGAAATCTGTTCGGGCGATACCGCATATTTACACTCATTTGCACCAAGACAGAGACACATGCGAAGGAAGGTTCTTCTCCCCTTTTTGAAAGAATGACATGTCGGACGTCACAGCACTCCCTTATATATTTACATTTGTTTTTCCTCTTATTATTAAATTGTCTGGGCTGCTTAAGGGAAATTTCCACTCCTAAGTCACCATAGATGAAGAGAGTTAATTAAGGAGATTCAGCGAATGACAGGCAAGGTGTTTGTTTTTAGGAAACTTTGAAGAGTTTTCATGTGAATTTTATCTCCTTTTCCTCAGTTACTCATTGTACACATATTTTTCTCTCCCCCTTCATCATCATCGCCACAACTTAAATACATGTTAAGGTGTTCTCTCGAAACATAGTGTCATAATAAGTATAGTTTAAAGCACTAGACAATTGATAATGTCCAATTAACATTGCATGCTAGTCTATGGAATGCCTTGTCAATGGGAAATGGGGATGTTTGAGTAAGGTGCCTTTTAAATCTTCATTTGACAGTTGATTCCACTGTCCCGAGATAAATTTCATTTATTCTATGAATGAAAAATGACTTGTCAATGGGAACCAAGGTTGAAATATACTGTAATAATCATTTCCACAATTCTGGAATACTTGTCTTTCGGCTATGAAAGTTTTAAAAAAAAATCATTGAACATTCGGAACCGTTACCGGATAAAATTAAGGCATTAGCACAGAATCTATGGCAACAGTTCAAACAGTTTTATGATCATTGCAAGTTTATGTATTAGGAAGTATTTTAGGATACTGGAAAAAATTGTTGAAGTTTGGAGAAACTAATTAATAGAGTTAAAACTTCACTAACTATAATTTACAGGGGAAATTATGATTTGAAAATTACGCAAGACCATTTTTCCCTGCAAGCATCCATTCTTGGTTTACAGTCATCTCAGACAAGGAGTATCGGTGTATTTCCATGTGAGGGTAAAGGTGGGTTTTATGTTTGAAACCAGATATTACGTGATCAGGTGTTGGAAGTATTTGGGAACATTATGTAAATGCTAAGAGCCTCAAAAATTTTATTAATGTTAACAGCCCCAAATCTGTCCACCTAACCTAAGAATGAGTGACTTAGTACCCCTTCACACCTCATGTCACATGACCTATTAGCAGCAGCAGTCCGTATCCAAGATGACAGTAAATGAATGACTGCTAGCAAACAAATACACACATAGGAGTATATGAAGGGGAAAAATTACTAAGACATTGAATATATGTGAACTGACACGAAGAGAAATCAAACCATGTACACGATGCATGTGTATCATGATTAGTTATGCATTAAGCACTTGGTCCGAACCTACACTGAAATACATATAGCATGACCACAAGGAATAGAATCTTCAGCGAAAAGTCTCTGCATACCTCCCCCTTCAACTGTGGCCATAAGAAAGCATGCTCCACTCTGCACCTTCCCTCCATGTGGGAGTACGACGTACAGGAGTCATGGGTCTGCACAGGCTAATTTGCCAGTGGTTCCACTATACCACTACCTAAGAAACATCCTGCTTGCGTAATTTCTTGGAGCAAGAAAAAAAGAAAACATTCTGAACCACGATGATATGCTTCAAGATATCCCCCCTATTATTTTTGTTGGTAACATTATAGTATAAGGGAAACGGATTTCTTACAATTTACAGGAGAAAGTACTTACGGAAATCATTTTCTGTAGCGTTGTGGAAGTTCGTGAATCTAGTTTTGATGCATTTTAATGCGAAAATCTCAGTCCGACACGCTGTTTCTGCTGCCGCCATTTACTTTCTGCACGGGAGTACAATATTCCGTGTGTTAAGATGACGCAACCCCATAGTCAGTGTTTCAGCCTCCCCGTGTTTTCACTACAACATGACATGTCGAGTATTTTTAATTTTTTTTTTTAACTATGCTTGCCTAACCTAACTTAACCTAACCTTACGGAAAATGGTTTGTTGTGCTAACGTGAATGGTTTTTGGGGCTAACGTCAATGGTTTGTGAGGCTAACGTCAATGGTTTGCAACATATCAGCATAATTTCAAATCCGGGCACGAAAGTAGGTATTTTCCAGTGAACGAGGTTGCAACACTGCATAAATCGACAAAACACTCTCACAACGCGCCCTGAACCAGTACGCTATCGCCCGCCATAATGTGTTACAGAATCGAAATAACAAGTAACAGTAAGTACTCGTAAATGTAAGAAATAGATATTATCTGGTACTACTTTACTATACCGAAGACACCTATCAATGATTTATTTCGCAATTTTTTTCCTTGCTAACGTACTATTCTGCATTGCGGAACATGAACATGAAATAATGAATTTCTAACGAAAATAGTCTTTTTTTTTTTTTTTACATTAACGAGTACTTACTGTTGTTCCTTATTTCCCACAAACCATCCACGGGTAGCCCCAAAAAACCATTGACGTTAGCCCCAAAAATTCACGATAGCCCCACGAACCATCACGGGGACGAGGTATGCCTACTAGGGTAGGTTAGGCCTGTTAGGTTAGGTTCCATTAGCACTCTTTCGTTCAATTTAGCATATACGGACAACATCGGCTTTTCTCGATGAAAGAAAATACACAGAATTCTTTTAATTTTAACCTTCCATGTCCTGCATTCCACTTCTTTCTTCAAGATTCCATGTTGAATTACAAATTCCACGGCATCTTCCACACCCGGCAACAACTTCACGATGCATCCTCGACACGTCATCTTGTAAAAGCAGAAATAGCGCATATTGTGCTCTCCTGCAGAAATCAAATGGCGGCAGCAGCAATAGCGCATCGGAAATAGATTTTCGTAGAAAACCACATGCATTCACATTAAAATGGATCAATACTACATTCCCGAACATCAACAACGCTACAGAAAATGATTTGCGTAAGTACTTTTTCCTGTAAATTTGAAGAAATCCGTCTCCGGTATAGTAGTTAGAAATTCACTATTTCACTTTAGGAAATGTTCCGCATTCCAAAATAGTACGTTAGCAATTAAAAAATATGATTTATAGGTTTTTCCCTTATACTATAATAGTACCTTTTTCTTCCCTTTAAGATGCCAAAAATATTTGAATATGCTTGAATACGTGTAAGGATGATGGAAAAATTACACACATATCAAATTGACATCTTCCTGTTAGAACAATAGGTTTTCCCCCTTGCACTTATGTTTAGATGTTAGGTCTATAGCTTTACCTACACAATTCCAAAGCACTTCCCCTTTGCTGGAGGATATTTTGTGTAAAACACACACTGTACAATGGCCTACGCTGCTTCAAGATCTTTTATTTTCTCCATCCATTCATGCAGTATGAATGACATAAATAATATTTCGTGCTCATTGTTGTAATACCCTTGCAAGATGTACGATATTCCGTCAGAATTTCTTTCCCAATAAAGCAGTTCCTAAAATTCAAACAATGAATTTGCACATACCTGAAACATATATTCCTTTCGTATTTAGGGATGAGGGGGAGGTCTTCTGTCTCCCTTATGTGGGTGGCACTTTCAGTCATGGACTGTGGACGCGATTCTGAGTCAGGACTGCTCATTTTTAAATACCAAATCCTAATCAAATACTTCAAAAAATGCAAAAACACAAGTTACATTAGCAACCACAAACAACTCGTGTTCCGTGACATTACCACAATAAATCATCCGATCATCACTTATACATACAAGCATTCAAAAGAAAGAGCACATGTACACTTGGGTTGCCACGCATCAAGACTACATTTAGGACATGGTCTGCTTTTGTCGAACAAACAGCTGATATGACAACAACTTCTAAAAATCTTGCAATACTACTTGATAAATAACCTTTATATTGTAAATAAACACGGTTTGTTCAACTCAATTGTTTACATTAGTACTTTCCGCGACCACTGCCTTCAAAATTGATTACACCACTTCGTTTTTCACACATATCCAACAACTGTCGTCTGCACCTGCTAGAGCTGGAAGTCATGTGAAATTCCGCTACACGAGAATAAGGTGCACGAATAAAAGGAAAAGCATTTACTTATTACAGTTTGCAAGCAAAACGATTTAAAAAATATTATTTTACTACCTTGTCTGTTTTTCAAAGGGCTCTTCATCATCAATTAAATTAACACTTTCAGATGTGTTGATGGCTCCTCGCAATGAATCCGATTCGGAACAAAAAACAGGTTTGCACGAAATCCTTGTTTCCTTCATTTGAAACTCCATAATCAATCCGAACAATCTTCATAAACTTATCACACTGAACAAAACATCGAACTTGTAATTATCTTTTTGTTAAATTAACTCCATACTAAATCAATCTGTCGTACATCATCACCTTCCTGACAACGCATTCAGCTATTTTTCCTCTTATCTGTTGTCGTCATTGACATTGATAATGAGACTCGTCATAATTAAACCTAGAGAGGCATCTGAAGTTATCATACATTCTTTCATTGCCTCAAAATTGTTTAAAAAAATAGCCAATAATTACGATTTTCAAATGGCAAAGCTTTATTTTTAAATTTCAAATGAAAATATTGCGTAATAAATACCGAGTCACTTTCGATTCCTCGGTACGCACTGCAGTATTTAACAGATTATTTCGGTGGCTGGTAACAAGAAATGTCACGCGAGACAAGCTTAAAATTCTCGAAATTATATAAATTCATTTAAAAAAACGCGGACTAGTCTCGATGGACTTGGAAAATGCGATTTTTTTCGAGATTCTGTCAATACTTTGCAACTGATATAAACCCCAAGTTCGCCACTTTATCAATGAAATTAATTACCTTAAGTAACGTAATGAAACAGCGGACAAGGTGAAGGGATAACAACAACTACCAGGGACAGTGGCGGCGATTGGGAGCCAAAACTAGGGTGAAAGGTGCAAGGGAAGTTTGCCTTCAGACCGGGCTTAGCATTAAGGGGAGGAGATACAGTTACGAACCAATTGTGCATTTATTTCAATATCGCCCGAATGGGCACCGCCACTAATAAAAAAACCTGGGTTTGTTGAAACGATCGAGCTAGAATTTTCACACATTTGGAATTCTGAAACTTGAGTGAATTTCTCTCCATTTTGCAAGTGGAAGCGTTCATTTATCTTGATTATTAAGTTGGACACGATGTTTGAAAAATATGATGAATAGGAATTTTCGGAATCCCATGTATTCCTCATGGGGAATCAACTTCAAGATCAAGGCTAATCAAATGGAAGTTTCGACTTTTCCGCTGGTGAAATGCATCTTCAAACTGCCCTCCTCCCATTGACATCTTTTTCTATTCCATCGGAAGGTTTATGTTCCCAAGAGAACAAATCAAATCATACTCCCGTATGATCAATGCTATTCTATTCTCCTTGCCTCCTGGCAGTGTTGCCAAACCTGATGCACATAAAAGAAAGAAATTTCACCTTAAATGGAGCTAAAACTGCCTTCCATGGAGCTAGATTTACGAAGGCTGGATAAAGTGCCTCCTAGGGTAATGTTAGTTGTCAAAGGGGTGGTGGCACTGCTATTATCATTAACTCAAAATTGATGACAATTTATTCTTAGTTTTCAACATCTAGATCCGGCGGCATCATGGTCGTATTTCGAGGGAGGTTTCTAGGGTTCAACTCCCCCCACCCCGAAACTTCTGACATATTGGATTAATGGAAGTTCAGAAACCAAAATCTGTAACTCATTTTCTATTTTTTCCCAAAGCATCACAAAAATACAAGGAGACAATGTTGAAACGATCGAGCTAGAATTTTCATACATTTGGAATTCTGAAACTTGAGTGAAACAGGATTTATTCTCGGAATCGTAGCCCACCCGCGGCCCCTCCATTTTAACTTCTGCTGTCCTCTTTCCAGTGCTGTTCCTGCGTCACAAGGAATATACACTGAAAATTCCCTTATGATTGTCCCAAAGTTCCCTTTCCAACTTTTAAATTCCCTGTCCGAAAAAGTCGAAAATCCCCCTTAATAGGAGTTCAAACCTAGGATCTCCAGTTTCTTAGCGCATTACGTTCATGGTTGAGGTTACAATTCATTTACCAGTATGTTTTTTAAAAGAATAACGGGTTCCACACTTTTCAAAATTCCAAAAATTTAGTTTTAAGGTCAAACAACAAAAACTTTATGACTAAAATTTCCATCTAACTTTTAAAGCTTTTTCTTGAAGTTATCTAAAATTGAATAAAAAAGTATAATAATTGTGCATTTCAGTACACACTGTGTGAAACGTTAAAAAAACCGTGCTGGATATTCACTCATCTGCTGGATTGAGTAAGCCCCCTGATGGATATAATAATAATAATTAATATTATTACTATATTAAGGAATAAAATTGTTTTATTATTATGAAATTTTAATTATTGTTATTTGATCTCTATTATTCAAATTTCTGGCGACGCCCATGGGAACAATTATGAATGAACCCCCTCCCCCGAAAATTCTTCCTGCCTACGCCCATGGGCGGCATCGTCCATCTCAATAATCCACAGTTGGTCGTGTGAAATCGAAAATAAAGAATTCCCTGATAACAATATTATGTCAATTTCACATCAAACACGGCGCTATAAAGAAGTAGCTGGGGAGTTCAGAGGGAGTGGGGCGGCGCAGCCAATATAACAATATCATGTCATGTGCAAAATGTATAATTATTACAAAAGTTGGCTGATGTAGGCCAAAACCAGTGATATAATAATAATAATATATCTTTATTGAGTGGGCGAGGTTCAGCGTCCGCTGTTCTCCCACCTAACCCACATCATAGAGGGGCATGGGGGTGGGCCTCCCAGTTCTCAGCTGAACGAGTGCACGAAAGAGCTAGATCCAAGAGAGCTAAGTTGGCACACTGCCACGGATGGAAGAGCTTGGGAAGAGTGCAGTGGAGACTGTATCACATGCCCTTAAGAGACAATAGTGTTGGGACAAGAAGTGGCAAACTTTGAGAGTTAACTGGCCCCTTTGACCCCTTAATAGCAGCCACCACTTATCAGATATCGACAGCCCTTGAGGTGGAAATGGCTAGCTGAGGGGATGTTTTCTCGAGCCTCGGGGCTTGCTGAGGAGTGCTCCTATGCAGGCCCGTACCCATGATTTTCTTTAAGGGGAGGGGGGGGGGGGGGCAGCCCCAGAGAAGAATTTTCATAAATTTTCTCTATTATACACTGTGTGTGTATATGTATATACTCGTATGTATATGTGTCTGGGAGAGGTTAGGTAGAGAAATTTGCTTTTTTGCTATGAAATGTTGAAGAACAGCATTTTCTAACCTATATGTATGCAACCACGTGACAAATATTTGCATTTGTTTGTCAGAGTACTCTGTTTGGGCTGCTGCTTTCTGTAATTCTGTTCTGCTTTGGTTTATTTTTTGTTTTGCTTGTTTCCTTTTTTTTATTACTTCCCAAGTGTCTTCAGACATCCAGTCTTTTTGTATTTGATTTCTAATTCCAAGTACCTTCTCTCCAGTTTCTAAGTAGATTCTCTTCACATTTTCCCAATTTGTTTCAATATCTGGTTCATACTGTGTACTTTCCGAGAGAGCTTGGAATCTATTATTTATTTCTAATTTAAATTCCTTTTGTTTTTCTTTCTCTGTCAATCTTGGAACATTAATTTTCTTTTTTCTTCCTTCAAACTTCTTGGATGTTGACATTATTTTTAGCTTAAATTTGGCTACCACAAGATGATGGTCGCTGGCTACATCTGCTCCTCTTTTATTTCTTACATCCATTAGCGATCTCCTAAACTTCGTGCTTATTGTTATATGGTCTATTTAGTTTTCTGTAATGCTATCTGGTGAAACCCAAGTTACTTGTGACAGTTTTTATGAGGGAAGATTGTTCCTCCAATGACCAATTCGTGATATGCACATAGGTTTATCAATCATTCTCCATTATCGTTTATGTCTCCCAAACTTGTTTCCCCATTATATGTTCCAATCCTTCATTTTGCGAGCATACCTTGGCATTCATGTCACCCATGAGGATCAAAATATCTTTCTTCTTCACATCGCTCTCTACATATTCTATATTAATTGACATAGGGAATTTCTGTGAAATTCAGCACGTGCTAGTGATATAGTGAGTGCAAGAACAACGGTAAGGCATATTAGTCAAATTGCCAAGTATTCAAAACGTGTCTCTGGAGATGCTAAGAGTTATGCCTCGGAGACTTCATAGGGTTTAGTAACCAATTTCATTTCCTAAACTACCCAGCTTCGTACCAAATAAATAACTCAAAGGTTATTCCACGAAGGTGTGTGTGTATGTGTGTTTGTGTTTGTTTGTTTGTTTTTTTATATTGTGTAGTAGTTGTGGTGTGTGTGTGTTTATATTGTGTTATAGTTGTGATGTGTTTGTGTGTGTCTTGTGTAGTAGTTGTGATGTATTTGTGTGTGTCTTGTGTAGTAGTTATGCTGTCTAATGTGTTTGTGTTCATCTTGTGTAGTAATTGTGCTGTCTAATATGTTTGTGTTTGTCTTGTGTAGTAGTTCCTCCATTCATCTCGGGGGTTAGGCGTAGAGCTGACAACTCTGCACTGTAAAAAGACATGTCAAGAAACAGAAATATAAGGCCATGGATGTTCCCAAGGTAAAATATTCCGGAGGTAAAATAGTCCCCCGTTCGGATCTCCGGGTGGGGACTACTTTGGGAGGTCCCTGGACTAAGGATAAGATCTACGTTAGGAATAAGGATATTAAATTAGGCACCTGGAATGTTCTGAGCCTTTACCGGCCTGGGGCATTTCAGTGTACAGTTAATGAGATAGTCAAGTATAAATTAGATGTAGTAGCTGTCCAGGAAGTTAGGTGGCCAGGAGAAGGGAATTGCAAAACTAAAAATTATACTTTTTTCTATGGTGGTACTGAAAATCATAATTTTGGAACAGGCTTTTTCATAAATAATAGAATTATCTCGGCTCTTAAAACAGTAGAATTTATTAATGATAGGATATCATATGCAGTTTTACAGGGTAGGTGGTGTAAAATTATTTTAATAAACATACATGCACCAACGGAAGATAAAGATGATAATACTAAAGATGATTTTTATACAGAGTTAGAACAGGTCTTTGATAAATTTTCTCAGTATGATATGAAAATTCTGTTAGGTGACTGTAATGCACAGATTGGCAAAGAAGAGACATTTAAACCCACGATTGGTAAAGGAAGTCTTCATGAATTAAGTAATGATAATGGTATAAGATTGATTACTTTTGCAACCTCAAAGAATTTAATTGTGAAAAGTACCACTTTTAAACATAAAGATATCCATAAATATACCTGGTCTTCTCCAGATGGTAAAACTCATAATCAGATAGATCATATTCTCATTGATAAGAGAAGGCATACTAGTATAATTGACGTTCGTACACATAGAGGTGCTGACTGTGCCAGTGACCATTATTTAGTAATTGCTAAATTAAGAGAAAGACTCTCAGTGATAAATCATAAGCAACAAAATCTAAAAGTTATAAAATTTGATACAGGAAAGTTTGCTGATGAAAGAATTAAGAAAGATTACCAAATTAAACTGTCAAATAGATTTGATGTTTTGCAGGATTTAAATGATGATGAAAATATAAATGAAACAGACGTAAATAAGAATTGGGAGCACATACGTAATGCAATAGAATCAGCAGCTAAAGAAACTATAGGATACCATAAACCAAGAAAAAGTAAGCCATGGTTTGATAATGAATGTCATAATCTAATAGAAATAAGAAATCAGGCTAGACTTAGGTGGTTAAATAACTCGGATGATACAAATCTAAGCAATTATAATAGAATAAAGCGAGAAGTTAACCGCACGTTTAGAAGTAAAAAAAGAGATTACTTGAAAAGCAAAATTAACGAAATTGAAACAAACAGCAAAAATAAAAATATCAGAGATTTATATAAAGGTGTAAATGAATTTAGAAAGGGGTGGCAACCTAAAGTAAACTTGATAAAAGATAAAGACGGTGATTTTCTAGCTGACCCAAGCGATATTCTAAATAGATGGAAGAACTACTTTAATGACCTTTTAAATGTTCATGTAGGAGATAAATCAGAAGTAAATGAAGTACACACAGCAGAACCTTTAGTTCCAGAACCTAACTTGACTGAAGTTAAAGATGCTATTAAAAGGCTTAAGAATAACAAAGCACCTGGCATTGATTTAATACCAGCTGAGTTAATTAAATATGGTGGAAATTCATTAATATGTCAAATTCATAAATTAATTTGTTTAATATGGAATAAAGAAGAAATCCCTCAACAGTGGAAAGAATCCATAATTGTTCCTGTGTTTAAAAAGGGTGATAAAATGAACTGCAATAATTACCGTGGAATTTCTCTACTCTCAACAACATACAAAATATTGTCTAACATTCTTTTAACAAGACTAACTCCATATGCTAATGAAATTATAGGTGATTATCAATGTGGATTTAAACGTAACAGATCAACTACAGATCAAATTTTTCACATCAGACAGACACTTGAAAAAAAGTGGGAATATAATCAAAATGTCCATCAGCTATTCATTGATTTCAAAAAAGCATATGATTCGGTCAAAAGAGATAAATTATATAATATATTAGTAGAGTTTGGAATACCTAAGAAGCTTGTTAGTATGATAAAAATATGCACCAGTGAAACAGAAAGTAAAATTCGTGTGGGTAATAATATGTCTGACAAATTTATAATTCATGATGGGTTAAAACAAGGAGATGCATTATCTCCATTGCTCTTTAATTTTGCCTTAGAATATGCTGTAAGGAAGGTAAAAGAAACTAAAGAAGGACTAAAATTAAATGGTGTGACTCAGTTGTTAGCATATGCAGATGATGTAGACTTACTGGGGGATGATATAAATACGATTAAGAATAATGCTAAAATATTTTTCAAAACTGCTAAAGAGATAGGTTTGGAAGTTAACAAAGAGAAAACTAAATATATGCTTACAGGCCGAAACCAAGTGTTAGGTAATAATCAAAATCTAATTATTGATAACAACTCGTTTGAACCAGTTTCCAAATTCAAATACTTAGGAGTAATATTAACAAATGAAAATTATATTAAAGAGGAAATAAAAAGTAGGCTTAATTCAGGAAATGCATGTTACTTCTCTCTTCATAAACTTTTGTCTTCTCGTTTAATATCTAAGAAACTAAAAGTTAAAATATACAAAACAATAATTTTGCCTGTAGTATTATATGGGTGTGAAACTTGGTCCCTTACATTAAAAGAGGAACATAAATTGAGAGTATTTGAAAATAAGATCCTTAGGAAAATATTTGGACCTAAAAGGGATGAGGAGACAGGTGAGTGGAGAAGGTTACATAATTTAGAACTACATAATTTGTATTCATGTCCAGATATTATTAGAATAATTAAATCAAGAAGACTTAGGTGGGCAGGCCATGTGGCACGAATGGGAGAGGAAAGAGGAGTTTACAGGATTCTTGTTGGGAAGCCAGATGGTAAGAGACCTGTAGGAAGGCCAAGACGAAGATGGAGGGACAACGTTGAGATGGACCTAAAGGAAATCGGTAGGGATGGAAAAGATTATATAGATCTTGCTCAAGATAGGGACAGATGGAAGGCCTGTGTTGCTGCAGCCATGAACCTTCGGGTTTAAGAAGGCTAGAGAGTTAGTTAGTTAGTTTGTTTGTCAGAGAGCAAATATATATATATATTATAGAAGCCCAGACTCAGGGAATAAAATACAGAAAAAATATCTATCAGAAAATGTGCATAAAATTGTTCATTTCAATAAGAAGATGAACCTGATTTCTTATAAGTTGGAAACATTCAGCGTATGAATACAGTAGTGAGTAGATTGTATTTTTGTGAATGATACGAGGGTCACTATTTATATTTTGAGCCTAACAATGAAAAAACAGGAATTTGGCATTGAAAACTGCTTTATTGTTTTTCGAAGTATTCTCCTTTATGGTCAATACACTTTTGCATTCGTTCGAACCATTTGTCAAAGCAGTTTTTCCAATCTTCTTCAGACACCTCCATAATATGGTTTTTGAACGCATCAACGGCATCTTCCGCCGACGAAAATCGTTGTCCACGCAATTTATTCTTGACATTCGGGAACAAGAAGAAGTCATTGGGTGCCAAATCAGGACTGTACAGTGGATGACCCATCAATTCGATTTTTTGACTGTTCATAAAGTCGGTTGTTAGATGAGATGTGTGACAGCTGGCATTGTCTTCATGAAGAATGATCCGACGGCGTTTGTTTTCCGCATTTGACCGAAGACCTCTGGCAAACAAATTGTTGTGTACCATTCAGAGTTGACCGTTCTACGTTCCTCTAAAGGCACAGTTGCCACATGACCAGTTTTCCCGAAAAAACAGGCGACCATTTATTTCGATGTGCTTCGAGCGCGAACAACTTTTGTTGGATTGGGTTCATCTTGAAACACCCACACAGTCGACTGCTGTTTACGTTCCGGCTCATATGCATATATCCATGATTCGTCACCTCTTACAATCTTATATACGTCTTTTGAAGCACCACAATTGTATTTATTGAGCATTTGTTTACACCAATTGACACGAGCGTCTTTTTGAGTTTTTGTCAAATTGTGTGGGATCCAACGAGAACATACCTTTCTCACAGCTAAATGTTCATGTAATATTTTATATATGCTGGTGGAACTAAAGCCTACGGTTGCCTCAATCTCACAGTATGTCACATGATGATCTTTGAGTATTAGGTTTTGCACAGCATCAATGTTTTCTTGAACAACAACTGATTTTGGACGACCTTCGCGAATCTCGTCGGTGAGCGAATGTCGGCCACAATTAAATTCGTTATACCAGCGTTTCACAGTGGCAACGGATGGGGCTTCATTGCCAAATGTGGAAGTAAGTTGATCGATGCACTCTTGTCTTGATAATCCACGTCGAAAATCGTAAAAAATCATCGCACAAGGCTCAAAATATAAATAGTGACCCTCGTATGTGCTGTGTGTTGTGTAGTGAACTGAAATGAGGGACATAATTAACAAGCTGTCTTTTCGGCTAATGAATGACGATAAGCTCAAAATCTTTGTGGATTTTTCTTGTATGTCCACTTTATGAACAGATAAACTAATGGGGATCGGACCTACAGTTAAAATGGTATCTAAACCACCATGCATTGAACCCGGGACCCCTTCGTTTCAAGGCAACCACGTTATTACTGTGCCAACAAGGAGTACCCGAACTTAAAATCGTGAAAATAGGTAGGTTGAAATTTTATTTTTATTCTCGTATATAGGTCTACATAATATTTCACAATATGGGCCTCTCATTTATGCAAATAACAATGAAATTCTTGCAATTCTTTCCTTACTGACAGTGTATATTTCCATGTTTTATTTATGAGGTATATATTTTTAATCACAAAGTCACATCACTCCAACCCGCCACCCCAAATTTAAAAAGCAAAAACACCCCCACCAGCAAATTTTTGTCCATTCGAACACTATGATATGGTGCGATAGCCCAGGTTCTTAACCCAGTATACGCCACTGATTATATATATATATATATATATATATATATATATATATATATATATATATTGATGCGTTCACTGGTTTCAATTCCTTAAACTACGGGGATCGTTATTGTGAACGCTTTAGGGGTCAGATGGTAGAGCTAGGTTACGTTTATGGTCCCCATACAATCTCGCTGACAGGCTTCTGGCAGGGAGTGGAATGATGTCAAGGGATGTAGACGACGTACATCTTACCTCTCGGCCAAGCGGTTGAGTGTGGACGTCAGGCGACAGAGCACGGAGTCCTGAGTTCGACGGCCCACGGTCTTCTTGCCCGTGGCTGGCGACGAAGCACACGTTGGTCTTGGAGTATCGGCCTTAGGAAAGGCGCCGGGACGACGGTCTGTCCGACGGCTACAAGTTGTAAGCCGTGGTGCTGAAGATGGTCAACTCGCGAATGTACTGCGGTTGCCTTAGGCGAATGAAGCTTTCTCGGTTTCCCGAGCCGGGCTGAGACCTGGAAGGTATCGAGGTCTTCGCCTGGGTTTCTTCTGGAGGTCCTTGAGTTCTGAGACTTGACTCAGCCGACCGAGCCTCACTGAGTCCTCTGAGCCTCGAATTCTGGTGCTTAGGTCTTTTAAGCTGCTGGCAAATACTTCCTAGCTGCTTGGACAGCACTTCCGTATTTGCCAGCCGATGGCGGGCTTGAACCCGGTAGTATCGAAGAATGCCGTGTCTCCTGACGTCATGTGTTTCCGCTATTTGTGGAATGCTATGTTGTGTTGTAAATTGTCGCTTGACCGAGCACTGATGTCTGGCGAGAGATTTTACCTTTTTTACAGAGTCTCCCTTGAATCGTTCCACAATATATATATATATATAACCGACCCAGGTGCAAGACCTGTCCCATCCTCATCACTTCTCACACCCTCCAGGTGCACACGGCCACTGGCAAATTTACCCTCCATCCCAAAGGGACCTGCCATGCCTCAAACCTTATCTACATCCTCACCTGCAACATCTGTGGTGATTTTTACCTGGGGGAAACATCAACGGCCCTCAACCTCCGCATCAATAACCACCGCTCCTCCACCCACAACCTGGACTTCACTGTCGCCGTCCACACCAACCACCACAACATCAGTTTCAACGACTGCTTCCGGGTAGCGATCATCCACCTCCTACCCCAACCAGCCAACACCTCTGTTCGCAAAAGATGGGAGAGAGCCTATATATCGGCCATGAGTGCAACCACTCCACCTGGCCTGAACAAGGCCACCCAGTAATGCCCAACCCTCACGCAGCCTCCCGCCCTCCCTCCCAACTCATCCTCCCCACTCACAGTTTACGACGAGCCTGGTGACGAAACAGTGTTTTTTTCGTTCTACGCACCGCTTCTTCTTCAATGGGGACCTGGCAACTCTGCAGGACCCCAACTTCCGGTTCCGTCTTCTGTTTCTTCTCACACCGATGATGCTATAAATTAGCGAAAATTTTGAATTTTCCTACTGTCCGGTGAGTGTTTCCTTTTACCTTATTTGATTTTTACTTAGCCCTTTTGGCCCTCCTTGCTTTTATCCATTATATATATATATATATATATATATATATACATATACACTAGCGGCAGAAAGTTTAGACTCACCTGTAAAAATTTGTAATTCACTAAAAGTGAAGTTTAAAATGTGACAACAGGTGACTACTGTGCTGGAATTTCACTATTGATATTTATAGAATGTTTTTAAAGCTGTTTTGATATGTCTTGGAAATTTTAATCTATTTATCAAATGATGTTTATGTAATATCAGTGTGCAGTCCTCTTCTATAAACTTTTTCCTCTGTTATCGGTATGCTCTTAACAAGTTCTCACTGTCTTTTAATACATTTTCGCTATGTTAATCTTCAACGTTGCAATGATATTACTGATTGTGAGTGGTTGCATCAGCCTACTGATGAGTTATTGTGGGATCAGTGGTACTTATACCAGAAGTGATTGTGTGTAATTTTAACCTACAGTACCTTCTATTGTCGTGCTTTTTGTATTTGAACCTTGTGAAGTATTAGTGCCCAATTGAATGTAAAGGCGGGAACAAGTTTGCATTTACCAGCAACTAAGGTGAAAAAGGCTAATATAAGCCAAGGAATTAGGGCCAAGGCATGTGCATATAACGAAATTGGATGGTCAAACAGACAAATAGCAAAACAATTAATCAATTCCGAATACAGTGTCCGTAGAGCAGTTATACGTAGAGAGGAAACTGGCAGTCATGAGGATCGACCATGCTGTGGGCATCGAAGGAAGACGTCTATCGTCGAGGACAACCACATTGTCATCCTCAGTAAGCGTGACAGAAGGCGTTCGGCAGTGGACATATGCGCAGAAATAAATAAAACAAGAGAGCAACCAGTGTCTGTTACAACAGTCAAAAGTCACCTACGTGCGGCTGGATTATTTGGTCGAGTAGCAGTTCGTAAACCATTGCTGAAAGCCGTACACAAGCGTAAAAGGCTGGAGTGGGCCAAAGATCATGCTAACTGGACCATCGAACAATGGAAAGAAGTACTTTGGACGGACGAATCAAAATATGAAAAATTTTGTTCTAACCGCCACCAGTACATTTGTTGCCGGCCTGGAGAAAGAGTTTTGGAAGCTTGTATTATTCCAACAGTGAAGCATGGAGGAGGAAGTGTCATGGTATGGGGATGGTTTGGTAACAATATGGTTGGTGATTTAGTGAGAGTGCAAGAAACACTGGAACAGAAACAGTATCATCGTATTCTTTCCCGCAATGCTGTACCATCCGGAACAAGATTAATTGGTCGAGGATTTGTTCTACAACAGGATAATGATCCTAAACACACATCAAAATTGTGTAAGCAATATCTCGCAGGAAAGGAAGTCGAAGGAGCATTGCAGTCAATGATTTGGCCTTCCCAATCACCTGATTTGTCACAAATTGAGCTATTGTGGGAGGAACTTGACAGGAAGGCAAAAGCAAAAACCCCAAGCTCTGTGGAGGAGATGTGACAGTGTCTACTGGAAGCCTGGGAAGGTATGAAAACAGAGACATTAGAAAAACACACAGCAAGAATGCCACGCATATCAAGGGGAGGACACATTGACAAACAGGCAGTGTGATGAAAATGCATTTTGATGCCTTTTTTTTTAACATTTTTAACTTTTTGTGAAAAAATTGTGTCTTCTATACAGTGTTATATGTAGGTTGATGTGTAACATACCCATACAAGTTCAAATATATGCACTATGATGGTTGGTTTCAACTAATAGCATTTTATTTTCATTTAAACAATAAATTTCATAGGTGAGTCTAAACTTTCTGCCGCTAGTGTATATATACAATACGGGTAGACTACATGTGTGCATAATCAAACAATTCAAATAGCCTACAAAAAGCAACACATGTGTGTGGGGTTGATAGATGAAGGTTCACACCCATCTTGCAAAGTCCCTGACTTTTCCAGGTATTTTACATAACTGTGTAATGATTTAACATGCTAACAAATAAGAGTTACACTTCAACTTCATAAGTTAATCACATTTGTTAAACATTATTAAAAATGAAATTAAAAAAAACCTTTTTATAAGCAATATTACACAAAAAAGAAGATTGTTGGGAAGATAAAACAAAACATGTTTCCTATTACAAATTCTGCAA
Organism: Lepisma saccharinum; assembly: GCF_977018435.1. Lineage (NCBI taxonomy): Eukaryota > Metazoa > Arthropoda > Insecta > Zygentoma > Lepismatidae > Lepisma > Lepisma saccharinum. The sequence goes on from NC_139255.1 coordinate 8,134,915, forward strand.
AGAAAAAATCATTTAATTCCCTGACTTTTCCAGGTTTTGAAAGCTTTTTTTTAAAAAAAAAAAACACTTGTTTCCAATGACCTCAGTTCTAGCCTTGTTTTCCTGACTCCTCCAGTTGTCCAGGACTTTGGAGTTAGTGCGAACTCTGTAAATAAATTATCTGAAGGGAACGGCTAAGTAACTTCACCCGGGCATAATATTGTTTCCATGGCGTGTTTTCGCTTTTAGAATCTTAATGGACAGTAAAAATAAATGCCAGTAGCAACCAAGAAGCTATTAAATGGGGATGCATACATGTGGGATAGAAAATGCCATTTTCAACGGCTCGTAGCATCAAATTTTTTGACCTTGATGTCCTTTGCACACTGTGAAAGTTGTCTGTTGTACGGTCACACCACTGTGCATTTATGTTCAAGACAATTACAAGTACAAAAGAAGAAAAATTGCAGTAAAACAAATTCCGATCGACAGAATTTCGTAAATATTAATATACTTAATTTCTTGAGTGTTTTGGACAAATAACAATGTATGTTAAAAGTACTTCAGGCAATTTTTTTACCCCAAAAATCTACCAACGATTTTTCTGTGAAGTGGATTCTCCTATTTACATAATATTAATTAACCCTAAGCCATTGAGTGGCAGAATGGACATCAGTTGCACAAAATACCTGATGTTGGAGAACATTTTTTTTTTTTACCCTTCTGCTCAGTGGTTGCGAAAATGGATCACATACCTTGCGGTGCGGGTGGAGAGCTAAATGCCCCTTATATGGTAGGTTTTGTATTGAAGTCATTGAGGAACCTTTCTTCCATAATGTACAGAGAATAGAAAATTCCCCTCTATTCTAATTATGTGAAACATTAGTGACACTGTAATAGAAGAAACCATTCAATAATCAAGGGGTTCCTATTTGTCGAATGTAGTCAAACAACTGTTTTTGACTCATAAAAAGTTCAGACAATTTTAAAAATGTACACAATATTCTACAGAAAGTCCTACATAACCAGTACAATGTCTGTAGTGGTAGAAGTGTCTTTCTTCCCTTATAGCAACTCGTGACATGGATTAAATGGAATGGACTGTCCCGACTAAAAGAATGTTTGATAGCCTTGCATCAATGGTTATAGAACTAAAATAGCCCAATATTGCAGACTGCAGACTTCTACAGTTTGCCTCTCTATAAACAACCTATTAATTTGTGCAAGGACAAAATCGAAATTCTTGCAAAATTTGAAAAACCATCAACGTAATTTTAAATTAAACAATTTAAAAATTGTTATGGGCTGAGAGGCGGGGGGCATGGCCACCTGCCCCCCCCCCCCCCCTTGGGTACGGGCCTGCTGCTATGATCTAACATGGTGATGAGATAGCGGGGGATGCATTGCAAAAATTTTTCTAGCATTCCCATTTCGCGTCGCTATTCTTCCAGTTTTGGCGATGATGAGGATGAGTGATGATATGGTGAAATTGATGAAGGGTGACATTGACAAAGAACCCTCATGCCAAGGCTGGGATTCGAACTCGAGAGCCCTCGCATCTTAGCTTGTTATGCTAACAACTCCGCCACAGAGGTTGGCCACCTCATTTTGAGTACTGGGATCAAACGTATGACCACACATGAATAATCACATGTTGGCCGGAGGAAAGTAATATCAGTTACAGGGTGGCCCCTCTAGGACCATGATAAAAATCAAGCATAATTCCCAGTTTTCAAAGCGGATTTTCCAAAAATTCAAGGCTACAAGCAAATGTTTTCTTTATTTGAACTTACCTATTATCACGTCTCAACAGGCACGTCACCTGATAATGTTCCCATGAGCACGTGAACACTCATGTATATGTTTTAAATTACGTACATATTAAATGCACACACACACACACACACATATATATTCATTCGAAAAAATCTTTCTTTGATGTTTGAGTATATACACACTATTTACTCTGACACAAAGTCTTTCATGTCTGATAACTTTTTTTAGATAGTTGGTAACACTGATTCCCACGGATTGCGTTGAACACAATTGCTGTGTGTGTTGCATCAAACTGGCAGCTAAGTTGCTGTAGGCCACTGTACCCCGAAAATATTCACTGCGTTGTGCGAATACATGGTGGTGTGAGCCCTGATGCAAGCAGCAATACTTCTTGCATTCGGCACCAGAGCACAGTATATACAAGGCATGTCTATAGGGACTCGAGACGGTCTGCGCTACATAGTTGCATAATATCGAATTTAATTTTAAATTATTTCTCTTGATATCGTTATTAAGTGCATTGTGCGTCTGTGTGTAGCGCTCAATTACTTGACCCACAGTGAGAATTTTATATTCTGTGTAATATCTAGAACTCAATTATAGGCTTCGGCCGGTCATCCTTCAGGAGCGAGTTCGTGTGCAAATGTATCTATTGCAAACAAGACAGACTACTTACTGCTTTGCCCGAATAAATGGCTAAAGAACACACACTAAACATGCACTTTCTTTAGCCACTTATTCGGGCAAATCAGTAAGTAGTCTGTCTTGTTTGCAATAGATGCATTTAAAAAATGTATAAATATATCTAAAAGAGAATTGTTATTCTTTTTTCATCGGACAGTTCTTGTAATTGATCAATTCACTCGAATACATGGACGGGCAAAAGGACACATCCTGGGAGTTTGTTACCATTTGCACATATCCAAGCGACTCGCTTCCAAAATACTGCTTCTGGAACGATTAGTTTCGTGCAATGCATAAGATCAAGGATGGTAAATATGTTTGATTGGTTGATTTGGTGTTTTGAGTCCACTTAATGCACAGTAACACTAATCGGGACTGGACCTATAGTTTTAAGTGGATGGAAAAATATAAATATGCTGACCAAGGCAGTAATTTATTTTATTAAAAACATAAACTAAACGTAACGTTTCAACCTTCTAGCAGACCTTGCTAGAAGGTTGAAACGTTACGTTTAGTTTAGGTTTTTAATAAAATAAATTACTGCCTTGGTCAGCATATTTATATTTTTTCATAAGCATGGAAACAAGGCTTAATGGTGTTTTAAGTGGAATCCGAATCACTATCTGCCTCCACCGGTTATCGAACACAGGACCCCTCGATTACAAGGCGATGATGGATAAAAATGTTAATGACGACGATGAACAGATGTTACTATACGCTTTAAATCAGTGGTTCCCAAAGTGTGTGCTGCTGCACCCTGGGGCACAGTGATTGACTTACAGGGGTGATGCGAAATGTTCCAATATTTTCACTGAATTGTTAGTCAATGCTATGCATGTTTCAAATACAGTATGTGCTTATTTAGTACATTTTTACATGTGAAATGTTTCTGAATTTGAAATACGTGTTTTACTTCTATTGTGCATATTGATGTAGATTTGTTAATTATGTCTTGAGAGAGAGAAAGCATTCAATACTCACAATGACACTAATTTGTGTGTTTCCGATATTATTCTTAGTAAAGTATATTTGAAATTAAAAGTAATTGCTTATCTTTTGTTTGTTATATTTTTGAGGCCAAGATTGTTGGTGGTGGTGGTGGGGGGGGGGGGTCGCACCCTGGATGGGCTGCATCTTTGGTGGGTGGTAGCCTGGATAAATTGAATTTGTTCTGTTCCACTCCTTTGACAAAAAAGTGTACCTTAAACTTTCCAAATTAGATTTCTCATTGCTGCCATACAAAAGTGCAAATAATTGTTCAGCTGCCAAAGTGATTGTTTCTCATTTTGCCTTTGGATCTTCAAACGCACAAACAAGTTTATTCACTGAGGGGTTCTTGAGAAGAATATTACAAAATTTGTATTTGCCTTGACCGAATGGAGCACCAGTCTGTCATGATGCGATCATTACTGGATCCTTTTTTATGTTATAAATTGTGTATGTCTATGTATTCCTGAACGTTCGAGTTCTTAGCCGTTGGGGAGCGGTAAGTTTCCAGTAACTGTTTAGGTCATTAGCGGGGCCTATAAATAGGAAGGGCAGGAGAGTAGTGGGCATCAGATGTTTGGCGGAGTACAGCAATGTAAGAGGTATCTTTTTCTCTGAGGGGAGCGGCTGGGCGAGCTTTCTTTCCTTACTATGTGAACCGACGTGGATGTTAACTTTCTTTCTTTTAATACACACACTTGCTCTTTTCACATTATTCCAATAGTTTATTTCATGTGGGAAACCAGGTACACAACACACATACCTTCAGCCACCTTTTTTGGTACTGAGGGTTATTTTTTTTTTACTCGTGGAGCCAGTGGCTACGCGAGTCTACACACTCTCTTCGGGAAGGGGAGACAGGGTACACCGAAATGTAATTTTGTGAATAACGGCCAAGAATTAACTTATGTAAATATAATATGAATTAACCTATATATATCTAAAAGGAAATGGGCGTTAAGTTATAATTTGAAGAAGTACGCGTCTATTGCTTAAACTAGCATCCACAGAACTTCAGGTACTGCAAGTTTTGAACCTCGGGACAAGGATTCAAAAATGTATGGTTGTGTATATTGTGTATGTTGCTGAGAATCGCCTTCAAAGCACAAATTATACCTCTACAAGTTGTGTCGCAGCCACTTATGGCATGAATGAATAAAATATTTTCAACTATTTCAATGTGTTTAAAACATATGTTGGAGTACAATGGATTAGGTGATTTGCCTTTACCAACTTTTTGGTAATCGTAATATACGTTGGGAGGAGAGTGAGCTGTTAACATCCTCACCAATGATTATGACAGCATCATGTTGAGAAGACAATGAGTTCGCTGTGGTTACTATGAGAACGTCAGCATCCTCTTCAGCTTGTATTGTCGTCATGTGTGATCGTTTAAATGCGATTCTGAGTCGGGAAATAAAAAGAGACTTGTTCTTCTCATTTCCCAGAAACTTTTCCTGTGGCACCTGTGGGTGCATGCTTTCGGAAAACAAAACCTCAGGAGAAGTTGTAACTCTGGCACGCCGTGCTCTTTCCACCCTCTTAGTGGTTTTCTTTTCTACCGAATCTGGGTATCCATCGAAGACCACTACTGCATTGGCACCATAATGATTTTGTACATACCTTACATATTGCTGTAAAATGACAGAAAAATGTTGAGCACGACCCCATACTGTTCTGTGCAGTAGATATCCCCCATCAACTACATGTATTTTTCTGCTTCCCAGTTCTGTGTCATTTGGTAGAGGGTTGAAAGATGAATAAAGGATGGACTTCGTTCCTTTGCGAATACCTTCCTCTGAGAAAAGAGACAATGGGACAGGAGAGAGTTCATACTGGAAATATTCCTCAAGTTCTTTTATGAAATTTTAGGCTCTACAAAAGTGGTTAGTAAATTTTTCTTGAAATTGCACTGGAAACGAGATACTCACGAAAAATCAAACCTAGTCGTGTATTTTACTCGTTTCTGAAAACTGATACACATTTTTACGACTTTATATCTCCGTACCTATTAGAGATAAAAGAAAATTGTAAATACAAAAGTTGTAGGAAATTTTATGCTCTACGACATTTGTTAAGGCTACTTTAACCAAAATTTGCATTGGAAAGGAGATATATGGGGAAAACTAGATTTTGCCGTGATTTTGGCTGGTTTTTTCAAGATTGCGGCACATGCACAGGCACGCCAAGGTCGAACACAACAGGGGACCAGTTTATAGAACATATTAAAAAATTGCAAACCAACCATGGCCCCCATTGCTATCAATTGGCGAGGCGCCCATAAAAAAAAGATTATGTAAGCGTTGCACAGGCAAATGTAAATGGAGGAAAATTAGCAACAAGGGAGATTTCCAAGTTTGCAAAAATTCATAATGTATCCATATTAGCGTTGCAGGAACCGTACAGTTTTAAAAACAAAATACCATTTGCATCATAATGAGCAAAAACAATACAAGGCAAAGAAAATTCTGCAGCAGCGATATTAATTTTCCAACAAAAATTACACAATACACAGACAGTCACACAAACTGTGTTCAAATCTCACTAGGAACTTACTCCTGTATCCTAGTTAATAGTTATTTTCAATTTAGCCAAAGTATAGAAATATTTTTAGATAAAATTGTCGAAGTCTGCAACTCTTACAAAAATCAACAGTTGGTAATAACAATAGACACTAACTCTTCCTCCTCGTGGTGGCATGGAGACAGGACAAACAAAAATGGAAAATTGCTCAGACTTCATTGTCGAGAATAACCTTTTTATAGAAAATTTATCGGACAACCCACCGACATATGGAGGTAGAGCTGGAGCCTCAAGCAACATCAATGTTACCCCTAACAAATAGCAGGGGCGTGCATTCGGGATACGCAAGGTACGCTCTGCGTACCCACAACGAAGTAAGAAAAAATGAACATTTTTTCGTCTTCCCCGAACATGAAAATTCAACAGTTATCGCTCCGAAAGCAGTTCCACTGCAAGAAATTCCGATTTCCGCACGAACACGCTGCTGCCTTCCTGAAGGCAGTCCCGAATGATCCCGATTGTGACTTCGGCACCCACCCGATCCGCGTTGCCGATTTCCGCAGAAACACGCTGTTTCTTCTGCTTGGTACCCTAGAAATTCGGAAGGTAGCCCCATTGGCTCATATCAGCCCCGACCACGTGTTTGGGTCTGCCCGCACTTACCCTCTCTCCCACTTTTTTCCCGGTTCTAAGCGTATAACATTAAAAAGTGTATTTAGCTTAAGAATGAGCTTACTGCTTTCGTTCAAGCTAAATAGGATTTTCAGCTTTTTACAAAACCTGACTTGCTGTATAAAGCAGAAAAGAAAATAACCTTTTACAAACTTTTATTTCTGAAGTTCTAATTAACATTAAACAATTATGAGGAGGTCCTTGGTAAGTCTCCTTCACCTGATTTATACTGAAAGGTTCAGATACAGGAATTTACGGAGAGTGCCCCGATTGTATCGGCGAAGATTCAAAAATGTAACCATACTTAAAAACTAACACAAGATAGAAGCTAATATAACACATTGAAAATTATTACTCACGGTTGTATAGTTCAGCGCTGTACTTTTAACTTTGTAACGATCGACGCTAAAAAGGCCATATATTTGAGAGCTCTCAACACTTAAAGAATATTCACTATCAAATCACTGAGCACTAGTATTCTTCAACTTCTGGTTAGCACTTCCACTTCATTCCTCCTGTCTGTATCCTTAAAAAGTCCGGTAGAAGTCACCTCTCGTCGATTCATCACACTACAAGTCTTTTCGTCTTTCAAACTACAAGTTCACCATTCGTGTTCTCCTTTGGGCTCGAACTATCTAAGCACTTTTGGGTCTCGCGGTGATGAAAACTAAAAAATGTCAACAGCTCGAACGACTGCAAACTTTTTCGCGTTTTTCCAGCAACGCACGCGCGGACTTCAACCACAAAGACCAGACGCTGTAACTCTCTTTCGCCGACTGCCCTCTTTGTGCCAAAAGTCCAGAACAGTCTATTACTTAAGAGAGGAGTGAAGTGTTCTTTCTCCTCATTCGTTCCGGAGGAAAATTCTTAACAATAATCGGTTATAGATGCCCCTTCCCCCAAAAAAGGCATTAGATGGACTGATCAAGGAGAGCTAATGTCTTTCCAAGTATCTTTATCTCCTTAAATATTTGACCAGCCCTCGTACATACATTTTTTTTTAAAAAAAAAAAAAAAAAAAAAAAAAAATTCAGGTTACAATTTCAAAATATCTTATAACATAGTAAACACATATAGATTTTCCTTCAATTTCACATATTAATTATGTTCAATCATTTCTTACAATCACATAGTAAGAATAATCTCAAGAAAGTATACACAATTACAATTTGTATACATTGAAGCATAATAAACATATTACTCAATTTCTTTTCATTACATATATACCTTCATACATTACATAAAATCAACTTTGAATCTTTACTACATAATTTATCAATATACTACAAGAAACTTCAATCATTTACATATTGTCTTGCAGGTTTTCAAATTGTTTCCACTGACTTACATAAATTTCTCTCTTACTGTCCATAATTTTAAATTTTCCACATGTTGTGATTCAAGTACCTCTCCAGAGCAACAATCAAGTAAATCAAAACTTCCAGCATTAATTTGCTTTTTACACAAATAAGGACCCTTATAAAGTAAACAATATTTTGCTATAACTTTATTAATTAAAGAACTCTGATTTCTAGCCTTCAGGAACACTAGGTCCCCATCTTGAATTTCCCTTCTACCTTTCTCTTCATTTGCTTTCTTCTTCATATCCTTTTCCCTAATTGTTCTGGTCCTTGCTTCCACCATTATCAGCCGTTTCTCCCATTCTTCTGGAATCTCTTCTAATTTTAAAGCAACTTTCAGTGGGTTATCTATTTGCTCATTAAGATGAATTGTGACTGGCGCTTCCCCTAAAGTGTCATTGATAGAATAATTTAGTAAATTTACAACTTTCGCCACCTGTTTAGGCCAACCTTCGTGAGCTTCATTGCAAAGAAGTCGCATCAATCTATTAATTTCTTGATGGATTCTCTCCACGAGATTAGTCTGTGGATGGTAGCTATTACAGTAATAAACCTCTACTCCAAAACTGTTCATTTTCTCCTTAAATTTTTTACTAATAAAACAAGGTCCTCGATCACAGATGATTCTCTTAGGTATCCCTAGGTGCACAAAATAGTTATTTACAAGTTTTTCCAGCACCTTCTCAGTTGTTGCAGCTGTCATAGCATATGCTACTAAATATCTTGAAAAACCATCCAACACCGTTAGAAGAAAATTGTCTCTTCGGGAACCTCTAGGTAAAGGTCCTTGCAAATCCACGAACACTTGTTCTCTCATTCTCTCTATGCGATGTTGCCTCAAATTAGACTTCGGAGGGTGCTTGTCAGCTTTACTCCTGGCACAAATCTCACAGTCATTAATCCAGTCTTTGATATCTTGCCTCATTCTCCTCCAACTAAACGTCTTCAAAATTCGATCAAACGTTTTCTTCAATCCAAAATGTCCTGATTGATCGTGATAAACGAATAACACATTACCAATCAAATTTCGAGGCAAACATATTTTCCACACTTGTTCAAAGTGAAAATCTCTAATCATCAACACTCCAGACTCAACTTGGTAATATTTTAGTAGCGGTCCTTTTCTCTTAACATTTTCTACATTTTCGTCAGTTTCTAAAGCATCAATTATTTTCCTCATTTCTTCATCTTTTCTTTGTGCTATTACCAAATCTTCTATTTTCAGATTTAAATCTGATAAAGAAATATTTCCCACTACATTAACAAACAATTTCTCCTTTTCAACTTCAGGCTGAAAACGGGACAATAGGTCAGCTAGATGATTTTCCGAGCCCTTTATGTATTCAATTCGAAAATTAAATTTACTCAATTCCAGCGACCATCTGCATAGCCGAGGGTTCCAATGTTTGGCCGCGGTCAGCCACTGAAGTGCTTTGTGATCGCTCAAAACAACAAATTCCATGCCCGCGACATATACTTCAAACTTTTTAATGCAGAATAGTATAGCTAGGCACTCTAATTCTGTAATTGTATACTTTCTCTCAGCCTGATTTAGTTTCCTACTAGCATAGTGTATAATTCTCCGTTCACCATTTTCAAACTGGAACAAATATCCACCTAAGGCCATAGTAGAAGCATCACAGCTGATGTAAAACGTCCGTGAAAAATCTGGATGGTACAAAAGCGTTTCCTGCGCTATAAGAGTTTTCATTTCATCGAAACTAGATTGCTCCTTTTCTCCCCAAGTCCATTTTTTATTTTTCTGTAAAAGTTCCGAAAGTGGAGCTATTACTTCCGAGTAATTAGGTACGAATCTTTTGACCCACACGAAGCTTCCTAATATCCTCTGTACTTCCTTTCTGCTACGGGGGATCGGTAACTCCACTATACTCCTGACTTTATCGGGGTTAACTTTTATTCCTTCTGCAGAGATATGTCCCAAAAACATAACTTCAGATTTTCCAAACTCTGTTTTCTTCAATTTCACTGTCATTCCAGCGTCCCTTATGCATTTTAAAATCAAACACACGTGATTTACATGATCATCAAAGTCTGAATCAAAAATTAAAATATCATCAACATACACAATACAAAAATCAGATACATTGCCTAAAACATGATTCATTGCACTAGTAAACGCCGATACTCCTGTCGAAATTCCAAAAGGCAGTTTCTTAAATTTATACATTTTACCATCAAAAATGAAGGCTGTACAGTCTCTACTTTCTTCTGTTAACGGTATTTGGAAATACCCTGCACATAAATCAAGCGATGTAAAATACCTCTTGCCATGAAAGCTCGCCAATATTTCTTCTAAACTTTTTACTCTATTATGCTCCAGCCTGATTTTAGCGTTAGTAGTACGAAAATCCACAACTATCCTTTTCTCGTCAGAACGCGGCTTGGGTACCACTAACAAAGGGTTGAGGTAAGCAGAATGTCCCAACTCAACAATATCATCTTCTTGCCACTGACCTATTTGTTTTCTAACTTCCTCTCTCAAAGCAAACGGAACAGGGTAATACTTTCCCACAGCTGGTTCATTATCAATCAGTTTAATATTATAAGTGAATTTATTGCAAGTCCCAGGCCGATCCGAAAATACATGTAACAAAAGAGCAGTTCTATTCAACATTTCTTCTTTTTGCGCCACCGTCAGAGCAGTAGACATTTCCATGCGAGCTTTCAGGTCTTCGATACTCGCGTCTCTAACGTCGCCAGTTTCTAAACCTGCTACGGTCACCAAATCGGACACAGTTCTCCCCTTCTCTTCATAATCACATCTTGGCAAAAATCCGACAACTATTTTTCCACCATTAGTTTGAAATAACATTTCTTTCTCTTGAAAATTAAGAGTAGCTTCAACGGTAAATACAAAATCGCTACCCAGAATGGCAGACACATTCAAATCTCTAACAACAATAAATTCCATGAGCAAACTATCATTTGCCAGAACAGTCGGTATTACTGTTTTCCCCATCACTCTGGTTTTGTTTTTTCCACTATAATCTATTAACATAATATTATCTACCTTTTCTAGAGAAGGCCTAGTCACGTCAGAAGTAATATTTTTCCATGTATTAGCAGAAATTAGCGATACCTGAGAGCCGGAATCCAGTAAGCAGTTTACAGCTTTACCATTCATTTTCACTTCTACGCAAATAGAATGTTTAATTAATTTTCTCTTTTCCACGCTGTTCAAAATTTCATTATTACATTTCAAGTTTTCAACTTCCAGATTTTCATACTCCCTTACATCTACTTCACAAATATATACAGGTTGCAACTCTAAAAGAGTCAAAAATTCCTTCATAGCCATTTCATTCCAGTGAACCAAGTCTTCACGTCTGCCTTCTCTCTTTAGTAGGTAACGTTCATATTTGCTTAAATCTATCTCTCCATTCTCCATATAAAACATCTTTTCTAGATCCACAACCTTCACATGATCACACTCTTGATTTTTTATTACTCTATTAAAATACAACAATTTTTTCCAATGACCATATTCCGAAATATGAGCCACAGCCGGAATAGGTGGAACAGTACACAAAATAATTTCATTACTTCTTTCTTTCAAATACGACACTAAGTAGGAATACATTTCCTCAAAATGTTCCTTTTCAGTGAATCTCATGACATCATTGGTCCCTACAAGAACTAGAACTTTCTCCCATTTACAACTTGCACCTTCCTTTCTTTCTTTTTCTTCCAAAGCATGAACAAGCTCAGAGACTCTACTTCCACTAATACACAATTCTTCCCAGCCGCTTTCTATGCAGTTTAATTCAGGAAATTGCCTTCTACAATATGACGCTAATCTTTTTAACAAACTATCTCCTAACAGCACATAATTCTTGAGACTAGCCACAGAATTCTGTAAGTCTGTATTTATTTCAACATCAGTATGCTTTTCATCAGCATCAAAAACATTTTTACGGTCCACCTTCGACCCTACTTTTGATTCTCGTGCCTCACTCGCACTTCCATTTTTCTTCTCTGAATACTGACTTCTGTTGCTTATTCGTTCAAGAGTACTAATTATTTCATCCTTTTGTGTCTTCAGATAAATATCGCTGTTTATTTCACATTTTGAAGAATTTCCCAAATCTTTTTCTTCCGAGTTTAACTGTTCAAGTTCGTCTTCTATTCGTTTTTCATCCTTTCTTGCAGGTTCAATAATATCTTTGAAATTCATTATAATATTTACATCTTGGTTTTCGGTCCGCCCACTCTTTAGTGGCGGAACGGTAACTCGTTTTTTGGATCCTCCTGGTTATGTACTTCGGCGGCGACGATCTCATCTTCGCTTCTATTCCTCCTAGGAGGCAGACTAGAACTTTCATAATTTTCACTCTGCCAGATTTTTCTCTCAAAACGAGGTGAATAGTTGCTTCTTCTTCGCTCATCCCACGAAGATACATCAGATCTTTCATTTCTCTTCAAATTTTGGTTTCCTATTCCAAACTGCAAATTCCGACGATAGAATCTTGAATCGTTCCTCCCTTCATCATGATTCTCGAAACTTTCCCTCGATGTCTGTCTATAGTTATCCTTTCTCGGTGATATAGGAGTAACACCGACATTACCAACATTATATCGTCTCTCCTCTCTTCCTCCGACGTTTTTCTCATTTTTCTGGCCTCTAAAAGAATCTCGATTCTTCTGTTCCATCCACAATAACTCATGACTCCTTATCAGATCAGCAACTGAAGACAAGGTTTTACTTTTAACAGTTAACAACATTTCTCGAAGCCTAAAAGGTAGTAAGTTTGCTATTAGGCTGACACATTTTTCTTCTGATAAGGCAGGTTCGAGCAGCTTCAGTTGCCTCGCCTTGTCCCAATAGAACTCTTCTACACTTCTTCCCTGACCTGGCACAAATTTCTGTGTTAGAACTTGAGCTAAACGGGCAGACTTAACATTTTCTGACTCAAAAGCATCCAAAAATTCCTTCTTAAATACTTCATAGTTCGTAAACTTTTGCTTATTTTCTATATACCACATTTTAGCAGTCTTTACCAACACAAAAGGTATCACATTCAGGTACTGATGCTTGCTCAGGGCCATCAGATTCAAGCTGTCCTCTACATGTTGAAGAAATTCAGTGGGTAACATTTCGTCTGTCTCTCCTGTAAACTTGGTTAACTTCGACACTTCACTGTACTTAATCCCTACTTCCTGCCTGCTAAGAATAGTCGTCACACCATCTCTCTTTACTTCCTCTCCATCATCAGTCTTTACTTCATTCTGAACAAAATCTTTAAACGGCTTAAGGTCACAACACTTTCTAGAATCCTCAGTTTCCTTGAATCTGACAAAATCATGCTCTAATACGCCGACCCTATTTTTTATAACCTGTATTTCAACATCAGTTTCCTTGAACTTGCTTCTATTAACATTCCGTTCCTGAACCACACCAACTCCCAAACTTTCAACGTTCCCTTGAATGATACTTAAATCATATTTCAACTTTTCCATTCCTGTCTGACATGATACTTTATTTTCCTTCATAACGTCCTCCATTTTTTCTATCCTAGTGACTTGCACCTCCAAAACACTTAGTCTTTCCTCCATCTTATCATTTATTTTTTGCATGGAAGCATTTATTATTTCCTTCAGTTCCAATTTATTCTGTTCCTGTTTCTGCTCCAATTTTCTGTATAAGTCTTCCTGCACGAGCCTATCCTTTTCCTCTTTCTGTCTCCGTTCTAACCTATCTTGTTCCATTTTCTCGTATAATCTCTCCCATTTCAATCTATCCTGTTCCTTATTTTCTTCCCATTTCAGCCTATCTTGTTCCTTATTTTCTTCCCATTTCAGCCTATCTTGTTCCTTATTTTCTTCCCATTTTAGGCATAAGTTCTCCTGCGCTAGCCTACTCTGTTCCATAAATGACAAAATTGAATTCAATACATCATTTTCCTTTCCCCGACCAACGTCAACTTGACAACCAAATTCGTCGCTTTCTTTCGAAACACCCTGTTCTTTTTCCGTTATTTTTACTCCAACGGCAGGTTCTTTCTCAACTCGATTCTTGCATCGTTCACACAAAAAGTCTTTACCAATGTCAGTTTCATGTTCCTTATACTCTTCTTCACTCATTCCTATACAGTCTTTATGCAGCCATTGTTTGCAACCCAAACATTCTATCGCTCCATCTACTTTCAACAATCTTCCACAGCAATCCAATATTTCCTCCCACCCCACTTCGGGTGCGAAGTCCTTTTCAGACGGAGTCTTTCCTTTTGTGCGAACCATGTTGCCGACATACACTGACCAGTTACAAAACAAGGATAAATGTTTACATAAACATTGCCGACAACGACGCAACACAATGCCTGTTACCCCTTTTATTTTTTTTCTTTCACCAAGACAATCTAAGGCAACTCCCGGAAGTTTCGGCACCATATAACATTAAAAAGTGTATTTAGCTTAAGAATGAGCTTACTGCTTTCATTCAAGCTAAATAGGATTTTCAGCTTTTTACAAAACCTGACTTGCTGTATAAAGCAGAAAAGAAAATAACCTTTTACAAACTTTTATTTCTGAAGTTCTAATTAACATTAAACAATTATGAGGAGGTCCTTGGTAAGTCTCCTTCACCTGATTTATACTGAAAGGTTCAGATACAGGAATTTACGGAGAGTGCCCCGATTGTATCGGCGAAGATTCAAAAATGTAACCATACTTAAAAACTAACACAAGATAGAAGCTAATATAACACATTGAAAATTATTACTCACGGTTGTATAGTTCAGCGCTGTACTTTTAACTTTGTAACGATCGACGCTAAAAAGGCCATATATTTGAGAGCTCTCAACACTTAAAGAATATTCACTATCAAATCACTGAGCACTAGTATTCTTCAACTTCTGGTTAGCACTTCCACTTCATTCCTCCTGTCTGTATCCTTAAAAAGTCCGGTAGAAGTCACCTCTCGTCGATTCATCACACTACAAGTCTTTTCGTCTTTCAAACTACAAGTTCACCATTCGTGTTCTCCTTTGGGCTCGAACTATCTAAGCACTTTTGGGTCTCGCGGTGATGAAAACTAAAAAATGTCAACAGCTCGAACGACTGCAAACTTTTTCGCGTTTTTCCAGCAACGCACGCGCGGACTTCAACCACAAAGACCAGACGCTGTAACTCTCTTTCGCCGACTGCCCTCTTTGTGCCAAAAGTCCAGAACAGTCTATTACTTAAGAGAGGAGTGAAGTGTTCTTTCTCCTCATTCGTTCCGGAGGAAAATTCTTAACAATAATCGGTTATAAGCGGCGAGGGTACCCAAGATTTTGACAGCGTATGCAGTGTTGACAGCAGTGGCGAAGCGTCCTATGAGGCCAGGAGGCCGGGCCTACCCACGCCATTACTCTTTTAAAGTTGTATTTACTTATTTCGTCAAAACACATGTAATGCAATGGAAAAGTTTGGAATTTTCATTTATGATAATTACAAAAAAATTCTAACCCTGTTCAGTATACGAACTTTCCACGGAGTGAGGCACATTTGCTGGGGCCTCTTCTCTTCACATTCTGTCGTACGGTCGCATATGCGGGAAGCCTAATCTTACGAGTACTGTACGTGTGCTTATAACGTGCTCCTGAGGCCGGCCTCGCGGTGTTACCCACTAGGACGAACAGAATGTCAGCAACGCTGAATTTCCGCCAGGGTTGGAAATTTGTGGTGTACCAGCATTTTATATAAACATTAGCCTGTGTTCGTGCAGAGAGATTTCTATTTCATTGTACATTCTCCATATTTTGTACGAAACTTAGGTTTTCCTTCCTTTCATCGACGAGAGTAATTGAAATTGAAAATTACGGAGTAGTGTAGTTCCGACTTCGTTTTTTGATCAGAGTGCTGATGGTCTTGTCGATTCACCCAACACCGTAGCGTAAACGGAAAGTCTAAAGAACTTATATTTGTAAAGTAAGTCTTCATACCAAATTATGTAAATTAAAATGCTAGCTACGCCTTATATTTACAAAGTAGTTTTCCTTTCACTGGAAATATAATAATTTATTTTTATCGTGAACGGGGATTCCCCTCGCTTCTTCCCTCTCTGTGAAAACTTGTCTCCTGCTCAGGACGCTACAAGGTAGCGTGGCTCGGAGCGCGAGGTTCGTGGCGGTAGAGCTTTGTTTGTGATTCGTATCGTGTGCAGCGATGAGATTTATGCAAGAAAGTGCTGGACTAAAATGCAAAAACAACAAGAACAATTGAGTTCTTAATTGAGTGAAGATGTAATCATCGGTAAGGTAGGACCCACTTTTGGTCTTTCATATTTCCTTCTTCTAAAATGTTTTCAACTCTATTTTCCTTTGCGAGTAGCAGTGGCAAGTGACAGCAAAATTTAAAAATAATTAAAAATTGTTGAAATGTTATTTAATGCGTTAACACTGTCGTCGAATAGATATTGCAAGCAGACATTTTTTTATGCAGCCGACACAAGCGAAGAGGTAGGCAGTTTTGTTTACCCTGAAGGGATACCAAGAGAAGAGGGCGGTCAATGAGAGTACAATGTAAGGGAAGACTTTTTTGGGTTTAGGACAAAGAGTGTTATGGGGTTATTGCGGAGGCCATGTCTGTTTCAGGTCTGGCGGAACAGGCCAGTGTTGTCACTTTGGATTGGCAGAAAAGAGCTGAATTGCGCCAGAAATTGGGATTCTATTCTCCCAAGCATCTACATTTATTATAACCTGTTTATATGTTACATAGTAACCTGTCGTGTTGCCGGGTTCCAAACAAGGATCCTATGTTCTATTATCACGTAAAGGTGTCTACTAACACAAGGGGTAGAACAAACTAGGATGCGAACACTGAATGAGAGAGGTCACCTTTACTTATGTTTTTTCTTGAAAGCCCCGTAGTCGTCATCCTAACTAATTGTGGTCATGTCAATGTTTCCTGATCATCTTTAATTCATTCTCCATACATTCTCATCGTCACGATTAGCATAGAGCAGAACAAACGAGACGAAAATATTCAAAATTTAAATGTTTACTTGCATATACAGGTGTCAGAAATTCATTTATCTAGAAAGCCAAGACTGGCATTAACTACAACCATTCCTTTAGGTAGACAACAGATAACAATTGTGTTTTCCTCGGCGCGAGGAAGTCTTGCTAAAAAAAACCTAAGTTGGCAGCAGTAGAACGTACCAAACTGACATTCGCTGAAAGTGCGGAATTCTGTCGTCTGCTCACGGCACAAACGTCAGACTGACCCGAAAATTATGGGGGTGGGGGGTTCTAGCCCTTTTCACCTCAATTGCAAAATAAATAAATAAATTTAGAAAAAAGCGATGAAGAATTGACAACAGGGCTCGAGCACTATTCGTTGGATTTTCGCGATGTCCCATGATTGGTAGTTCTTTCTGGAGGTGTGTGCATAAATCAGAGGTTGAAAAAATACAAACAAATAAAAACAAACGAAATGAACAAAATCTAGATCGATGACATCTGGTGGGCGGGAGGAGAACGTCTAAGACATAATTATCGTATTGATGGCCGGTAACAACACTTTTGAAAACGTCACGCCACTGGCAAGTAAAGAAGCGGCCTGGAGGGACATTGAACCACTCTCCATGACATAGCCCCCCTCCTTTTTTTCTTTTTTACAAAATTAAGCAACTAATGGAAATTATCGCACTTTTGTGCCTACCCTGTTAGGAACTCTACGCTTCGCCACTGGTTGACAGTAGTCAACATATATTTTTTTTCTGGAATGCTTAGCTTACTAGCATTTAGCAGCCACGCGTAGATAAATCACTGTGTTGGGTTGCAATAAAAATACATTATAAAAAGTGATACAGGAATCAGAGAGGAGGGCAAGAATATGTAGTGGTGGAAGATCATATTTAATATACGCGTAAACTATCACATATAAAATATTTATGTGAGGGTAAAGTTACACTAGCAAGGTTTTTTTTCGTATAGGGAGGTGAGGACCAGACTGGACTGTCACTGTGTCGAGGGGAAAATATGTGAACAATTTTCAAGTTTCGCACAATTCTCAGTGTATGAAAGTATCTGTTTATCTCCTTTCGGGATCAACATTTCCTTTGAGTTCCATAGCATGGGTGTTGATTGGTGACCCGACGATATGAATGAATGATAAAAGAAAAACATAATAAAACACAACACTTACAATGGGATTTGAATGAGCCCCCCCCCCGCCAGACATTGTAAAGTGATGTACGGTAGTTTAGCTTTTGAAGTGTTCTGGGATCTATGCTGACGTATTTTCTACTTGTCCTTAATTATCTCCCTTCTACAAAATACTTTGTCGACTGGCAACTCCGATTCATTCGTCCACAAGAACGCGTGGTTTTCGGGCATAGCGGACCGGACACAACGAACCGTGGGAGGTTGACTTTTGCTTTCTTCTGTCATGTGAAATTGCAGCGAGTGTTTCGTTCATATTATTTACATTACAGGATCTCTATTGTTTGTCGGTGCTGTGAAGTGATAAAATAGGGGGACCGGGAGTTATTGATGACGTTCTGGAGAAGAGATTTTCGGAATTTACGAAAAAAGTGTAAACAATCCGAAATGGAAGGTCTGTTCCTGAGTTGGAAGAATTGTTTCAGGCAGGAGTTGTGAAGGATGGTAAGTAGTATATTAGGCATTTTGAGTTTTGAGAAGAAGAAAAATATATCTCTACAGAGTGATTGACAGTAGAAAAACAGTGAAACTTTATTGTTGGCCTTATTCGCTGGTTTCCTCTGCGAAAGGTGTTGTGAAATAGTAGAGGATACTGAGATTTATCAAATTTATTCCATGAAATTTGAAAGGATGGAAAATGATTGTGCCATTTCTTTCCGTTCAATGTTCATCGCACTGCATGAAGGAAATAATCAAAGTTGAATTGTTGGACTCTACGTAGCTACTATCAGAATATATTTGCGAATATAAAATATCATACATATATTTTACCTCGTTACATTTGGATATTGATACAAGGACGAGAAATTTTCCATTATAAAATTGTAGAAAGAAGTTATTTTCTGAATAACATGATGGCCAGGGAGGGGGGGGGGGGTTCTGGCCCCCATAATCCATTTCGGATGGCCCATGTTGCGTACCCTAGTTTAAATGTCACCGCACGCCACTGACAAATAGCAAATTATCTGGGAAGATATATGATTGCACCAGTGATCATAATATAATTACATTCAAAATAGCTCAGAATGTTATAGAAGATGAGATGCATCCCGAAATAGTGTACGACTGGAATAAAACTAATAAACAACTCTTAATAGAGTCGATCGATCTCCCCTTACAAGCAGATCCATCCAAAACTATTGAGGTTTGGGCTGCGGAAATCACAAAATCATTGAAAATGCAATCAACATGGCCACCCCAAGCAAAAAAATAAAAACTCAAAACAAACCTTGGACAAAAGAACTATCCACACTCAGAAGTACCATGCACAAGGTGAGAAAATTATACCGAAAAAATAGAATAAAATTCATTACAGCAAAATAATTTAGAACTTTACAGGCTAGCCAAAATAAAATATGAACAAGAATTAAGAAACTTTAAAAACCACACATTGGACCAACTACGTAAAACACAGAATGGAAAAGGATAAATGGGGCCTTCCATACAGGATAGCGGTGGGAAAAATAAAGCTATGGAAAAGCTTCTCTATGTTTAAAAGAGAAGATGGAAGATACACGAAGAACTTACAAGAAATGGCAGAACTCCTATTACAGAAACTCCTTCCGGATGACATGGAGGAAACAGATAACGAATTCCATAAAAACATCAGGGATAAAAACCAGAAAGAATACAATACTACTACGCCCATATTACCTTTTACAGAGGAGGAAGTTGCAATAGATTTATTTATTTATTGATTGATTTAGTTTATTTTACTTCGCGTTTTGTGCCTCTTGGCTAATTTGCGAAGATGAGGATGAGTGATGAAAGGATGAAATTGATGAATGGACATTCACAAACAACCAAGCCCGGCCGGGATTCGAACCCGGGACCCTTGGCGTCGCAGCGCGATGTGCTAACCGCTCGGCCACAGGGTAGGGCTAAGTTGCAATAGAGATAGAATTACTAAAAAAAGAAGAAATCACTAGGACCCGACAATATTCCAGCAGAAATATTACAACTAGCTATGCAAAAAATAGTACCATTCACAACTTCCCTTTTTAACCTCTGCCTTGCAACAAAACTTTTCCCAACATCTGGAAGGAATCAACTGTCATAATTATAAAAAAAAGAAATTACTGTGACAAAACATTAATAAAATCGTACAGCCCAATTTGACTAATAAATGTCTTGAGCAAAATCCTCGAAAAAATTATTACCAAAAGGTTACTTGAATTCTTAGCCCTTAAGAACAGAACCGGAAATCAGTATGGTTTTACGAAGGGGAGATCCACCGAGAACGCGACACACAGTCTATTAGAGTCAATAAGAAATAGCACCGATAAATACATAGTAGCCACCGTAGAGACGTTGCGAGAGCATTCGACAACTTGTGGTGGTCCCCACCTCTTTGCCACCCTCAGAGCTGGATTGTCCGGGCATTTACAGGGTGTCTCAAATGTAATAGCACAAACTGACACAGGTCAAAGTACACATTAATAGAAGCAAAAAAGTCTCAGTAAACATGGGTCTGCAAACGAGCTGTTTTCGAGATAATCGAAAATGTGTGTTTACAAGCCGCCACTGACTTCATTGTTTGTAAACGTCGTCCTAGTTGGTAAAATGCTAATAATGTGTGCGAATGTGTGGGTCAGTGATTTATCCACACACCCCTAACACCCCCAAATACCCTCCAAATTTTGACGACCCCCATATGGATTTTTAGATAAACAATAGAATGACAATACTTCAACATTAACAGAAACGAACCATTTGTAGCTCTAGAAGAAGTGTAGTCCAATGGACCTTTCGATCAACTAAAACCAAAGTGTCAAGGAAGGAGGGTGGAATGTGCAGCATGGCAGTTTCCTGGAAACACTAGCTCCCTTGACAAGGCTTTGGTCAGCTCTAGGGAAAGGACACTGCCATCTGTAAAATGTCAAACTGACCTCACACCTTCTTTATAGGGAGCACATACCGCACACAGTGTTGACAGTTCAGCATTTAAAAACCTAAATAAATATTTCTTAAATACATTACACATTTGTAAATTCAATGAAATTTTGCATTTTCCTTTCGATTCTTTCATGGGAAAATATACGTTAAAAGTAAGGGAAGAAATTGAAAGATGCAGGTTTAACTCCTTTTAGTGAATTGTGTTAGTATGGTTAGCAACACTATTTTTCTGTAACTTGGGCAAGATGAATGATTTTGGAGTGATAGAGAAGGGAACAGTCAAATGCCTCAGTAAGCATGTCAGTTTGTGTGTTGTCGTTCTGCTTAGTGTAACAATGCCTGAAACTTTTCTGCAAAACTGGCTGAAGAAGATAGAGAAAATGAAACCAGAAAGAAAGAAACCAAAAGTGGTGAGTAGAAAACCAGTGACACTATATGTAGGTATAGTTTCTTCCAACGGATATTCATAAAGTACCAATATAAAATTTACTGGCTGAGTATTCAATATAAAACAGTAAGTATTTCATGAAGAACCTAAGTGGTTCATTCATGGCCATAGTTCATGTATGTGACCATTTTTGTGGCTCTACAAGAGTTCTTACCTTTGTAAAGGAAATTATATATTAGAAAGAGAGTTGCAAAAGGGGAGGGTGTCCACGTCGGGTGGTTGCCTGGGAGCTAAAGACAAATGGGGTGCCGAACAAGCAAAACATATAAAAATAGAAAAGTGCTAATGTGGTTGTGCCCTGTGAAATTACTGGCACCCTATTAAATTAAAGTTATTGTCAGTTGCAAAGATATAGATTTAGTAAAAATTGTCTTCCTCTTTTTATCTAGTCGGTTCCCTGACACGATAACATATTTAATTTTTTTCCTACTTTTCAGAAGAAGCAAAGGAAGTATAAGGAATTAAACATAAAAAGATATTTAATTTATATCTGACCATAGGCGCACCAGCGGGGGTCATAACGGCGTTTGCCACTGCCTGCTGGAAAATGAGGAGAGATTTTTTTTTTGTTTGATTCATTGTGCTCTTTGTGTTGGAAAGTGAAATAAATGCTATTCAATTTTTAAATAATTCAAAATAAAGCATTACCTCAATTTAGAAGTGAAAATTCCTTGCCTTCTCTTTGCAGTTAACATGCCATGCATTTATTTGTACATGTTATTTAGTTTTCATTTAAGGCAAAGAGGCACATGACTCCTAATTCCCTGGAGTCTCTCATTCAGTATTAGACAGATAAACTCTCAACAGCGCCAAGCGTATTTTCCAAAGTTTTGTAAGGGTATAAGACTTCAATATGAAATTCCTTGACCGATCTCGTTCAAACGTTCATCCCAACTTCCCACTATATTTTTACGTCTTCATGGCCATGCTCTAAATATATAGAGACTTTCATTACTTTATTTCAGTTTGTGAATCGTCGTTTAAACAGAGATTTCAAAATACTAGGAGAATTTGGAACTCACTCGCTACATAGAACTATTAAAATTATATTGATTGAGTTGGTGTTTTATGTCCACTTTAATGCACAACAGATAGGTTAATCGGAACTGTACCTACAGTTAAAGTGGGATCCGAACCACTATATACCTCCACCGGGTATCGAACCTGGGACCCCTTGATTACAAGGCATCACTGTACCATCCGGTAGGCCACTATTCATATTTTCTAATTGAAGCTAGAACAGGAGGGAGCAGGGACATGTGCTGAGGTAAAGAGGATGCCGAACGAGCAAAGCAAAATAGTAAAGAGTAAACATGGTGGGATACTGTCGCAACGTTTAATTAATAATATGCATAATCAGTTTGCAAAGAAATAGTTCTAAAAAATGTCTTGCTCGCTTCGCTCACAGTATCATAATTTATTCAAGATTCATATTATATCTATACATTATTACTACTACTTCAGACAGGCAAGCATGCACGCACCCATGCACTGATATTTCATCGATTAATTTGGCACCCTCCAAAGATGAACTCAGAGTTACACCTAGGACAAGAAACATACAAATACAGTTAAAAAATATTGCACAAATGTTTCTAATTTCTTTATAACTAGCTTAAGAATTGCATGAAATGATTCCTGGTAATAATGTTTACATTTTGTGTTTTTCAATGCAATGACATCTCTTGTGTTTTATCAAACGATTGATTAAATCAAGTACTGAGCATTATTGAAAAGCAATATTCGAAATGTTAGACTGAAATCTTAACATTATCACAAAAATCTATTTCCATCTTTTCCTGCATTTGATATATTTTTCTCCTGAAATGTTACGTGAAGGGGAGGGGGGGTTAATCTCTGGAAAAATCTATGCATAAATTGAATTAGGGTGAACTTTTTATAAACTGTCCAAAATATGCACTTAACATCCCCAAACTTACACACCCCCAAAAGTTTCCAGAACCTCCCCTTCCAAGGGAAAAATCCTTTGTAAACGTCGTCCTAGTTGGTAAAATACTAATAATACAGTATGAAAAATCAGGAAATATTTTTGCTTTTATTGAACATTCTACTTTAATAAGGAATACAGCACTACTTTACTAGTACGTATGTTCTATGTTACAATTACTGTACACTCGTACCTGTTAACACATTCGGGTCTGGCCTCATAATACAGCATTGTTACCTCTGGTCTGCGGTTTTTGGTTGTTTTTCAAAAAATCATAGAAAAAATATTTTTAATTTGTTTTTATTTACCACATATTAATTAAATCTACAAAACTTCCTCTTTTCAATGAACAAAAATTTGTTAAATTTTATTTTCATTTTCAGACGTTTTTTAATATTTTTTTCAGCAATGTTTTGTGAAGAAAAAAAAAGTACAACATTGTAACAAATGTTAATATAGAGATATTTTAAGTTCGTAATCTGGAAATTTCATTAATTAACTACATAAACTATCAATACATCGTTTGAATCTTGCATAAGAATACTTCTTATGTGCACATAACGAAAAATAATTACAAATTACAAATAATTATCTTTTGTATGAAAAAGTGGCTGCAGGACAGGACCAGACGATGCATCAGTAGGTTCTGCATCATCTGTAAAAATTAAACAAATAAATAAATAAACTAAGTAAATAAACTAAATAAATAAAATAAATTTTCATTTTACATACACTATACAAAATAATAAATGGAAAAACTAAAAATTCATCAGTGCATGTAGGAGAATCAAGCAAGAGGCAAGATGAATAGACCCAAAAAAATTACCTCTTCTCACTTTATTCATAAAATACTAGAGTTTGCAACACTGTTTATATTGTCGACAATAATTATTACGAATATAACCTACCTTCCAAATCTTCAAATTCATCTGCATCATCAAAATCGTCGCTAACTTCAAACTCTGGGGCGGAATCCTCTATGCAGTCTGGATCTAATGACGCCATTCTAAACAATGCACAGTACATCAACCCGACAACAAACAGTCCCATGTGTGAGATAAAAATAGGACATGAGTCACCTAGCGGTCGGAATTTCAACAGAGGGGCTTGAATGAACTCGCGCATGAGACGAAGTACGTGCATAGCCCGTCGTTAAATCGGCAAAGCGATTGCATACCGCAGGACGGGCTATGCCCGTCGTTCGTCCACACTGACTTTAAGTGCACTGCAGGCTATGCCCGTCGTGAGACCCCAATGTGTTAAAGGAGGTGTTCAAAGTGTTGTCCTTCCATGTGGATGCAATACTGTATGCAATTCCGCATTGAGTTTCGAATTCTTTTGAACATCCCCGGATCATTTCGGAATTGGTCACAAGCATGTACAATTTTCTGTTCCAGTTGTTGAACCATGTCAACGGGAGTGTTGTACACTACACTTTTGAGGTGACGCCAGACATAAAAATCCAAAGGATTTAAAATTAAGTCAGTGGCAGCGATTATCTCGAAAACGACTCGTTTGCAGACCCATGTTTACTGAGACTTTTTTCCTTCTATTATCGTGTACTTTCACCTGTGTCAGTTTGCGCTATTACTTATGAGACACCCTGTATACAAAATTATGGAGAACTATTTTGAAAATAGAAAGGCAACCATAAACTTGCCGGACCAAGAATTTTCCAAAACATTAACGAAAGGATGCCAGCAGGGTTCGGTCCTGGGTCATTTATGGAACATCAACATTGAGCCTTGCCTAAAAATTTTAGGTATGTTACATGAAATCCATAAAGCAATAGCTTATGTTGATGACCTGATAATCGTAACAACAAGCAGCTCCAGGAGAGAAATAGAAAATAAAACAACTACTACAATGGAGAAATTGAATATTTCGTGTGAAAACGTATAACTTAAACTGTCTGAAACAAAAACAAATTACATACTCTTGAAGGGAAAACTTAGTATGAATCGCAACCCCCAAATAAAGCTTCACGGCACTACACTAAAAAGAGTACGAGAAACCAGATACTTGGGGGTAACCTTAGAAGAGGGGGTGTTTTTCAAAAAACACATTGAACATGTTACTACAAAAGGGGAAGCGATAATGAACAAAATTGCAACATTAGCTTCAAACAATTACAAACTACCCCTCTTAACAATTAGAACATACCTAATTTCCATATATAACTCAGTCATAACTTAGGAGCATCTCCATGGGTTACATCACTTAGTAAATCAACATGCGTACAAAAGCTAAGATCGTCCGACTGACCGGCGCCTTCAAAACCACCCCAACACAGGCCATATTTATTGTTATGGGCCTTTTCCCAGTGGATTACGAAATAAAACTAAGAGCCCTGTACTGCCATTTTAAAAGAGGGCACAAAAGGAACATAATTGACTTAACGGGTAACTTTTATCCTACATTCCAAGAAATAAAAAATCAGATCAACCAGGAATGGCAAACGGAATGGGATTCGTCTGACAGGGGCAGAAGACTTCATCAGTTCATTCCAAGTACACGGGAAAAAGTGATCCAGAAAGACTTTCTACGATCAAGAGGCCTGGTCCACTTCCTCACGGGATATGGACACGGCCCCTATGCCACCTATTTAAGAAAGTTTGGTAAGCGGGAGACAGATGGATGTCCCACATGTCAGGATGAGATAGACACAGTGGCGTACGCAAGGGGGGGGTTACCGGGTTTAAACCCCCCCCCTTGAGCTTTTGAAATATTATGGAAAATGCTGTAGAAAAAAATTAAAAATGGCTAATTTATCACAGTCAAAGATCTGCGACAGTAATAATAATAATACTAGTAATTTGAATTATTATTCCCATGCAGCATGAAGAAAAACACAACATTCCAAACACAATCTAAGCGGCCGCAAAGTTCAATTTTGCAATTTTGTTTTGCAAAAAGTCGCGCAGTGACTCTCGCGATAATTGTGAAAATTCCTTGCTTCGTCCTTATTGCAAACGTTCTTCCCGGTACTGATTTCACATCCCCTTGTGAACTCTCAAGTGATGCTGAGTCTACATCCACATCATTAAATAATGTTGAAGAAGTGCTTTGTGAATTACCTAGAAGTGATAAATGTGTTGGAATGTCTATAAACTTACTTTACAACGAAAACGTAGACTCAGTGGAATTTAGCAACATGTATTCTCGCACTTCATCATCATCCTGGGCGAGTTCCATAGGTAAAGATAATGTAAATTCCCCCGTGCAAATAGCACCGTGCCATGAAGGCACACATAGTGGTGTGGTGGGCCCCAAAGATTCTCGATATCGAACTATTTTGCAGGTGATGTGATCAGCACCATGCTCCGGCAGCCTTCATCCCCCAAGGTTGCTCTCAGGTACTCATTGCTATGAGGCTGGGTGCGGAGACATGGCTGGATAAATTCCAACCAATTCCGGGAATCGAACCCGGATCTCCCACGAGGTTGTCAGATTAGACCACCGCGGCTCCTTGAATGAGTTTCATATTTCGATTATTTCAATAAATTTAATATATTTGCTTGCTTTTATGGATTTTCTTCACACTTAAAATGTCTCACTTATCATATACAAATAACGTTGACTAGACAATTATTTTGAAACAAAAGAAATGTAATTTTGTTCTATTTCTTTCATAAATAGCAGCTGCATTAGTATTAATTATTAGTAGTAATTAAACCAATTAATTAATTAATTATAAAAATATTAATTTATTATTATTATTATTATTATTAATTAAAGTATAATAAAACAATGGTAATGTGAATTTGTAGAAAGTTTTCGAAATAACACCCCCCTTGATGAAATCCTGCGTACGCTACTGGATAGACACACCAGAACATAGGGTATTCTTCTGTCCTACGTCCGACGAGAAAACTGTGCTGGTTAGGCGATCTCTGCCGGGCACAGACACTTTCCAAGTGCTGCCAGGTCAGCATAAACAAAAGCTAAACGAACTCGCCAACTTGGTTTCCGAAGTGGAACTAAACCACTTTGAAAGGATGGCATTTCCAGACAATGGAGAAAATTCAGAAAAATGTGACGAGACTATTGCACACCATCGAAGAAAGTGCGTTCCAAAATTGGAAGAAACGATGGCAACTATCTTTGGTTAGTATCTCATTCCTACTGTTGTTGGCCTCCCCGAAGGTACAGTGGTAGCGTCGTCGCCTTGTAATCAAGGGGTACCAGGTTCAGTACCCAGTGGAGGCACATAGTGGTTCGGATCCCACTTTAAACTGTAGGCCCAGTCCCTATTAGCCTTACTGTGCATAAAGTGGACTTAAAACAAACTCAATCAATCAACCATGATAGTGCTTTCTCTATATTTAATGTTTCACGTTAACACAGATTGAACATAAGGCTATACGTCTATATTTAATGATGAAGTGAACTGAGGGTTCAAATTTAGGGTTCTATTCACCACTTTAACACCGAAATGCCATTTTATCTACCACTTTTTGATCTCGAAATGTACCCAGTTTTTGTATCGAAATCTTCATCTTTTATTCACCAAAAATATGTGGCTCTAGTTATTTTCACTTTTGACTGTAATCCAGTTCATAAAGCTTATAAATGCAAAATTGAATTCCATGGTGCAACAGCCTTTGAAAGCCAGTACCAGTCAAGGATTTTTTTGTTTTGTTTATTTGTTAACATGTGAACAGAACATATAGTCCCATCCTATTACACTAGGGAACAGCCATTTGTATCCTGTTATCTAACATGTGTTTTTAACTAATTTCGGATTTGCCACTCATTTCTCTCCATCACGTACCATCTTCCAGATATGTGCAACGTCATATTTGATATTATATGAGTAATGTATATACCACTGAATTCCACTTTTCTTGTAATCTGGCTAAACTGCAAACTGTTTGCATGCCAAATCATCATGCATCCCTTCAGTCGTGTCTTGTGTTGGTATGTGAGGTTTATTGTAATCCTGTTTGCTACAATAAAATATATTATTATATATCGTAATAAATAAAAATGCAGTTTACCACGTTTGATTTGTGCAGCGACACAGTGAACTCTGCTGTGATAAACTATGTCGACTGAAAGAACCCCTCAGCTGTGTTTATCACCGTAACACATTCTGTTACTTTTCTGACCAATGCACTCGAAAATTGCAATGTAAAAACATCACAGATTGTGTAAAGATAGTGTATCGACTGTACTTTGGTTGTCACTGGGATGTCAAGACCACCCATGTACCTCACATGGTACATGTCATAGTTGTGCTGCAACACTAAGAGAATGGTTGAATGGTATTCATTCAATGCCTTTTAACGTATCTATGATATGGCCTGAACCGAGACACGTGACAGATTGCTATTTTTGCTGCACTGTAATGCGTGACTATTTCTCGAAGAATAAAAGCATGTGTATATGCCAATGTGCTCTTCCCATTGAAGTCAGTACCACACAGTGAGGGATTCCCAATTCCTTAATCACTATTTACCACGTTGCATTTCTCGCGACCAGGACGGTTCTTTCAAATATAAAAGATAGCGTTAGATAGAAAAAGAGAGGTAGGTTACTATTTTTGCAGGATAAATTTCAAATCTTTTTCTTCATCTGGAAATTAATTTAATAACATCGCCCGATGTCGGCGCACCTGGTACTGAACCCTGACATGACCAATGTTGGCAGTACACTTCGTAGTTTTAAAAAAACAACTTTATTTTTAATTAATATAGCATAATTAACCCCATAAATCGTCTGTAATGCACAGGGAACTTTACTTTTTTCTTTACTTTCTATGCATAGAATGCATAAAACAGAATCATTCTGTTATCAATTCAATAAATACCCATTGAGATCATTGACACGCACAAAAAAATATTGCAAGCGACTCCATGTTTTTCTTTCCTTCGTACAATATTTTTTTTACACCTTACAAGCCTTTATTCCATACTGAAAGTTCATGCAGAGAATTATTTTTGTGTTTAATGTTTAAGTGTGGAGTCAGAGGTGAGGAGTATAAACTGCTTCTCCCCCACCGACCTTTCCCAGTGGTGAGCTGGGGAGAGGTCTGTGTGTTGGATGGTCGTAGCAAGAGGAGAAATTTTAGCATTACGCTTATTGGAGTATTATTGTAGTTGTTCTCTTTGGATGACCAAGCTTCTGATGGCATATAAAAACACATGAATGGAAAGAAGGCACGTTGAAGACTTGATTTGCCATAGGAAAAATTCGAAAACTCCTATTTGAATAGCTGTAATTTGAAGCTGAAGAATGTATTTTTTATCTCTATAATAAATGCATGGGAATCTGAAAATTCCGATTTATCATATTTTTTAAACATTGTGTTAATAAACAACTTGAAAAATTGCTTCCACTTGCAACATGGGGAGAAATTCATACTCTCTTGTAAAGCGGGGTTTCTTTTTTTAGCATTACCCATTCCGATGATACTGAAATAAATGTACACCTGGTGTGGCACTGTCACTCATTGCCTAAAAGCCTCCCCATTGGCGCAGTGGTAGCATCATCGCAGTGGTTCAGATCCCACTTTAAAACGTTAGGTCCAGTCACGATTAGCCTTTCTGTGCATAAAGTGGACTTCAAACACCAACTCAAACCAAACCAAACTCTTTGCCTAAAGAAGCTCCCCGATTGTCCTCACAATGCTGAGTCAACACTGAAAGTTAGTGCTCCCACAGGGAATCAATCGTACATGGCACTGCTTACACCAAAGGCTACATAGCCTTCTGTGGAAAGAAAACGTTGTTTTTTGACACAAATACTTCTCATCATATGCAACTTATTAATCCAATTTCAGAATCATTGAATGCTAACATACCTGCAAAATATGTAACTTAGTGACCTGTCATACTTCTTTGGATTTCTTGTAATACCCAAGTCAACATACACATCATGTTCGGATGGTTGGAGCAAATATTCTCGCTCATCCATTTCAAAATCCCTTTCATCTGAGCTAATTCGTAGCGGAACATCTTCCATTTCATGCGAGTCTCTCCTGAAAGTACCCTGAAAAGAATTTAAATACGCAGGTATGTAGAGTACAACAAAAAATAATATTACTATGTACACATTTTTTTCAAATACATGCTAAGAAAGCCATGAATTCAACTAAGAGGAAAGCTACATATTTTGAAATGTGACCTTAAAACATTTAATTGATTAATTAATTAATAACTGGATAATAACCAGAGTGGCCTTCCTAAAGAAGATTCTACAGGTAACAGCATGAATAACTAAGCAATACATTCTAATACAAGGACAACTCAACCATATCACTGAAGTGTTTAGAATTCTACTAACAACAGTGCAAAAATTTATAATGGCATGTTTAATATTCTGACTTAATGATACATGTGATACAGGAAACACACAAACATTAAAAAACACACACTGTATTTGTTATATTTAAAAAAGGGTAGTGGAAATTCTCTTAACTAAACTCGGAATATATACAGGGTGGCCCAAAAAAAAGGTAACCAAATATATTTCTGTGGTACAATTTTGGTTCCCTTTTTTTTGCACCACTCTGTACATTAAAAAAATAGAACTGAATTTAAAAATGTTGGCACCATGACAACAGGGTGCCCTGTATTTTTCTACTCATGGCCATACACGTATGTTATATAGCAGTTAATTGTTACATTACTAACCAAACGGCATAATGGGATAGGCTCGAAATCAAATAACTATCATCACATCATCATACAATTAATAAATAACTGTATTAATACAAGTTTACAACAGTGAAAACTTGTATAACTTGGGAAATTTTGCATTACAACAGGTTGAAACTGACAACTTGTTTCCTGTCCAATTGGACAAGTAACATGGTTGTTCACCAGGTTTCATAGTGTGTTGAGCAATGACAGAACATAAGGGGGGGGGGGGCAGGAGGAGGGAAGGGCAGATGCCTTCTTGAAAGTTATCACCCACTGTGTTCAGGACATTTTTTTGTTAGATTAAATCATGGGAGCTTCCACATAGGTGAATGGTTACTGCTCTTCCCTTTGGTGCAAGTGATCCTGGCAGGAATTCCAAAAATGTCGGTGTTGATCCAGCACCGTGAGAACTGGGGAGCTAACTGAATGCAATAAAGCAGTCTCTGGTCTCAAAAGCCCAAAAACAGCAGTGATTGGGACTCTGTGTGCTGGCCACATGCCACCCAACATACAGTTGTTTGGCAGGCTTCGACTTTCGGAGAGCTGTACCACAGAGTTTAGATTAAACATCTTGGAGAAGAAGAGATTACTGTTTATTCTAAAATCAATTGATGATTTCATTAATTTTAGACATCTCAACTTCTGAAATAAATGCAAGATGGAACCAATCGTGAAAGAAATTTAAAAAAAAAAACAGTTAAAGTGCAACACGTTCTGAGGATACCAGATATCCATTTGCCTCGAAAATTATTAAATTACAGGTCAAAAGGAAAAATAAATTTAGGAAGACCATATCGCTTGGGCTTTGATTACCCAGGTCTGAAAGTGCAAGAAGAAGACATCTCAACTTGTGAGTTTCAAAATTACTATTTATATGTACTAAAAAATGGGACAGACACATCACCCAAAATAGGCATATCAGTTTATCAATAAAACTGTTGATTCTTTTACCCCTCTGATATTTAGACATTTAGCCTGTAATTTTGCTGCTGCCATATTTGTTATAATCATTATTAATACAATGGTATAATCCATACAAATCCATGTAAAATAAATGTTTAAAGACAAAATTTCATTTTCAATATGCAATATCATTTTGCATTTTGTGAAATAAATGTCTTAGAAAAAAATGCCAAATGTGCAGTAATTGCTTTTCCCTTAGATGCATTTCTTTGTAGAAACAGATAATATGTGTGTGTTAGTTTTGTAAACAATGAATTTCAACAACCGCATGTGACTTATAGTAGTTCTACTTTTTCACATCAGGCGAAATTTGATTTGACTTAAGACATCTAGATGGCAGAGTGATCGAATTTCTCACGCCAGCATTGCCAACTTACAATTGTTCGGTGCAGAACCTATGGTTATTTTTACACTGAAAAACCCAGTGCTGGTTAAGACTGGAGGTAAACTCCAAACGGTAGTCAGCTAACCAAAACGTTTGAAAAACCGGCTCTTAGCGGATGAAAATAACAAATAAATACAATCATTATTTTCTGTACCTTAAGTTTTCTTGAAAGAAATATATCAGAAAAGAATTCTAATATATTTCATTCATGTTGTAGGTATTCAACAACTTCATCACTGTTAATAGTATATTTCCAGATCACCAAAAACATGAAGTCGAGAAAACAATGAAAGTTATCAATTTACTAAAATCTTTGTGACGATAGAACCAAAAAAGATAAAGTATAAATGAATGTGTGAGAGAAAGAAGGAAAAGATTCCACATTTTGGTCATTTTTAACTGAGATAGTCAGTTTATTACTTAAGCTAAGTTGCATCAACTGACAAAGAGAAATCAAACATTCTCCTTCTCAGCTCATAGTAGTAGTCAGTAGGAAATATCATTGATGGGAAGAAGGAAAACATTCCTGGAATGTTTGCCTTTTAGCTCTCGGCACCGACAAGAAGCAGCCAGCCTTTGAAGGAAAAAGTGTTGAAAATCAACTTTAACCAATGGTGGCCTATACTGTTTAAGAAGAGCACTAAAAGTTTGCAAAACAGAGAAGTGTTTCAAATTAGCAAGCACAGCCATCTCCCATAAAGAGAAGGAAAAGGATATGTGACTGCACACGAGTTTATAGACTGCACTAGGAGAAGTATTCATGCTCTATAAAGACCGTGAAATTGTGCTTGTTACTACTAATGCTTGTGGTGGGAAAGTTAAAAAAACAGTAATAATTTTAAACAATAAAACATAAAAAAATATGAGGACGTCGCTAGAATTGTGCATTAAGTACCAGACCACTGCAAAGAATTGTATGACACAATTTTATCATGGCCTTCATCCATGCAGTCTGATGGTAGCTAGCAGTGCTGTGTGTAAAATACCTATTGTAATATAATTAAGCCTTGTTTCCACATTAAAACCAATAAGTTGCTGACCAAGGCAGTTTATTAATATAAAAACACTTAACACGTAACGTTTCGACCCTGTATCAGGGTCTTCCTCAGATGAAGAACTAAACTTCCTTCGTCTGAGGAAGACCCTGATACAGGGTCGAAACGTTACGTGTTAAGTGTTTTTATCTTAATAAACTGCCTTGGTCAGCAACTTATTGGTGTTAAAATACCTACTGTTCAAAAAAATTTCATGTTGCAGTTTCACCCGTATTTGAAGAAAATGTTGTGTTACTTAAAATTTATTATCGAGAATTGTTAATGTAAACATTTTATTTGGTCAAAACACTTTTTTTGCATTCATAGTAATGTTATATCAACTAATAACTGGGCTGTAATATTTAAAAATTGCATTTATTGCTTACTACGTTCACCTGAGAAACAAAAGGAAAACACTCCATAATATTTATATAACTTTGTCTATTTACGTATGAACAATTTGCAAAAACTATTGCTTTAGAATTACTGTCAGAGTGATTTGCATTATAATTTTACAATAGGAAGTTTTTTAATTAATAAAGTATATTGAGCTCCAAAACTATTTCATTCATTTCTCAAAAATTACACTCTGTGGAATCTGTTCCTTCTTTCTTTCATCCATTCAAAATAACTACCTAACACTGTAGCATAACAGCCTGTCTTAAGGGCAAGATCTGCCAAGTAAATTCTCATTGGGAGTTGCATGGTCAACACATACAATCTCATCTCTATAAGGCAAATAAATCTACCTGTACCACAGCACAGGGCTGCGTCAGTGAAAATGAACCACATCATTAAACTGGCCACCACCATCGCCACAGCATCCCTGTTGAGATCATTTTGGCCTCAGTGTGTTGCAAATTTTTTCCTTAGTGGAACTGTGTGGCTCAAAATATAGGTTTGCCCAAATGAAAAGAACTTTGCTCTAGCGACGTTCTACCTAATCAAAGAAGGTAAATATGTTTGCCGATAGATGGCACGGTGTTTGTCCCAGTTTGCAGGGGTTTCCTCAGTTGGCGAGAGTTGTTTTATGCGGACAGGTTCATTATGGATTCCTCCAGATCAGCGCAGAGAGCTGTAATCCAATTTATTCGCGCAGAAGGCTAGCATGCTTCACAAATTTATCGCATGATGAAGGACATTTACGGAGAGCAGTGTCTCGCACACTGCACCATATTCCGTTGGTGTCAGCATTAGGAGGCACGCGAAAGCACCAAAACAATCACAGAAAGGTCAACGGTTCACCTGTGACAAAGAAGTGAAGAACACCATGGAAAACTGGATCCATAAGTAACCCAGGAGTTTTTACACTGAAGCCATTCACTCACTCCCTACGTGCTGGGATCAGTGCATCAATATCAATTGCAATTATGTGTAGGTATCATGTTACACATTAACTGTAATTCACATATTATGTAATGCAAATATTATGTAATATAATATTCTTTAGATATAACTGTAGTCTCCTTTTCATTTGGGCATACCTTATAGAATGCATGTGTGACATGAAAGGTTTGTTTGTTGTGGTGTTAGCTTTTGTAGTATTTCTATGAGATTTTTGGCATTTGGTTGGTTTGATTGTTTGATTCGGTTTATTTTACTTCACTTTTGGCTAATCGCGAAGATGAGGATGAGTGATGATGTGATGGAGTTAATAAAGAGACACTTACAAAGAACATCCATGCCCAGGCCAGGATCCGAACCTGCTACACACTGGGCTAACCACTCTACCACGGAGGCTGGCTTTTCGGCATTTGGTTGTGAGGGAGATGTGTAATGTGCAAAAGTAAATAGAAATAGCACATATGAAGAATTCTTGCAATGTGGAAAGCATGCCAAAGTTTTCTTCTTTGATGCTGCAGTGAAGCAGATGATGTGAGTGAACCAGTAACAGCATCCACAAGACTCAAAGGGGTGGTGGAAAGCCAGCCTGTATTTATCTGATCTTCATGACACGCAAATGCAATGAATGATATTCAGCGAACAACTTCCCCCACAATTCATTGCACCACATTTCATACAAACAGGTCACATCCTTCATTGAAAACATGCTGGGTAAGCATTGTGCATATGGTCTTTGCTGAAGTGATTCAAGGTGCACCATGATAATATGAGGAATGTGTACTTTTTACCTTTTTGGAAGCCTATAGAAACCGTGAAAAATGTGAAATGGAAATTTTTCTTGCTGTAGGAAGACTCTCATACTCTTTCCTTGATACACACGAATCTGTACGATTTCTTCCCAGAGTACACTGTATGATGACGTCAAATTAAATATCATCCATTATTGTTTTCAAGTAGCTCCCAATTTTTATCACAGTGCTACATCAACTCTTAAATTTTGAATCTCACTGGGATCAAAGCTGGGCCAGCTTACACCACTTGACAAATCATTCAACTGTGTCCAAATTCCAATGTATAATTATTAGAGGCACATATTTTTGGTAAATAAAAAAGCAAAGTTTTGGTACAAAAACCGAGTCAATTTCGGGTTCAAAAGTGGTAAATAAAATAATTTTTTTCTGTTATAGCGATGGAAAAGTGGTATATAAAATGACATTTTAATTTTAAAATTGTGAATGTAATCGTAAATTTGATTTAAAAACTGTCGGTAACGCGACTGACTACCATGCTAAAGGTCCCGGGTTCGATCCCCGGCCGGTTCAAATCCGGGAACTTTTCTAACGGTGGAAGCGGCCCCGGTGCCCACCCAGCGTCGAATAACATGGGTACCTGGGGGAAACCCTGGGGAGTAAAGGTGGTCAGGGGTGTGATGCTGATCACATCACCCCACTCACAACCGGATCAAGAAAGTGTGGGGCGTTACCCCCACACCCCCTATACGCCTTCATGGCATGGTGCTATGCACAGGGGAACACTTTACCTTTTTTTTTACTTGTTACACAAAATAAACATTTCCCTTCTAATAGCACATTTATATAGTTATCAGAGTATTAAGTTTCTTCCTGCATAAACGGGTCCTTTTTTGTTTATCAAATATTTACATCAGAATTAATCAGTTTTTCGTGAATTGCATAAAATAAAAGGACAATTCAAACTTCAGAAAGTGTTGTGTCAGTAAATAAACTCTAAATTTCGTGTTTAAGAGTCTATTTCGCATTTTGCAGTTCATTTAGCATCATTTCATGACAAAACAGGCTAGGAAAATGCATCTTTCACCTTTCAGAAACATGAAAAATTAACATTACAATGTGTTATTTCACATTTCATGTTTTCGTCAAAAACGAAATATGCATGCCTCTCATAATTATGAGTCAAGTAGAAAAGCTGCCATTTCACACATTTAATATTCATAATTGAAACAGCAAAAAAGTACATAAATTTGTCCTCAGACCCATATATACTGTACTCACAAAAAATATCATCTACAAAGTATAATTCCTCTGGTTCTGTAATAGATGATAGGCTTACTTCCAATAGCTAGAAAGCAGCACAGTTTCTTAGAATGTAGAAGATCATCATGGAATTTGATAAACTAATTCAATATGATGGACTAAAGATCCAGCAGAACTTTAAAGTGGTAGTGTATTAATGCAATAATAGATTATGGAAAGTAACAAAGTTTTTTTTTGTTTTTTTTTTGGATAGAGACATACAAAAACTAATGGGTTTAGTTTATTTCACTTTCTAAAAATTGAAATGGTTATTTTATGAAAATATGAGGGTTGCTATTTATGTATCCGGAACTGGCAACACTAATGTTGCTAGGTAACATCTAATATATCCATCCTAAAGTTGGACATTTCTATGGTATATGTACCCAGAATGTTGTGCTTACGAATGCTATTTTTGTTTGTTACAGGGATTTGAAAATTTCATCGGAGGCCAACAATGGAATTAACTCGACAACATTTTCAAGCAATGATTTTCTACGACTTTCAACGTGAATTATCTCAACAGTGCATCGATTAACTCACTTCGACTTTTGGCGATGAAGCACCATCTAAAGCACTTTATATCACTGGTTTAGTGAATTCAATCGTGGCAGTCGTTCGCTCACGGACGAATCTAAAGAAGGTCTTCCAAAATCGGTTGTTGTGCTAGAAAACATTTATGCTGTGTGAGAACTGATAATGCAAGATCGTCATGTGACATATCGTGAGATTGAGGCATCCCTGGGCATTAGTATCACTAGCCTACATAAGATATTGCATGAACATTTAGCCGTGAAGAAGATTTGTTCGCGTTGGATCCCGCATAATTTGACAATCGCTCAAAAAAAGGCTCATGTCGATTGGTGCAAACAAATACTCACAAAATACAATTGTGGTGCTTTAAAAGCTGTGTATAACATCTACACAGGTGACGAATCTAGGATCTATGCATATGAGCCCGAAAGCAAACAGCAGTCAACGGTGTGGGTGTTCCAAGATGAGCCAAACCCAACAAAAGTTGTTCGTGCAAGAAGCACTTCAAAACAAATGGTCGCCTGTTTTTTTGGGAAAAATTGACATGTGGCTACAGTGCCACTAGAGAATCGTAGAACAGTCAATTCTGAATGGTACACAACCATTTGTTTGCCAGAAAAAAACAACCAGTGACACAGGATCATTCTTCACCATGACATTGCAAGTTCTCACACATCGGTCCAAACAACTCAGTATTTGACCGATAAAAACATTGAATTGATGGGTCATCCGCCATATAGCCCTGAATTAGCACGCAATGATTTATTTTTGTTCCCGTACGTGAAAAATAAGCTACGTGGTCAACGATTTTCAACGCCAGAAGAAGCGATTAATGTGTTCAAAATGCATGTTTTCGAGATACCTCAATCTGAATGGATAAAGTGCTATGAGAATTGGTTCAAACGTATGCAAAAGTGCATCGATCATCATGGAGAATATTTTGAAAAACAATAAAACCATTTTCAATTATACATATTTTATTTGTTTGTTATTCCGGATACATAAATAGTAACCCATATTATAGGGAACTATTTTACACATCATGTAGAAGAAACTTAATGTATAAAAATCTATGCACTAGTATCTTGCATATTATTAACAAATTGTTTTTGTCAAATTTATCAATTTTATATGATTTAATCTGCAATTTTTGTACTTATAAAGAAAAATATATAAAATCCATTTGCCAAAGACCAAAAACAAGTATTTGTTAAATTAACTATGTAACTATTAACCACAGACTTAGCTATTTCATACCACATGGGTGATTTCATATAATTTTAGAGTGAAAGTGACAGTCTCTTTAGCTTCCATTAGAATTTTTTCTTCTTGCTTTTGTTAGTGATCCTAATAGTTGGCAATGTTTAATTCTTCTTAATGAGTACCTTAACCAGGTGGTGAACCTAGTTTTGTGCTATTTTCACCAGATCTCATGATTTGTCAACTAGTGGAGATGTCTTTTATAAAACATACACATTCTCTTGTGTGATATTTCTTTCTTTTTGTGCAACTTTTTTGATTGGACAGTTAGGTTCCATGTCTG
Source organism: Lepisma saccharinum (assembly GCF_977018435.1). Lineage (NCBI taxonomy): Eukaryota > Metazoa > Arthropoda > Insecta > Zygentoma > Lepismatidae > Lepisma > Lepisma saccharinum. Next base: position 8,173,854 of record NC_139255.1, read on the forward strand.
CATATAAAAAGTAATCAGTTAGAAATTTACATAGCGTGTAGATGAGGTAGTTAGGTTAACTCTCAAATAATATTTATCTTTATTTCTCCTTATGCTTTATGGTTAGTGTGAGCGGTCTAACTTATGAAATACTGGGAATGTGCGAAATGTAACAGTGTAAGTGACTAATCAAGAAAAGGTGGTAAAAATAGCTGAATCTTCTAGCCTCGTCTGATGACACGCCCTTTATTTTTATCATAAATCCATTTTAATTAGCATCTGCACAAATACTGTTATGCAGAGCTTATAAATTTCAGATATGATTCGTTTTATATCTCCTTTCAGTATTCTATGTTTTATCATTCAAATTTACTGCTTAAAATTATTAGAATATTACAGGCTACAAATATACTGAACATGTGTTGCAAAATTTGTTTTAAACTCACTTTTTATTCAGAGATGCTAATTGGGACTGGGCCAAGAGTTTAAAGTAGGAGCTGAGCCATTGTGCAATGTGCCTACGAATCAAACTTGATTGCAAGGCAACAGGATTAGCAACAACAATATCCTGAAGGCCTGAATGTGTTTGAAGGTGACCCCCCTACATAATATTATCTCATATATATTATATATATATATATATATATATATATACACACACACACACATATATATATACACACATACATATATATATATATATATATATATATATATATATAGGCACAGAATACTGACCGTAGCGTCTCTACAATCAGTGTTGCCAAAACAGTTGATAGAGAACAAAAGTACTGGCAACACTGATCGTAGAGTCAGTATTCTGTGCCTCTACTCCATATGATACCGATCTATCTTCTACTTTGAAAATGCAACATTGTGTTTATATAATGGATAAAAGCAAGGAGGGCCAAAAAGGGTAAGTAAAAATCAAAGAAGGTAAAAGGAAACACTCACCGGACAGTAGAAAAATTAAAAATTTTCGCTAATTTCATAGCATCATCAGTGTGAGGAGAAATAGACATAAATAATGGATAAAAGCAAGGAGGGCCAAAAAGGCTAAGTAAAAATCAGAGAAGGTAAAAGGAAACACTCACTGGACAGTAGAAAAATTTTAAAATTTTCGCTAACTTCATAGCATCATCGGTGTGAGGAGAAAGAGCACGCCGATGATGCTATGAAGTTAGCGAAAATTTTGAATTTTTCTACTATCCGGTGAGTGTTTCCTTTTACCTTCTTTGATTTTTATATATATATATTATTTACATTTTTCTTTCCAGCATGGCACTCTTCTGTCTCATTAAGGTAATTGTGAGGATGAGAAAGTCTGAGGAAGAAGTGTTTGTTTTCTTTTGTAGCAATAAAAACGTATGTAATGCTTTAACTTTACATGTTCATAAACATCTACATTTCCAAAAGTCCACCATTTAAAAAAGTCATGATATGATTGTATTTTCATGTAGTTACATAACATAACATAACATAACCCATGGTACAACAGCCCTTTAGGTCATGCCTACCTACTGACTTCCAGCCTCAGCAAAGGTGGCCAATCATCCAACCTGTTACACGGTCATGTGTGGTTGGAACGACAAATCCCCAGTCGTTCTTGTAAGTTTTCTGCAACTGGGTTACGTTAAGCATACGTAGCTCCCCAATTTTGTCACGGTGGTGGGAGGCCACCGATCCCATACACTGGGTGAAATTTCAGGAGAAAAGTTGTTACTATTACTCAAAGGAGACTTGAACCAGCATGTATCTCATAGTCCAGCCAAAACATGACACCTTACACCACATGGCTGGCATTTTTCATGAAGTTATTATATTTTTATCATACAACCCCACCCAGCCACATGATAGAACAGAATTACGAGGCGTATTTTTAAAGTAAGTACCGTTTTGAAATTCCACCGCTGCAATCGGTGTCTCGTGCATGCACACTGTGTACCTACATCTGTTGGCAAGCCACAGATGCCATTGCGGCAACAATCGATCATGTATACATTTGCTTTTGCATATTTAAAATGCCTCCGCCGATTGAGAATCCGGCCGACTGTGAAATACGAGCTGTTATTCATTTTCTTAGTGCTAAAGCGTGAAAGCAGTTGAAAGTCACCGTCAGATTTGTGAAGTGTACGGACAAAATATTATGAGTGATGGAATGGTCCGCAAATGGGTAAGATCTTTCAATGATGGCCGAAAGAATGTTCATGACGAGGAACGGAGTGGGCGACCCTCAGTGATTACTGTCGATTTGGTGCAGAAAGTCGACGAAAAAGTGAAAGAGAACAGACGCTTCACGATTTCTTCGTTATCAGAGGAGTTCCCTGAAGTTTCAAGAAGTGTTATCTACGAAATTGTTACCGAATGCTTAAACTATCGAAAATTGAGCTCACGATGGGTACCAAAAATGTTAACTGAGGCGCACAAAAGCAAATGTTTAGGTAGTGCCTTGACTTTTCTTGTGTGTTATGAAGCTGAAGGTGACGCGTACTTAAGCCAAATTGTCACAAGCGATGAAACATGGGTGGCCTACGTTACACCCGAACAAAACAACAATCCATGGAATGGCGGCATTCAATATGGCCCAAGAAAGTGAAGTTTAAGCAGACAATTTCAGTCCGGAAAATAATGTGTACCGTGTTTTGGGACAGGAAGGGGGTGTTGCTTGTTGATTTTTTGCCTCGTGGTGACACAAAAATTCCGAAACATATTGTGAGACTTTAAAAAAAAACTGCATCATACCATTCAAAACAAAAGGCGTGGCTGAGAAAGGGATCGTTTTGCTGCATGACAATGCCCGTCCACATGAGGCCAATCGAACTCAAGATCTCATCGCATCATTTGGCTGGGAACAATTTGATCATCCTCCATTCAGCCCCGATCTAGCACCCAGTGACTACCATGTGTTTCTGCAACTGAAGAAGCATCTCGGAGGTCAGCACCACGATGACGATGATAGCCTCAAAACGGCCGTGTTGCAGTGGTTGTCAACTCAGGCAGCAAACTTCTATGACGAAGGAATACAAAAGCTTGTTGTTTGATATGATAAGTGCATTAATATTGGTGGCAATTATGTAGAAAAGTAGATAAAAGTGTGGTCGTTCATGTAACAATAAAATTGTTACAAAAAGTTTACTTGTTTTTTGTACATATCAAAACGGTACTTACTTAAAAAATACGCCTCGTAGATTGAACTTCATGCATGACAAATAAAGGACAAGGAAATTTAAATCATAATGAAACACACCTGGTGGTATTATTTGTGGCATAAGTGCCATCTAGAAAGGAGGTGGGGGAGCATGACACTCAAGACTACAAGGAAGGAAGGGGCTGGGGCCTGACATGCCTTTTTTCATGACTGATGTGGGTGTGATGTCACAGCTCAAACAAAAACAGGCATTTTCACTCCATGCAGGAAGGATCATTTTTAGTGTCTTGAAAGGATAATCTATTTTGTTCTTTGTCCTTTACAAGGTTCTTTTTTTCTGACTAGTGTGATTGTGCAGTTTTGCAGTTTATATTGTTTGGTTGGTTGATTTGGTGTTTTAAGTCCACTTTATGCACAGTAAGGCTAATTTGGACTGGACCTACAGTTTAAAGTGGGATCCGAACCACTATGTGCCTCCACCAGGTATTGAACACGGGACCCGTTGATTACAAGGTGACAACGCTACCACTGTGCCATTGGGGAGGCCCCTGCAGTTTATGTTGTTTTTCAAATGCCTTCAGTGTGGTGTTGTGATGTGTAAAACTAACAGAAGAAACAGTAGGAATATTATTTTTCACAAATTCCAAAAAGGTTCTGTTGTTTGTGCTTCATGGATGGCGAAATGTAAGTGTAAAGTAGTTTCATTTCCTGCCTATACACTGCTTCATCCCTGGAATGTCTCCTGAAATGCATTTCTTGGGATGGTGTACAGGTCTTGCATTACATTCTGTTGAATCTCATCTACAGTTTGAAAATGAGAAAGTTTATTTCAACTTTGGAAATAAAAAGAAAAACGTCTGCCAGTGTCAAGGCCTAAATGAAAGATGAGCTGGGCATGCTTCCTCCGATATTCGCAGGTAAGAAGTGAAGATTAAGCTGGCATGTTGACATGGTGCAACATCTAACTCAGCTCAATTTGAATTTAAAATTTTGGGTGCGTCAACACTTAGGCTATTTTGCATTATACGGGGTCCAACCCCTTACCATAACTAAATAGCATAATTGCAGTGTCGTGTTACTAAAATATTCTGACTTTCATTAAAAGCTGAGACTGTAAACGGGCACTCAGCACACACAAGGACAAAAAACAGGACAACACACACAAAATTATACTGGTCATAGTGCCAGTCGCCAGAGCCTCGTTCGTATGCAAAATGCACTCCGGGGTGTACTACATGGGAGTAGTACACCCCTAACTCAGCTCAAATACTATGGTACAGAAAGCTTTAAAATATCCACATAGATAATAACTGTTCAACCAAAAATAAATGAAAATAACCTTGCAGTCCAACTGACTCATGAAGGCATTTTTTGTTCAGAGACAATTTCCTCACCCACTACAATAAATGCATATTGCTTGAAGATTTGGCACACACAAGAGATGTACTACATAAGGTTTGTCAAATCTTCATGTAATTTACATCTCTACGCTGGGAAGAATCAGGCAACTTTGAAGCTTACAGTGTTTCAAAGGCAACAGATCCCATTGCGGTAGCACTGACAAGAGACGATTCCACACAGGTAAAACAGTGGCAGCGAAAAATCAGGCGAAGCCAGGCTCGGTAGCTCAGTGGTATGCCAGACCCTGGTCAAGCCTGCATTTTTCGCTGAAAATGCTATGTAGTAAATGCATATTGGTTTCCACATCATACCAATAAAACCACATCACATCTCCTGTTATTATGAATTTCAAAAGTTTCATTCTAGTTTGAAATCAAGAGTTCCTGATGATATTGACACAGTTCTGTTTCTGTTCATTACTTTTACAGGGTACGTCACGGGAAACGAACGGTTTTCAAATGGGCATCTCGAAGCAGGGAGAGGGGGTAGAGATGAAAGTAGGGTGGCATTGAACTAGCTCAGCCATGCCATTTTCGGCACAGTTCGGATCGGTTCAGCACAGGGTGACAGCAGTACACGCAATGTCAGCTGCACTCATCACAAGGATGGCGTCTTTATGTTTGCGAAAATGGCGAGCATGTTCCTGGCAAAGACTGAACGTTGTGAATAATCTTCTTTGGGTAACCTCTGCATGATCACAAGTTTGTACGGATGGAATTCCAAATCCTTGTGTAAGATTCGCCATACTGTGTGCTTTCATTCAGTCTCAATTCGACAGAATGTCGCCGAGCAGAAAGTTATTGTTCATGTTATTGTTTCTGATAATTTAAACATAAAGAAACATAACAAGCAGCCATATTTTTCTCGACGAAATTCCCCCTCGCTGAATGTTAACAAATGCAAGCAACAGGTGGGGGACACAACCCAACATGGCGGTGGCCGCAAGCTATTCTGGTTTCAGCTGACGTCACACACACTCTATCTATTTCTTCTTGCTGCCACGCTGAGCCGAACCGAGCCGATCTGAACTGTGCTTATCCGAAACGTGCCATGCCGAAAATGGCATCGCCAAGCGAGTTCAATGCCACCCTACTTTCATCTCTACCCCCTCTCCCTGCTTCAAGATCCCCATTTGAAAACCGTTAGTTTCCCGTGATGCACCCTTCAGATTCCTCATGTAAAATCCGAAGGATGGTATATGCATATGTTTCCTCAGCTGTAGAAAAATATGATGTGTTTAGCAGCCTTGTATTCATGACACTTTCACAGGCCCAGGAACAAATCACAAAGCATACATGCTGTAGTAGAAATTCCTAGTTCAGTAATTTCCCAGATTCTGCATTTCACAGATTTGCAATTGCCTACATGTAATATACAATTTGTCTTAACGTTTGGATGAAAGTTTGGTTCTCTTGAAAGAAAGCCTCCCCGATGGCGCAGTGGTAGCGTTGTTGCCTTGTAATCAAGGGGTCCCGGGTTCGATACCCAGAGGCACAAGTGGTTCGGATCCCACTTTAAACTGTAGGTCCAGTCCCGATTAGCCTTACTGTGCATAAAGTGGACTTAAAACAACAAATCAACAAATCAATCTTGAAAGGAAGGCTAGGTTTCAAGCAAGACATCAAAAAAAACGTCATAGGTTTGGTATCAAGTTGTTTATCCTTTATGACGTGAAGACAGCATATGTTTTGGATATCATTGTGTATCCTTGGAAGTTGACAAATATTACAAAGCATGAGGACTTCAGTGTTTCGGCTCAATTGTAATGACATTACTTCAATCTTATCTTGGGAAAGAACACTCACTGTGTACTGATAATTGGTGCCTGATGCATTACACAAGCAGCAGACAAACTCCTGTGGTACAATAAACCGCAAAAAAGAAGGATGTCCGAAATAAATGCTAAAAGTGGTGAAAGGCACACTAAGAGTGTCACTAATATGATGGTTTGTCATTGGCAAGACCAAAGCGAAGTTACAATGCTGACTACTTTCCACAAAGATGAAATGGCAGAAACCACAAGGGAAAAAATAAGGAAGCCAAATATGGGCAGTGTTTGATAGAACTAACATGCTTCTTAGTTCTATGGAATGTGTTCGCAAGACAGTGAAGGGGTACAAACTGTTATTTGTTTCACTTACTTGACATTTGTATGTTGAATGCCCACAGTTTATACAAACTTCACACTGAAAAAGCTGTTCCATTAGCTGATTTGCAACTGAAAGTGATTGGGCAACTACTTCAGAAGCACCATACACACAAACAACGCCTATCTAAAGATATCTCCCATTTTTGGTGCCCAGTACTCCAAACAGTTAAAACGCTGAGGAAATGCCACATATGCACTCACACAGCTCTAGGATCAAAGAAGAGGAAGGAAAGCAGATATATGTGAAGGAAATGTGGAGTTGTAAATATCACACTCTCACTAAGTACTAAACTTCCAAGAAAAGTTTATTCTTCCAGTGCTACAGTTGAATTCCTTACTCTTCCCCCACTCCTCCATTACTACTTTTTCACTATCAATAGGGTCATACCTAGATGTGTACGAATATACTTGTACAACTGTATCCGATGTTGTAATTCATGTTTTGTATTTTTGTATTTTTATGATAAATAAATAGATTTTACATCAAAACATTTTTTTCCTGGCATGGTAATGACAGCATAGTAAGTACATAACTGAGTTGGTCTTCGATGGTAACATATTGAATTTTAATATGGATGGGGAAAGGGTTAATGAGTACATAGTTTGGATAAACAAAACTGCAATTTATCTCCAATATATCATAATTCTATAGTGTTTTCATGAATAAAAATACATTTAGCTTCAATATTTATTTTGCATTTTATTATAGAGTTAGGATGAATAAACACACATTTTTTCTTCAATATATTTTGCATTTTCATTCTAGCATATCATTCAAAACATTTGAAAGGGTGTAATCTGGGAGTTCTTGAACAAGTTGTACATAAATACACTCTCACACACTCACACTCTCCACCCCCCCCCCCTATTGCCAGGCACATATCTTTTACTACAAGCAGCACTGTCCTCATTTCTTACAATTAGATCAAAGCAACAACAGGAAAGTAACCAAAGCATTACAGGGTAATTCAAAATGAATGGTGCAACTTTACACAGCAATTATGAAGTTACTATTTATGATAGAAAATCAGACAAGGCATCAATATAAAGAACTCTGGAAGTTTTACTCACATCACTCGCATTATAAAGATTCAACATGGGAAAGTTCCAAATGATAATCAAGTTGTTGTCAACGGTTTGGAAGGCACCAACAATTCACAGTTGTAACTTTGGCAAAACTTTCGGAACGGTGAAACATATGAATTACTACCAAAAAGCACGCTGAAATGTCTTTGCACCATTGTGATTGAATCAGTTCTCGATAGCTCCAACACACAATATGCCTTCAACTGGTCATTAGCCATTTTGCGACACTGGCGATCCTGGTGGAGCATCGGCTAAGCAGAATAAGCCCGCTAAGTGGGAATAAAACTTGCAGAGTTTTTTCTTTATACAGGGTGTCCCAGAAATAGGTGGCATAATTTCAGGAGCGTGTTCCTTACATGTAAACAATGAAAAAAGTATATATGAATATAGGTTCGGAAATGTTTGGTTTCAGAGTTATAGGCTGTCACAACACGTGCTCACTGGAATTTGTCTATCTTCCACAGGTGGTTTCCTGTAACACAAACAGGTATTTAATGAGTGGTACATGCTGAGTGGACATTGTTGAGACCATGTACACGAATCAGGAACAAGCAGATACATTTCATGTATGGTTTGGCAGATGACAATGCTTGGTTTGGTTTGAGTTGATGTTTTAAGTCCACTTTGTGCACAGTAAGGCTAATCGGGACTGGACCTACAGTTTAAAGTGGAATCCGAACCACTTTGTGCCTCCATCAGGTATCGAACCTGGGACCGATGACAATGCCGTAGACCCCCATCTTGGAAGGTGTTCAACTGAACATACGACAACAAACACACTACATGCATTATGGTGCTCCCACACACTTTAGTCTTGTTGCCAACAGGTATTTGAATCAAATGTACCCTGGTCTGTGGATCGGTAGAGGTGGACCAATTGCTTGGCCTCCACGCTCACCCAATTTAAACCCCTTGGATTTCTATACTCCTCGTCCTGATTCCAACCTCACTTTACTTCAAAGAAAGTTCCGAAAGATCAGTTTTCCCACTAAGAACAACATGTCAGATCCACATGGAGTCCAATAAATCGTCCCTTGAAACCTTTCCCACCAATAGCATTCGTCCAAGAAATGACAGCTCTCGTCAATTCCACGTGGACTAAATGAGATGTTGCTAATTCAGTTTCTTTAGAGATTTTTGAAAGCAAAGTTGCGGTTGTGTTATCTTTGCTAGGTTGGGTTATCATATTGTGCTACTTTTTTATACAATATGAAGACCTTGGAGGAATAACCTGGCAGTGAATGAATTGATGTTTAAACACTGCAGGCAAAAGTGACAACATCGCTTCACAGAAGAACAAGTAGTGGCTCGAAACCAGATACGGTTCTGGTCAGCTTCCTCTGAAGTTGGATCAAAGATGCCGAACTGCTACTATATTCAGGACTTCAGCTATACTTGTGGGGCCATTTTAAATCACTGGTGTATTCTTCTGCATTGGCAGATGTGAATACTTTCCGCAATCGTATTGTAGCAGGTTGTGAGACAATACAGAACACGCCAGGCATTTGGGAGTGTATATTCGAGTGGCCATGTGACGTCGATGTGCGGCCTGTATTGAGGCTTGGGGTGGCCATTCTTGAACATCTCCTCTAGGGTACTGTGAAGAACCTTAGACCAAATGTGGAAGATAGACAAATTCCAGTGTGCACGTGTTGTGACAGCCTATAACTCAGAAACTGAACCATACCTATGTTCATATAAACCTTTTTCATTGTTTGCATGTAAGGAATACGCTCCTGAAGTTATGCCACCTATTTCTGGGACACCCTGTATTGATGCCTTGTCTGATTTTCTATCGTAAATAGTAATGTTTCACTGGGTACTGACAGAGAGTGTTGAGCATCCTGGATGTCCAACTCGATCTGACAAATGAACTCTAGGGACATTGGTTTTGATGTCACACAAGGACCAACTTATGAGGGGAAAGGGTTAATGGGGAAAAACAGAATGTGCAGCTGCAGTACAAATATATGTTGCGTGCAATGTCACAGAGTAACCAACAATGACTCATTTGTTTTGGCATGGGTGTTCTTTGTGTGTCCTTTTATCAATTTCATCATTGTTGTGATTAGGCAAAAGTTGCAGAAAAGCAAAGTAAAAATAAGAAAAATCAAATCAAATCTTTTCCCTTTCCAACAACATGCACACACACAAACAGACAGGGTCAGTTCAACTAAGGGCAAACACTGAAAGCTGGAGAGCATATTCCCCAGACCTTATGGTCTTTGACTCAGGGGTGCCCATCCCCTGCCCCCCTAAGGCCTATGATGCACTCCCCCCAAAAGATAGAACATCCCCTGTCCCCTCTTTATGCCAAATTATTTACTCAAATTATTGTGGTCAGAAAATTTGGGGAACAATACAATACAGACATAGTTAAGCAATATATGTTTACTTTAGGTATTGTTTACAATGTAGACATTTACATGTTTATTGTATATTACTTTGATGTTGATTGAAATAACATTTTACATAAATGATGATTGAGGATAACTTCTGATGTTGCAAAGTTGTGACAGAAAAATTATTGATAATTTCATAATTTTGCACCACTTTTAAAATTAAAAGTAGTGAAATTATAAGTCTAAATAAAGAAAAAGTACTGTCTGGCTGCCTTAGCCGAGACCATGGGCGAAAGTGCGCATACGCCAACCGGACGTGTTCAGTGGCTAAATAGGGGTGACGGTACTTTGGGCAGGAAGCAGTTTCCTTGAAAATCGTCTGCTGTGGAAACAACAATGAAGTTTCAGCGCAGTAACATTGCCGCCAAAATACATAGAGAGATGTTTACAAATTATGTAAGGGTTCAGAACGAAATTAAAACCATGCATATACCTACTCTATCAGCAAACAGAAGATATCAGGACAGTATTCAAAATGTCACTTGTAAACCAGTAGCTTTATTTCAGATAATTCAATTAAATTATCTCCTTAGTAAATATTTTAATTAGCACAAATGTACACAGCACTAACCAGGATAGTATTCACTAATAATAGTATTATTGTACAGGGTGGCTCAAAAAGTCACTTAACACCCTCGGTACAAGGACACTGCAGTGCGCAACATGAAAATGGTGATGACCAATCGTTATCAGGCCAAGGAGGAACCACATTGATGCCACCCGCGCGGTCGGCGGCCATCTAGATGTCCGCCATCTTGAATTCAACTTTAGAATTTTAAATGGGAAGGGGGTGATATGATATAACAAATCACAATAAAATTTCACGAGAAATGCAATGGTGAAGGTTTTTCGACGTATCTTTAACCAGTAAAAAGTTATGACTGAATTCTTGTACCAATTTGCTCCTTTTCGAGGTGTTACAAAAATGCCTTAAAATTTGTTTAGCGCATCGGTAATGCATCGAGATCAAAGTGATGTCTAGGGAGAGAAGTTCGCATGCCATTGCACACGATTTTAATCGGATACATCCACGAAGAGCTGCGCATTATGAATGGTTGTCGCGAACAATTTACAGTGTGACGCTTCCATTGAATTAAAAGTCCTTGAGTAGTAAAATACTGTTCAGCAATGTACATACACTGCTCCAATGAATATGCCATACTGAATCAATTTAAAAAAAGAGGCACAGTAGAGGCAAAAGTGAGCGAAGAGATTTCAATGTAACCAGGGGCAGGCTAGGATTATCTCAAGAGTCCTATTTCGGCACAAAATCTTGTTTAAGATTTTTCACGTAAATGTATAGCCAGTACTTAGACACATGTTGCATGCGACTGTTGGCAATATTTTGACCTGCTAGTGCTGCCATATATGGAGATATGTTCCAAAAATTGAACATGTCCCTGAAATGAAATGCCAAAGCATGGAATGGCGTTCTCCTGCATTGCCCCGTTGGAAGAAGGCCAAGGTGGAAAAATTGTTGTTCCCTCCGGCAGGAATTCTTTGTGGATCATGCCATCACTGTCAAAGAAAGTGATAAGCATCGTCTTGATGCGTGATTTTTACGCCTTGACCTTCTTCTGAAGGGGTGATGCAGAAGAATGGCATTCCATGCTTTGGCGTTTCGTTTCAGGGTCGTACCTCACACACCAGCTCTCATCCTCTGTAGCAATGCATTGCAAGAAATTTGGATCTGAATCCTCCAGATTTCTTTCTCTTCCCATGCCTCAAAATCGCTTTGAAAGGTCAGAGATTTGAGGATATTCCGGACATCCAACGGAACGTGACGAGGGTCTTCAACAACATCCCGAAAGAAGACTTTTCTAAAAGTTTCCAGGACATGTACAGCCGTTCTCAACGGTGCATAGCCATGGGAGGGGACTACTTCGAAGGACAGTAAGGTAGGTTTCATTAAGAATTCGTCTACTTTCGATATTCAGGATCATTCACCCAACTTTATTGTCAGAGGTTGTATGTGTGTGTGTGTTTATATAAAAATTAATTACTAAATGCAGTAAAACTTCTCAACAACGGACAGGCCTGGGGGAAAAAATAAATATCCATTCTTAAGAAGTGTCCGCTATTCAGAAAAAAGTGTAGGATGTTGCACAATATGATAAGCATATTATAGTACGTACTTTACAAACATAATATTTTTGTTTTGCTACATTCAAGGAACAAAATACTCTACTACATACGGTGAATTTAAATTTACTAAAGTATCCCTACATACTAGGGATGGGCCGATATGAAATTTTGGCCGATACCGATAAAGTACCAATATGAAATTTACTGATACCGATATTCTACCGATCCGATATAAAATTAGATATGGTACTTGAAGAACCTGAAATGTTCATTCATCTCCTTAACAAATATGTTTTTCGAGGTGACTGCAGTGCAAAAGAAGTTGAATATTTGACAATTACTTTTTTAGAAAGTAGGGCATTGAGATTATCCATAAAAATTACAACAAAATGGCAGAATTTTGCACTAAATTATAAGATATTTATATATATATATCAGATCGGTGAAATAATCAGTAAATTTAATACACAGATATGCCTATATCGGCCGATACCGATAGAGGACCGATTAATCGGTCCCATCACTACTACATACATTACATATTTCTCGAACACTAAGTTTCTCTTTCTCGTAGATGTTGATGACTTCAACTTTTTCCTTTCAAGTCAGTCGTTTGCGTTTCAGCGACATCGTAGCAGAAGTGACACACACTTCTCAACATAACCACAAAGAATACTGTCTTCACTTTTAAAGAGAAATATGTTCGGTGGAACATGAAACAATGCACGCTAGTTTGAAATACTGGCCATTGTTGTGTCAAATTCCAGGTTTTGCGGCAGTTTTCTTTCAGGCTGTCCGTTATTAAGAAGTTTTATTTGCATTGGGGAGGGAGTTTTCAGTGTCCGCATCCGTTATTGAGAAGTAATATTGCAATTAAACCCCATGTCCATAATTTAGAGGTGTCCATTAGGACAATTTTTACTGTATTTAAAATACATTATTATTAAATATATATATAAAGGAATTAATTTACTAAATCATGAGATATTTATAAAGTAGCAAATTAATTCCTTTACTCATTGATTAAAGATGTTAATAAATTACGAAATAGTTGTACTATGTGTAAGTTTTTGTTTCTGTTAATATAAATCATTTCTGCTTGTCTTGCATCCTTGTTTTACTTTTATTGAACTTATATTGTTATTAGTTTAGATCTGTAAATGATTTCTTCAAATGGAGGTACGGAGAGCATTCAACCCTCACTAGTTTGAGTGTGTTTCTGATATTATACTTAGTAAAGTATATTTGTAGTCAAAACTAATTCTTCTTCTTTTGTTGTTATAACAAAAACTCTTTCCCCCTGGAAATGTTTGGTGGGGGAGGGGGTTGAGGCCAAGATTGTTGGTGGGGAAACAAATGTCCCCCAAGGATTTTGCACCCTGAATACATGTGTCTGGGACACAACTCAACCTCAGAGCCTTCAATAATGAGATTATACATACTCATGTGTTCAGAAATAAGAAATATCAGTTCAATCAGCAAGTTATGAGATGTCTTGAGTATTTGTCTTAACAGAATATGTGCTCCCACCCAAGAACTTATTATGAAACTCTAATTTAAATGTGACAATGTGTAAGATGCACAGAACATGAGTACATCAGCTTACTCATTATGTTTTTTGTTTTTTTTATCAATTACTTGTGTGCTTAAATACTGTAAATAGAAACAGCCTGAATAATTATAACGATCATTTATCATAACATTATATCATATGGATTTAAAATTCATAAATGAATAGGCGAATGGTGTCACTGCAAACAACTATGAAAAGAGTGGAGGACATAGTATAAGTGCAAGACAGTCGGAATATAGAACATCTAAATTTCAGAAACACTATAATATGTAGTGTGCTACTATGACAAGACGTACGAGGTTTGGCTAGAAAAAAACTGGACTGTTGCTACAAAATCTTTTATTGATAATTTTGTACAATACGAACATTATCCCCTTCAAAGTACTCCCCTGCACTATTGATACACCGCTCCATACGAATCTTCCATTTCTGGAAGCAGTGCTGGAAATCATTTTCTGGAACCATGTTCATGACTTCCGTCGCTTTTGCTTTCACAGATTCTACGGTCGTAAATCTGTTGTTGTTTTTTCAGTGCTGATTTGACCTTTGGGAATAAAAAAAAAGTCACATGGAGTGATACCCGGTGAATAGGGTGGATGTTCTAACACTGGGATCCCATGCTTGGCCAAAAAAGCCTTGACTGACAATGTTGTATGGACAGGAAGGAGCATTGTCCTGATGAAGAATCCATGACTTGCTTTTCCACAAATCAGGTCGACGTCCTCATACTCACTCACAAAGGGTCGTCAGCACCTTAATGTAATAATGTTGGTTGTTTTGCAATAGCTCGAATACTCAAGCGACGATCCTCTTGAATCAATTCACCAACATTTGCAATGTCTGATTCCGTTTTCGACGTGCAAGGTTGTCCAGGGCGCGAGTCATCCGCGATAACTTCTCGTCCCTCTTTAAACCTTTGAAACCACTCAAACACTTGCGTGCGTGATAAACACTCATCGTATACTTCCTTCAACACAAACCATAAGTTTCTGTGGCAGATTTTCCGAGTTTCATAAGAAACTTCACATTGATATGCTGTTCCACTTTCACACTTAACATTTTTCCGATGGAGTACAGATGTACGGTTCACTACGTCGACAAGCTACAGCGGAACTGAGCACCGTGCATCCTGGGAAATCACACAGTCGATAGGCAGGATATCACGTTATACACTCATGCACTGCTCGACGTGCTTGCCATTTGTCAACAGCAACATCAATCCGGTTTTTTACTAGCCACACCTCATATGTCTAGGAAAAGTATATCGTATAACAACCATATAATATTGTATATTTTATTAGAAGCAAAAGATAATTCTCTCGATTCTTGGCTCTATCAGATCCCAGACAGGAAACAGACGCTAGGAATCTAAGGATTGCTGAGTATAGAAGTTACATCAGTCTTGATGGGTCACTTGGCGTAATATACAAATTCAAAGGAAGTAAACAGGTGTGTCGACCTGGAATTTACAGCAGCAATCCTGGGAGGATAAAAAGTGCGGATTCTGATAGTCGGGGGTTATTGAGTTGAATGATAGACGAGAGAGAGAGATCGAAAGAGAATAGGCCAGAGGGAGAGACCCGTGTTAGTAACCTCCGAGAATGGTCACACTTCACGTCGACACACAGTAGGAAAAGTCAATTCTACGAGACTACGTCTACTGAGAACTTCCACTTCTGGTTGAAACAGGTAATTTTCCAATCATCATGCTGAAACAATCTTAGGGAGACTAGAATCAAATTAGTGTGTATTCATTTGCCACGCCATGCTATTCATACCCTGGCTCTCGCATGAGTTAAGATGCCAAGCGAGTATGAAGGATAAAACAAGCTATCGCCACCCACAGGACACCTAAAACCAGGTCCGATCCCGTCGTTCCTAAGGGAACGATACGATATCATCTATGAGCACTCAGTACACTTTTAATTCAGAATGTTTTTTATTTACTTTGCTTCAAATGTGAGAAAACAATTGAACAGAAAATGACATGTATAATATTTAAATGGTCTATTACTTAGTAGACTACCAGAGTGTAAAGTCGACCTCAAATGAACTATTTCTGATAAAAAATATTTCTTAGGCAATTTTGGACAATCTATTTCAGTTCCTGCCTCAGGTTTAGGATTACTGTGCACTAGGCAGGCAGGTTGTGTGGCCAAATATATTGCAACTTGCCCTGCCAACAGGTTTACTGGCTATTATATTGAACATATACACTACCGACAAAAAGTTTAAGACCACCATGAAAAACGGCCAAAAAATCAGTATGGAGTGTTGTATGGAACCAATGGTTCCTGTCCAAGAAAGACGTGACGATGATACACATGGACGATGCAATGTAGTCTAGTTTGAACCTCGCAAGATGCGATACCAATTTTTTTCTGAATGTGTAGCATGTTGTTGGCAAAATGGAAAGTGACAAAAACGTTGCTGAAGCTGGCAACATTGCAGCTGTGTGCGTGAAACTGGTCAGTACGGTAGGCAGCCTCATGCGCATCCTTATCAGTGGCTCAGGGTCAGTTACTGTTCATGCAGGCGACATTGCGAGCCCATTATTGTGTGTGAGGTGTTCAAGGTAAGTGGAGCTGTGTGTAATGGCCCGTCATCGTGGGGAACAGGCAATTTCAGTTGAAAAGCATGCTGTGATATGTGCACCGAAAAATGAAGGTTATTCGGATCGCGAAATAACAAGAAAACTGAATATTTCCAAGACTGGTGTTCATTGTGCATTGGACAGATACCGTAAAACCAACAGTCATGCAGACCATGCACGTAGTGGAAGAGCTCGTGTAACGTCTGCAGCTGACGATAGATATATTACAGTAACTAGCAAACGGAACAGGTGCCTAACAGCACCAGTCATCGCTGCTTCCCTGAATAACAGCAGAGTGACGCCTGTGTCTGTGTCAACGGTGAACAATAGGTTGTGTAAAGAAGGGCTGCATGGCAGAGTAGCTGCTAGAAAGCCACTGTTACGACAAGAGAACAAGACGAAACGATTGGCCTGGGCTAAAACGTACCAAGGTTGGACTGTGGATAACTGGAAATGGGTATTCTGGACCGACGAATCCAAATATGAATTATTTGGCAGCAATAGGCGAACCTTTGTGCGTTGAAAGGTCGGCGAGAGAATGAAAGAAGAGTGTCTTGTTCCCACAGTGAAACATGGGGGTGGAAGTGTAATGGTGTGGAGATGTTTTGCCGGAAACCAGATGGGGGACCTTCATAAAATTCAGGGAACATTGGTAAAAGAAGGGTATCATCAGATATTGGTGCACCATGCCATCCCCTCTGGTTGTCGTCTTGTTGGTAATGGGTTTATTTTTCAACAAGATGATGATCCCAAACATACATCCAAATTGTGCACGCTGTATTTGGAACGCAAGGCAGCAGAAGGGGCATTAGTTCTCATGACGTGGCCACCACAGTCTGCTGATCTTTCACCAATTGAACTGCTATGAGACCAAATCGAAAGGGACATCAGGAAGAAGTTACCCAGCAACACTCAACAGCTATAGGAATTCATCAATGATGCCTGGCGTAACATTCAACCATCCTATCTGGAAAAACTATTGGATCGCATGCCACGTGTTTGCGCTGCTGTCATTAAGGCCCATGGCGGACATATTGATGAAAGCAAAATATGAGGTGAAATTAGTATGTATAGTGGATGTACCTATGTTTGTACATTGCCAAGCAGATTCTTACATCTGTTTCTTGTACATTAATTACAAAATGCATTCATTTCTACTGATTTTTGGCACTTTTTCCTGGTGGTCTTAAACTTTTTGTCGGTAGTGTACATAGAACAATTGAAAAACAAAACACATTTTCTTTTCTGTAACAAATGAAAAGAGATTCAATAGTACTGAATATTCAACAGGCTCCTAAACTTGAACACTGAATATAATCATCAATTTTTAGAAATAGTTCAAGGAAGAATAGTATCACAACGGAATTTTTGATAACGGTTCAGATTGTTTTATGATTTTTTTCAAATTCTCCTAGCAGGAAGATCATAGAAATTTGGCAATCATTGTCACACGAAATTTGAATCTTTCTTAAAGTAATAAGCACAGTTTGGATTTTAGAAAAAAGTTATTTATGCTGAAAAAAAACTTAAAAATTACCTTATGCAAGCATGCACGCTTCCCATGGAAAATGTATTTTCCATTGACATCGTGCTGCAACGCCAGGAGTCCTGGGTTCGAATCCCACTCGGGCATGGTTGTTTGTAAATGTCCATTCATCAATTTCATCACTCATCCCCATCTTCGCAAAATGAGCCAAAAGTGGCTAATAATAAATCAAATCACTCAATCAATCAAAACCATTGACAAGAGACTATAAGTATCGTAGACTAGTGGGAATTAATGTAGAAGTAGATCAGAACCTTAGTAGAATGCATTTAGGCAATACTAAAAGAACCAAACCTAACCTAACTACAAAAGCATATATTGAACCAAATCTTAAGTAATCGCTAAAACTCCACAGTATGTATTAAGAGAAGTAAATCAAAATTGAACCATAATAAAACTGCATTCATAGCATGATGAAATCGCAATGAAACAAAAGGAACTTTTATGCCACTATATTCTGTTTACTACGTAGATATATATTTAGGAAGTTTACTGAAATATGAAGATAACAATCAGAAAATATCCATTTTAAAAAAAGTCTGCTTGTTTTGTAACTTTACTGCTTGTGTCTGTCTATGAATTACATTCCAACAGTTGTATTTTGTTTGACTGATTGGGTTCATTTTACTTCACTTTTTTGCCACTTTTGGTTAATCATGAAGATAAGAATGAGTGATGACATGATGAAATTGATGAAGGGACATTCACAAAGAACACCCATGTCAGGCCAGGATTCGAACCTAAGACCACATACCAGGGGCGATTCCTCCATGTAGGAACTTCCTACAATTCATTTTTACTTATTTCCAGTTCTCTACTTTTTAGGAGTTTGATGCGTGTTATAAAATTATGAGCACAATCCGTACATACAATTGCCTAGGTTAGCTCCTGTCAAGAGTTGACTGTTCTCGCTCGCTCGCAGCAGTCCGAGGACGATGGACACGGGCTTTTCTGCTGCTCGCTAAGGAATCTCGGCAGTCATCCCACAGACAGATGGGTGGAGGTGGAAGGGGCAGTGCAAGGGAGTGGGGAAAGTTTACGAAGATCGGCGAGGATCGAGGAACCAGCAAGACTTTCCTCAATCAGTGATGCCAACCCCAACAAAATGTTACTAAACCACACACAATTTGATCTTTGTTGGCACTTAGCACTGTTTCTAGCATAATCTGCAAACGCCAATCCCTGCGAGAGGAAAATCGAATTCAAAAGAATATGTTTTCAGGAAATAAAAATAAAATTATGTCCAAATCTTATTTCTACTTCACCAGCGGACATGTTTCAAATGAAAGGGAGTATGCCGATCCAGCGGAAAACATTTTTAAAACCATGCCACAATCCATCCTCTTCTTCATCCTGCCCGATTTAGTTTGTCAGGAGATTTTATGGTAGGAAATCGGTAGAAAGTTTTTCTCAATTTTCTCAAACCTTTTTGAATTTGGTTGAACCCATGTCGTTTGTTGCACCATTTTAAACAATTTTGGGGGAAATTTACACTATTATATAACTGTTAAAAATAAGTAATGCAAGTTCAAAACTCTAGGAAAGTAGATGCAGAATTGTACATTTATCCGGAAAAAAAAAATCCTAGCACAATTTAGAAGCATTTAGAATAATTTCGGAGTTTAAGCAGTACTTTTTATTATCATCAATCCACATGACAGGGTAGGGGAAGACACTACAAATTCTTGAAAAATCTGAAATATCGTCAATGTTATTTTCGTCGATTTTTATAGGTTCACATTTAAATATTGAGCATGGGCCTGTAGCTAACATTTTAAATGCAATGAATAGTACAAGCAAAATGTGTGAATATGTAATTGAACCCATTTTTTCAAACCTTCCTCGCTTTACCATAGCTTCTTCTACACTCCGAAAAAGACACGAGTCGCCACTACCCCATAGCATGCTGTGCTAACCACTCCAAGATGGAGGTTATCAGTTGTATTTTAAATTTAGAAATGTTCTTTTACATTAGACAGATAAATAAAAGTTGTGGAAGAAGAAAAAATTATAACACACAATGTATACTAAAGTACTTCCATTGATGTGAAACAATTGAGGGGAGAGGGTGGGTGGGGGAAAAAAACTGCGAAAAAGTTATTTAAAAAAAAAAAACCTATTTTTCCTTATTACTTCCAACTCTTAAAAAATTCCAATATGTAGACATGATAAAATTAAGATTTTCTTTTACATGTTCTAAAACTTCACCAAATTCATTCGTATGTACTGAAACAAATTTATATGCTTAAACAAAATAAAATTTTATGAACGGAAAAATGCATTAATGCAAGAATGTCCATCCCGTCCGCATTTATACCTTGAATGTCATTGTTATTGAATATAGGTTATATATGCCTGCAAGGCAAAATATGGAATGCATGGATAGCAATAAATCCTAACATTCACCGCTAAAAAATTTAAATGAGAGATAAATTTAAAGCTCCAAACCCTTCCTAAGTATACAATGCTCCTTCAGTTCTGTCTCCCCTGGAGAGGGCATGCTCCTCCATTAAGTGGAGGCTAATTTTATCTGGTTATCTTGCAATTTACAAGTATGGAGGCAAATCTTTTGGTATCAGTTCATTATATCGGAGACACTTTAATATTGGATATTTTGTGTTTCGTACGGTTCGTACTTACCAATTGTGTATTGCAGAACATATTTGAAAATGCCATTAAGGTTTTCACATGATTAGAAACATTTTTTACTTAAAAATAAGCCATTTCTCGAAGTGTTTGTCACGTACACAAACTGCGTCGCTTTTCTTTGAAATAAAGGACCATAGATGGCAGCATGCAAGAAGAACAACAGTTATAAAAGATGCTGCATAAATAAGTTTGGAAAGTGGATAAGAGATGGCACCACCCAGGAGAACTTATATGATTGTAAATAGAGACAATGGAAAGAGCAGATGTGATGAAATAACGATTGTATATATTAATACTAATTATAAGGAAAATAAATAAATAAGTTTAAAATAATAACAGGATATAAATGAAGAGAAAAGGGGAATTATCATTCAGTAATGACATAAGCGATTAATATACAAAAGTAAAGAAGTCGAATTGCAATTTCGATTTTGTGTCTATTACAGTTCCCACGAACTGAGAGTTTCGTGCAGCTTTTGGGTTGTTTTCCCCAGGTGTAGCGCCATTTCTCGGCAGCACCCAAGCACATTTGGAGGCGCATACATTGTAGCTCCAAGTTAAGGTTAGCGCCGGCCAGGCGGCGATCTTTAACTAACCCCTTTCTCTTTGTTTATTTGGGAGATCGGTTTATTAATATTTCTATCAATTTGAAAAGATCAATAAAGAAAAGAAAGAAGAAAAAGTACACAATATGTATTAATTACAAGAAGAAGCAGCCGTAGCAATTATAAGAAGAAGAATCATTATTAAAGTATAAGAAGAAGCCTTATTAATTGCAAGAAGAAGAAGCCTTCGTAATTATAAGAAGAAGAAGCCTTAGTAGAAGAAGATGCCTTATTAAGTGCAAGAAGAAGCAGCCGTAGCAATTATAAGAAGAAACATTATTAATTATAAGAAAAAGAAACCTTATTAATTGCAAGAAGAAGAAGTTTAGCAACAATAATAAGAAGACGCAATATTAATTATAAGAAGAAGATGCCATATTGATTATAAGAAGAAGAGGTCATAAGAAGAAGATGCCATATTGATTATAAGAAGAAGAAGCCCGAAGGAGATTGGTTAGAATTAATAAAAAATAAAAATAGAAGAAAATTACTGTATGAAAAGACTTCAAAAGTTAATTAATATTTGTACATAACTAATCAAGAATATAGTACGAATTGTACCCTCAGTAGTGGGTTAAATCTGTTGTTTCTTTCCATATATTTGTAGCGTTAGTAACCCTGATATGTGCCCAGAGGTATCTCATTGTCTCTCCCCTGTGCTAAGCTGGTAGGTGTTTACACGAGGGACGTGGCATGTTACGGAACGCACATCATGGTGCGAGCCCCACAAACCATTCACGGATAGCCCCAAAAACCATTTGGGATTGTATAACCACCCACGAATAGCCCCAAAAACCATTTCCAGATAGCCCCACGGGAAGGTTAGGTTAGGCAAACATAGTTAAAAAAAACAGTGTGGTTACGTTTTCGCTTAAATTGAAGCAACGGGAATTGATTTCTGGCTGAAATAGATTGAAAGAAAATACCTCGAAGAACTTCGACAATGCTACAGAAACTGATTTCCGTATGTAGTTTCTCCTGTAAATTTGAAGAAAAGTGTCTCTGATAAAACAAACTGTTACCAATCTTTTTGTTTCAATATAAATATAGGTAACAGTTCCAAATGTTTAATGATTTCCGCAAGTCTTATAGGAGTATTAGGCAATGTTTTAGAACCTTGGAAGCAATTATGTAAGTTTAAAGCTTGAGGAAAGTATGATTTGAAAAAACAGTTTACGCCAGTGCACAGCCATTCTCAGTTTATGGTCTTTGACATGCGAGGCTCGAAGGGGTTGAGACCAGATATCAGTGATCAGGCGTTGGAAGTATTTAGGGACGTTATTTTAATGATAAAGAGCCCTAAACCTGACCTGCCTAACTTCTTCACAACAAACACATTAAAGAAGTAACACAACTCCGCACCTCCTGTGACAAGCCATGGTAGCAGCAGTAATCCATATCCAAAATGACACAAATGGCTCAAGCAAATACACACAAGCGTATACATAAGGGGAAAAAATCATTTTCTACAAAACATGCAGTAAAAATCACAAAGCCAATGAAATGTGTGAACAAACATAAATGCAAATCGAATGATGTAAAAAATGCATGTGGTCATCATTACTTCCCAATTAAACAACCAGAACTTTGACCTAAATATACGTCACAAAATTATAATTTTAATTTTCTAGACCCACATAACTTGACTGATGTTACAGTATTAGGGCCAATAAGTGAAAAATACATTCAATTACAAAAGAATGATTGACTGACAACTAACACAACAGCAAAAACAATTAAGGGGCCCTTAGGTGATAAATTCAGTCTGCGTGGGTTATAATGCGAGTATAAAAACTAGTTTAAAGAATATTCATCAACAAGTTTGGTCATTAAAATGGAACTTAATTACTTTCAACTTCTTGAATCGCAATAAATTACATCAAACTGCTAATAGAACAGGGAAAAAATAACAAAGTATGATATGTGTTGAACTCATTACGTCCCTCTTTTACAACATAAATAAGTGCTCCAAACGTGCAAGATACAGTACAGTGTAAGAGTGCACATGCATTACAGGCGCCACCCCTAACCGGAAAACTAGCAGCAGAAAAATAGTAAAGCAGTTATTAGATCAGTACCTGAAATCTACGCAAGATCCGTGGTTTCGATGTAATGTCGTACAACCGGCGGTTATTCTTATTGGATAAAATACCTCGTCTTGTTCTATTCGCCATGCTCACACAAACAAATAATGAGATAACTAAATACGACACATAGCATGCAAACACTTGTTTCCCCTAACTTTCTTAGAAAAATTAAAGTAGATTTGTGGTTTTCAACAATCTTGTGGCACACAAAATTTCACTTCACGTGTAGTTCGAATATCTACTACCTAACACATTTTCCTCTTCTGTATGAAGACACAAAATGCACGTTTATTATTCGAATTTATTAGTATCCCTGTATGTCCACAAGAAATTCTTTCTGCTACTCGACCAACAAAACACTACCATAAATTACGTCATTCCTGTTGCACCTATCTCTTTCTAATGAGCAATTCTAACTGAAACATGCATCAGTTTGCATCTTTTATTTTCTCTACCTCTGAATGATGATTAGATTCAATTAATGAAAGGACTCTCACAAATAAACATCCATGCTCATACAATGGCAAGATTGAGAGGCGATTGAGAGTGTACGGGCGTACACACGTTCCGCGGGGGCAAAATGGGGCAATTTCCCCCAAATCATCGACGTCCACATTTTTTTCCAGGGAGAGACAACCAAGGTAATTTTCCAGGTGATAAACGAAGTATATTAACACCCATAATAGTGTTGCCCCTTCAAAAAAACACCACTTGAGTTTGAAATTATTAAGTTCCTGCATGCACATTATAATAATTAATGTAAATTGTTGTGACTGAAATCAAATTACATATGCGTGAAATATATACTTTTAGGTTGACATTCATTTTCCGGGAGGAGGTGCCGGACGTTCATGCCCCTATATTATTATACTTTCACCTGCAAATTTAGTGTAGAGGGTCTTATCATCGTTATTAAGCAAATACACTCTTAAAAATGAAGTATTATCAAGCCGATGAAAGTTCCAACCAACTACAGCAAGGGGGTGGGGGGTACATTATTTCCTATGCAATTGGACTATCCCTGTATAAACATATATTCTGTTGTAAATTAAGTACAATTGCTCAAAATATTTTCTTAATTTGGAAAATTTAAGTGTCACCTTTGCTTTATCTTAACTAAGGCGCTGTATTAATTTTCAACGTAAAAAAAAGTAAAGTGCTCCTTTCGCTTTGCACCACGCCATGAAGGCGTATATGGGGTTGTGGTGTTAAAGCCCCACACTTCCTTGATCATGGCCGAAGGTGAGGGTTATGTGATCAGCACCACGCCCTTGGTAACAGTACGACCGTCTCAGTACCGAACTTGATAACTGGACCGTGAGTCACGACCGGTTTCCCTTACACATAACGACGTTTGGCCCCGTGCCGGGGTATGATTGACACGTCATTTCGGGGGCCGTGAATGCACTCGTTACATTTGGCGCCGCGAACATGGGACGACAACTTTTGTCATGTCTTTCCAGGAAAGCCAGGTTGCGAGAGCGGTAGAAATTTCATTGTTGTATACGTCACGCATAAAATTCTTGTGTTAGGTTCCTGATGATTTGTGTGTTTTTCGTTTTGTAATTTCGAGGGTTATTTTCATGTATTTGTCGCATGTTCACGTGTAAGGACACGTTATTGGGCGTAATTGGTAACAATAGGGCAGATAATTTTTCGGCGAAAGCAGCAAGGGCAGCTGCATAGGGCATTTTTTATGTACTTTTTGTGTATTTTTTTGGTTTTTGGCGTAATTTATGGCATCAGGCTGAGTTGCGGGATAAGGGATTCCCGACGGACCTCCTTTTTCTTTTTATGTATCGATTTGTAATTCACATTTTGTGTGAGCTCGCGTAAGTTTGCGTAACTGTTCCAAAGTGCGACATAAGATTGAGCAGATAATTAAGGAAAGGCCTTCATGAGATTAAGAAATCGTCGCATAGACTGTTTGAACAAGAGTGACGTCATGATGGTTTGCAAGGTTTGTGGACAGGAATTTTATGATTTCGAAGTCGACAGCGAGGGAAATTCCGGACCGGTTTGTCTCCAGTGCAAGAGCCCGTCAGGAATGGAAAGGGAGATACCAAGTGCCCAGGGGGGTACGTCACGTGCGGACGACGACCACGGCAAAGAACAAGGAGATGACGTAGGAAGTGGCAGTGGTGCCAACCAATTCCAGCTTATCCTCCAGATGCTCCAAGGGATGCGTACCGACTCCGAGAGGTTGCAAGCCAACATGCAAGAAATGCAAACCGAGATGCAAGCCAACATCCAGGGATTGGAAACCAGAGTCCAAACCAACATCCAGGGATTGCAGGCTGAGGTGCAAGGGATGCAGACCGACGTACGAGGGATGGAAGAACGCCTCCAAGGGACGGTTCGCGCCTCCGGAGAAGAAGTGACGCAACAGCTCCTTCAGACGATCCAAGAATCCGAGGCTCGAATCGAATCCAGGATCGCCAGGACCGATGCTCGCATCAATGAACAGGAAGCCAAGGTGGCAACACTGGCGCAGAGCGTGCGTGAACAGGAAGGAGCCTTGCAACACATCGGCCAGCAGTGTGCACAGCTGGAGACGGCCTGCAATCGGAGCAACGATGCCCTCGAGCGACAAGTGCGGCGAGCAGCGAGCATAGCGGAAGGGAATTCCGACAAGATAAAGGAAATCGAGGATAAACTGCAACGACTAAACGTAGCCAACGTTCCGGGATCATCGCGAGAGGCGGCAGCCATGACGTCATCGCAGCCAGCTGCGGTCCCCTCGTCTTCAAGGCGCGCGAGTGACGCAAGACCGACTACGCTTGTCAACGGGGGAAGCGAAGTGGAACCTGGACTACATCTTCCATCGCCGCGATCGTTCGAAGCCCAGACTTCAAACCGGGAAGATATACGGTCTGAACCAGCACCAACGAGAAGAGCTCTGTTCCCGCCGGAATATAAGAAACATTTCAAGAAGTTCTCCGGGGCCGACAGGATTTTGCCGTCTGCCTTCATCGAGGAATTCGAAGCAACAGCGCGGGAGTTAGGACTTGCGGATGGGGAGCGATTACTCGTGCTGAAAGGCCTAATGCAAGATCGGGCAAAGAACTGGCTGGATCGGAATGAAAGACACTTTCATTC
This sequence comes from Lepisma saccharinum, assembly GCF_977018435.1. Lineage (NCBI taxonomy): Eukaryota > Metazoa > Arthropoda > Insecta > Zygentoma > Lepismatidae > Lepisma > Lepisma saccharinum. The sequence continues at coordinate 8,200,256 of NC_139255.1, forward strand.
ATACTCGGCGTTTAGGGAAGCGTTCCTGACACACTTTCAGCGCCCTATGCAAGTGGAAAGGATGCTCATCCAGCTGAGGAACGAGAGGTACGACAGGAACGGGGGACTTACTTTTTCGCAATATTTCTGGCGTAAGTTCAATGAGTTCCAAGCTCTCCAGCCACAGATGACCACGTCGGAGATAATTGCGGCCCTAATTTATCATTACCCGCAAGAGATAAGACGACATCTCAACGGGGCGTGCGTTTTCGACGCAGAAGCCATGTCGCTCACGCTCGAGAACCTAAACCAGTGCGAAGAGGAACGCGAGAGGATGCGGAATGACAGATGGAACAAAAGGAGACGACCGGAGGATGAAGGAAACCGGGGAAACAAGCACCCACGCGTTCATTTCGTCCAGAGGAGGTACGATGGGCAGCAACGCGCTCCAGGAGCCGAAGTTCGCCAGTTTCGAGATGATCCGCCTTCGCCACGACAGAGACGCCACTATCGGGGACAGAGACGTCGAGGTGGTCAGACTCGCAGTTCGCCGGGCCACTATAACCACAGCAACGACAACAACTTTTCCAACGGTCGAGTGAACAATGGTTATTATCAACGTCATCCCAACAGTAGACCGGAGAGCCCGCGTTCGGACAACGAGAACGCAAGGCGCAGCCCGCCGAGGGTTCAAGGGAGCCCGACGCGAAACGCGAACGGGCCGAATCCCAGCAACACATCTCCACAGCCGGGGCCGTCAGATCGTCAGCGCCGAAGGGAGGAATGGGATGGCGAAACATGGTTAAGCGACATCGCGCCATTTTAGAAGTATAAAATAACATTGCGCCATACCCAGAGTGTATAAAATGTATATTTATTATGTAAATTGGAGGTATCATTTATATCATGTGTTTTGTGTTATCGAACTGGTTTACTTTTCTTGTACAGGGTGTTAAAAAATTTGTAGTCAAAATTTCATGCCCCTGAGTAGTAAAAAATTTTATACGCCTACAGAATTTTTTGATCGGAAGGAGGGCGAGATGTCACGGTATCTAGTGACATGTAAAACGCAGTTCGATAAAAATTATTTTTGTTTATTGATTCAGGTTATGTTCAGATATAAAAGTGTAAGGTATCTTATTTTGTGAATAAACTTGTATCCGAGCCAGACACTCGGAAGTTGGGAGATGGAGTTTTTCTTGAGTGACAGCGGAACTGTCTTTTCGGCTTAGGACATGACATATTTGCACCAACACGGAGATAAGGAAAGATTGTTTTCGCCGCTACCGAGCTTGAGTCGCAGCAGGCGTTCGAACCCATGTTCACGGATGACCAGGAAAGCCAGCTGGAGCTCAAGTCTGCAAGGTTCGAAGACGCCTCGGTGACCGAGTTTCAAGACAATGGACACAGGTCATTCGCATCTCCTCCAAAAGCGAAGCCAAGCTACCTGAGCGTGGGTTTCAACGGACGAATTTGAATCTCTCTTAAATACGCGGTGCTACCATCCCAGAGACAGTTTTTACCCGGATTTCATAGAGAGAGCATCTCCGCGCTACACTCTCGCGTGATCGTTGCTTTGTGTCCGTGAACTTTGTTTCCTTTCGTACTGTGAGCGACTTGCAGATAGGGAGTTACCAGTGTGCGCCTTATTTTGGTGAAGATTACGCGGTGATTTGTTTTTGCCAAGCGTGGACTACATAATGATGGAGGGCTAGAGAAGATAGAGAAGGGAGCCGTCGCTCCCCCTGACGCCTGCAACGACGCAGAAGCCAGCCAGACGACGCCAAAGCCAAACACTTCCCAAAGCCCGAAGGACGTTTTCAGAACGACGCCGATCGAAGCCCGAGAGAGAGATTGAAGGACGACTCCAGAACGACGCCGATCGAAGCCAGAGGGAGAGATTGAAGGACGACTCCAGAACGACGCTTCCAGAACGACGCCGAATCGAAGCCAGTCACCAGAGAGATTCCGAACCGGCGCGTGACCACGTACATCCGACGCTAGTGGCAAGAGGAACGCCCGAAGTTCTGAGGAGGTGCAAGTACAACAGATCGTCGCAATTATTCTTCGTCGCGATCGACCTTGGAGGACAATTTCGCCACAAAGAAACCGTGTGCAAGTCCCGCGTCCAGGAGAGATGTATGACCACGCCATGTAGCAGAGTCTGGTACAGTATACTTCAGAGGGTCTCATGTACATGTAAACGTGCGTCGTTAGTATCAACACCGTACAGTTAACGCCGAAGCCTCACTTATTCGCAAAGTTACTCAGAAAAACCCAAACCTAATTTCCGCGTCTGGTAATTTTTGGTATTATTGTAAAAAAAGGGTTATTTCATGTTCAGATGTTCTAATTTAATTGTCTGCATTCAGCGTTAGAAGCTCCATTTCATTTCTTTAATATTTAGTGTAAATTGTCAAAGTGTGCTCCATTTCTTGTGTAACCGACCGCCCCGTCGCGCCACTTAACTTGTCAATAGTTGACTGATGAGTCCTTTTTAATTGTGGAAAGCGTAGTTGTTTTTATTGCAAGGTCGTGTGCGTGAAATAGTATTATTTGTTGCATAGTGGTTTTTAAGGTAATTTTTGCTCGCGCCGACGATTGATTAGTGTATTCCGGCAGCTGGAGCCAATTAAGTTTTTGCATCACTATGTAATTGAGTAGTTGTTCTCATTGGACGAGAGAGGCTCGTGTGTAAGACCCCCGTCCGAGAAACTTGTATAATGTCGTCCTTACGACTCGATGCACACGTTCATTCGAACGAAAGATTTAACCACGCCGACCCATTGTCTTAGTTAACCGCTTTCCGAGGGCTGGCACTTAAGTTAATTTAAAAGAGCACAGGAGCTGGCAGACAAATGCCCTAAATTCACATAAAGGTTTAAAAATTAAAAGGAATGATATGTTAATGAGATCCATGATTTGTATCCATACTTCACATGTAAAAATACCTCATGTGTGTGAAAGAGAGATAGCGTGAATGTTGTGAGAGTGAGGAGGTTTTGTAAACAGTTGTTGATTGCAATATTTTATTTGTCGTTACAATATATATTCACTTTTTTACCGTTCGTCAGTGTTGTTATTTGACGTTTTTCAGGTACCAGATACTATGCTATTAGTGTTTTATGATTGTTCGAATCTACATATCAAAGGTAAACAAAACAGTGTAACATTTCAAGGTATTAATCTCCGCCTCGCAATAGTATGACATAAACGACCGTCTCAGTACCGAACTTGATAACTGGACCGTGAGTCACGACCGGTTTCCCTTACACATAACGACGTTTGGCCCCGTGCCGGGGTATGATTGACACGTCATTTCGGGGGCCGTGAGTGCACTCGTTACACAGTCCCGATTAGCCTTAATGTGCATAAAGTGGACTTAAAACACCAAATCAATCAATCAACAAAATGAAATTATCCTTGCCTTTAAAAACACAATTTTTGAACCTTTTCAATGTAACCAATGGAGGTACAAAATACATAGTACATTGTACCTTCCGTCTGCCACTTCAGGACAAATCGCAACTTAATTTTCGTTAAAAGCCTTTCTGCCGCACTATCCACAACAATGAACTGTAAACTTTCTTCATGAACATTGGGCCTCTTACTAATAGTTTTTGAAAAAACCTGAAATGGTACGTTTACTAGAGATGTTACGTGGAACATACAACATAGAACGTATTAAAAGAAAAGTATCCTTCACGTTACAACTAGCATCGCATTAAATAATTTCCCGAGCACGACCTGGTGATACCTTGCAAGGAGCTGAAATTTTGTCTCCAGTGGGAGGAAGAACACGTAGGTGGAAAATAAACAGTTTATCAACAATGCAAAAAAGAAGAAGGAAAAATAAAAACAACTCTAACATTGAGCTACTGGCAATTATCGAAAACCACATCAGACAACTTGAAGAAACAAATCTTAACAACAATGCCAACGAAAGAAAAAACGGCCGTTGATATTTATACAGGAAAGTATGTACTATATCGGCATCTCTTTCAAGTGTTTTCAGTTGAACATAGGGGGTGCTGAATGGGGTGCGGAAGAAAATTAAGGGGTGTGCAAGCACCCCCTCGACCCCCTGGTCATCCGCCTTTCGATTGTTGGCATCTCGGCCAGTGGCAAACAATGCCTGGTGATTTCTTTCAGTTTTAGTGTTGACTGATTTCAAGCACGATTAGTTTCGCTTGTATGTGTTCCTGTGACTGACTGACTCGATAATTGTAAAATGCTGTTAGTTTTCGTTGTCTAAAGCTTACGTATTTCGAAAATTTAATTTATAAAAAATGAAATCAAATTATCCACATTCAAACAAAAATCAATAACTGTGTGTTTATCCAAACTATATTTGTGTCTGTATGGGGGGGAGGGGTATGACGAACAGTTCTTTTCGGGGGGGGATTTTGATGAACGACTTTGGGGATGGGTACCCCCTGCTTTGTTTTACTTTGCTCATCTTGAATGATACGAAGAAATTGATGAAGGGACACGCACAGGAACACCTTTGCCAAGGCCGGGATTCGAACCATGAACCCATCACGTTGTAGCGTGCACTACTACACACTCCGAAATGGAAGTAGGCTTTTCTGGGTTTTCATCGAGTAAGGAACTATAATTGTCAGAAAAAGTTCAAAGTGATTTATCTAAAAATCCGCTAATTTTCATTTGATTGTGGAAGGTCTGTCACCTTACTTTTGCTTCACGTCATTTAAGTGGCTATTTTGAACGTTATCAATTTATCGGATTATGAATTTTCCAATGTTATGCACATTGCAATTTGAAGATAACTTATTAAAATATATTGAGACATTAATTTAGCAGTGGCACCTCGTGGCCTCAAATTTGGCCGGGGCTTATTTTTTAAAGAATTTAAAATATAATGACAATTCACATGAATTACAAAAAATAGGTATTTTTTCTTCTAGACTTCAAAACTGGACTTACATTATTGTAAGAATTTAAAATGTAATGACAAATTACATGAATTACAAAAAAACGAGTATTTATCTTCTAAACTACAAAACTGGACTTATTTTTTTAAAGAATTTAAAATATAATGACAATTCACATGATTACAAAAGAAACCGGTATTGTTGTGAAACATACCTTTCTACGAACGTTGACTCCCGTTCTTCTGCTCAGCAAATTTTGTTATTACTTTTTCGTTGAAGCCCTCTATGTTTGAAATGTATTCTATCTCTATTGTAAGCAAGTGCCAAGGCATTTGGTCTTTCTTGTCCCATTGCATTTCTTAAGCAGGTTTTAATACGCTTCAATGTGCTGAAACATCGTTCAGATTCAGCTGTTGCCACTGGAGTTATTAAAACTATGTTTGTCATTTTTACTGTTTTTGAAAAGGTACCCTCTAAATAATTTTAAATAAAAAATGAATGGAATCTACTGATAGAGTTTATGTTTTTATAATAAATCTGGGAAGATGCCTCTGTTTCAAGATTGATCTCTTTCATTATGTCCTCGTAGAGCAAGTTCATGTCGACCACAGAATTTTAAGCAATCGATAATTCTATTTAATAAATGCCTATTTTTCCGGACAAATTCATTGTGTCTTGTAATTGACAGCCTATGTCCTTCATCAATTTGTGTTCGAACATCAACCCTGCCAAACTCACTCAACCATAGCGAATGAAAGCCACCAAAACACTACAGAACAACACGCGAGATCGAACGCGATGCAACGGAGCTAGCCCCGAATCAGCACTCAAATCCATTGCTCTCTTCCCTCCTCTCTCTGCTAAAGCTCTTTCCAGTTGTTACGGCGTGCGCTCTAGAAGCTCGCAGGGGAAGTGGAGAGCGGGGAAACCACCTATCCAGCGCAACGAGACAGGCCGGTTAGAGAGAGAGACTGCAGCGTTGCCAGAGTAGCAGGAAAGAGGAGTTGAAATCGAAAGAACCATGAAATACAGACGTCCCATTGTTCGCGTATGGCCTGAGAATGCGTATTATCCCCATCTGGTGGTCAGTAGAATACCGATAAGTGTACGATATCAAGTGTATACGTTGTAGGAATTCTTTCCAACTGTACCGAATGGTATCTATAGCATTGTCCATTACAATCACTGCGCCTTTGATGTTCCTTTCGTCAAGCGGATCTAAAATCTGCAAAAACTACTGAAAACTAATTTACATTACTGTAGAAAACCAGTGTGACTGGAACCTACGTGACAAACAATAATGCGCCCAACTTTAAACCCCCTGTACCCTCTTTATTTTGCCAGTTTTTCGTTGGAGCGTAATTCTGATGTATGTACGTTTCATCTAAATGAAATACCTATATAGGGCAAAGGTTCCTTATTTTTTAGAAGATCCATTTTTCGCAAAAACGTTACTCTGGCTGTAACTATATCGGCTCTCTCCATCAGAAATCGTCTACCGTCATTGCTCTTTTTGTACTTTAACCCCATATACTTCAGTATCCTCCACAACGACGAAACGCCCCACTGAAAGCTTATTTGTGTATGCAAATCAACGAAAACTTGTTCAGTGTTGGATATTCGCCCTTTACATAATACCCGAGGATAATTCTTCTTGTTATATCTTTATCGCAACCGTCGCTTGTCTTTGTGATACTGTTCCTTTTGATTCGTTTGCGCGGTGATTCAAATGACGTGGAACCCGACGCCTCAAGACTGTCTTTGCCTTCCCTAACAATACGCTGCACAGTTCGCGTACTCACTCCAAAAGCTTCCAACACACTCTGTTGCACTTTGTGCACACTTACCAAGGGACCACTGTTTTCTGCTTCCTTTTGATAATATCCATGAACCCTACTGATTATTTTCCTGCCTTGGCTATAAACTACCCTCTTTCCTGTTCGCCATCGTACGATACTTACTGCCAGGGCGCCGACTTGTCAAAATTATTAGGAGGGGCTCTGATCACTGAAATAAATTAATCAATAACTCACTCTCTCCCTTTTTTAAGTTTTGGCCTCAGTGTTCGGAATCTCATAAAAGCCCATGAATTCCTCAAAAATATCAAAATTTTTATTCACAGTTCGAATGCAGAATATTGATTGTCAACGGATGGATATCTCACAAGTTTCGTCAACCATAATAGCAAAATATTCTCGACTTTTAATATCTGCTACCAAGGAGCGCAAAACAGATCTTCCTAATATATCAATGATCTCGTTCTGTATGTCATGTAGCCCGAACATCCCATCCACTACCCTAGATCATGCACATCGTCTTTTGAAACTCTTTTTTTAGTAAAAATTTTAACAATACTCATAATTATATACTTAGTATATAGTAATAAGTCATGTGTTTTGTTTTCTCTGGTCACAGCCCGCCCTAAGTTGATGGTTTAGCGGTCTCAGCCCCCAAAGGTGATGGTCTAGTCTAGAACATTTCAAATGTGCATTTAAAGTTAAGTTCATGTGGCACAATTCAGAGTAAACTTGACAAGAGAAGCAAAATAATACATTAGAACTCTTAAGCAAAATTATTTGGGGGCTCTGCCCCCCCCTTCATCGTTAACATTGGGGGGTCTCGAGCCCCCCAAGCCCCATGGAGTCGGTGCCTATGCTTACTGCGTTAATAAGCACAAAGCTCCCAATGGAACAACGAGAGTACAAATAAACGTCACATCACATGCCACATACACGTTTATCGAAGAAACAATGCAGTTAGGTAATACACGACGCGACAACAATTACTCCCACGTATGTTATTCCTACATTCCGCTCGTAACAAACAAGAATCAACATTATTTAGCTTGACTTACATAAAATGGAATTTCCTTGCCATTCGATTGAAGTACACCATACAACACATCTTGATCAAGAACCCAAAAAATGATATTATTTGGTTTTTTTGAACAGCATGTTCGATATGTTTTTGACAGTCCAGTAAATGCAATGTAGACCTAGCCAAACAATTATGCCAATATAATTTCCAAATATGTAGATTTTGTTTCGAAAAAGTGACAATTTCAGTTTACTTTTTGACTCTTTCTCACCTGATACTCACTATTTGGTCATATTTTTATTGAATTGTTCAGAAGACCAATGCTGTATTACATTTCGATTATTAAAATCAATTTTCAGTTGCTCTGTATGACATAATTTTGAAAACAACACTACAATAAATGCGAGCCTCAGCAACTGGACGTGTCACATGTGGCAGATAGTGAAACCTCCCTCAGATATGAGGGGAAGCTGCGAATAAGGGGAAATTCAAATAAGCAGTCCCGGACCGAGGCGGCAAGGCTATCAGGGTGTGGAGGGTGTCCAGTGGCATGGACATACTCAGCAAATACCACAATTACCCATCGACAGCCTTGTGTCATGGCGAATAAACACCGCCATAAAAGCGTTTGCCCCACTGCCTTGTGGACCTGGAGGGATCCAGAAAGGCTAAGGGAGTTCGAACCCTGACAGAAAACAAGGGTGTATCTGAGAACCCACAGGTGGTAGCCCCACGATTCAGGTGTAGGCTGTGACAGGCACGATTAGCCGACAGCCAAAAACATTTAAAAAAATCTAAATTCGAAAAGAAAGAAGCAAGCAGGACTGAAAATTGTAGACAACGCGGGCTACAAATAGGGACATTGAATATTGGAACACTGACAGGAAGGACTGAAGAAATTGTAGATCTAATGGAGAGAAGAGCGAAAGGAAAAGGAGAAATGAAATTGAGGAAAGATTATAAACTGTACTGGACAGGTACTGAAGAGGGCAGATGAAGTGGGGTTAGATTTGTGGTCAGAAATGGAATAAGTGAGGAAGTAGAAAGGGTAAATAACAGAATTATAAAACTAAAAATGAATATAATAGGGAAAGTAATAGAAATAATTCAAGTGTATGCCCCACAAACAGGATGTACAAGGGACGAGAAAGAAGAATTTGAAGACGACTTGGAAGAACACGTAGGAAAGGAATGGCAAATGTGATGGCTGATTTTAATGCACAAGTGGGAAGAGACAGGAAAGAGTATAAGGAAATACTTGGAGCAGATGGATGGGGACAGAGGAATGAGGAGGGAAGGAGGCTACTGGACTTTTGTAAGAGAAACGGACTCTTAGGTAATAGCTGGTTTAAGAAGAAATATGACAGCCATAAGATGGACTAATGAACAAAAGTCTGTATAATAGATTATATATTGGTAAACAAGGAAGTAAAGAAGAAAATTAACAACATTAAAGTAATACCAAATGAGAAATTAGACAGTGAAAACAGGCTACTAGTAGGAGATGTGAGGAGATGGATTATAAAAGATAGAAGGGAGGAACAAGAGAGAAGGATAAGAGTGTGGAAATTGAAGGATAAGATGATAAAAGAGAAATATCAAGAATCCAAAGGAGTAGAAACAGAATGGATAAGATTTAAAACAGAATTAGTAGAGGCAGCCGAAAAGGTATGTGGAAGGACAAGCAGAAAAGAAAGAAGAAAGAAACACCATGGTGGAATGAAAGCAGAACAAAGAATTCAAAGGCTCTAAGAGAGAAAGGGGCAGGGGTGATTCCTCCATGTAGGAAGTAAGGAACTTCCTACAGTTCATTTACACTTATTTCCAGTTTTCTACTTTTTTAGGAGTTTAATGCATGTTATTAAATTATGAGGGCAATATGGGTACATTTTACTAGGTTTGCTACTGTTCGCTGTCACTCGCTTGCTCATGGCTTGCTCCATCTGCAGCCCAAAGATGACAGTTGTTGCTGCTGCTGAGGAACCTCGATCTTCCACCTACAACGGGATGGGCGAGGGGTGTGGAAGAGAGGGGGATGGGGTTGCTCGGTTAAATGGCCAGCGAGGAAGCATCGAGGACTTCCTACATTCAGCGATGCCAACCCTGGATTATTGTTCTAAACCTAGCATAATTTGAACTTCACTGGCATCCGGCACCCTGTGTTTGGCAAAGTGCTCTAAACGCGCGTCTTTGGGAGACAGATAAATTTAATTCAAAGGAAGATACTTTGAGGAAAGATATTTTATATCTCATTTGTACTTCTCAAGTGGGCTTGTTCCAAACAAGAGAAAGTTTACCAACTAAAGGACAAGGTTTTACAATCACATCCCGGTCCATCCTCTTGTTTTAATCTCTTCTTTATAATCCCCGATTAGGAAATGAACATTTTATGAAAGGAAATCGGTAGAAAGTTGGAGGTCACAAAAACACATTCCCAATTGTCGAATTTTCTACAACTTTTTCAAGCACACTATATATTGTAATTGATTTGATGGGCGAAATTTTCAATGTTGCTTAACTGTAGTAAATAATGGATAACCCAAGTTACACAACTCCAAAATAGCTGCATAAGTTGAACTTAAAACTACATAATTAGTTGCATTTAGCATAATTCAAGAGTTGAACCAGCAATTCTTCTTATCAGGAGGTTGGCAACGCTGTCCTCAATACACACGACAACAGGCAGGGAGGACCCCACGAACGTCGAACCACAGATAGACGCATACACATAATATCTGTGCGAACCAGCTTGGTTCACTCAAAAGTTCGAGGTTGTTATCGAAACAAGTGGCATGGTGTGTGAATTTTTACAAGCTAACTAGGCTCATACACAGAATTTTTTTTATTATTTTAGTGGAGGAAGATTCAAAATAGTGGTGGAGTATTAGATGCGACAATGATGCTATAGTAGTATTGCAGCTGGACATTGCAGAGTTGGGGAAAAAATTAAAACTCCCTATAGACCCCCACCCCCTTTTCCCAACCAGAAAAACAAGCAGCAAGGCAATCGCTTACAGACCAAGGCTGTCACACAGAGTACAGTTTGGTGCTTCTTGTTTACACTCAATTCTCGGAAGTATTAGAATAGTACTGTATTCCGCAAATTGTCATATTTTCAAATTTTCTTTTACCAGTATCATTGAACAGCCATGATAATTTTATATTTAGAAAATAATATATTTATAAATTAAATGATGAAGGCCTACGTATTAGCCATGATTCTTGTAATGAATTTAAATCAGGTATCAGGACGTCTGGTAATCTCCCATCAATTGTTAAAAAATTAAAATGACCCCACAAACAACCCATTCGTTTACGCAAGAGAAAAATCGAAATTCCTTCATAATCTGAAAAATTGTCAATGTTATATTCTCATATGTATCTTTAGCATCGCATGTAAATATTTTATTGTTAGAGGGGCATGGCCCCCTTGGGTACAAGGTTGCAGCTAACATTCTAAATGCAGTGGACAGTACAAGTAATATGTGTGCCTGTTTAATTGAACACATCTTAAAGGCTTTTCTTTGATCTCTCTTTTGGTCTGTTGATCATAACTTCCTACACTTAAGAAAAGGCAGGAGTCGCCACTGGAAAGGGGTCGAGGAAGAGATAGTGTGTAGAGTGCAGAGCACATACAAGACCAATCAGAGCTGTGTGAAGACACCAGTGGAAAGAACAGAGTGATTCAGTATAAGTAATGGACTAAGACAGGGAAGTGCTCGTTCCCCACTGCTTTTCATAATTACAATGGATGCAATTAACGAAGAGATGGGGAAGAAGATAGGAGAGGAAGAGATGAAGGCCCTGTTTTTCGCTGATGACTTAGTAATATGGGGAAACATTGAAGAAGTACAGAGACAGCTTGATAGTTGAAATGAGGAAATCAGAAGAGCAGGAATGAAATTCAGTGCAACGAGGAACAGAGACAGAAATGAAGCAAGAATAAAGATGGACACGGAAGAGTTCAGGGTAGTGGAGAGCTTCAAATATTTATCTAGGAAGCATAATTGAGAGAAGTGGAAGAATAGATGAGGAGGTAAATAGTAGAGGACAAATAGGTGGTGGACTATATCAGAGTGTTTGATGATTAATATGGAACAGGGATGTGCCTATGAAATGCAAGAAGGTAATACATGTATATAACACATACTATGTGCCAATAATTACATATGGAGCAGAGACTTGGACAATGACAGAGAGACAAAAGAGAGATGCAGCCAGTGGAGATGAAATTTGTAAGGTGTATATTGGGGAAGACTAGAAGGGATAGAATAAGGAATGAGGAGATCTGACAGACAATGAGTGTGGTGAAGCTTCAGGACAGGATAGATCAGGCACAGATGAGGTGGTTTGGACACATGAAGAGGATGGATGCAGAAAGACTACCAGTAAGAGGTTACAATGCACAAGGAGTGGGAATAAGACTAAGGGGGAGACCAAGATGTCGGTGGAAAGAGCAGATAGCAGAGAGTGTTAGGAGAAGATTGGAACACCATGGGAAGAGAGGAGTGGTGGAAGACCAGGAAAAAATAAAGATGCTCGACTACTATGCCGACCCAACCAGAGGCAGGAAATGGAAAACGCATGACGACTACAATAAAATACCCCTATAGCATAGTGGCAGCATTGTAATCAAGGGGTCCTGGGTTCGATACCTGGTGTGGAGGCACATAGTGGTTTGGATTCCACTTTAAACTGTAGGCCCAGTCCCAATTAGTCTTATTGTGCATAAAGTGGACTTAAAACACCAACTCAATCAATCAATTAATGAAAATTAAATATGTATAGCATATTGAGACAAATGGTAATTCTGCCACACACTGTTTGGGATAAAAATAATTATCAGAATACAAAAACAATTTCAGTTGCCATATCCTGGCATGATGAGGTAGCTTTGAACTATTTTTTCTAGTATTAATATTTCAGACAAAAGTTCACAGAAATTGTCAGTATGCACCTGCAAAGGTGGCTTCCATGAAGGTAATTCAGTCACATGGATTATAGACAGGAATATCTGTCTAGTGCATCCAGATAATTTACATGTATTGCAAGCCTGGAGTTGCACTACATTGAGTGAATACATATAACACAAGTCACATATTGTACTTTATATGTAATCATATGGGAGAAATATGTAATTACATAGTTGTCCAAAAGGTAATTCCGTCACACATGGAATTGCCCATATAACACTGACTACTATAATCAGCTGATTACAAATCTCCAGGAAGATGGAATTTTCTCTCAAGTGTGTCTCAATAAAGTATTTCTTATCTTCTTGTTATACAACAAAGGAGTTATTGTGCAACATTAGGTGTATTTAATAGACACAACAAATTCATGTTACATGAAGCAAATATTTACTGTCATTGTATGATTCAGGACATTCCCTGGCTACATAAAATGTACCAGGGTTTGCACCATGGTGAATATGACCACCACTGAGGAAGACTATTGACCCTAGAGTGACCACAAACAAAAGAGCCTTTGCATATTCCCTCATGTTGCACTTCCCCACATCGCAGACACCCTATCACACACACATTTTGACAACTCTTGTAAAAAGAACCACCCTTTTCAATGCCAACTGTATCTTCAGTCTGGACCTGGCAACCTTGCAGTTTTTCCATTTTCACCTTCATATGAAGATGCAGCCTGTCAGTGGAGCAGGAACGTTTTTCAATTGGGGGGGTACAAAATTCAGCCTCCCATATACAGAGCATTCCCTGACATTCACAACAAGACTCTGCGGCAAGCAGACCGGCATCAGCACTTGTCTTTCCCGGTGAACGGGTCCGCGAGTTACTTATATTAAACCTCGGAAAAAAGTTTAGAGTAACAGGGTCAGTTCTGAAGAAAAGTGGAAAGAAAAATGAAGAAATAAAGTATACAAAGACAATCCACACACCATCCGTGAGTTAAAAGAGGGTATTGTAATTAAAAATCGGGAAAATTAACCCTCGGAGGGGTTATCATAATGCTCTATGATGCCAGAGGTCCCAGGTTCGAATCCCAGCCTGAGCATGGGTGTTATTTGTGAGTGTCCATCAACTTTATCATATCATTACTCATCCTCATCTTTGCGATTAGCCAAAAGTGGCAGAAATGCGAAGAAAAATAAACCAAATAAATTAATCAAACATTCCCATCTCACTCCTAAAGGCCTTGTGAATCCAATCCAAAATCTACCAATAGAACCTGCAGTGAGTCTCATTTATCTCTTGCATTCATCTGATTAATGTAATTTTCTTAGTGGTTTAACTTAAAACTGTCTTGAGTTTGTGTTGCATTCGATATCAAAATTAGATTTTAAGCAAGTAATGTCCAATTATAAGTATACTTAATACATAGGTGAAAATAAGCTCCCTTCCCCTATGATAAAATCGCAAATTGCACCCTGTTTAAATGTGTAGGAAAAATATAATTTCGCCTATGATATCGCGATGTGATGAGTCTAGAATTGTCACAGCCTCGTCTTGTCTCCTGTGTGGTGAGGTCCTAATCGTTCTTCTTTGTGCCTATTTTTATTTCGGTTTCCACTCTGAAGTTATTAAAACTTATTCAGCATTCACTTCATGCTAAGATAGGCTAATTGGGACTCTATTTTCCAAAAAATCTCTTAATATATAGGTTTAAATATAGTTTTCCGAACACCCTCTTACAAAGTCATGAAAAATGTGGGTGAGGTACAGGAGTACATTGTACCCCTCCAAGTTGGTCTGTCGTGTCTCATCTCATTTGTGTAAGTATTTAGTTTCAGAAAATTCCATTATAAATATTAAAAAGAAAATGGAGTCAGTCATATACTCTTGTGATGAAGATTTGTATCTTATCTTCGAATCGATGTGACCACTTTAGAAAAGTGTACCCCCCTTACACAAAGAAGCATTCATCTCCAGGGTGATTATCTGAGAGCAAATCCGATTCCATCATTCCACACACATTTTAAACAATTTTCATCTCCTTAAAGAGGTTTCCAAGATCATAGGTAAATGAACTAAATCATAGCAAGCCCAATGTGAATAAGTTTACAATGGTTTGAATGTCTGTGGTAAGGAAGATAATGCTTAGAACTTATAAACAATATATACTTTTTTATTGGACGAATTGAAAATAGGTTCTCTAACTGTAGCACCTTGCGTCTGCTGTAATTTTACCAAGAGGGGGGTACAACATACCCCTGTACCTCCCCTGTTTCTGTGCCACTGCAGCCTGCGATTCTGAAAATATATACATTTCCAGTGTTTCGTGAGCGTTTTCTATTTCCGTCTCCATTTTTATATCAGCTCTTCTGGTGCCATTTTCTTTAATCCAATATATATATATAATCATTTAGTAATATTATTATTTATGAATTACCTCGGTGGCAAAGCAATCACAGTCATCTCATGTTGTTTCCACCAAAGGCTCAGAATTCGAGTTGCAGTTTGGGCATGGATGTTCCTTTATGAACGTCTCTATTAAGAAAAACTAAATATGCTGACCAAGGCAGAGATTTATTTTATTAAAAACATAAACTAAACGTAACGTTTCAACCTTCTAGCAAGGTCTTCATCAGACTCTGTATCAAGTACAAAAGTAACAAGATACACAAAAAGGGCTTTATATATACACAAACATTACTCCCTCCAGACTATTAGAAAGTTGTTAGGAACTTTCTAGCAGGTGGCTTTTACTTGCCAACTGTACTTTCACCTAAAAGGCTAAACATAATTACTTTCATATAGAATGTGGTTGGACTTTTTTTCCACTCTTTCTAAGGAAAGGACAAGAGAAAAAGAGGAGAGGAGAAGGGAGGAAAATGAAGGAAAAAGAGCATGAGATAAAAAGTCCAACCACATTCTATATGAAAGTAATTATGTTTAGCCTTTTAGGTGAAAGTACACTTGGCAAGTGAAAGCCACCTGCTAGAAAGTTCCTAACAACTTTCTAATAGTCTGGAGGGAGTAATGTTTGTGTATATATAAAGCCCTTTTTGTGTATCTTGTTACGTTTGTACTTGATACAGAGTCTGATGAAGATCTTGCTAGAAGGTTGAAACGTTACGTTTAGTTTATGTTTTTAATAAAATAAATCGCTGCCTTGGTCAGCATATTTAGTTTTTCATAATCATGGAAACAAGGTTTAATGGTGTCTCTATTAATTGTTTAAAAGTGGCGAGCATTATGATTCAAATCATGTGACCAGCACGACAAACCCACCAGTTAAAGTTGTCGTCTTTCTATGACTAGGTAAGGCTACTCATTTGTAGCCAATGTAGCCAATGGGCGGTGCCCACTGGTCCCATACACAGGCTGAATTCTCAGGAGAAAAGTCGTTACACTTCCCCAGGAGACTCGAACATTCATGCATGCATGTTGTAGCTGGAGCCCCAAGTTGCACCTTAGATCGTAGTGTCAGGGTGTGGGACGATCCTGAATACCTCTAACAGAAAGATCTGGACAATTTGAAATCCAGTTTCATTTGTGTCTTATTTCAGTTTGGAGAAAATTTCTATTAGTATGTATGAATGTTGTTTGTTCATACAACATGGCAACTTAAAATGTACCTTTTCCCTAAGGAACTATTTTCTATACTAAAATAAAGCATACAAGTGTTATTATCTTTGTACAATGGAATGGTTTTATTCCAGGTATTTGATGTACACAACTCCAAAGTAGAAACCATTTCAATTATATCACAATTAAATAATGTGAGAGATTATGGCCATATAAAGAATATGGTAATTACACACAGTCATTTAGCTTTAAATTCATTGAACAACAGAACATTTCTTTATGGCAACCTAACTTTGAACGTTTTGACAATAATTATACATTTGAGTATATCAAGAATGAGCTTTCTTTTTAAAACAGTTACTTGACAATTTTTCCTTCCATTCAAGGAGGATTTTTCTAGGTTTATTTGTCCAGAAACAACATTTAGAGCTTGTTCCTTTAATTTATAATAAAACTTATTTTTATTTAAAAGTCAGTTGTCAACCGTCCATTTCACATGTGAAGGAAAGAAATATGGCATTAACTTACAATATTTTACAAATTATGAAATAAACATAATTTGCACCTCTGCATAATGGTACATTAAAAAAATACATTTGGCAATATGACCCACATACATATACATATATTTATATATATAAAATAAAAGAGAGCTACCAAACATATCAGAGTCCTTTTATGTTCAAGATATGTGCAAAATATTCAATCACAGCTGTACTGTCTGGTCAACTCAAAGAAAAACAATTAGCAATTTCTTTTCAGTGAAAAATAAACAAATTAGAATTTTTAAATATATTTAATTTTTCCTTGCTTATTTTACATTTCTTTTAAAGGCATAGATATATATATATTTTTATTCTGGCATTAAGTACCGGTATCTGAAACAATTACATTGGCACATTAAATACTTAAAAAGAATATAATGTATCCTTCTGAATACCTATACAACGGACAGCACTAACCATGTACTCCACTACGTGTAAGTCATAATACTTCACTGTCTGTAAAAAACAGAGTGAGCAAATAAACTTAAAATTGGGAATGACCACTCATTCTCTGTATATGCAACTCACTAATTAGGAAACCACATACAATATTACAATTGAAACTAATATTAAATTAATTCTACTTCAATGTTTTCATTTTCAAATATTGAGAAAAATTGGACCATGAGATCAGCGTGACACAAAAGCACCATGGAACAATCTGCCACATGTTCACACACACATACATTTCTTTCTGTCATGGGTCTTCAAAAAGTTCACTCTAAAAAGAATAAAATTGCCACTTTTTCCTTTTAAAGAAGAAAACAAATAAACAAAAATAATAATTATCAAAAGAAATCTCATAAAAAGGCAGGAACAAATAATATCAGGAGTATAATTGTAATTATTGCACACAATTTTTATGTAAAAAAAAACCTGATTCAGCAACGATTTCTTTTTTCTTTTTCAATAGGAAACGTTTTTACATTACAGTTTCAAAATGTGTTTTAACAAGACATGCCTTGTCAGCAGAGAGAGAGAGAATATCCTTATTTTAGGAAAGTTGTGTGGTATCTCTCACGAAAATATACACCTTAACCAAATCCCCACTATAGCTATCAACAACATTCACTTTTTTAGCTTTTCTTGATGGTTGAGCATGGACACAATTGTTTAATGCCCTTGAGGTTACGTTTGGGTGGGAGAATGAAACAAGCAAAATATACTTACAAATGAAAAAATATAAAAATTTGGCATATTAATACACAGGCAAGATAAAACTTCCTTATAAAAAAAACATGGCAATACTGCTTATGTAGCAAATATGGAACGTCTTTACATAAAATTCATTGGCTGCTCATTAAAACACGTTTTTTATACTCTTTCTTAAAAAAAATCTAATATACATACTCATACAATATTCAGATCAACTAACACTCCTATTCATAACTACACTACTCCCATCAGCTATCCCAAATAAAAATGAGTATTTTTTACAATCTACCCCCACATTCCATATGTCACAGTTTTCTATTTTGGCAATGCCCCAAAAACAGAGCATAATTTCCTTTTTATTAACACTCAGAACGAAGATTATGAGGGAGTTTTCGAACTTAGAAAACATATGGCATACAATAATTGTCAGACACACCAGCATCATAGTGATACTTTATTTAGTGGGAGGGGTTATATTTACTAAAGTACATTATTTTTTTTGCACTTCAAAAAATCACACAGAATACTGTCAACAACACAGCAACCTCATATTTAATATTTTTGTGTGACTTGCTCAAGTATCGACATCAAAGAACTCACTATGCATCCCATACAACAACAATAATCCTAAAATATCCTAATGCTAGGCAAACAATAAAAAAGAATCGCATATTAGTGACTATTTTAAAATTATTATCAATTACAGTCTCTCGCGGATATAGGTAAAATCTTTTTTGAACTTTTGGGATGAGAGGATCATGGCACATAAGAACAGCATTATGATGTTTCGATACTTAGTAGTGACACAAAAACATTTCCACTTTCTTCTTTTTTCTTCTTATTAACAGTCATTCAAAGCTGCAGAACTGTTGTCAGTACTGTCTGGCACATAAATTTTACACTTCACTTATATGACTTGTTTTACATTTTTTGTCAAGGACACATGCCTCAAAGTGTTTATTCTTCAGCACAGGCGATTGACTGACTTTCTGTGCAATTTGGGGGAAAAACGTGTATTTTTTTGTTTGTAAATTTGTCATGTACATGTCTATCTATTTTGAAGTCTTATGAATGTGACATATTTTTCTCTTCTCGACATTCACTTATCAGAGTCATCAAATCAAATTTATTTTTTTCTCCTAACTTTCTGAGCAATTTCAACAAGTATCGTGGTCCTCGCACGCACTCACACTCACTTTTTCATCTATATTTCAGGTTGATATAAATTGGCAAGATTATAACAAAAGTGTAAATATTATAATCAATATTTCTGTTTTAAGTTCTTCTCCTTTTTTTTTCACCAGTACTTCTTCCTCCTTCCACCTCACCAGTTACTTTTCAGAAACTTCCGACACGTACCGTTTCCAGTTAGCATGGCTCATGTTCACCATTTGACACAGGTTGCCGTTCATTTGTACACATTCTGATGAAGGGACACTGGCCATCGTTTTGCCAACTCTGAGAAAATTGATGGAGGATCAACGGGAGAAGCCCGATGAAGCAAACCTCACTTCTTGTCAAGGTCCTTAGGTTTTGTATCTAAAGTTTGTGATGAGGTCACTGATACATGTGCATTCCCTGATGGATACATTTTTTCCAGGTATTTCAACGATTCTGTTAGGAAGTTCTGAAAGATAGAACAAGAAGTTTATTAGCCATAATCAAATAAAGTTGTAATATATGATGTAGTGTTCTTTGATCATATACAGTGTGATGCATATTGTACCTACTGCAATTTCAAATGACAATGAAAAGGCCGTGAATGCTTGTAGTAACTTTGTATGGTTATGAAATAAAAATACACACAAGCATTTAATACAGTGTATCATATGGACAATACAGACATCAGTGTACCTTGAAAATAACGTCCTCTATATGTCCTCCTTCTCGAGGTGAATTGGGAAGGCTTTTATGACGCGCATCTCAACACGTCCCGTGGAATAGTGTGTATTTCAGGGCGACTGACGGTTCACAGCATTACCCATTGCTCTCCACTGCTTTATCCACCTCAGAAAGCTGTGTGTCTCTGGAACAGGTGCATGGCGATGTTCATTGCTCCGCTGCAGTGCCCAGTGCCTATTTGCACAAAGGCTTCCACCACTGCAATCCGCATCTGCACTGGCCAACGGTCCATTATACTAATTGCCTGACTCCCAACTCTCCATTGATATAGGTATGCCATACATGCGCAAGTGCATTCCGACAGGATTGCCAACTCAAATTGGTAGATACAATTTGCACCACCCTGTATTACAACTTAAATACTACAAACATTTCCATGAAATACGACACTCTGGCTAGCCGCTTAGGTGAACTTATAAAAAAATTAAAGAAATATGACTGAACAGATTCTTTCATGATATCAACCATGTCAGTTACAGATCTTTCGAGAGCTGATATGACTCTCATCTCAGGAATTGAAGTAAAGTGAAGATGAGTGATGTTATCTCTTGAAAGCTTAGAGGCACATGTAGAACTGACTTGCCTGATATCAAGAGAATCTCTTCATTATTCGTCACCAGGAAAGTTTCAAGAATTAAATCTGAATGAGTTTTCAAAACACTTTCATGAATTATTTTGAATAGTTTTCACTACATTTTTTAACGATCTTACATATTCCTAATTAACATATATATATATATATTTCAAAAAGTTATATAACCTAGTGTTTCTACATCCACATCATGATCACAGAGCTTATGCTTCAAATAAACTTATTTTTTGCTTTTTTTCAAATGTAACATCCCATGCTTCATTATTGAGAATTTTGGTTAAAAAGAACAAATGTTTGAAAGAGAAAACTGCTTAATTCACATCATAGAATGTTAAGAATAAACAGTTTGAAGTAATTTTCAAAATAATTTCAAGATGTAGAAAAAAGTAATGAGAAATTAAACCAAAATGTAGTACAGAATAGGGAAGAAAAAGACCTAAAAATTTAGTTATAACCAAAGGGTTATCTAAACCTATATTACAAGAACTTCATATATTTATACTGGCTTGAGGTGCTATGTCCAGGTGCTTACATCTGAAAATGGGCCTTCAATGGGGGAAAATTGCTTTGAAAAGGACCAAAAAATTGAAAAGAGTGATTTGATATAGAACCTCCTGATATAACTTGACTTAAAGTTATAACTGAAATTGTACACAGTTGCTAGCCCCAGGCCTGAATAGATGAGTACATCATATGAAGATTTATGATATACCAGCCGAAATTTCAGATCAAGGGGTGGGATTAATGTATTACATACTTGCATGGGCGTCCGGAAGGGGGGGCCGTGCCCCCCCCCCCCCGGAAAATGAAAGTCAACCAAAAAGTATGTATTTCACACATATAATTTCATTTTAGCCACAATAATATGTGTTAATTATTGCATGAACACCATAAATTCAAATTTAAGCAATGTTTTTCTAGGGAACAATACTATTTTGGGGGAAAATGTGCCTTGTTTGCCCCCCCCCCTGGAAAAAAATACCTTCCTTGCCCCTCCCTGGAAAAAATCCTGCGGACGTCCATGCATACTTGTAACTATATTTATTTCTCTGTTCCAAGCAAATATTACAACTCAACTTTACAATGAGAGATTATTATTCATTTCAATATTACCGAGATAGAGTTTGAAGGCATAACAGATATAATTTGATCCAAGGCCATGGTTTAACAACTTACTTGTATTGCTGTGAGTGCTGCTACTATGGCTGGACTCCCAAAACCATGAGTGATGAGCGAGAAGTGGGTGAGATGGCGTTGGATGTTGGGATCCAAGATGTTTTGCGGTCGAGTGTTACACAAAGGAGAGCGGTCCTGATTTAAGAGGTCCATCAACTCTTTGGTTATTTGCCTGCAAAGGGAGAAGAATTGTGGATTAGATACATGTACATGAAATGTTATGCTATGCAATTCGAACAAAGTACAAATGAACTGTTCCAGTACTGATGAACCGAGTTGACTAGTGTAATTTTCAATTTTGCTTTTTTAATCAATTTTGCCCTACAGTTTCCTACCAGAAAGTGCTTTTTCAATAAAAAAAAATACATTTTATTGTTCAAAAATAGTGAAAGTGGTCCATTCCATAGCTCATTCACACATAAGTTACAATCAATGATAAACATTGGTAATATAAGTTGTTTTTTGTGGGTTTTTTTTCGAGAAATAAAAGGTATAAAGTTCTATTTGCTAGTTTTAAGTGGTGTTCATGGAACTAGGGAAATCAACCTCAGGTAGCAATTTAAAGTTATCACTATATGAGTTTATACAGTTCCCTAATAGAGTGAAGTAAGATCATTTACAACAACAAAACTTATGTGAGGCAGCAAAAAAGAACAAATTTCTTAACAATAACGAATGGAGATTAACATATTATCAAAAACAAAGTAAAATATACTAAAGTTACTACACCTCTCATAAAAGCTGAAGCAGCATAGGGGCACTTAGAGCACTATTGATTGGTCTTCAGGAAGTTAGATAAAATAAAACTCTCGCATGTTTCATGCATGAATTGTAAGCAGCCTGTCCTTTTTCACTGATTATCTAAGATTAAAATTAATTTTCATTAATTTAAAATAAACCTAATATTTTTAAATATGAAAATCTAGGTGAAAAAATTCAAAATAAATTATCATACTTGAACTGCAAAACATTGACTCTTACCAAAAATATCTGCATGAAAAATTACATTTCAATCCAATTTGTTTCAGCAAACAGTAATATTGTTCATTACTCTCGAAACATAACAGTAAATTAACTGTAAAAGCATTGTCATAGCCATGCATGTGCTCATCAGGAGAGGGCTCCTCATGAAACTTTGCCAAATTATATAGAAATGGTAAACGCATTGAGATGGTTTGCAAAACACTTTGTGACACATATAACGTTCATCTTCATACTCATGTTTTAATTTATAGTTTAATTTTTCTAGGTAGACAAGGAGTAGTATTAAGAGGCCATAGTGCAGGGGAGAAAAGTGGATTTTTTAAACACCGTGGGTCATAATTGATATACATATAGCAACCGTTATATTGCAAGTTGTCACTTTAAAAAATAAGTAACAAAATAACTTTCAAAATCTATTTTTATAGCCTCAAAAGATTTCTAAAGTTTAAAAGAAGTAAAAAATTGCAATATACACCTCTTGCTACATGCAATTTTCCCCCAACATTTGTCCAAGGAGTTGGTTTTTTATCGAAGGTTGGGGCTCCCGAAAAAATAAAATCCTGGCTACGCCCTTTCGTAAAAGTAACTTATACAATGTCCCAACTATCTTTGGAGCAATGCCGCGCCAGAGAAGGGGGGGATCGAGTGGGCATAGCGAAGCAGTATACACGGCTGCGAAGGCTAGGAACGTAGTCGCTTTTCCCCCTCCATGCAATCCCGTTCCCTCTCATGTGTTCAATGATGGAGCCGTCTCACGTCACTATTTGTGCAGAGATTTGTATTTGTTCGCTTGCTCTAGAGATAACCGGGACTTCCATTACTCGTTACCTGAAAGCCGGGGTGCCGACAGGGGCGATTGATGATGCGCCTGTCATGGGAATTTTTTGGAGGGACAAAAGTTTATAGTTTAGCTACCAATTCCACTTATCTTCACACAAAAATGGGGGAAATCGTGTTGACTTCCTATTAATTTTTAGTTATGATTATTACGAGTATGTACAGTATTTCTACCTACCTGTGGGTGATCGCTGAGATGGTGTTGAAATGAAACACCACCTCTTACGCCTTTAGAATATGTTTGAAAAAAAGGGGGGCTGCTGTTCAAATTAATACAGGGTTACTCAAGCAGACAAACTGTTAAGAATAAGGTTCAGTGCCGTAACAATGACGTGAGCGTGAGGAAATTTTGAATAAATTTGCTGCAATAATTTTTCAACGTCAGAAGTTATAATTTATGTAAAATCTTATTTCAACGTCAAAGTCGCGTCATTGCCTTGTAATCAAGGGGTCCCGGGTTCGATACCCGGTGAAGGCACATAGTGGTTCGGATCACACTTTAAACTGTAGGTCCAGTCCCGATTAGCTTTACTGTGCATAAAGTGGACTTAAAACACCAAATCAATCCATACCTAAAGTAAACATATATTGCTTAAATATGTTTGTATAATATCGTTCCGCAAATTTCGTCTGACCAAAATAATGTGAGTAAATAATTCGTCATAAAGGAGGGGCGGGGGGAATATTCTACCTTTTGGGGGGAATGCGTCATAGGCCTTGGAGGGATGGGAACCCCTGGCTGAAAGAATAACCGAGTTATAGTTATTTCTTTTTGAAAAAGCAATTGTTATTTGCAAGCATGGGCGTATCCAGCGGAGGTCAACGGGGCACTTGCCCCCTGGAAAAATTAACACTTCATGGGAAATTGTTATTTGCCCCAACTGTGAAAAAGTCTGGATACGCACATGCTTGTAACTATGTAACTCGTTATTGAAAATTTACAATGGGGCTGTTCATTGCCAAACTTTTCCGCTAGAGACGCCACCTCTGTTGTGTCCCTAAAGAATTTCGTTCGTCATCTGGTTGCCCTAAGCTTTACATTGGAGCGCGATAGGATGGCAATTCAAACGTTATTTTCAACGAAGGTGTGTAAATCGATAACAAAAATGTGTTTAGCAAAACTTTAAGATTATGTAGCAAGTCACAACTTTCCGAGAATTGCATTCTCCTAAACCTAATAATTAATAAAAGCGCAACGGCAGGGTAGCTCAGACGGGCTAAATATATGTTTATGCACAAAGAGCACTAAACTTGACGTCCCTAGCTGCCATGGGTCTATAATTAAAAAATTTATAATTTTACACTACGCTTTTGTGTTTCCTATTGTTGCGGCTTGCGAGTATGTGTAATTCAACGGCAGGAGTAGGAATCGGTGAAACTCCCAAAATTACAAAGAAAAATGTATTAAGTGAGTTAGCACATGATATTTACTATTACACACTTATGGCCTATCCATAACTTAATATTAACATATGTTTTCTCTGTATTAAGCAGACATCCCCCCCCCCGTATTTCCATCCTAATTATTCAAATTGTAAATAAGAAAGCCCTAGAGGTTGCGAGACATGAAACAGAATATAAGATATTTTTTAATAACTATTCTTCTCAATAAAAATGTGTAATTTTGTGTATGTATAAAATAGAGAACCATATTTACTAGCCATGAGGAAAGCTATGATATCACGTAAAAAAGGAGTCAGTTATTAATAAGAACTAAAAGTACAGTCGCGTGGAATTATTATGTATTATTCTTTACCAGATTCACAAGAATAAAGCACTTAGCCTAAATTGTGAAAATTGCAAGTGACGTAAACAAGTGCTGTGCAAATTTTAAGGCTTTTTTGAGTTCCGATATCTTTTATGTTGTTGACGATTGTCTTATTAAAATTCTTAGTTCATACCATTGACTATCATGTTCCGATGTTAATATGAAATTAAACTTGCAATTTAATGTTATACAAGTACGTTCAGCATCAAATTCCCCATGTATTTAAATGGGAGAACAATTGCCTATCAAAAGCGTGGGGACACAACAGGGGTGCTGCCACCTACAAGAGTTTGCTTTGACCAGGCCCATACACAACACAACACACAAACCCACATGGCACTATGCTGACTGTGGGTCCAGATTCCAAAATCTGTTTAGCTTAGGGCTACCATACGTCCTGGTTTTCCCGGACATGTCCTCTTTTCGGACCCTGAAATTTGCGTCCGGGCGGGTTTTTACTTTCTGTTAAAATGTCCGGGTTTTTACTTTTATCCAATCATCATAGGTCAGAGATCACGAAGTTACAACTTTTCGAATCATTAAATGTCTGATGTTGGCAGTACTGGACGATGCTTTAAGCGTTAGTCGTTTGTTGTTACAGTTTCAAGTTCCGGTCGATGTGATTTCCGCGTCATTCGTTTGTTCGTGTTTCGAAGTGGAAGTTAGAGTTTGCGAACACGGTGTAAGCTACTAATATGTCTAAAAGAAAGTGCAAGTTTACTAATGAGTTACAAGAAAAGTATTCATGTTTTAGACGTGGTAGAGACGATTTTGAAGGCGAGTGTATGGTTTGTAAATCCGGTACATATGTGTCTGTGGCTTTCGAAGAAAATGTCCTCTTTTTAGCATTTCAAAATATGGTAGCCCTAGTTTAGCCTGTAAAAATAAAATAGTTTTTTCGTGGAAGAGAAGTCGACATTTGACTGTGCTGAACAGCTTCTCATTAATGATAAGGTAACTTTTGTCAAACTATTTTGTATTGGAATTGTCAAAATGTAAATAAAGCTCGATTGAAGACTGTATGGAAGTGATTTTAACTTCATTATTACAGCACGCATGCACTTATTTCAACACCGCAATACGACGGATCGCTTCCATCCTAACGCAGGTCATCGACTTCAGGTTGTTGAACGGCAAGCTCAATGAAAAGACCGAAGCAGTAATCAGGCCATTGAAAGAAGAATAACAAAAAAAGTTTATTAAAAGAAAAAAGTAAAAACAGATAACTTTTTTTCTAGCTTCCATTTTTTTACCATCCTCACAATATTGCTTCTGATGTGAGCATCAGGAAGCCATGCACAGACGCCTCCCTAATTTGGTAAGTCCCGGTGATGAATAGTCACAGTATATAGCCTGCCAGTCGTACGGGATAATACGCCGTAATTATGTGTGTCTGAGAAGAAGAAAAGAACTGGTGTGGTATCTTCACGCCCTCCTGCATGGGTGGAGACCTGACTGCGTACTACAAAATGGTTGTTCAGGAAACAAAAATAAAAAGGAAATGAAAGCCTAACTCTATCTCTTCATGTAAAGATAATATTTAGTTGGTTCTGGTTTCCTCCGAGGTAGAAATACTTAATATTCCTGTGGGACACTAGTAATAATAGCCGCACCTGTACAAAATGTATAATCGTTACAAGATCTGAACCAGTGCTGGTCATGTAACGGTGTAGCTACTGTTTTTCTTTAAAAATCATGTCTTACGATCAGTGCGTAACGTTTTCTCGCCTCGAAATATCCAGGAAAGTGATTCTTGTTAAGGTTTTTAGACTCAAATGTTAACTACTATCGGATTAAAAATTATAGATACTAGAGTTTGGACTCCAATTAAAAAATAACCAGTAGACCTACATAAAAAATATAAAAATTTAGCTCATTCAATTCTGTGTTAATCTATGGTAACCAGTTTTTTTTTCGAGTGTGGATTCTTTATCCTAGTGAGAACAAAAAAATGTTGTTTTTTTTTAGTTTCGCAAATGATCACTCTCTTTGAAATTCTATAAATAAAAACCGGGTGGTCCGATCGAGATGAAATGTTAAATACGGTGCAGGCAGAAAGGTTTTAAAAGCAATTCTTAAATTTTCAGATTTTTAAAATTGGTCAAAAAACCGTTCAAAAAACTTTTCTACTGACAAAGACTAACGAAATCTTACTTGGTGGCGTGAATGAGTTCCTTCCGTCGATAGGATTCCGGAGGATCCGTGTGTTGCCTTGTCAAGTACTCCGCTACTTGCCGAGCCGGAAATTCCGTTTCACAGACGTACCCAAAGTCCCTTGCCAAATGGATTGCTTCACCTGAAAGAAGAGAGACAGAACTTTCTATTAGACACGTATTTCTCTCCGAACAATCAAGCTTTTCGTTATCATAATATGCGGGCCAAGTTTCATATGTAAATACTTATAATATAAAGAACAGCATTGAGGTTTTTCTGCAATAAAATTTCAGGATCTAACGTTACTCTCATCTTCAAGAATTGAAGTGAAGAAGTTCTCTCGGGTTAACGACAAAGTGGGTTCTGGAGAAGAATTCAAGCGTTCTAGAGCTAATCTATAGAGGTGACATCTTTTCCACAACTCACTCGATCGTGAGCGAACTCCATCATTCGTTAATAACAAATCCAACTTTTATGCTAACTCTTTTCCAGTTACCTCAGCAGGCCTTTGGAACAAGTTGTCCCCTGAAATTCACATCTCTTCCTCAATTGTGACATTCAAAAAGCTGTTAAAATTGCATCTATTAAATAATGAAAATTAAAAATTTGACTTCCCAAACTATGTAGCAGGTGGAGAGACAGAAAAATAAGGCACAGGAACAAAAAAAAAATGAAATATTTCAGGTGAATTTGGATTAATTTAGACTGTTTTGGACTATGTTAAACGTAACGTTATGTATTTGCTGGTACGTGCGTGTGCGTGTGTGTGTTTTTTGTTGTAGTATCATTTTTACTTATTTTTTCTTTCATTTATACATACTTTATACGTATGTAAACAGATTTTAGTGCAAGAAAAGGCATTAATTAAAGCCTTAACTTCGCCATGTATACAAAGCCGATATAAATAAATAAATAAATAAATAAATAATGTATTCTCTTTAACTTCGTTTTGTTACAATTGAAGCTACATTTTAATTTATAGATTACAAATAATTGTGTTATTCTACTTTCATTAGTTCTTGTGTATTGGTGACGTGATTATAACGTCATGTTTTACCCAAATTTTCTGAATAAGAGAACGTTAGATATGTAAATGGTACAAAATATATGACTGACTACAAAAACAGAAGCTATAGATCTCCCTTAAGAAATCTGTAAGTACTTCACTGTTACTGTAAAACCTAAATTTAGTTTCACAACTGTAAAATAACATTAGAAAATATTCCATTTTAGGGTTGATACTATTTGCATTATCGTTAAATGCAAACATGCCTTCAGATGGCTCAAAAACAAGTTAATGCATTCAAATGTAATAATTTCATAGCTTTTACTTAAAAAATCATTAAATTGCACCTCGAGGCTTGCACTAAGGTGCTTTACTCTGGAAAAAGTACATAGGAGGAAAAACGAAAAATTAAAATGAAACCATCCTTAATCATTCGTACAAGGGCAACTTTTGTTTTAACTAGTGGAGCGTGAAAATGTTAATACTATTTCAACTTACATATGTCATGTGAATTCATCTGTGCATTTGACACGATAAGCTTTGATGCGGACCTTGTGACATGTGCTACAGTTTCAAACGCCTTGGGCAATGCAGCAGCTTCAACTTTCAAAACAATAATTTTGAAGCTGAAACACACGTTCTGCACCCCCTCCCCCGTCTTTCTCCACCCCATGTGTGTGTGTGTGTGGATTTAATGAATTACTAGAAACGCTCCAAATCCTGAAATAATTCTACAGAGTGATTTTAATGCATGCTCGGCACCCTAAGGGCTTCCGCAGTAATTCTGCTACTTACTGCGAGAGTTCGTATGGAAAGTGCCTTGTCATTCCTCGAATTTTGCTCAGCACTTTGTTATTTGAATAACACAGAGCATCCCCACCCCCTCTCTTCCACTTCCTCCCTCCATGAAATAGTCACTGGTGTTTTTTATCCCCACAGAGGAAGAATAGAGATTAAACTGCGGTAGTTAGTTCGTACATATATTATGTGTATATCAGGCACGTATCTAGAAATATATTTCGGTTGGTCCGACCAAGTGTCTCAATAATAATAATAAAATTAGAATAATCATATTAACTTAAATTTAAAATAAAATTCATTAAATATGTAAATTAATAAATATTGTATTATTAGTTCATGAATAGGTAAAAAGACGTTATAATAACAAAGATATAACAACACGAATTCATTATCTAGCTAACGTGTAGTTAAGTTTGGAAAAATTTACATAAAAAAACTGCCATGGTAAGAAAATTAATGTAAAATAGATAAAGAATTGAATATTTATTGAACAACAAAAAAGGAGTTTGATCCAATCGACAAAAAGTGAAGTAACTCATTAATATTTTATTGATATATCATAAGTAGTGGTGTGCATAAATCATTCAAAGCCATATGATCCCAATTCCTCCCAATAAGTTAGGCGGAAATGAATAACCACTGATTAAATAACAAATGCAAAAACATTCGTTACCTAATTTTAGTACAAGCTGTACCACCTCTCGGAAATGTTCTGTTTGATTGTTTTGTAAACAAAGAGCAAACCTCAAACCTCCAAGGAGTAGAGCACTCTGTGTTTACAAAATGCAATCAATGACTGCTTGTAACCACACATTCGCACACATTATTAGCATTTTACCAACTAGGACGACGTTTACAAACAATGAAGTCAGTGGCGGCTTGTAATCACACATTCGCGATTATCTCGAAAACGGTTCGTTTGCAGACCCATGTTTACCGATACTTTTTTGCTTCTATTAACGTGTACTTTCACATGTGTCAGTTTACGTTATTACTTGTGAGACACCCTGTATACAGCACCTAAATACTCACGAATTAGATTTTTGTGAAAAACTTGGGGGTAAATTCACTGTGCTCACCCATTCATAAGGGCTGATTTACTGGGGGTTGTTTTTCTGGACTATTGACACAAATTGATCAACAGTTGACACGTTTCAAGGTCTTCGGCACCGAGATTTCATTCCCTTCACTTTTTTCAAAGATTTAATTATCGATTTAAACACCCGGATGCAGAGAGCCGACAATTACTCCTGCAGCATATTAGCTTGAACCGTTACGTAACTGGTTTGTAATTATTTGAGCTCTAAATACTAATATAGCGTTTCGTATTTAATTTAGATTAATGTTCCTGCTGTTCCTAGATAGATCCCGTGAACAGCGTTGTAGGAGTTGGCTGGCTTCTTAGGGAATGGTCACAGTGGATCCTGTTTCGGCAGCACTAGCGAATACGCAGAAAACGACTGAGCGAACAACACATTGGAACCTAAACGCACGGCCATGAAAATAGGCGTCTGGACGGAATTGCGCTGTTGCCACATATGGGAGAAGCAAAGTGAGAGCGGGACAAAAGCCGCTGGTTCCCGTGCACTGTGTCGCAACGTCAACCGGGCTGCGTTGCCTAGTTCGAGCGTCAGACCGACCTCTATCCGGGCCACTTTTGTGACATTCCTGACCTTTAGAGCAAATACTGTCAGTTTGTATCACATGGATTACAAAGACCAACACTACAACGAGATCCTTCATTATCTTAAACCTCCGAACACACGGGGTTGCGCTCCGACGTGGCAACAGCGCGAACTTTTGCCACCCGCCAAATTTACTCTGGCGTGCACGTAATGGCACGGCCGTGTTTCACTGACCACCGATTCGAACCAAATCATCTTGTTTTTTCGCCCCCCTTCACCTTCACATGAAGATTACACCACTGGTATTAAACCTAGTACACTATAGTATTCTCAGTACTATTTTGTGTCTATAGATTCAGATTACACTGGAACTTCAGTTTTGTCAGCCCAGTATTTACAGAAAAATCCATTGGGCAGAAGAGCTAAACAGAAATTTTATATACCCAAGTTTACTCTTGTTTTTAGCACATATTATATATAGGCTTTTGTAAACCAGGGTCTGAATTTACTGAAAAATACAAGCGGTTGACAATCTGAGAAGTTTACGCACAAATATTCAGGCCGATCCCTGAGTTTCTGAAATATCATATGCAGAAAGTACAAAATATAAAGAAGTACGAAAAGTAACCATTCTACAAACAGATATTTTCAGTTTCTGCGTTTATTATTGGTTCGGGTATTTTCTTTATCAGCATGCATCAATACATTCATAATTAAATGTAAACAACGGCTCTTTTTACTGCTTAGCTAATTGTAAGGAGTACAGAAAAAAATGTTGATACTCGCAATGTGAAGCTATGCGAGGTGCATATACAAGAAATCAACAAAAAAAAACCTTTCATTTCCGGTATAAATCTTACAATCAAGAAACGAAGGCATTTCAAGGCATGAGAAGTGGATAGACGACCTATCAAAAGAAACGCTCTTATTTCGAGAAAGTTTTTTATTCACATGGTGCAAAAAATCAACGGATATAAGCCTTCGAAAGAACAACGTTTATTATTGAGTTTGTAACGAAAACTGTCGGCATGTATGTGTGTAGCTGCGTTAATTCAAGAACGAAAACACAAGGTAGAAATGTTGCGTGGAAGAATGGAATATACAAAAAAAGGAGATAGCTTAAAAAAGGAAGAAGAAAAAAGTGCTGCTACTGCTTCTCGACGCTAGAATCTACCTACTTTTCATGACGAAATTACACCAATTATACAGAAGCCTCTCCAGTAGTTGGATGTGTATAGGAAGACCAAATACTTGCCTAACAAGTTTTCTTAAGAGCGAGAGAGAGAGGGAGAGAGAGAGAGGACCTCGTCGTGTAGCGATGAAGGCAGGACAGCAAACTTCCGCTGAACCAAGTTTCCCTGCTTTGATAATTGAGGGCAACGTGAAATTTACCACAGGTTGGTTTTCTTTTTCACCGTCTACAAGCCGTTCCGAGATGAAGCTTCTGTTTGAAATATTCATGACTCACGTGACGATTCACCGGATTGCCACCTTTCTTCTTCTTTTTCTTTTTAAGTAAATAGCCTGTGCTCGGTGCTCGCCCGCTCCATCATCCTGCTGCTAGGGTGAAGCAAACTATTGTAAGGTCAAAGCTCATTATCCTAATGGCCAGGTCGAAGATCAAATCTTCTTTACCGCTAAGCCATGTTTCTTTCAAATGTTTAAGCACCATGAACGTGTTAGCTTCAGAGATGCTTGTCTGTATTTATTTGCGGTGTCCGGCTTTCTGTTCTGAACCTTCATCGCATTATTTTAACGGAAATTGCTAACGTTATATCGCCATCCAGAATCACCAAGTGCAAATCCATACATTTAAGGTTAAGACCGAGACCTATTGTCCGAGGGTCTAGTTAAGGTACATGAAAATCTTGCCTATCAAAATCGTTTTAGTATATTACTTATTCAGATATGATAAGAGGTGGGAATAGAATGGTTTTAAGTATTATTTAATACGTAAAAAAATTCTTTCTCGTTTGTTTTAATATATATATATATTTTTTAAAAAGAGCTGCATCTATTATTCGAGAATTGAGACGAGACGGTGCCAGGTTTCGTAACGTCTGTATACAGTAGAACTCGCGCACTTTCTACGCACTCTGGCGACGTGACCAAATTCAAATACATTATTAATAAAAACAAATTTTAAAATAATTACAACAAATAGCAATCTCCAAGCTAACAAATATAATTATGTATGCTGGTTCAGAGATTGTCAGCAGCTTGTTTGGCTTTTAGTTTCAATTCTTGAAGTTGCTATTAAGTAAAACAGAGAATAAACATGCTGATGGACAATTTGCTTGATAATGCTTATGCATCACACTCTACCATCTTGCAATTCACAGCTAAGTAGCCAACCTATTTAAACACTGTATCAATTGTAGTGTAATGTACAGTGGGATCCATGAGTATTACCGTGCAAATTGTCCATCACCTTGTTCGTGCACTTTATTTGACACAATAAGAGCTTCAAGAATTAAAAGAAAACTTCTGCACCACCATACGTACATAAAATCCATCGCTTAAAAAAACATACGATGTAAGAGAAAAGTTAATTAAAATAGTCAATTAAAATAGTAATGGACAATTTGCCGAGCAATACTCGTGGATCCCACTCTACATGATCTTGATAAAAACTCTAAGTTTTAATGAAAAGAAAAGGCGATTATCATGAACAAAATAATCCGTTGCATATTCCTCTAGTTCCATTTTATTTTGTAGGATTAATCAACAAAGCAACTTCATCTGAAGGTCTTGTACGTTCATTCTTGTGAACTACTGATATATCAGAATTTAGGGACTGTGCAAAAGGGACTGCAAATAAAATATACATGAAATGAGTAGTTGTTGATCAGTTTGTTTAAGTTAAATTAAAGCAGATTTCGAAAAATAATTTTAGTATCAAACCTTTCTTGTGCTAGATTGTGTGGCATTCCTGCCACGGAAATCAAGTCTGTTCCAAATTCAAGCGCACACGCATACACTCACGCAAACTACGATATACGTAGTTGTAAATAGGCTGCGAAAAGTGTACGGTTGAAATTATTTGACACTTCCGGAACTGGATTTAAGTTTTTAAAAACCAATAATCGGTTTTGAAAACAGAAAACTGGGTTTATGAAATTTCAGTTATTTTCAAAGACCAGTTTGCGAAATCTCTGGTCATTTTTTTAAAAAAAAATATTAACTTGTATTTCACAGTTCCCGTAAATTACTCTTAATGATTGAAAAAAGACTATTCATCTAAAATATCCGGACAAGAATTTCCAGTACATAGACTCGTGCAAAGTATTTCTTTTCCACCAAAGCAACCGTTTAATCTGCTTAGCATGAACACCCACTACCATCCTACAGCCAAGTTAAAAAAGAGTGGAATGGTCTAGACGTGAACGAGAAAACTTCAGTACGAGGCTAGGTTGCTTGGTAAAGTGGGTGTGTAGCTTCTGACGCTACGAAGCATCCTGTTTCATTCCATTCCACTCTGGAGCCTGCTGGTCGGTTCACCTGCCACATATAATTCACCCGACCACTACAAAATCTCTTGTATACGAGTAGGAAGAACCGTACGGGAGACAGAAAGAGATACATATACGCACTCGACTGGGTGGGAGAACTTCCCTGCACGTGTCTGAAATACCTGAACACAAACATTAAGCGAGCCTAAAGGTCAGATTGGATGCTTGTGGAAAACAGGGTAAGTGTGTACTCATAAATAACTATCTTTGAGGCATTGACGTACGATGCGGCTACAGCCCTCTCCGAAATTGAGAAAATCAACATTTTCAAATAAAGCAGTGAAGAACCCGGGACCCCCCCCCTTAAATTGCCAATTTTGTGAGTGGAAAGTCCAAAAAATACGATATATGTCGTGTATTCCGCCCCTAGAAAGCAAGAACGTACTTTACAATTCCAGCCCCTCCCGAAAAAAATCCTTCGTACGCCAGTGCCCCAAAATGAAAAATGTTCTTGTGGCACTGAACGCGGCTATGCACTATCCAATGATTTTGCAAGTCCACCCCCTCCCCTCCTCGAAAAAAATCCTGCGTACGCCATTGCTTTGAGGTAAAGACGACCGGAGCTTGGTGCTGATCATATCACCTCCAAAATTGCCCACATCGAGAATATGTGGACCTCTACCCCCACATCCCCTACATGAGCCTTCATGGCACGGTGCTATATGCATCTTTACTATTAATTACCTTGTATACAAATGCTGTACATGACATAAAATTTAAAATGTATTGTAGAACGGCTGTAAAACTTGTTGTTGTTTTCGTGAGGGGTGAAGATTTATACAAAATGTAAAATAATTTACGTAAAATACAAAAGTTGTTATTCAAATAACAACAGGTTTCCACTACCGCCACTCGAGGGCAGCACTGCATGACAACAAATGAAAGGCGAAGAATGCTTAGGTATTGCTTGCCCTGTGCTTACGGTGTCCTTTGCTGTATCTATAGTTAGTGTTTTTTTACGGTGTAACAACGGTAATTTTACGGTTACATCGCTGACGTCATAGCTGCTCATGATTTCACTGTAAAATAAGTCAATGTTTTACAGTGTACGTACCTCGTAACACATAAGGATGAATGCTTTCCTAGGGACGAGAATGACACGATAAATCAAACAAAACTGCTCCATTTGAATTCTCTCGTGTCAATAAAATAATAACTTTTTTTTAAACCGCACATGCTAACCACTTAAGTACCCGGCAAGTTGTTACCTCCATATATGAGAAATGAAAACAAAAGCGACCTTCATCTGTCACACTTAACGTCACGGCCTACACATACTAGGTGTAAATTTTCACACTTGACTCCTTCGGTCTTGCACACACGGCAGAATGACTTGACAGGTGACTAAAAATCAAACCGCAGATTTTCCCATGTTTTCAAGGTGAAAGCGGGGGGGGGGGGTTTACTTTTAGGAGTTCTAATAAAACAAAGTTGAGAAGGATGTGTATCATACTACGCAGTGGCGGCGATTGGGTTTCAAAACGGGGGGGGGGGGGCATAGACGTTTATTTTCCCTTGGTAGGTAAGGTTTAGCATAGTGTTGGAGCAAAAGTGACAAGAAGTGGGGGAGCCCCCCCCCCTTAATTGCCGCCACTGCTACTACGACAGTCATGGAAATAAGTTGATTTGATTAATTAATTTGTTTTATTTTAATTTGCTTTTCTACCACTTTTGGCTAATTAAAAAGATGAGGATGAGTGATGATATGATGAAACTGATGAAGGAACAAACATGCCCAAGCGAGGATTCGAACCCGGGACTCCTACCGAAGTAGCGAGCTGTTCTAACCACTCCGCCACGGAAGTCGACGAAGTTCGTTTGAGCTACTGATGTCTCGGGAACTACTGGAGCTGCATGGACATGATTAAGTCATAAATTATCTCCAGTGGACTGTCAGTACAATCGAACAATGTATGTCATGCGGAATTTTGAGATCTCAACTAATAACAAGAATTACATTTGTCGGTATCAAGTACGTTTGAAATTACTCTTGAAAGAGAGATTTTGAATTAGTATATCACAAAGTTTGCTACTTGAATACTATAAAACTTTTACGAATTCATCTGAATGACGGATTTATCCAAGTTATGATTCAACTCAACTCAACCAAGTTTTATTGGACTTGCAGCTTTACATGTGGCTGTTTATGCCCAGCATACCAAGTTATGTTTGAAAAAACTTTGTCTTCATAATCACAAGCGTAGTTTCTAAAGGCGAGTAACAGTAATGAATCACTCGATTCTATTGGACCGTTAATTTCAGATCATGGACGTCTGGAAGGGGAGGCAAGGGGGGCCACTTCCACCACACGGAAAATGAATGTCCAACTAAAATATATATATATTTAAAACATAATTTCATTTCAGTCACAGTTATTTATGTTAATTATTATAAATTCGTTGAAGAAACATGATCATTTGAGACTAAAGCAGTGTTTTTTGATTGGGCATCACTATTATGGGGGAAAATAAGACCCCTTCGCCCCCCCGAAAAAAAATACCTTGCTTGTCCCTCCCTGGAAAAAATCCTGCGGACGTCCATTTGAGATCAAAATTTATGGAAAGAACAGCATTTGCAATACGCTACAACTCTCAAGGTTATTCTTTTCATTGATGGGTTTGCTTTATTTTCTTCGCTTTTCTGCCAATTTTGGCTAATCACGAAGATGGGGATGAAAGGTGCTATGACGAAATTGGTGAAAAACGATCACAATCATACATGGATAGCACACAGCACTAGCCCCACAGAGTAGTCCAGAAGCTAGATCCTGCAAAATGCAGCCCATGGTGTATTACATGGAAGCAGTGTGAATAAAAATCATGATTTTTATTTAAAAAATGATTTTTATAATTTTTTATGATGTTTTAAAAATATTTTTTTAAAATATATTTTTAAAAAGATTTAAAAAATAGCATGCTTAAAATTGCTGGTGTGGTTTTACCACCATACATACAGATATGTGTTTTTCATTTCTTATAGAAAGGCGTTTTGTAATAAACGGCTCTAAACTATTTTAACAGTTTGATTAAAGCAATTAAAAAATGTGTAAATATACATTTTTCTGTTTCTCATACTATAATATGAACCTACTATGGAAATGTGTGTTAAGTGTGTTAATGAAACTATAGTACATAATTTCAGTAACTTTTCTTCCAGTGAAATAAAACATTCTGTATGTACTCTATAACTGTAACTTAAATTATTTTTAAAGTCTTTGTAGCTGAATTTTGGCAATTCTTTTAAATGATAGTTTGTAAAGTATCTGCTGCCATATTTATTTACAGTTTAATTAAAATGGCACTATTGGCGGCTTAACTAACATGATTAGTATTTTGAATATTTTTCTACACAAAAAGTTTTCTATTTTTGCCTATAAAAATTATTGAATTTTAAATTAAGAGAATTTAAGTGAGTTTACATATTACATTTCATTCCTTACAGCGTAATAAACACTATTGAATGATTTCGAGATTTATGTACTTTTACCAAAAGTGATTCTGATATCTACATAAACCTTATAGTATACACTATTCTATAAATTATTTATTTAAAGAAAATCATCCGATTTAAATCAATCCTTGCATGAAAGTGAGTCTAACATTTCGGTGTACGATGCTATTATTCCACTATATATGTTGCGAACAAAAGAATGATACAGAACATTTAACAAGAGTATGATTCCAACTTGTTCCTAGACATCCTCAAAGATTCCCCAGCCGCTAATGTCGGTGGAGCCATTG
This sequence comes from Lepisma saccharinum, assembly GCF_977018435.1. NCBI lineage: Eukaryota > Metazoa > Arthropoda > Insecta > Zygentoma > Lepismatidae > Lepisma > Lepisma saccharinum. The sequence continues at coordinate 8,238,242 of NC_139255.1, forward strand.
ACCCCATAACCTCTGTTAAAACCCCATCCCGTACATAACGTGTGGAAAAATGCAGGCCTCACTTGCACCTCAAAGAACATAACACACATCTTCGAACCGTTGGAGGGCGATCAACGAGAAGAGCTGCGTCTAATGGAGGAAAGGGTTGTCGACCTTCTGGTAATTTCAACGCGGCATCATACCTGACTGACATTACGAAGACGGTAAAACATGATTAAAAAATGAACTTTGAATTTAAATCAATCCTCAACAGGTGTTTTGTTTTAATAAATTGACACAGACGTAGTGTTTCTTGGTATCTATTTTTGTTCGTTAACAACTCCGAGGATGGGCCTGCGAGTAATTACCAAGGATGACCATCCTTAATTATTTCCGCAGAAGGGAAAGCTAATAATTACATTTTCTTTTATTTTATTTTACGGTAGTACTAATTCCAGAGAGTTGAAACAATATTTGTGTAATTTTAAACTTCATTTATCAGTAACTGCAGCCTTGTTCTGTGTGATTCCTCGCAGTGACTAACCACAATAAAGATTCAACTGTTTCCTTCAGACAACAGTTCCAAACAAGCAGATTTTACTAGTATAGGTGATGTGTCTTGCAGCATTGTTGCCACATCTACCGGCTCGTGGATTTATTCGGAAGCTATGACAATGTATGTGTTCTCATTTTGCACACTGTCTGTATTTGTAATGTACGTCATTCAAAAATGGCATTAATGTTGGAAAGACCAGGGGTAGTAACTGCTTATTTTACTTTGTAAGGAGGGTTGGCGGTTGAACTAGGCAACGCTGCATGGAGAACATTGTTGCCATATCGTGTGCGGGAACCAACAATTCGTGGTCTTTGCTTCTTTTATTTTCTCATATGTTGCACCATCTAATTTCTAGCACGGGAGGTAATGAATTCAGAGAAGTGAAGGTGATTTCTTTTAGTTTTCGCTCAATGTTAGACTTCTTCACAACACACTACTGCCTTGTGTTTGAAGGAGCTAAAATAACGGAATAAATTAGTGGAATATTATGAGGAAAGAACTGATTTGGTTTATTTTACTTCGCTTATCTCTCAATTTCGGTCTATCACAAAGATGAGGACGAGTGATAATATGATGAAATCGTGGAAAGGACACTCATAAAGAACGCCAATGGTCAGGCTGGGATTCGAACCCGAGATATTGGCGTCGTAGCGCGGTGTGCTAACCACTCAACGGAGATCAGCTTCAGGGGGAGAAAATGTAATCAGCATCCTCCCTGGATACTAGCTAATAAGCTTCAGAGCCAGTGGCTTATACTGACGTGAGTCTAAGATCTGGGCTATCTTACTATGTCACGTGGTCCTAGGCTATGAATAGAAGTAAATTTACCAACTCATAAGAAATCAGGTTGCCAACCCATAGGAAATCAGGTTGCGAACCCATACGAAATCAGGTTGCCAACTCATAGGAAATCAGGTTGCCAACCCATTGGAAATCAGGTTGCCAACCCATTGGAAATCAGGTTGCCAACCCATAAGAAATCAGGTTGTCAACCCATAGGAAATCAGGTTGCCAACCCATAGGAAATCAGGTTGCCAACTCATAGGAAATCAGGTTGCCAACCCATAGGAAATCAGGTTGCCAACCCATAGGAAATCAGGTTGCCAACCCATAGGAAATCAGGTTGCCAACCCATAGGAAATCAGGTTGCCAACCCATAGGAAATCAGGTTGCCAACTCATAGGAAATCAGGTTGCCAACTCATAGGAAATCAGGTTGCCAACTCATAGGAAATCGGGTTGCCAACTCATAGGAAATCGGGTTGCCAACTCCAACATCAGCATCATCTCACTGATATGAATAATGTTATTTACAATTTCTGATCGATTTTTCTCCTGTATTTTATTCTCTAGACTTCAGGCTTCGCAGATAGCCTAGCTAGCCTAGAATATACGCTTCTGCTTCAGACATAGGCGATAGACTTCATATTCCTCAAGTAATACATCAATAAATTGTTTCGGTCTATTTCCTTGCTCGCAACCAGACCAGTGGTTCACTTTTGATCTCGCCACCGAAGTTCCGGGTTCGGGTCCCGGCCTGGGTATCCGTCTTCCTTGTGAGTGTCCATCAATTTCATCCCATCGATTTGGCGATTGGCCATTTAAGTGCATAAAAGCGACGCTAAGTTACTAAAATACAAAATTTATTCATTCATATGTTCATGGACCAGAACCATAAAATCACTTACTTGAAAATATTTGGTTAGCTACCAAGAGTGATATCTTTGTTTAAATACACAAAAAGAATAACCATTAAAAATGCAATGAAATTACTATTTCAATAGACTGGCGGACGGAGCAATAAATAATGTCGCCACAAACTTACATCTTCACATTTACTGTCGAGATGATAACGTTCTTTACGGCAGAAAGAGCAACATTCCATGCGAAGTGTTACTTTGAATATAATCACATTTACACACAAATGCTGGGCATTTCTTTATCTGCATTGAGATGATTCGTAACGGTTTTTCTACCCCAGCACCAAAACAGGAAAAACTCTCCCTTTTTACAGACAATGGACCGCAGCGGCTTGATCAATAGGAATTTGCGATACAGCACGAGGAAGGGTTATTGCTGCCAATGACTCAAACATGTTGGAGGATCGAAGATATTTCATTAGTTCACTCAACCGCATCTACAACATATGGTGTAAGGATCAATAACGGATTTTTTTTAAAAAAAATGTTATTTGTCTTTTTTAATCTCCTGGAAAAAAAGCGAGGGGTAAAGGGAATTCGTGAATGGGTTGCGGATAATTTTAAAATTCCATTGGCTTTTTTTTGCATAGCACGTTAGTGTTGTTGGTGGCTTGCTATTAGGCCAATCTCTTTTAATAGGAGTGTGGCGAATGCATGCAATAGCTGCCAACAGTCTTGCTATTTATGAAACTGAGCAGGCAAACATTACTTTCTGTTATTTCAATTACTAGTATCTTAATATCCTGTAATAGCTCTTTCATCAAAACTGTCATCCAAATGAAGCTACTAACATTATTTTAACGTCCCTATTTAGGTCGGGGAATTTGGTGCACTCTCTAAAAAAATTATATGCTTTTTGCTAAATTTGATTGCTGTCTTTACAGTATTTCTTTGAAGGGATTGTGTTAGGAAGTTCTTACGGAAGTACAGTAATAAAATAACCTTTTCTAGATTCTGTACACTTTCCTGTGCAGCATGTAATATGATGCCAGGGGCACGCCAGAGGGTGGGTAAGAGTGGGCTCCTATAACCAACCCCCTCTGAAATACTCAGTCAACCTTGGGCCCATCCAAATAGCATTCAGAATAATTTACAGTGGAGTAAAAACCACAAACACGCAGATAGTGTTAAGAAGAAACGGACGAGGAAGAATGAGACAGGAATTGATACAAAGGCAGAAGAAGAAAGAGAAATGTGAAAAAGGCGAAAGATAAAGAGACGGAAGATGTAGATAAAAATATGAAAAGAATGAGGGAAAGATGAAAAAGAAGTATCAGATCAGAAAGAAATAAAGTCAGAGACAGAGAAACGGGAGAGAGAGAGAGAGAGTAAGAACCAGATACACAGAAACACGGACAGAGTAATTGCGAAGACAGGAATTCACAGAATGAGATAAATAGGAGAAAATAATGTAAAACAAAAGAGAGAGAAAGGAAGAACGACGAAAAAGAAAAGGGAAGAAAGACGAAAAATAGAGAAAGAAAAGGGAAGAAAGACGAAAAATAGAGAAAGAAATGGAAGCAATAGATTAAATATGTGAAAAGAATGAGAAAGAGGAGGTAGAGAGAAATAAGTATAGGAAGAAAGAGAAGCAGATGAAGAAATGAAAAGACTAAATGTAAGAGAAGACAGAAGGAAAAACAGCAAGAGAGAAACGGGGAAAGACGAAAGATAAAGAGAGATAAGAAACAGAGGAAGAAAATATGAACAGAAGGAGGAAAAGGAAGAAAAATAGAGAAACAGGAGAAATTCAGAAAGAGAAAGAAACAATAATAGAGTAAGAACCACATACAAAGAGGGACAAAGAAGAAAGAGGAATAGACGGAGATAATATTGTAGCAATGACCTCCAAAGCAGAGACCATCTGAAGATATTTCGTCCACCCTTCAGTCCAACAAAGTTATCTGGCAACGTCACCACTGCATGAAGCACTATGGAGAGGTTGAACACGGCCCTTTGCGATCTGCAGCAAAGACAATGACACATTCGATAACTCCATTCCTTCTCCCTCCTTCACCAAGCCCTGGGAAGCGAACACACTCGATAGTTTGCGGTCGGAATTTGTGGACTTCCACACAGAAATCAAGTCGCCAGCTGCGGCAAAACTTCCACAAGTTAGAGGAGATGGCGTTATTCCGCAAAAGAACGTGTCGCTGCAACAGAAGAAAAAAATAGTCCCTACCTGGATTAAAAATCTGCAACGCGGATGTACACGATTGTCGATTTTCTGCGGATATGCTTTTTTTTGCCACTCGTGAATACCTGTGTTGAAGGAGGTAACGTTTTCTTAAGTTCATTGATTCCTAGCAGGACTATGGTATGGTGTAGCGTGAACCTGTCTAAGACTTGTGGAGCATCTGGTGTGCCTTGACAAATGTGTCGAAAGATGAATTATTGAGACCCACAGTTCATGATGCACTTATACAGACCTCTGTCATATTGATACGATGACTAACCAAATGTACTTTACTGTATGTCTTCTTCACTCGCACCAAGTGGTTATGTACACTCACCGGCAATACAAATGGGACATCTAAATCCTGAAGTACTTGGTTCAATGCAAGGCGTTATGTATTGCCTAACTCCACGACGGCGCTGGAAGTTGCCAATGAAAATTTGCTGTTGAAATCCTATTATCGCCTTAGAGGTAGGCAGCAAACACAACACGATACAGGTAAGCGAGCATTCCAGGATCTAAGAATCCCAGTTTTATTGCCGTTGACTGTACATGTCAAAGAAGTGAGAATAAGCAAGTAGAAGGCTCAGAAATGTAGCTACGGCGGTGAATGGAATTGAAGGGGGGCGGTCGGGAAAGAGAAGAAGAAGGGGGAAAGAGGAATTCTTTGTCTCCTTCCTCTTTTTCCTGAGAGAGAGAGAGAGAAGGAGAGGAAGGGAGAGAGAGGGGGAGAGGGATGGAGGGGAGGGAGAGAGAAGGAGGGAGAGAAAGAGAGAGAAGGAGAGAAAGAGAGAGAAGGAGAGGAAGGGAGAGAAACAGAGAGGGGGAGAGAAGGAGAGGAAGGGAGAGAAAGAAAGAGAGGGAGAGAAAGAAAGAGAGGGAGGAAAAGAAAGAGAGGGAGGGAGAGAAAGAAAGAAAGAGAGGGAGGGAGATAAAAGAGAGGGAGAGAGAGAAAAGGAAGTCCCCCTGCCTTCCACTCTATTTCCTTTCTTCTTCTCCTCTCTTTTCTTGAGAAAGCAAAAGGAAGTCAGAGAGAGAGAGAGAGAGAGAGAGAGAGAGAGAGAGAGAGAGAGAGAGAGAGAGAGAGAGAGAGAGAGAGAGAATAAAATGGAAGAAGAGAGAAGGAGTTTCTTTCTCTCTTCTCCCCTTCTTATCTCTTTCTTCCCTCTTCCATTCTTTCTCTTCTTTTTTCCGAAAGAGAGGAAGAGAGACCGAGGCGGGGGAACAGAGGAAAGAAGAAAGGAGAAAAGATAGAGAGAGTAAGGGGAAAGACATTATTTTCCTCCCTTTTTCTTTCTTTCCTTCTTCGAAAGGAAAGAAGAGTTCTTTCTTTCCTCTCTCACTCTCTTTTATCATTATGTTTCTGAACTCTAGATTGTAGTACAGTCAACGAATATAGCAGTAGTGTGTATTTTACACAGCACAATATTAATGCAGTAATTTTTATATTTTGTAAAATTAATTAGAAAAATTTCACTTTCGAAAAGAAGAATTAAATATTAATTACACGAAGTGATAGAAAATGCTACTTGGTGCTAAGTGCTGCGAACAAAATTTAATAACAATGCCGAAATACACTCCTCACAAGAAGTTTGCAATATTGCCTATTAGGCACTAGCTGATTGCCCGGGTATTTATTTATCCCAATCTTCTATTAGACAGGAAAATAATGAATTCTAACTATAGTGTAAAGTGTTAACTAATTTTATTTACAGGTATTTAAAAGTATAAGTACAGTATAGAAATTATAAAGTAAAATATTTTACAAATTCACTAATATGTTAACTTAATTCAAAACTTGATTATAAACATTTTTAGTTTCACCTCCAGGAGCAAGAATAAGTAAATTGAACGGCATTGGGAGTGTCACTATTCATCTTACCGACCCCGAAAGCTATGGATTCCACACTAATATCGGTCGTTTTACATGTCACCCCCTTCCCATCCCCACCCCTAGGGGTGCCAGTGGTGTCTTACCCCCACAGTATTTCTTTCCAGATTGTAAGTCATGTGTGTACCAAGTTTGGTTGAAATTGCTCCAGGCGTTCGAGAGTTATGCCGGAACAAACATACATATATACACACATACATCCATTTTTATATATATAGAAAGATTAGGTGATAAGCACAGCCTTGGAATGTAACAACACATGGTGTATCTGTCTTGTCTGCTGGACGTTCTTGCGTTTTCGGCAATATAACAATGTTCCAAACTTGTGCATATCCAAACGTTTTGTGCCTAACATAACAATATTCCACATTTTTTGTGAGTGTATATTTTTTGGCCACTGAAGATCTATCGGATGAGAGCTGTATGAAGCGACTGCATGAAATAATTTTACTATCTTGGCCCGTCCTTGAAAATTTCCTGGATCCGCCCCTGTCTGTTGCAGCTTGTTCTGGTGCATCATAATCATTCATGGGCACCGAGGGGAAACAGAATAAGAACACTCGATACAACAACTTGGATGCAATTTTCCAACCATAAACAACCACAATGTTCTCTAATGTGGTTATATAACGTTTGTTTCTTGCAACTGCTTAAAATATATGACTGAATCTATTTTGACCAACAGACGAGTACGAAGAATGAAATTCATCTCTCTTGCAGAAGAATTCTGTGGTCCTGTAGGTAATCATAACTAGCGCATTGGCGTCTCTTCTCTTCCCCTAACTTCCTTTTGGGTTGGCATAGAGTTCACTGACGACAACTACCAGTCTTCGTGAAAATTACCCGTCATTACGGTTCGATACGTTCCCCTCAGCTCCAAGAGGAAAGGAAAAGTCCTTTTGCCTCTGTCATTTCAAACGTTCGGCAAGCGAGGAAATTTTCTCTCACCCACCCACGTACGGTTGGTTGGGAGGGAGCTGCAGACGTGGTACCAAGAAGTCAAGAATCCATCGGCTGTAGGTCAAGGAGAAGAGCAGCAATTCAGTGTCGGCCCTCGCAAAGTTCGGCTGAGGAATACTGTCGTAAAACGAATCGCATTAAGTCGTTTTCAAAATGGACTTATAAATATGTGTTCATATTGTTTTAACAATCGCTAGAGACAAAGGATGGTTCTGAAACTTTAACCCTTCACAACTCTTGTGGTTTCGCTTCAAGGAAATCGTGCATCAATAAGAGCTGTTCAAGTACCCCAAGGCATTGAAAAATAAGCATACAGTACCGAAAACATACTCCAATCTGAAATTCGTCTTGACAAAAGATAAATATATCAGTAGCCTTCAATAGAGCAATAATTTCCACCCGACAAAAGGAAAATACATCAGTAGGCTTGAATAGGTAAAATGTGCACCAATAAGAATTTCCATCGAACAAAAATAAATATATCAGCAAGCTTCAGCAAAAAGAAAATGCTCGAATAAGAATTTCTACTTGACTAAAGACAAATATACAACTAGATTTGAATAGGGTAAGCACATACAATAAGATTTTCCATCTGACAAAAGAAAAATATATCAGTAGCTTTCAATAGGAAAAACATGATCCAATAAGAATGTCTCCCTGATACTGTAAAAGACAAATGTATCAGTAGTCTTCAAAACGGAAAACATCCAAAATAAGAATTTCCGCCTGATAAAAGCCAAACTTGAATGGAGAAAACATGCTTCAAAAACAATTTCTACCTGACAATAGACACTAACATCCAACGGGTAAACATCTTAAATAAGAATTTCCGCCTGTCGAAAGGCAAATACATCGTGAGGCTTCAATAAGGAAAACACCTTTGTTTTACATGACAAAAAATGGCTCAATTCCCAAGTCATCAATATTTCCGCTTGACAAAAGGCAAGTGGTCAATGCATTAATAGCGTTCACTATAGAAAAAGTGCTTCAGTAAGAATTTACAACTGGCGGAGAATAAGCAGTCTTGAATATTAAAGAATGAAGTTCAAGATGCATGAAAAAACCTTCAATGCTACCATTAAACTGGTTTATTTACACACATTAACATCTTTAATGTAAAGTTTAATAGGGGTTTTGGAAGATTGTTATTATTGACAATGTGAAGGTTCAGTGTTCAGGTGCATTGTCGAGAATGGTCATCAAAGCCACTGCACTGCCTCATATTTGACGAAAGACGAAATGATTAATGCGCAATCGAAGTTGAAACACCACAAGTTATAATCAGACTATGCTCACAAGCTTGGCAAACAAAGTTACTTTTTCGTAGCTGCGGTGTCTTTTGTTTTCAAAGATCTGTTGTCGCCCATTGTAAAGACAAAGTGTGGTCTACTGTTCTTTTTATGACGTCGTTATTCTTTACAAGTGACAAGAGTTCAAGTCGCTGGGAGACAAGGGAACAGTAACTAGTTTGACCGAAACCACAAACAAACGTTTGGGGCAAGAGAGCAACATAGCCTTTAGTAAGTAGAGAATATTTTATATGCATTCAAGATTCGATTCGTACTTTCCTACGGCTCATTTATACATATTTCGTAATTTAGACTTTGTGAAACAATTTTCGACGTATCTAATTGGTCTAGTATGTGAGATTACATATGGCTTAATTCCCCAAAGGAAATTCAGTAGTTGCTTCCCACCCATCAATAGTTGCTGTGTTCACCTGTGTGTGTGTCAGAAGTTGTAAGAGATACACACACAGGTATATAGAAGATCTGTAAGTGCCGTGTGAGGCCACGAGTTAACCGAAATTATTTTTGGCTTCAAACTAGTAAAAAGCCTTTAAAAACATACCCGAGTACCATGTACAGTCACGGACACTGCCGGCTTGTAATGAATACATTGACTTTCAATGGAATCGTTACAAGCCGGCAGTGTCCGTGACTGTACAATGTCCAAACCGTAATCGTAAAAAATAAAATACCAATATTACTTAAATGTACCAATGATTCAAAAATATGCAATATAGGCAGTCAGTGGCGTGCTCAAGAACATGAAAGGCAGGAAAAGATGTCAAAATGAGGACTGAATATTAAAAACAAAAGTATACGTACCCCCCCTTCGAAGACCCTAGGTACGCCACCGAGGCCAGTAGATAGTGAATCAATGTATATCAAGACTTAACCATGCCGAAGCGAAGAAAGCTCAGAATATGTGCGTTCATGGTATTTAAGCTTAAGTTGCTTAGTAATAGCTATCATCAATAGGTACAGTCATGGACACTATTGGATTGTAATTGCCATGTTCATTTTCAAAGGAATAATTACAATGCAGAAGTGTCCGTGACTGTACAAAGAACCCTAAAAAGGATAACTGGATGTCCTTCTCTAAGGTAGCAGATGTTTCCAACTTCAATTTTCTCTGCTCGTTTGGTTTTATGGAATATGCGCGTGTTCTATTAACTTTCCAGAATACATGCAGGAAATTTTTATTCATGGTGGGCAGTGCGGTGGCCAACTGGTGTAAGAAGGGACAAAGCTTTCTTGCAGTCAAATTGAGTCTGTATCATATGTTACAAATGTCAAATGGGTTACAAAGAGAGAGAGAGAGAAGAAAAACTACTTGCACGTGCTGTATTGTGTACAAGTGATTGCATATGATTGTTGTACAAGGAAAGTAAGCCAAACGTTGGTATAAATGGGGGTCTTACTTTCTCATGTAGCGATGTTAATGATGAGCTATTACCTCATTAAGTGCACTGGACTTTAATGTACCCAAATAGTATCAGCCGATTTGCATCCTTTGTGCACTCAGGACAATTGTAGTTGTTAGAGGCTTATTGAAAAACTCGCTTCAATTTGAAACCTTTTCTGGAAAACAACCTTTTATTGTGTATTGCGTCGTGATTTTTGTCATTACCTGGATTGTCTGCCAAATGGGGAAAAAATATAAAATCAGAACTAGGGTACGTTGCCTTTTTAATGATTGTAGAAATTTGCTACCGTCTAAACACATGCATACAAGATGTTTGTTTGTTGAGCTTGTTTTTAAAGTTCACTTTATGCACAGATAGGCTAATTGGGACTGTTTAAAGTGGGATCTGAATCACTATATGCTTCCACGGGATACCGAACCGGGGACCTCTTCATTACAAGGCGGTGACGTTACCACTACGCCACTAAACACACATTATATACAGGGTGTATCAGAAGTGATAGCGCAAAGTGAAACGGTGAAAAGTACACGATAGTAGAAGCAGAAAGTTTCAGTAAACAAGGGATCGTAAACGAACCCTTTAAGAGAAAATTGCGAATGTATGGTTACGATCCAGCACTGACTTCATTGTTTGTACACGTCGTTCGCTTGTCACTTTACAAGTGATGCGCCTGTTATGCCTTCTGTCCTGTACAGGACGTATGGCATGTTTACAACGCCCCCTTTCGATAGTGTTCAGTTTTAAACAAAGAAACCTCGGAGTGCGCAAGGAGACAAGCGTACGATGTGCAGAATCAAGTTAGTGGTGGATCGTAACCATACATTCGCAATTCTCTCTTAAAGGGTTCGTTTACGACTCCTTGTTTACTGAGACTGTTTTGATTCTACTATCGTGTACTTTTCACCACTTCCGTTTGCGCTATAACATCTGATATACCCTGTGTATACAGAGAGAGAGAGAGAGAGAGAGAGAGAGAGAGAGAGAGAGAGAGAGAGAGAGAGAGAGAGAGAGAGAGGGGTAATACTAACATAGCATCACTACATTTTTGTCCAGTCACACAAATCTCCAATAACAATCCTGGTTTAGTACGTTGCATCGTTACTCATGAAAGACTGACTGCACATCCCAAACTAATAAGTTTCCATTTTACTATAGTCTCTCGTACTGTCTTTTACTTCGCCTCTTGTGCCACTTTTGGCTAATTTGCGAAGATGGGGATGAGTGATGAAATTAATGAATAGACACGCACAAACATCCATGCCCAGGCTGGGATTCGAACCCGGAACCCCTGGCGTCGTAGGGCGATGTGGTAACCACTACTGGGACCGGCAACAGAAATATTATATATATATATCCACCCACAATTCAACCTCCTGACGGCTTTGAAGACTGGTTCGGTTCCTCATCCACCCTCCCCTCCCACACACTTCCACCCCTCGTCCCAACATCCAGAACTTATTTCACGTTATTAAATTTCATCTGGCGATGGAACCGGATATGATTTAACGTCATACTTCCCCTCGCATCCTCCCCTCCCCTCCAACCCTCACTGCCTTGCCAAATTTTCTATCCTTGTATCCCGGAGTTATAGGATCGATTACCGGATACCTTGAGGGCCTAGTCACTCCGGCGGCTACGCTTTGAGCAACCTTGGAAGGACCAAAAGAAGACAAGGGGGGAAAGGAGGACAATAAGAAGCAGGGGCAAAATCGAGGAAAGACCTGTCAGAAGGTAACAGGCCAAAGGAGGAAGAGCGTTCGAGACAATCCAGCCCAGACACTGACCAAACGTCCGAAAAAGTCTGTGGACGTCTTTTACCCACTAACTGGGTCTGAAATAGCCATTTTCATCTAGTTTTCATTCATTCTAATCGTCAAGATTAGTCCAAAGTAGAAAAACCATACAATACAAGGAAAATACAAATATTTTCAACTTGAAACTTCAGTAATATTCTTGATCAACTTTTGCATTTTGGAACCATACGTCAAAGAAAACAAGGCTTAAGGCTCGACTGGGCCGACGTAGCGAAGCCATTTTCCAAATTCCTTCTCCTTTCGGAAAACCGTAATGATATAATGTGAAAAATTACACATGCCAACAAAATACTTACGTTAATTATTATTGTATCCTCTGCTTCCGCTTTTGTCTAGATATTCGCAATAGTTTAGTGGCCATGTAAGCTTATTAATAGAGCCCGGATGTTCAAGCACTGAAAAGTATTAAAAATAGCAGGCAAAATGGTAACGAAAAATTGAAAAAACAGGCAGTCAAGTTTTAGAAAGAGGCAGTGAACATTGAAGAAGAGGCATTAAAAATTGAAGAGAAGGACTTAAATTCTTCTTAAATCTTTAAAAATGTATTTACAAATAATAATTTGAATAACAAGGGTTATTGAAAAACGAAATCAAATAGAAGAGAAATATAATTTTAAAAAATGCCTTGTCGGAATGACAAAGGAGGCAAAAATGTTTGAAAAAGGCAGCGTAAGGTGAAGTAAGCAAAAAAAGGCAACATAAAGTATTGTTCAGAATTAAGAACCTTCGGATCGGTGTACCTTTGTGTTCAATTCTTGTCTACCAGCGTCGGAAACGAATAGGCACTTTGCCTAAAATCCGGGCTCTACTTGTTAAACAGACTAATATGCAACAGCGAAAACACATCAATCAATGATTCACGTGAATACTCTAGCGGGAATTCTAAGCAAATATATATTTCTTTCATCCTGAGGAGATGAAATTTTCAAGACGGCTTTGCTAATGTTGGCCAAAGGTCCCATCTTACCCTTGCTTGCTTGATTTGGTTTATTTTACTTCGCTAATCTGCCACTTTTGGCTAATCGCGAAGATGAGGATAAGTGGTGATATGGTAAAATTTACGATCACAAAGAATGCTCATGCGGGAATTCAAACGCGGGACCCTTGGCATCGTAGCGCGCTGTGCCTACCACTCCGACTAGAGGCAGATAGAGATTGAGTACCTGCAGAGTACCTAAAGGTAAAATGGAACGACTGTTTTGCTTTTTGCACTAGACATATCAAAGTACCGGGTGTTTCAACAGAAACGCCGTGATTTCAAATGGCATTTTAAAATGTTTATGATAAGTACTAAAAAAAAAAAATACATAATCTGATAAGATAAGAGTTTAATGGAAAACATGTTCGAAATGTCCACCTTGACGATTTATCACTTCTTGCACCTGGTTGCACATGTTGTCAAATATCTGACCTAGGGTTGCACGACTAACTTGTGCAGTACAGTGTTCGATATTTGCTTTCAAATCATCTAGTAATGGCAGTCCTCGTTTGAAAACTCCCTGCTTTAGGAAACCCCACAAGAAATAGTCTCACGGGTTTAAATCAGGGCTAGTTGGAGGCCACTCTAAACCATTTTGAAATAAATGTGTGTAGCGATTGTCAGGACAGGTTCAGTTGTGTGCGGCCTAGCTCCGTCTTGCTGGAACTATTGCTGACGAATTGGACAACGTTTCTGTCGAAGACCAGGAATGAAGTATTCCTGCAGCATTTGCAAATAATTTTCTGATGTGACATAGCCATCAAAAAAGAAAGGTCCAATCAAGCCACGTTTCGATACAGCACCATACCAAAACCTTTTGTGCGTAGAGAGGTGTCTCCTTCGTTCATGTGGATTATAGTTTGCCAAAAATTAAATTTTAGACTTTTGTCAATCATAACATAAACAAATTATTACTTTGAATATACTAAATATTTTTTTAGGGTCATTTGAAATCGCGGCGTTTCTGTTGAAACGCCCGGTATATGATTCTGCCCTAGAAAGATTTCCAAGGAAAGAACTAGGATGGTCAAATTTTATCCATATATCCATATATCGATTTCAGAACTCCGGATACCGGATACTGATTTATCCGTCACCCAAATTCGGATAAATGGAATATTCGCCATCAAGATTATCGGATATTCTGATCCAGAAATAATAATAGATACTTCCAAAATAGATACTTTAACTTAAGTAAACCTTTAAAAAAGTGCTCTTTTAATTCTCTGTGATCTCACTCTTTATGTCGCAAATTGTTTACTTTCATCTGTCTAAATTACGAAAAATTATCTTCAATCATAAAATACCTTTACTGGCACCATTTTCAAGACAGGAGACAGGCAGGTAGTGCGTTAACGAATTCACCTTCGACAAATAGTAATTAAGCTGACTGATACGTCGTTGACCAGGTAGAAGTTGGAACTGAATAATGCTCTTTCCTCCAAAGTGGCAGAAGGTGTTTGGCATTCCCAAGAATTACTTTCTCCAAAGCTTTTTCTTCCCCAACCTGTCCGGGACTTTTGCTTGATCTTGCAAACAAGTTGAAGGACCGAAGCTGAATTCCAGAAAGGCTCATCGCTCCACATTATCAGCGCAAACCATTATTATTTTCATCACGAGTGGCCGACCACAATGTCTTCATCGGGCGGCAAAGGAATGTCACTCCTTTCGAAACTAATTATGCTCAAACTCGTGTGCCAGTTAGGTTAAGGTGACGTAAAAATGCAAAAATCGTGGACAAAAAAGACCACAGACGTTCGATGTTTTTCGTAACCAAATTCTTATGTCGGCGTTGGAAAAAAAATCACTCAGCCTGCTCCATATAACGAGAAAGGCATCAAAAACTAGGAAATAGTGTCTTGAGGGGACATGAAGGACTATTATCTTCAATTTAGAAAGCAACGTAATTGCAGGTATTTGGAAAAACAGCTTTTACCAAAGAGTTAATCACAACTTCACATTGTTGGTATGTCAATTCCCACTTTAGTTCTCACAGGGTCGGTGTTAATTGCGATAATAGGTTATCTGACGTAGAAACTTTGTAATTATGATTCTTCTCCCAGTTTTGGGTGGTAATTTGTCTACGTTGGGAGTATATCCATTTCCACAAGATAAATTATCAATAGCTGGTTGCTTGCGTTTCCGTCGGTGACAAGTGTGACTACATCTCTGTGCTTATTGGATTATTTTTCGTTGATTATTTTTATCATTACTTAACAAGGACAATTGAATTGAAGATGACTAAACGAACACTCGTCACTAGATTCTGCGTGCGTTGTTTCCTAACAACAGGTAGTTCACCAAAACAACTACTTTCCTGAAGAAATTGGTTCGTGATATCAAACTACACACAAATTAGCTCTTGCAACTTTTTCCACACAGGTATCGCTCTACCAAAAGCAAATTTTACAATTGCTTCATTACAAGAAGATACAAACAATAGTATTGAGCTGGGTTTGGGTGTCGCCAGTTTCATTTTCCCCTCAACTCTCTCATATGGCTCCAAAATGGCCAATATTTGATGAAGTTGCTGTCTATATCAGCTACATAGAATACTCTAACCTTGTAGCACTTTTTACTAGTAAAGCCTTGCATAGTTTTTATCACACAATTTTGGATCGAAAAATCAAGTTCGGATGAATCGTAACGGAATTCACATTGTCGCAGGACCCGAAATACGATACGTGACAGGAAACAGAAATGGAATTCATTTTCAACGGAGATCTGTGTGTAGTTGATTAACACTGCATTGTATCAGAATAGCAATAGTGAAAGATACAAAGGTAATAGCAAAATAAATGTCTAACAAGAGAAACAAAAAACGGTCACGAAGGCTTCTGCTATTTGACAAACGTGTTTTTTTTTTTTTTTTTTTTACTCCATGATAACTTTACGATCAATTTCTCAACGAGCAGTAACCTTCACGACTGTTATCGCCCTGTTAAAAGTATATTTACGCTTTATCTAGGATTTGTTCAAATAAATAATGTTACAACCTATGTTTTATTTGTGATACTCGATAAATGTTTATCTTCGGGTATTCTAAATCTTCCGATAAGTGTCCGTTTGCTCTATACCGTATAGGAAAATGGAGGCAATATACGACAATCTACGTTTTCCCCATGCTAAAGTATTAACTACAGTAAAACCTCGTTAATTCGGACCCCGATAAGCCGGACATCGCTTAATCCGGACAGGCAAAAAAAAAAACACCCCAGAATGCAAGGTTCTACATGTGGCTAGAAGTCAACAAGAGAACTTTCCAAAGAAAAGGCAGTCAACCACCGATGAAATTCTGTTTCCCGCAGACTTTCTACTGTACTATACACCATAATAAACGTGTTCGTTGCTATAAACGGAGTTTTAATACACTTTCTACTGTTCTTTTAGGTTATATAAGTTAATCCGGACTTTCGTTAAACGGTCAACTTATCCCCCCATTCGTCCGAATTAACGAGGTTTTACTGTATTCAGGTTTGGTTAAATGTCCATGATTTACTTAGTTGTTGTCTGCTCTCTCCATTGTGTCTCTGTGTGGTTTTCATATCTTCTATATCCTGTCTAGTGTTGCCCACGAGACGAGACTTTGGTCTGTCTCGTCTCGTGGAGATGCTGTCTCGTCTCGAAAATATTCGTTTGTCTTATGACACATGGTCAATCTCGTCTCGTCTCGAATTTTTAAAAGCCTGTCCCGTCTCGTCCCGTGGGCAACACTAATCCTGTCCTTTAGGTTTTTCTTCAGGCGTAGTCTTGATTGATTGAGTTTGTGTTTTTTAATGCACAGTAAGGCTAATTGGGACTGGACCTACAGCTTAAAGTCGGATACGAACCACTATGTGCCTCAAACGGGTATCGAACCTGGTACACGTTCGTTACAAGACCAAACGTCACCGGGAAGGCACATCCGGGCGTAGTCAAAGTCTGGGTACTCATGTTTTAGTTTTCAGCTTAATTGATTGATTTGCTTTATTGTATTTCGCATTTTTGCCACTCTTGGATAATCTCGAAGATGGTTGAGTGATGATATGATGAAATTGATGAAGCGACACTCGCAAATAACACCCATGCCAGGATTCGAACCCGGGATCTCTGGCCTAGTAGCGCGCTATGCTATCCACTCCACGGAGGCCAGCTGCTTCCAGTTTCAATTATTACTGATGTGCAGTTCGTTGATGGAAATGAAAGGGACTGACACGGTGTTGTAATAGCAACGGTGGGAATGATTGGGTAAATAGACAAGCACCCAAAACCTGACCGGGACTGGAACCCGATACCTACGGAAGAGGGAAGGAGGAGTGTTTTCACTGAACGCTCTTCGTCACCCAGTTGATTGTGTGTGGCGCGGCTCCCACAGTTTTCATGCTAGTGCATAGAAACTAACACATACCCTCCTTCGAAAGCACAAGACGCAAGTTAAAGACATATTGCGCCCTGGAAACATCCAAACACTCGCGCGGCCCGAAACCACAGCAATAACACCGCGACAGGGATGGAGCCACGAAGTCTCCAGCCGATGCTCCAGGGCCACTGGAAGGGAGAGAAGCTGCCAGTGAAAACAGGAGCCGAAGCATGAACAGCCGCAAGCACTGCGCGAACTTCACGTTCCTAAGAGACACGCTGTCTGCGGCCAGCACTGCTTCGAGGTGGTTGAGCTGAAAGACCTGCAGATGACGTCTTCTGGATATTTTTGCCCTCTGAAGCAGTTTCAAGGAGCATGACAATCCTAATTAATTAGCACGGTGGCTTTTTGATGGTTGCGTGAGATAATGCAAAGGGCAAATGACAAAGAGCAGGATGAAAATTCCTAGGACCTAAAATGTACCACAAAAGGGCTGTGTAGGTCAATGGATTCTCTTTCTTATTAGAGCAAAGGTGAAACAAGTTGAGGAAATTTTCTCGAAGTATCGATTCAGTTTTTTCAAGGACTGACGTCACTCCATTTCTAGACTTCTCGCATTCCTGGAAAATAAGAGTAACGCAAACTCTCGAATGGAAAACTTTCCAAAAATCACCTTGTCAATATCGAGACCATTGACCGCTAGAAAAGCTCCACACCGTATGAAACAAGTTTCAGATAGATTTTCAAAGTTTACTTGTAATATATTATATCTACTTACATGGACGTCCGGAAGGGGGACGCCCCCCTGGAAAATGAATGTTCACGTGAAAATTATATATATTGCACACATAATTTCATTTCAGCCACAGTAATTTATGTTTATTATTATAAATACGTTGAAGGAACATGATAATTTCAGACTGAAATAGTGTTTTTTGAGGGGGCATCATTATTATGGGGAGAAATATGCCTCCTTTGCCCCCCCCCCTGGAGAAAATTACCTTGCTTGCTCCTCCCTGGAAAATATCCTGCGGGCATCCATGTCTACTTATGTAACTAGATAAATAGATCGTCCGTACGACACAAAACTAGCACAGCGAACATAGTCTAGTCTAGACGTGTACTCTATGCAGGATCTTTCTGGTGGTACTCACGTACCATGGATTAAACGTGTACAGCCTGTTTATCTACACACACACTCGTATTGTTAGTTGATTTAATTTTGATTATTTAGCGTCGCTTTTCTTCCACTTTTGACTAATCGCGACGATATAATTGATGAAGGGACACTCGCAAAGAACACATATTTCCACGCCGCGATTCGAACCCGGGATCTCTGGCGTCGGAGCGCTGTGCTAACCACTCCGCTGTATCGTTAGCTGTTTTAGTTCCTGATATCAATATCAACACTCGCACTAACTTAAAAACAGGTGGACAAATTCACTTCCTCTGAATATTATAACTAAACATTCCATGAAAACATTTTTTGATAAAACTGAGAAATATTAGGTATTACCCAACACATTCCAGAGTAAGTGATTTACATTTTGAATTATTTCACTACCCTTCAATTGCATGCACATTGCAAACGTCTACTTTTCCTAGCCAGTTACCAAAAAAATTGAAAGGGGGTTTGTGACCGTGCCATTTGATACGGCATCACCACAATCAATGGTGTACGCACGGGGGGAGTTGATGGGGCAGCAGCCCCTCCCGAAATTGAGAAAATCAAAATGTCAAATGAAAGCAGTAAAGAACTCGAAGAAAGCCTGTAGTCCCGATTACCCTTACTGTGCATAAAGTGGACGTAAAACACCAAATCAATCCAAAATCGAAGAAACACAAAGTGATAAACGCAAATCCTCTTCAAAGTAACTTCCGATTACCACTATTGTTTCTTAACTTAAAACGAAGGCTGGAAATGGTAATTACTAAATACTTTATTGTGTCTCTTGCCCCTACCTCTCGGAAAGCAACTATATAACTACAACCTTTACGATTCCAGCCACCTCCGATAACAATCCTGCGTACACTAGTGACCACAATGATGAAACGTTGACCACAGAACCACGGGAAAATACTTCCTGTCAGGAATCAACGCCTATACGGTTCTCGCAGGCATTCAACTTTTTTTTCAAAACGGTGGTTTTGGGAACGTACCTACGGTGTTTGGAACTTATCTCAGGACACCCTGACAACCATTAAATCAAGTGCCAAGCTGGAAGAATATTGAGCCACTTCGTCACGAGTTGAGCTAACACTTCCGCGTTCAAATTGAGGTATCCTTCACTCATGAGACCCTCCTCGCGTCGTAGGAACAAAGTATAAATTGACACCGATAAGGTTGTTGCTCACAACAGACGAAAAACCTTTGCACCACCTGTTCTTTCTTTAATGGTAAAAGCCAACGGTTACTGATGCGGCTCCAGCAGCCATCCTTTCAGCAACATCACGACATCGTCCATACCTAAAAGACATGATGGACAAGATATTCTGCATCCCTTGCTGGTAATCAAGAATCCCTTTCTGACTATGGAAGAGTGCTTTAATGGCTTGCACAATGGGAGTCTTCGGTATTTCCCTGGCAAATTGTGAAAATGCATGGCGGTTGATAAGATAGTAACACCATCGAAGTGGAGTCAATGCTCTGCCGCAGTGAAAGAGCTTCACTGCTGAGTCACTCCTGAATGTGTGTCTGTCCCTCCGTCCGCCTTTTCTTATCCGCTCATTGACGCAAGACCCACACACAGTGTGTTGTTGAATGATCAACCGTTAAGAACCTTTAGATGTAAAGGACGAAGATTCGCGCTGGGTTCCCTGAACAGGTGATGAAATCATTACCAAATGTATGCCTCACATCCGGTAGTAACGTATCTAGATCACGACAATGATTGCTCTACAAAGATTCTAGCTGTAGATCGTGTGATTAAATGTACCTATTCTCTATTCAGACACATATTACTCGATCAATTTGTGGATAACGCATGTAAGGACGTTGTGGTAGTTCTTGAGTAGGAAAGTATTACAAAGTGAGAAAATACACTCGACATTGGGGTTTATCACATTTGTTATCCTTTGCTTTCGATGGCATCAAATCGTGGCGGAGTTATCACAGCGCGCTACGACGCCAGGGGTCTAGAGTTCGAATCCCGGCCTGGGCATGGATGTTCTTTGTGAGTGTTCCTTCATCAGTTTCATATCACTCATCCTCATCTTCGCGATTAGCCAAAATGGCAGAAGAGCGAAGTAGAATAAACAAAGTCAATCAACCAATGGCTATCAGTAAAATCCATATTTGTATCCTTGGACTAACCGCGACATGACAGTGGAATGTTGTAGCGGTTGAGTAAAAAACAAAGAAGCCATTGCTGGGTTTGCCATTGTACATTCTGAGCGAGATTAAAGAATTGTGGAAGTCTTAAGTGGCAAGAGATTCTTTCACATACGCAACAAATGAGTGTATCGTCAGTACTATATTAATTGACTCTAAAGAACCCAGCTATTATTGTGATCGGATCGGGTGCTCATGTCACCGTTCAGGATACCAGGATCCAAAATATTGTACCTATGTTACGCTAGGTAATTTTGCAAATGAAGCAAATGGCGCGAAACACGCTGTTGATTCTTTTTGGGCGTGTGTGGAGAGAGATATACCATGACAAATGGGAGACATAAAGCATGTGGGGAAATCCGGCAAATTACGTGGCGTACATGAGAGGACATTCCTCGCAGACGCTTGACCTCTTGTCTAGTTCCATCCATCCTGCTGTTCGGAGAACGCGTGGTCTTTGTGGGTCAATCGCTTAGACTGAAAAAAAAGGGCCATCAGCAAGCTAGGATCATTTGTCTTGAACCACTTAGCGTTGGGTTGGGTTTTTTCCATAAAGGATGTAAGCCGTGCCATGATATGATGGTCACTCTCACTATAATGCTTTGTTATATACTTTTCGAGTGCTTCGTAAGTAAGAGGTTCAGTGTTCGATTCGGAATTGGGCCTTCGTTTTCACGTAAATCTAGTTCCGAATAACGTCTGCTGCAGCTGGTGTATATTCACTTTCTCTCCGCTAGCATTCACTACCAAAACTGTCTATGAAGGTGTTGCACTTTACGTTCTTCAAATTTGTAAAGTTACTTTGACTTTACATCTGATAAGAATTTTGGTTGCTGGAATTTTCTAAACACCATCAGAGCGTGTGCTTACATATGCATAGGTTGATTGAATGAATGGATGGAATTGTTGTTTTAAGTCCACTTTATGCACAAAAAGGCTAATCGGAACTGGACCTACAGTTTAAAGTGGGATCCGAACCACTATGAGCCTCCACCAGGTATCGAGCCCAGGACCCCTTGATTCCTTATCGGGGAAGCCCCACAAATGCATAGGTGTCTGGCATTCCAACAACCTATACAGACAGAAGGAATTTTATACAAAACGTTAGAATTACATAAAGTAGTGACGCAAACTACAAACTCATTCACCAAGATTGTCTGAGTTATTGTACTTGACCTAACGTGTGGATTTATAAGAACGTTCCACATATATTCGCTGAGTCGCTACATAAGTAGGGAGCGCAATACCTTATATTGAAACAGATCAAATAATTCACTGCCTTGCTCAAAACAGGGTACTCGACACTTCACTGCTATTCTGTTGGGATATAAAAGGGGCTCTTGTGCTACCAGCTGCCTTCGGAATGGATGAAGTTCACATGTGACAAACCAAAGTTTCACGTCCAAACGTCTAGATCACTTTACCCAATGCTTGTTCCAACCAATTTTCCAGAAACTCAAGAATTTATGTTGTCGAAAATTTGCCAAAAACTATATCTATTTCTTTCTGAACTAAATCTCGTATCACTCACCTTTCGTATATGAACTGAGTATCACAAACATTCAATTTGACAGTATTTGCGGATATCGCCAGTTCTTGATCTTTCAGAAGTGTCTTAACCTAACCTGATATAAGTGGAGGATCGGAGTTTATTAATTTATTCAAGTTATCAACTATAATAGTTAAGATGGCGCATTTTTGGATAATGATTAATTAGAATTGGCTGTATTACTTTTGGCAAACTTTATTCCTCATTATTCCTTGTAGGTGTTCAGTGGTTAGCAACCCATGTTGATTGTGTTTTATCTTTCATTACTACGTGTCAAAGACTTGTTTACTCTCTATCTTCAGACATTTTTGCTGGTCTGGTGCTATAATTTTCTTAGTTGTACCTAGGTATTGTACGTACAGTACCAATAGTAGTAATAAAACACTCATGACAATGCATGATGGCTTGGTAAGACTTCCTAACGCGATTTATCTATCTAGCACCAAGCAACATACTTCTGGCATTTTCACCTGGTGCTCTTAAAAAGAAAACCGCCCAGACGTACAGATGACACACAATAGTACACCGCTATATAAAAAGCAACGTACAAACAATGAGACCACTTTCGCTCGTAATTCCTCCTAACTTCAGCAGACAAGCAATAAGACCGTGTAATCAGAGGCAAGGGTGGTTCAGGAATACAATGGCACGGGTTGAAAGAACTCGAACGATGATAGCGCAATACCAAATAGTCCGCTTGGACAAGTTAACCACAGACTTGAGTTACATTAGAATACAAATGCTCAAAGCGGCCTCAAGAGGAGGTAAGTAATCATTGTTAATCCGTACGGGCTCTGTACAAAAGGTCAGTGTGGTAGTTTTCCCAAGTGGTCGAGAATTCTTGCAGACTTGTTCTGGTCGACTCTCCCGGAATAGGAACTTGCCTTTTTTGGCAGGAGGGAGCATCCAACACGCGAAACTGCAATCTTTCCGAAGTGTCTGCCTCGCATGCGCTTGACCCCCAAGACACTCTGGAGGCCAGGCCGGGTTATCGTCTGTGGACTTCACCCTGACGGACACGCGTCTTTCAAAGAGGTACTCCAGGATAGGGAAAACTGATGAGCGATTTGTCATCCTGTACTGTTAATCTCTTTACGACAGAATAAAAATGAAGAACGATTGCCGAAATCGCATGTTGGTGTTCCCTTTTATCTATCTCGACAAGAAAACTATCTCGTGGTATGGAAAAAAACACTAAAAAAAGAGGAAAGAGGGGATCCTGGATCGTGATCCACATACCAAACAATGTGCGGCGATGTATCAAAACCTAGCTGGACATACCGGTTACGCCTGAACCAGATCCGGTCACCATACATTGTCTTCAGCGTCCACATACCACTGCTATAAAGAATCGATCTAGGAGTTTCGTTCCCTGAAAGAAGAAACACTTCTGGAAAGCAATCCTTATTCTTCCTGCAAATGCTTGATATTCCACTCATAGTTTCAACCTGGGTGAACTTTAGTAAGGTACGAAGCCGACCATTTAAAAAAAACGCGACAGATGAATGTGACGAATTACTCGCATGTTAGTTGCAATGCAAGATATGAATTGGAAAGTGTGTTTTGCAATTTTTTTCAGTTGGCTGCCAAACATCCTACACGAAAAAAGTGTCGTCGCCACACATGAATTCTTGACATGTCTCATTTCAAATATTTGTTCAACCAGATATGGTTTGCTTGCCTCTTCATTTTAACCCAACTCTGTTTCTCCAAATGCTACGAACAGGCACTTGAGGGGAAGGATCTTCGAGCAAACATCCCATATCCTATACATTGAATCAATCATGGTTTGAATATATGTGCAAGCGTAAGAAAAAAAAATCTATGGGATCAATTCCATAATGAACAGACAACTGAATATGTCAAATTAGACTTGCTAGCTTTAAAATTTGACACGGTATCATTGCAACAAAACCATGTTGATAATTTTCTAGATGGATCTGGAAATGGAGAAGGCATAGTGCATATGCATATGCAGGGAAGGCATAGTGCGTGTCCGGGGCAAACGAACACTGCAACATAACGTGATTGAATAAACTATTTTGAGATGTACGTTCCTTATTTTACACACTATATTATGTGTTCAATTAATGTTCACACATTGTATGGCAACCCTTATTTTCAGTTTTCAAGAACAAGTTTATTTTTTAAAAAAAATATGCTCTTAGGGTATCCAATTGCCCCGTCCTTACCCTACTAGGTATATTCTTATTCAAATTATTATGGATAACACTCTGGGCCTATAAGTTCGTATTCAATAATCATGGCAATGCTTTCTCGTCGCCTTGTTATCAAGGAGTCCCGGGTTCGATACCTGGTGGATGCACATAGTGGTTCGGATCCCACTTTAAACTGTAGGTCCAGTCCCGATTAGCCTTCCTGTGCATAAAGTGGACTTAAAACAAACTCAATCAACCAACCATGACAGTGCTTTCTCAATATTTAATGTTTCACGTTAACACAGATTGAACGTAAGGCTATACGTCTATATTTAATGATGAAGTGAACTGAGGGGCTAACACAATCAGAATTTACACCCTGCTTAGAACTCTACACCAATACTTTCCAAATACACTACATGAATTGTTACACCTCTGCGACCATCCATTGGAAACAATTATCTATATTGCAATTGCTACGCTTTGAAGTCGTAGGAATTTTCAAACTGTCAAGTACTAGCCATCTGTGACGCATCTGCTTGCAAATTCTTCTATTTTTTTTTCCTCCTTACAGTCTCAGCTCAATATCAGCGACACAATTTTCACAACATTCCAAAGGTCACGCACACTTCCTAACATGATGGAGAAGAGCACAACAGGAAGCACCAAAACGAACAAGACTACCTCCATTATGAGGAAAATGTCCTGAGGGGTTGGTGCGGTTTTCTCCCTGGGCAAAAAGCCACTACAGAGACCTTTGTGAAGACTTCAGATTACGCTCCTTCCCACAGAAAGCATTTGACTTCGTGACTATATTGCGACCTGGAAAGTCAGTTATCTTTGCCTTCTTGTTTTCATTTTTTTTCTCTTACAGTGACCCACATATATTATTTTTAATTAGATAAATAATGGAGATTGCAGCAATCCAAACATTTGTTCCGACAAGTGCTTGTTCATGCCGTTGTACTCGATATACTTGCAGTCAAAGTGGTTGTATCTTCACCTTCCAAAGCTTACGTATCATGTGCACGTGAAAATTGACAGCACTTATTAAGCAACATATGAGGTATTGGCATATTGGGTATCTTCAGACCCACACTGAAGTGTTACCAAGGTTAGATACATTTACCCTAACACATTTACTCAAGAAAAGGAGAAACAAAATGTAATAATTATTAATAGAATTCAACGTTCGTAGGACATTTTTTATTCCTATTCACCAGGTTTAATACTGCTACAGTATCAATTAAAGTGAGGAAATAATCTTGCGCGTTTTTTCTTAGCATCATCCCCCCACCCCCAAATTATGTGTATAGCAGTGTAACATAGTTAAGCATCAAATAAAAAAAGGGGATTTCATAGACCTACGAATAGTATGCATATATAAATTCCAGAATTTACACATGAAAGCCACAAACATAACCCATAATTGTTTATTTTTAGTATTATTCAAATTGCAACATTATTTCTAAAGTGTATTCTGAAAAACTATCAATATTTTTAATTTTTGTGTTAAGATTTGATTAAGGTAAGATCGTTAAAGATGGGAGTTTATTATATATTTTTATTATATTCGCCTATTTTTGTACGCCATTAGTTATTAATAATGTATTCAACTCAAGGGAATGCTGAGGAGGTTAGTTTTGGGAAAGTTCAAACACCCCGAAATATCTTCGAGATAGTAGTACGTACTTCAAGTAGAACAGTAGTTCGGATCACACATTAAACTGTAGGCCCAGTCCCGATTAGCCTGGAGTAGAATTCTAATGTAGACAGCTGACTGCGATATGATGTATTGGAAACTTCAATGAGCTTTAAATCCACTCTTATAATAATAATATAGTTTTACTTTTTTTCCGGTATTTTTTTTGGCGTAATTGCGAAAAAAAAGGTAATGTAATTGAATTATTTTTCACTCACTCATTCTTAGCCAGGAACTGACATTTATCGCCTTGATGTCTGTAACAATGAAAACAAAAATTCTATCGCTACTGTATTGTAGGAACAAAGTACATGCTGCTCGACATTACCTACTGCAATAATTTTGAATGTTAAGATTTTTACAGATTTTTATACTTAACATTCACATACACCTTGAAATTTCAGTTCAAACGTACAGAAATAAGAACTATGCCGTACTATTTGTCATACTCTGAAATAAAGACAAAAATTTAGTCATTTTTTAGGTCATTTAATTAATATTTTTATGTCATTTTATAGATCATTTTCCAGATATTTTTAGGTCCAAACCCTGGTCATCACACATTTCAATTTTATAAAAAAGTATGGATCCAGAAATGTAGGTACCGGGATAAGCGGAAAAATTGTTAATCCGTTTAGTTTTTCAGGAAATCATTCACGAACTTTCGGGATCCAAAGGCAACTTTCGACTCCTGAAATATCAATATATCGAAAAATTATGACCCTCTCCAAACTAAGTGCAGACGTAAATACTGTACTTACTGTTAGTGCATAAATGAAAACTATCAATGGTATTAGTCCTGTTAAAAGCAGAAACAAAGAAAAAAACAGTTCTTCAAACTATCACGCACTAGTTCACCTTGTTTTCCCTCACAATTTTACACTCACGAAATTCCGGCAAGGAGTTCAATTTACAAGAATTTTCAACACATCTCTTCGAAAAACAATGGCAACTGACACATTAACGTTCAACATACTTTATCTTTTTTAATTCTTTGAAGCACATTTTGCCCCTCCCACAATGTTCCACCCACCGCAGCTCATCTCCTCATTACAGCCAAGACACTGACAAAACTAACCTGACTCACCATTACCAGCTCCATAGATACATTTAACATATTGTTGGTTGTCACAAGAAAATCGTGACTCGCAGGTCATAGATGAACCATACATTCCAAATTTTTACTCACGAACTCGCTGCCAGCGGCGGCAGCACTCTCGCGTCTGGTTTTCTTAACGGTACCCAACATGGTGCGCTTTAAGAACCCTTTGTTTTTTGCTTCTCTTTGTCGTTTTTTTTTCTCTTTTGCAAGGGAAGAAACTGAATGAAATCTGGTTTGGCAAGCAAACGAAGAGGAAACTCGACTTGTGCACATGGCAGAGGATGGTTTGACCACACCTGGTGTACGCAAGACTATGACGTAGTGCTTCGTGCAGCCTCGGGGCTGAAAACTTAAAATTCATCAGACACTGAAGCGAATTTCCAAATGGGGTTTTTACGTAATTTATTACTTTCTCGAAACCACAGGTTATTCTTGGAAGTAGCTTCCATTTGATGTTGAATGCGAGCAAACATAAGATAATCGGAATTTATGGTTTCGGTGATTCTCGTTTGCCGATTGCACAGAGAACAAACCTGTCCACTTCTCGTCCACTGATTTGAAGGGAGGAGTACTTGTAGCCAGATTAAAAAGAAGAAATGCAGCTTCTTTATGACGGATCGACTGCAACATGCTCTTAAACATGCCCGCATGATTACAAGGCATTCGTAATGGAGGGGTAAAAGTTACCTGAAAAACAATGTCGAAGACCGCTGTGAAACTTGTCCAGATTCATTTTATCCCGTTAATGATTTTCTCGTTCCATATTATCATTACTTATATTTTGGTATATTTATAGCAATGCATTATTATTGATTTATCTACACAACCATCACGCCATTATTCTACCATAATAATGCTTTGCACAGTACAATTATATTTTTCACGTTATTTTGCCATAATTACATTCAATGAAGAAAACAGTGTCTGTTCTTACTCCGAATGATATGGAGATCGAGTCTTCGTCAAGACATAGGAATTTGTGTTTCTTTAATTGAATAATACATCCTCATCACTTTAATTACCTTAAAAGGCTATTTAAAAAACGTTAGAATACCATACACGGATTGTACTCATTTGTATATAATATTTATCTTGCATTTTAAAGTATCTTCTTTTCAGAGTATTAATATAGTATATTCTAAGCAGTGTCCATAAATTGCAGGAGTTGTGGGTAAGAAAGCTCTGAAGAATATAGGCACACTATACTTACTTTCAGTCTGACATTATAGGTATAAAGACTACTTTCACCATAGACAAGAGAAAATGTATAATAGTTAATCCCTTTCCATGCCACTACATTTTAAAACCCCTAATCGGAATTAACATTGAAGATGAAGTCATATTTACAGTTCTATATATTCCATTAAACGGTTCATTCTTTACGAAGGACTAGTGTGACAGGCGTGAAATATGAATAAATAGATCAATTATGTATTAACAGTAGAAGCAGTGTGTATATCGGAACAAGTAAGGTCGTGTACCACTTCACTGATTTGAGAAAACTGATTTAATGTACCACTACGAAATTTACTGCTAAAATTTGGCTTTTAGGTGTGGTTTTTGAATTAGTCATCTTCTTCCACTGCATTGCGAGCTTACAAAACAAATGCGAGTTTTAAGCCTAAATCTTTCCATCGATCAGAAATCCCATCACTTCAATGACGACAAACTCTTTATCATCCAGAAAAAAAATATTATGTGATCGCTTCCTTGTCCGAAAGATCACAGATGTGTTAGTGGAAGAAGACTTACTTGGTAGTCAAAGACTTATCTTGGGGGTCCAAGGGGTCCGGACACCCATCCCCCCCGCCCGAAAGACTTATCAAGTACTAAAATTAAATAAGAATATATTCGTTTAGAATTTGTTGTATAATCGATGGCTATTAATTTCCTCTGAACGTATTGGAAGGCAAGGATTAGACTGAAATCATACGGCGTTGAATGACATTACAAAGAAGATTTATGCACATTACTACTCATAATAATATGCATAAAATATTAATCAGAAACTTTACTCTTCTCCAACTGCATCTATCATCATTTCTGTTATTCAATAAATATTCAATTCTTCATCTATATGACATTAATTTCATTGCCAGAGCACTTGTTTTTATATAAATTATTCCGATCTTAGCTACAGGTAAGCTACATAATGAATATGCGCTGTTATCTCTATTCTTATACAGTCGTTTTACCTATTCATGTAATAATAATATGAATTTTGTAATTAGTATTAACTTGATTGAATGTAATTATTTTAATTTAAACATTGGTGAGAGCACAATGTCGAACAGGAAATTATCCCAGTAATTTCGATTCTGAAACAGCTGTTACGAACTTCATAAATACATTTAATGCACTTGTGTGTGCAACACAACACGGTGAAATTCCCCCTTTTCTCCGTCAAACTACAATTTGTATCTTCCTACATTACAGAGTTTCTCTGTAATAATGTTGGAGTTGCGTTGATTCTTGTAAGAAAACACAAACACAAATGCACACGCTGATTCTTTTGAGACATCTATTTTCTACCTGTAATGCACTAACTACATGAAGTATCACTGAAATACAATTCTAATCACTTTAGACGACGTATGTTCTTAGTAATGTCCAGCTGTGGTTATCGCGATTCGCGCCATGATGCTTCTCACTCACTAACCGTTTTCTTTGCTTGGCGCCCACGCAAACCGCTGATACATGGTCCACATACGCCATCTCTTGAGAATAAAAGTAATTTAACCCACATCATCAAAACCAAATAATGAAAACAAGAACACAATCCTATACATATTCCCCCTTCTTGATTGGATAAATTCCAATCAACAGATTTACTAATTCAATTGTCATTAGGTAAGGGAATCAATTTGTTCACTGGTCTTTTAGTAAAACCAGTTTTTGATCTAATTTTGGCCACACGCACTACACCGTCTTTACCAGGAAACGTCTCTTCCACTACTGCTATTTTCCATGTAAGTGGAGGTGCGTTGTCTTCTTTGACCAGAACCACCATGCCTGGTTGAAGAATTTCTGTTGAAGCCGTCCATTTACGACGCTGTTGTAGTTCGTGGAGATAATCCTTCGACCATCTTTTCCAAAAATGTTGTTGTAATTGCTGAATGTGTTGCCATCTAGAAAGACTGTTTTGGGGCAAGTTAGTTAAATCAGGCTCAGGTATGGACATGAGAGGTGACCCTATAAGAAAGTGACCAGGTGTTAAGTAAAAGGTGTCACTGGGATTATCAGATATTGAGGTCAGGGGTCGGGAATTGAGGCATGCTTCAATTTGCGATAATAATGTTGCAAGCTCTTCGTATGTCAAAGTAGCATTTCCCACTATCCTCTTAAAGTGATATTTCATAGACTTTACAGCGGCTTCGCACAATCCTGCAAAGTGGGGCGCGTTAGCTGGAATGAAGTGCCAGTTGATTCCATCTTTTATTGCAAAATCTTCAAGTCCACCTTTTAGCTGTTCTGCTTTGAAGAGTTGAATGAGCTCTCTCAGTTCTCTATTAGCACCAACAAAATTAGTCCCGTTGTCACTGTATATGTTTTGACATTTTCCTCTTCTAGAAACAAATCTGCGTAGAGCAGCGATAAATGCCTCTGATGTTAAGGAAATAACTGCTTCAATATGCACTGCCTTAGTAGCCATGCACACAAATATAGCTACATATCCCTTGGTAGTGATTCTGCTTCTTCTGTTTGTTCTTATGATACAAGGACCAGCATAATCTACTGCTGTATTTAAAAATGGACGTGATGGTGTGACTCTTGGGCTTGGTAATTGTCCCATGAGTTGATGTGACGCCTTGGCTTGCAACTTAAAACATATTAAGCATTTATGCAAGACAGATCTTACTGTTTGTCTGATATGTGGAATCCAGTATTCCTGTCTTAAAGAGCTTATCAACAATTGAGGCCCTGCATGTAATAAACGACGATGTTCTGATTCAATTATGAGTTGCGTCAGATGATGTTTGGTAGGCAAAATTAATTGATATTTGCTCTCATATGGCAATTCTGAATTTTCGAGTCTTCCACCAACTCGTAACAGCTGTCTGTCATCAATAAATGGATGAAGATCCTTGATAGGACTATTTTTTGATACTTGTTTTCCTTCTTCTAGATCATGAATTTCTTGTGGAAATGAAATGCGTTGCACAATTAAAATACATTTCATTAGTACTGCACGTAATTCAACATAAGAAAAGTTTCCTGTTCTCTTCGAAGTAGGATTCTTAACATTGTAAATGAATCTATAGCATGTTGCTACTATACGAAGCAATCTCTGTAATGTGGAAAATCTCAACATGAAATCTGCTTCTGTTCCATGTATCTTGCTAAACATTGATGTAACAATCTTCCTTTGTTCTGTTATGCATTCTTCAAGTTCGCTATTTTCCATAACATGTAATGGCCAAGTATCTTCTTTTAACCACGTAGGTCCATTCCACCAAATTTCCGAATCCTTGAGGGCTCTTGGTTCTACTCCCCTTGTTATCAAATCTGCTGGATTACACTTAGATGTGACATGATGCCATTGGTTAATAACAGAAAGTTCCTGGATCTGTGCAACACGGTTACCTACGAAGGTTTTCCATCGAGTGGGGGACGCTGCTAGCCACCCAAGTACGATTTTTGAATCTGTCCAAAAATATGTACTGTCAATTGGAATTCTCAAAATTGGTGTTGTTTTCTTAACTAGTTTAGCTAATAGAAGAGCACCGCACAATTCTAGTCGTGGCAAAGTAACTTTTTTTATTGGCGCTACTCTTGACTTTGCGCACAGTAATTTAACATTGATTCTTCCTAACTCATCTCTTGATCTAATATAAATGCAACAACCATAAGCTCCTTCTGCTGCGTCGCAGAATCCATGTATCTGAATGTCATTTGTCTTTTCTGTTGTCAGTACAAATCTCTCTATTTGGATGTGAACTATATCTGGTAGTTGTTGATACAAATTCGTCCATTGGTTTCTTAAATCTGAATCTAATTGTTCATCCCACTCCAATTTACAACTCCAAAGTTTCTGCAAAAACATCTTGTATAAAATGACAGTTGGACTGATAAGTCCCAGTGGATCAAATATGGAGCTAACAATTGACACAACTTGTCGTTTGGTTATGTTCGTTAATGGTGAACAAAAGTCTCCATCTTTCGCTACTTTGCACGAAATTAAAAATTTGTCTGTTGATGGTTGCCAGATGAGGCCTAATGTGTTTATTTCTGCTTCATTATTGAACTGAAATGGTAAATGAACTTCTCTGTGTTCTTCTGGTACTGCTTGCACTAATTCCTCACAATTGGAGCACCATTTGCGTAAAATAAATCCACCTCGTTTCAAGAGTTCATTCAGTTCAGACTGTAAGTTGAGCATAGTTTCAATGTTATCACCTCCTGATGCTACATTGTCACAATAAAAATCCCTTAATAATATGCTGGATGCATTGGGAAAGTTTTCGTTTTCCTGTCTTGCAAGCATTTGTAATGCTGCAACAGCTTGGTACGGCGATGAGGTTAAGCCATAAGTTACAGTTAATAATTCATAAGTTTGTATTTCTTCGTTTGGTGATTTTCTCCACAATATTCTTTGATATTTAGTGTCATAAGGATGGACTCTAATGTTGCGAAACATCTGGGCTATATCAGCTGTAAAAACTATCTTGTGCGTTCTGAACCTCAGTACAATAGAGTATAGATCTTCTTGGACTGTAGGCCCTGTCATTAGAACATCGTTAAGGGATAGTCCACTGTCTGTTTTCGATGATCCATCAAATACAACTCTCACAGGTGTTGTAGTACTTTCTCTAATAATAGCATGATGCGGTAGGTAATATGACTCCTTGTTCTCTTCATCAGTAGTTTTAATTTGCTTCATGTGGCCTAATGATTCATAATTGTCCATGAATTCACAATAGTTCTGCCTGAGTGTTGGCTGTGATGTTAATCTTCTTTCCAACTGATGAAATCTTTTGTCTGCTTGTTGAAACGAATTACCTAATTCAGTATGATTTGGTTTGAATGGTAGCCTAACCATAAATCTACCATCCTTCTGCCTGATGGTTGTTTCTTGAAAATGCCTTTCACAATCCATTTCTTCTTTGCTCTTGGTCTTTGTGAATACTTCCTCTAACTCAAAAAACCTCTGTAATTGTAATTGAAGGCTATCTTCAGTACGTACAAAACATGAAGTAACTGTTGTAGGTGCTTCACATTGTTGAGGCATCGCTCCTGCTAAAATGTATCCTAACTCTGTATCTTGAAGTACAGGATAATTTCCTATTCTTGTTCTTCTATCTGAACGTAGTAGCAAGAAAAATAGTTCAGATCCAATCAACAAATCTATGCTGCCTGGCTGATGAAATGAAGGATCAGCAAACTGAATATCCCTTGGGAGATTCCAAGTACTGCAATCGATTACCTGTGTGGGCAAGTCGCCTGTGATTTTTGGTAACACAAGACACTTCACTGTTGTTGTATAATTAGATGTTCTAGACTGGATTACAACATCTACACAATGTTTAGTTTCAAGACACGAATTGTTTATTCCCTGGACTGGAACAACATAGTTTTCTTTCTTCAGTCGCAGTTTCTGCACTAATGATGTAGTTACAAAATTTGACTGACTCCCACTGTCTAAGAGGACTCTGCAATAATGAAATTGTCCATTGTTGCCTTTTACCTTCACTAAGGCAGTTGACAATAAAACTTGTGAAGTGTGTCTTTCTTTGACTGTACAATATGAAGATTGAGGTGCTTCATCTCTTGCCCCATTGTTGCTTTCTTGAGGATACACCCTAGAATTCAATTGTTGTCTATTGCTTGTATTGTTACTGACACTCGACGATCTTGGTCTTTCAGGAGTATCCCTATGCAAGAGAGTATTATGTTTCAAATTACAAATTTTGCAATTTCCAGATTTACAAAATTTCAATGAATGTTTTGAAGATAAACAATTAAAACAAAGACCTTTCTTCTTCACAAATTCTTGCTTCTGTTTATAACTTGCCTGTAAGAAAGTCTCACATTGGTACAAAGTATGATTTGCGGAACAGTACATGCACTGAATGTTAGTGGATGTTGCTAAATACGTGTTGCTTTGTTTCATGAATTTACCTTGTTTATCATGTGATTGAAACTGCTTAGCATTGGTGTCACTATGTGTCGGTTTCATGTTTTCTAAAGCTTGACACCTGCGCTCTACAAATGCAAATAATTCTGACAAGGTAGGAAAGTAATCATGCTCTTGTGATAATTCAAATTCCTTACGAGTATTGTGATCCAAATGAGATACAAAATGTTGTGATAAAATGACTTCATCCAAAGGCACCTCAAGTTTAAGAGCCTTTAAAGCATTCAGATTTGAGGTTGCTGTATTTACAAACTGTCTCAATTCATTTGCATCTTCTTTACGCACCGACTTTATGTGTAATAGTTCACTAACATAATGTGATGCAATAAGCCTGCTATTATCATATCTTTCAGTGAGCAAGTTCCATGCTACTGTATAATTTGTCTCACTGACTTGCAAGTTTGAAATGAGCTTACTGGCTTGTCCCTTTAAAGAGGACCGCAAATAATGAAATTTTTGTATTGCTGGTAATGTATTGTTATCATGGACCAACACTTTAAAATTGTCCTTGAATGGAAGCCAGTTTTCATAATTTCCATCAAAAGAGGGTATGGAAATCTTTGGAAGTCTAAGTTGAGACTGAACTGACGTAGCAGAACTAGTACTAACACTGGGCTGATTCATTTGATCATGCCGCATCACTATTGTCTCCATTTGAGACCTAATGCTGTAGTACTTTTCTTCAAATTCTATTCTGTGAACTTCCTCTTCGGATGCTTCCGATTGAAGTTCCAAACTGGTTTGAACGTCATTGAATTTGTCCCACATCTCAGTCAAATGACTTAATCTCAATTTAATTTCCTGAACACTCTGTATATTAATGTCAAATGCATCGACGAATGCTTTCATACGGGTCAATTGCCCTTTGTAGCTTCCTCGCACAACTTTTAAACGTTTAATCTCTGCCTCTGTCATGGTGAAAGGATAACTGATAAGGTTTCACAATAATGCAATTAATGAACGTAATGTAATGTAAAGAAAGGAAAAGGAAATGGTACTAAAATGAGCCTGATTACCTGCAAACTTCAGCGCTGCCGATGTTGGACACACAATCGTCTCGCCGGTTGGAAACACTGCTGCACTGCTCGCACGAAGAATCAGCTGATTTCCTTCCCCGCCTTCTGAATATGCTTGCTACGCAATAAAGTTAGTATCGAGATTCCGGAATGTCCCTTCTGCCACCCGCACGAAACGTTCAGTTCTTGAGACACGAATCCACACAACTGGACCACGCTATGTCAATGCAAAACTAGAACACACCGTTCACCACAAAGTTTACAGTTCACAGTCAGGTAGATGTAAGACATCCAAGGCTTGGAGGACCATAAAAATGTTGGAGTTGCGTTGATTCTTGTAAGAAAACACAAACACAAATGCACACGCTGATTCTTTTGAGACATCTATTTTCTACCTGTAATGCACTAACTACATGAAGTATCACTGAAATACAATTCTAATCACTTTAGACGACGTATGTTCTTAGTAATGTCCAGCTGTGGTTATCGCGATTCGCGCCATGATGCTTCTCACTCACTAACCGTTTTCTTTGCTTGGCGCCCACGCAAACCGCTGATACATGGTCCACATACGCCATCTCTTGAGAATAAAAGTAATTTAACCCACATCATCAAAACCAAATAATGAAAACAAGAACACAATCCTATACAAATAATTTTCCAGCCCCAGCAAGATTTCTATGGTACACCTTCAGGTACACAATGACAGGTTGCACCCAATTCTCACGATCCACAATACCTTTTTTTTGACATGCATAACACTTTCATGAACAAAACAAGATCATCTTTCCTAGCATCCATATTGGGACTTCCTCTATCGTGCTGCTGGACACCTGCTAATTATTACTTGTTAACCCATGTTGCTTCTGATGGAATCAGAAGTAGGCGCAAGTGACGACAATGCCCTACTTCCCACGCTGCTCACTCAACAGTCGATAGGTGTGTCAAGTACAATATTGTGGTTCATCAGGTGGACCGTGCGCGTGCTGGTTCAGGGGTAAAGGCATTTGAAAAAGGTGGACTCTATGAACGTCCACACGTGTGAGGGCAAGGAAAAAATCTTCAACCGCCTTCTTGGTCCCTCCCATGAGAGTATCTTATAGGTCTCCGGATTCCGGGTCTAGTTTTTGCTCGGTTGACCCAGGAGAGAAGAAGCTGAGCAACGGAAGTTGCGTTCTTCTTCATCCCTCCTCTCTTCGGGAGGGAGTGATGACCTCAGAAATCTTTACACATCGTTTTTTTTCCCCTCTTTATATCTCTCCTTGCTCGGGTCAAGTGCAGTAAAATCCGAGTACAATCAGCTGCACCTTCCATACCGCAGCCAGCGTACAGCACTCCTGACACCATCTGCGTATAAAAGGATCTTGCCGAAAGCCGTTGTTTTATTGTACTCGTCGGGGAATGGACTCGCCCGCCTATGCATTCACTTTTTATAACTCCCCACGATATTCATGAGGGACACTTGGGAAGTTGCCGACGTGTACTTTCATCAGAGACATCCCGGAGGGAGGGGGCCGAGGAATCTGGTTTCTGCAATTAGAACCTGAAATTGATTTAACAACTGCACCGATTCGATCGATCAATCGATTTGTATCATGTGCAGTCAAGTCGACTCTTGCTCTCGTCAAGCCTGATGCCGGCTTTAGACGAAAGCATTTCCTTTAGCATTTTTGCTATGAAAAAGCTTCCAAAATTCTTATAGCAGATAATACTTTACGATAATACTTGCCATTACAATGTATAACATATACAGCATGAAAGACACGTCGAGTTACACCATATATGGTGAGTGCGCGCTGTTTACAATTGAAAAACTAAAATATTATTCCATACGTGCACAGTAAACGTTGTAAAGTATATATTTAATCAGTGCCATGCTTCTCTACCTAAAACCATTTAATACGAAGCGTAATTCCTCTCGGTTGAATAGTTATCGTGTTCTAAAAATGTGAAGTGATACATTGTTTACATCTCACGCGGCCGCCATTACAACTGCACTCGTGACCTAGAGGTCGCTTCTGATTGGTTACGCTACGAAAAATGATTCGGACCGAGCCTATCCTTGCCATGAATTATGCCATGGCATCTGAAATGCCATAAGATTTCTCGCTTCACACGGTAGCATTTTGGTCATGGCATAAATGTTAATGAAAATGCTTTCGTCTAAAGAGGGTGTAACACGCGTAAATAGCCTTAAAGGCAATGCTGGTGCCTCTTTCATTAACATAGAAACGGACTAGATATGGACATTTCTAAAGAATCGGTGACACATAGATCAAGGTAAAAGATGAGCATCTTAATTCATGAAACTGTAGATTTAGGTAAAAGTAGGAGTATACTTCATCCATGAACTCCGTCAACCATGAGAGGAAATTCTCAATCATTCCCTTGTAAGGCCGGGTTTAGACGGAAACATTTTCTTCTAATATCTTTGCTAGCATAAATGCTTTCAAAAATCGTACAGCCCTCTTTACATCAAACAGTACTTTACACGGAAACATTTTTTGTAACACTCCGGGTAGCATTTGAAAATGCGATGCGAAGCGTGTAGAAAATATTAGAAGATATACACAGAAAGCAAGACACACCGAGTTACATGGTTTTCATTAACTAATAGATTTAAAGAGCACGAGATGTAATTTAAGAGAGGAGATGGTTATTTAATTATCGCATATCGTGTAAACAAACTGAAACTGAATACATTTTCGGTAACATCTATATTTCGATATGAGCCAGTACCCGTTTACAATTGAAACAACTATTGTATACTTCCATACGTGTACTGTTTCCGCTATAAAGTATGTATTTAAGCAGTGCCATATAATTGTACCTGAAACCGTTTCGTAGGAAACTATTTTTCTTCTTGGTTAATTAGTTATTGCCTTTTAAAATCTTGAAGTGATACAGTGTTGACATCCCACTCGGTCGCCATTACTCTGCACTTGTGACGTAGAACTCGCTTCTGATTGGTTATGTTACACGAGATGTTAAAAAATTAGGACTGCTACGGCATTAAAATGCTTCCTTCACTTCAGAATTTCGAACATAGCAGAAATGTTAACAAAAAAGCTAAGTCGTCTAAAGGGAAACTATGACAACGAAAACCTCCAACATCGTTGAGCAGAAGTGCCGAGAAATCTACAAATAAAAATTGGACATTTCACATGTGTATTAGATACTAATCACAATATAATGTTAAACTTACCTTCTACGAGTGACGTCAGAAGTGTAACATTGGCTGCCTTTCTTCTACCCGCTGGAAGATTCAACCCTATTTTTTCCAACTTTTCTCTAAGCAATCTACCGCCATTCTTCGACTTCGCTCTGCAAAAGGAAGAAAAAATGATTATAAAGCATGGAACAATCGTATCAGGCATCAATTCACTTGCCCTATGCAAATAACTCAATGTACATAATTTGGCACTCTCTCCTTGCAATCAAATTTATTTGCATTTATTGGTTTATGCTTAAGCCCATCTAGAATGTCAAAGAAACAGTCTAAATTCTAATTTTCAAAATGTTCTATCCATATGGTATTCAATCAAGGGCGCCCGCAGGCGGGCAGTCATAGAAACTTTTATTATTATTACTAGGCCTACTTATATATTTTCTTAAAAATTACATACATTTATAATTTTCATATTCTGTATATTTATACATATTTGCATAACTGTATACTTAACATATTAATTCATGTAGAACAAAAAGCTTTTTAATACAGTAAAACCTCGTCAATCCGGACTAATAGGGGGCATAAATTAACCAGTTTAACAAAAGCCCGTATTAACTGAAATAACCTAATACATAGAACAGTAGAAAGTGCATTAGAACTCCGTTTATAGCAACAAAACACGCTTATTATGGTGTATTTAAAGGGCATAGGCCTAAATACACTATACAGTACAGTACAAAGTCTACGGGAAACAGAATTTCATCAGTGGTTGACTGCCTTTTCTTTGAGAAGTTCTCTTGTTGACTTCTAGGTAGCCACAGTATACAATTACAATGCTTCAAATGCAACTAGAGATACAGTAATCACATGTAACCTTCGACAAATGTTTTCAAAAGTCGTAAAATTTTTCAAGCAAATGCAAGATCAGAAATTCAACCGAGGTATCATTCTTTTCTCGTTAAGAACTACGATATAAGGTACGCATATCAAACAAACTAGGTTTTCATCCAGCAGAGGTTAATAAATATATTAATCTTCTAGCATAGGATGAAAACGCCTTCATTAGTTCTGCTTAGTGAGTAATGTTCAAGGTTCTTTCATGTCGCAACTAGCAGCAAATTTAAGTAACAACATTACTGGTTTTCGCATTTGGGTTATTATACGCATTTTTTCTTAAACATTGTGTTCGAATTACATGAAGTTGCTACCACTGGAAGCAGGAGTTAATTACATTTTGATTCTGTCGACTTTCTAAATTACATTTCATCTGTTTTTATTGCCAGCTTTTTTTTCTTCCTGTTGCCTTATAATAATGTACTTCCACAATGGTTGCAAAAAACAAGTGCATTGAGCAGGCCATGTTGCCATATCAACAAGTATCCTCGATTGTAAGTTCTAACGACTTTATAAAAGGTGTTGCAGCACGAAGTTCATAATTGTTGGCTTTAAAAGTTTATGTCAAATAACTGCTTCATATATAGTTTTGCCGTGTATTTGATTACAGGCACTTTATTTATCGCACTACATTTTCCAACACATGCCTATCAATATGGTATAATATATTGATTGATTTGGTTTATTTTACTTCACTTTTCTGCCACGTTTGGCTAATCGCGAAGATGAGGATGAGTGATGATATGATGAAATTGGTGAAGGGACACTCAGAAACACCCATGTCCCGGCCGGGATTCGAACCCGGGACCCTTGGCATTGTAGCGCGCTGTGCTAACCACTCCGCCACAAAGGCACCAAATCCATTAATGCATTAATACATTTCGAAACAGTGCTGTGTGGGCATACAATCCTGTTGAATGAAGTATAATTTTACTATTTAATGTAATAATTGTACCAAAAATGTTAAGAACGTGAATAACATTAACGCTTGCAGAATGAACCTAACAATATAAAAATGTTATACAAGAAAAATGTTATACACTAAAAACACTTTACATATAACTTTACAACCCTACATCACGGTCTTCGCCAGAATAAGAACTGAACTATATATGTAGTGGTTGAAAAGTTACATGTAAAGTGTTTTGAGTGCATAATAAATATTACCTTGGTCAGCATCTTTATTGTTTTTCTAACATGGAGACGAGGCTTAATAGTGTTATCAGTGATAGAAGTTTTTATAGAGAGAATGACATGCATTGTTTACAAATATTAGTAATCTTACGTATTGAATTCATTTGAAGCAATTTGGTTTTGAAGTAAACATATCTTTTTGTATAAGGGCTAAGTGCTTGAACACAAGATATATAGATATCATCCACTTTCCTTGAAGTGTTATCACAACTCATCCAGCGATTTGTACCTCATTCCTCGACGTAAACTTGAATTTGAGTTCCAGTAACTTCAAGAATACAAAATAAACAAGCATCGGACACAAAACCATTTAATTTCTTGATGGCGTATGGGAGAAAAACAGTGCTACCGCTGGGTGAGCCACAAATCTTTCATGGCACATTCCACACAAACGCTTCAGATGAATTCCTTTCCTCACGAAGACTTGGCAACTCTGGAAAATGAGTTTTACATTGAAGAGTCAAGGGCACTGGATGAGGTAATGGCGGCTTTTATTAATTACACCTACCTTTGCGTTCCATCGCCTCCCCGTAGCTCGCTACCTGTCTTACGGTTCGCATATTGATGCGGTGGTAAGGGTAGCAGCTTCTCCAAATGCCTTTTATAATTAGAGAATCAAGAAGTGTGGAAATGGCTCAAGAAAATTTTTGGTAATTTGCTTGGCATGCGGTTGGAGGTTGTTTTTGTCAGGAGCTACCGGTCTTCCCTTATTAGACAAAAATTAGCCAAGGAAACATCAGGTACTTTATTTTTTTTTTAAAGTCTATTATCTCAGATGGAAAGTTCCATGGAAGTAGCATTGGAATAGAGCCTTTTAAATAGTGTGTTTGAAGGAGAATATAATTAATATTAAACGATGTCCCTCTCTAAATGAACTTTATCATCTTAGAGTATATTATTAAAATATGAAACCTAGCCAGTTATATCCACCAAAGTTCATTTAGATCACCACACCCGATTGAAACTGCTCTGAAGTAGAAAAATTGCGAAACGAACTTTCAAGGGCGATGTCCCCTTCCCCTTTTTCTGCTTCGGCACTTCCCAATCTGAGAATTCTCATCAGTCCCTGACTTCCCATCAGCTTCGTGCCCGATTAAGTGATGTCTTCATTTTCGTAAAGCTTTACCTTACCATTGCTTCGTCAATTTTCGCCCGTGCGCCTTCGCAACTAACAAACCATCCGTTAGGGACCGAGCCCCACCCTCTTTTTCGACTCCCAAATCCATCAGAAAAAAAAAGAACAACGAATCCTTGCCTCCTGCTCAATTTAACCCCTGCTCGTTACAGATTCTCCACGGTTTCGTCGTGGAGCTTTAAAAAAAAATGAAGGGAGACGTTGCGTTTGGAAGTGGCAAAGACTTTTTTCCTGGGTAGAAGTCCATGCGGCTCATCGGTACGTGCTCAAGGGAACGAGGGAAGGGCTCTTGCAGAAATCAAGAAGGAAAACTACCGGTTAAAAGGCGAAACCCAAGGAAGACCTGTGATTAATATTACCATTGTCACTGCTGGTGGTGAAAAGACGCTCGGCTTCTTGTGCAGAAGCCACATGCTGAGACAACGTGACTGTTTCCCGCTTTCGAACGAACTCTTTATTCCAGAAGACAAGAAGGAAATAATAGGAACGTCATAACGCAGGAACTTCAGTAATTACTGTTCTCCAGCTCCAAGGACGGAGGGAAACGTTATTACCCGATCTAAGATTGCCGATGTCGACTTGCAAGCCGCAGATCGAACGCCGTTGGCGATGTCACCCTGTGCAAGTGTGTTGTTATGGATTCGATTCTATTACTGGAATTCTCGCCATCTTGTCATTCATCATGGTGCTAAATAGTATTCCTTTTTCTGAAAAGGCTTTCCGAAAAGACACAGTCGATCTACGCAATTCAACTCTTCGTTTGCCCGAAGCCATTATTTTGTCATTTCTAAATGGTACAGTAGCGGCTTTTGCCTATTCCCACACTCCCACGTACGTACCCGTGTAATGCACTTAATTTTTATTATACTTATTCATTGAACGCCATTCCTTCAGAACATCAAATGTTCCCGGACCACATCCCCTTACTTCCTTACTTCAGCGTTTCTATCTTGAGGTTCCCATTCGCACTTTTCAAAATGAACCACCTCCTGGCGCTGTTTACGGCGGGAAGTAGAGAAAGCAGAAAGGCTCTTATGGCTTGGATCAGTGGACTATCAGACTCGCTTCGCACCAAAAATTGTGAGCTGTTGCTTACGGGAGTTAGGTTCGCTTTAGAAAGCATTTTCCTTAACATTTATGCCATGACCAAAAAGCTACCGTGTAAAGTGAGAAATGTTGCATATTTCATGACATTTCTCGAAGATAGAACCGGCTCTATTTCCGTAGCATTTTTCGTAGCGTAACCAATCAGAAGCGACCTCATGGTCACGAGTGCAAATGTAATAGCGGTCGCGTGAGATGTAAACAACGTATCACATCACGCTTTTAAACGACGATAACTATTCAACCAAGAGGAATATCGCTTCGTATTAAATGATTTAAGGTAGAGAAGAATGGCTCTGATTAAATACATACTTTACAACGTTTACTGTACACGAATGGATGAATATTTTTAGCTTTTTCACAGTGCACACAGCGTAAACGGTGTAACCCGACGTACCTTTCGTGCTGTATGTATTGTACATTGTAATTGAAACAGCTAACCGAAATGTTCAATAGAATGCTTTCGTGTAAAGTACTACCTCTTATAAGATTTTTGGAAGCATTTACGTAGCATTTATGCCAGCAAAAATGTTAAAGGAAATGCTTTCGTCTAAAGCTGGCGTTTCGGTAACTGCTCCAACAGTGGTATCAAAGTAAAAATGTGTTCTATTCTGCGATCATGCCTTCAATT
Organism: Lepisma saccharinum; assembly: GCF_977018435.1. NCBI lineage: Eukaryota > Metazoa > Arthropoda > Insecta > Zygentoma > Lepismatidae > Lepisma > Lepisma saccharinum. The sequence goes on from NC_139255.1 coordinate 8,281,472, forward strand.
AACTCATCTATGAACTGGTGATCGACTAGAGTGGGCTATTCAAACAATTAACAAATGTAAGTAAACTAATATGAAATACACTTTTGGTCTGTCTCAATAAACAATTTTTCAAAAACTTTTTTTCTTTCTAAAAACAGTTCCAAGTTCTGAAAAATTACATTTGATTAGAATTCCATCTACAGTATTTACGTGTTTCGTCGTGTGGTTTGGTTTCGCTGTTTTAGGTGGTAGAAAATAGGTTTACAGTGTAAAGAAACTATTGCAGATATGTAAAAATTCTAAACAGATGTAGTTTTTCAGAAGTTTCAGGAAGTTCTTAAAAAAAGAAAGAAAATCAAACTAGTAGACAATCACAAATAAATCGTCAACAATTATTTTTAAAATGTTGAAGTCCAGTATTCTGAATTGTGCCCAGAGTGCTATCCTGATCAGTGTGCAATGTGCCACCAACGAAAATAGAAACCACAAGGCCACAGCTTTAAACACTGCGTCATCGAGTAGGCCCAAGGTTATTTTAAAGTTTGTCAAAGATTGATTCTACAGTTCAGTTTATACACATATAAGCTATTCGAAACTACACCTATAGTTTTCAAACTGAAATCCGAACAATTATATGGCTTCACTAGGGATTGAACTAGACACCCCTTGATTACCAGGGGACAGCATTACCACTACGTCATCAAGAAGGACTTTAAAAAAAAAGTTTAAAAATGTAGAAATTTTAAAACTTTTAATACTTGGACAACAGTAAAATTATGCTGATTGCACATTTAAAGACTAATTAGTCACTCTCAGACTCTTTAGCCTATTTAATATCCAATTGCTATTGAATTAAATATTGGTTGATTTGGTTTATTTTACTTCACTTTTGGGTAATCCAGTAGTTGAGAATGAGTGATGATATGATTAAAGATGAAGGGACATTCACAAATAATACACCTGCCAGGATTCGAACCCAGGACACGGCGTCGTAACCATTCTGCCACAGAGGTCAGCTAATATCTAATGGCTGTACCTTTTTGTATTTGCAATGTATGAATTAGTTAGTATGACTTTAGTGTAACTGCTGAGAGTGGCATCGTGACCACAGACATATACTTGGTTTGATTTGTTTTAGTTAATTCAACGTCGCATTTCTTTCTCTTTTGGCTAATTGTGACGATGGAGATGAATGGTGATAAAATGAAGTGGATAATTGGGCAATGACAAACACAAGTTCCACCCTTAGAACGAAACGAGGAAGGGACACAAACTGCCTATTCCCGAAAGATATTTCTAGATCCGCTTCGGCTTAATAGAGCAAGTGCGTGTGTTGTCCTCTTCACCTACACACTAAATGTCAATGCCACCATGTAGTCCCAAGAGGTCACAGAATGCAATTTCAGTTATTCTCTCCGCGCGCCGAACATTTCATTCCTTTGTTTTTAGCCGCCTGTATTGGCTTTTGTCGTGTTTCATTATACGGTGTATTCTGCTAGCATTGGAACCCCTCCAAGAAACAGAATTATCTTCCGCGAAAACCTGTCTGATCACTCTCCTACTGCCCACGCTGTTGCATAATTGTTTTGCGGCAATTCCAAAGGTTAAGCGGCGTGTTTGTTGAGCCTGGCCAAGTCGGTTATTGGCTCTTTCTTTGGTACCCGATAGGCTTATATCTGCTCAACTTATCCAGCCTGTCCAAAGAGAAACATTTCAGCTTCTGCTTGGCTTTTAGCTGAGGGGTAAATACTTGAACTTCTAAGCAGAGGGGTAGGTTAATGTAGACAATAGTGAAGTGATAGAAAACATAAAAAAGGCCTTGAACTGTCTTGCTATTCTTATTAATAAGTCACGTTGTGACGGGTTTTCCTTATCGCACAACACTAGGACAACCTTGCCTTCTCGCGTCACCGGGGAATGCTTTTATTGCTGTTAGGTCAAATGCCTAAGTTGTCAGGTCAGGCTAGTTAGTTCTAATAATATAAATAATAAATTTGCAATGTATTTATGCTAATAGAACCAAACCTAACAGACCTAACGTAGGCATTCCTCGTCTGACGTCAGAACGCAAGGTTGTGCTAGTGTTGTGCGATACGGGATACCCTTACCGCGACCGTTACTCTGTCAGCCACATTGTCTCCGACAGTGGTGCCAGTTCCTTAATCTACGTACATAATTCACCATTCACTACACATATATCACAGGTCATAGGATTTTGGCCCGGAACCTCTCGATTCCAACCAGGAAGATTTATGCATTGGGTACAATAATAATAATAATAATAATTGAAAAATCAATAGTAAAACTTATTTTAAGAGAATAAGTAAACAAAAAGTTTACATGACAAGTTCCAAGAATATAAACAAACAAAACTAATTCTTGGATCTGTTTAGTATTCCACCAGCACTAGCGTACGTAAGGGGGAGGTGTGGGGCTACAGCCCCTCCCGAAATTTTGAGAGAAATAAACTTATCCAAATAAATCATTAACGAACTTGGGAAAAACAGAGTGGTAAATGAAACAAACTGACCCCCATACTTTTGCATTTGGACAAATTTTAAAGCCAACGTTAAAAATGGTATATTCCGCCCCCTAGAACATAGCTATGCAATATCTGACATTACAATTCTAGACCCTCCGAAAAAAAAAATCCTGCATACGCTAGTGTCCACCATATTTAAGGTTTAATAAATCTTTACGCCGGCAATATTTTCAAAATTTTCGTAACACCTATACATGTTTTAAAACAATGTTATACGACTTAATATGACTGTACTGAATAATCACGGAAAATTATTTCAAGCCCATAATACAAACATTTTAATAAGTTAAGTATAAGTAACAAGTTAAATATGTATACGAGAAGGTACAAATTTGTTTTAAGTGTACTTTTATGCACAGGGTAGGCTAATTGGGATTGGACTTACAGTTTGAAAGGAGATCCAATCTACTGAAATGTACCATCGGTGATCCCAGTATGTATAGATAATAGATAGATCTCCTGGATCAGGTGGAGTATTCCATTACAACAACTTCTTCATCTGCAATTCTCATACAGAGGCGAGAACCACAAAACTTGATAAGCGCGGTGGCAAATGCAGGCAGCTGGATATTCACTGCCAGGATTACCTTTCAAGGATTTAGCCAACACTTTTGTCGCCGACATGCTCATGCGGTGGCCAAGGAAACGCCCATAAAACCCTATTTGCTACCTCCCGCTGTGAGTCTATTCGATACCCTAGGCGGGAAGGTGCATGTACTGGAAAAAGCCTGGTATGGTGTTTTCAAGTAATCATACGTTACAAGAAAGCGGTTTAACGTTTTTATGGTTGCTTTCCTTGAATTTCAACTCCTCCTCGGTGAGTTCTGCTTCATATTTCACTAAAGTACATTTATATAATGCATTCTTGCAAGACATTGGAGGGGAACACTAAATGCATCAAATTGATTTCTTCCACCAGAAACGGATTGTTTGATTCATGCAAAAATCAGGTTTAAAGTTTGATGTATTTTTGTGTATCGTTTGTAAATGCAACGCCAAAGTGCATCATATGATGCAATATTTCTTTCAGTCTGGATGCACAATACTTCATAATCCAAAGATATATTCCTCCTTCCTTTAGATATCCTTTTGCTTCAGGTGGTACATAAACCTTGTCTGCAACGTACGTTGGGTTGTTTGTATATAAATATGAAGATTGTGGGCATCCATTTTCTTTTGATAACTTCAACAACAAGTTTTGGCTACTGTAAAGTTACTTCGGAATGTAAAATAAGCTGAATCATTAATGATAAATTGTGCATATTGTATCGCCAGTAAGCCTGAGCTATCATACTTTATAGCCAGTTCTGACCTTTCTGACATTTCCAACTGAAAACCTTGCACAACCATCAAATGATATGCTATTTCTCCTACATGCAAGCTACAAGGTTTGACCTCGTTCATGAATTCAGTCTCGATTCACCTCAACTTGGAACAGAGCAATGCACAGAAGATTTATGTCCTGTCTAACGGTTCCAATTATCGTACATGTTTCAGGGCAGAATTGTACCTCCTTCTGATAATAGTAAAGAAATGTTGCGCTTCGCCATTACAACAAGCAAACAAAATATAAACCTTCTGATAATGCTGATACAACAGTATACAAATCCGATAACAGCGAGGATCGAGGGAATGAACTGCTCTTAATTGTTTAATTTATAGTCGCTTTCTTGCACAGATCTAATGGGTTGTTTACTGTGTAAGAGTTGACATGCTTTTCATAATCAAGATCTGATCAGATCAAAAGAGTAGCCTGCGGCAAAATGACGGGCGGTTTCTGTGTCCAAGTTGCATTGTAGGTTGTGTACAGTTCAATATGTGTAATTTTGCTGCTCCGAGATACGTACAAATTGGAGTATATTGCAGGCTGATAATCTTACTGTACTTTACGCTTGTTTGAATTTATATTAGCAGCTGAACGAGTTTTACATTTGGAAAACTTGTGAAAGTAGAAAAGGGTTATTATATATTGTATCTAACTTTCAGTTACTCTAGAACGGGGCCACCGAATCTATGGCCCGCGAGCCGCATCTAGCCCGCAAGGGGCATTCCGATGGCGTAGTGGCATCTTCGATGCCTTGTAATCGATTGATTGATTGATTTAGTTTATTTTACTTCGCTCTTCTGCCAGTTTGGGCTAATCGCGAATGGAGATATGGTGAGATGGGTGATGGGACAATCACAAACATATCGGAACAACACAACACAATCCCTACAGAGAATTATCCTGGTTGCAGGTCGAGGCGCCAGAACTTCGTTAGTCTGCAAAGTGTAGTTCAGGGTGTACTACTCATGGAGTACTGAGTTCGATACCCGGTGGAGGCACATAGTGGTTCGGATCCTATTTGATACTGTAGGTATCCAGTTCCGATTAGCCTTTCTGTGCATTAAGTGGACTTAAAAACAAAATCTATCAATCAACCGACCTGCAATGCCTTTTTATCTATCCCGCCTACTTTTATTTTGGCGCATTATATTTATTGTAAAATATGATGCAATGTGGCACGCGACCAATTGCTCACGTTGTTACTAGCACTGCATTAAAAAAAAAAAGTTTAAAATCCCTGCTCTAGAATCAGAAGCACGTATGCAGGCAGCTGACATAGTTGTTTAATGCCTTTGTGCAATAAAAAAAAAATATGGCGTAACTGTGAACTTTATGTCAGATGTGTGACTTCTGCTGGTTTTACATTCATGTTCCAACATTATACACAGCGAGACTAAAATTACACAGAATAGTTGCAGAAAAGTATGTATACTTGATTATTTTGGTAAAAAAAAAAAATAATCACATTTATTAGCTATGGACGTGACGTACACAGAAAGAAATATTGGTTTGTGATACTAGCCTACAAAGTTCACTTTTCGCAGTCGGTTGCAGACACGGAAAAGAAGATATTTAACAAGGGGTTGCCCCTACATATTTCACGTGACACACAGCATTCAGCAGCAACGCCGTTCGTCCGTCCTTCCCAATTACAAAATGATGAATCTCTCTTCAGATAAAACCAGGGGGTAAGCTGGTTCGCGCGCCCAACGCCAGATGCTAGAATGTCTGGTTGATGACGACACGTGTGTCATTTTGTGCATAGGAGATTGTGAACATGTCAAGACGAGGGTGCTGGGGGCCGCAATATCAGGAGAATGGGGGAAGCACCCTCTTTTTTTTCCACATCGGGCGTGAGATGATTCTCTTCTTTATAGGCCTAATCAGCAGAGGCCCGCGTTATACGCTATGATGGAACTAATCTGTTCGCCCAGTCGTGACACCCCCGACCGCAAAGCTGTCCTGGCTTGATTTCTCATCCCACTCAGAAAACTGCAACTCCTCGTTCTCTAACCCTTATGCAGTATAAACTCTGTGCTCAAACACTTTCTGGTCTAATCCCCCAGTAGGATACAAGGTCCTCCACGCATTGCCACGATAAAACTGCGCTTATTCTAAGCTTTGCTTCACTCCCCTATCAAGAATGGACTATTCTCACCATTGTTTTCGAAGTTACCTCACTGGTTTGTAACAGATCTTCCTTTCTACTAAACCTGAGTTAACAGGGATTCAATAAGACACACTTTTGTGCCATACTGACTGATGTGGTAGAAACCTAAACTTTAAAATAACTTTTTTACATTGCAGAATTAATAATAGCGTTCCTTTAGTATCTTTCAAGATGCCTATCAAGCTGAATTTGTTAAAATTCACTTTGAGAGAAGATTTCAGACTTTCGCAACGTGATAAACAGATTTTTAACAGTATTTCATTCTCTTGGAACTCAAATTTGAATTTACTGCTCCATGTAACCATACTAATTAGCATTTGCAGGATTTGGTACAGTTTCGTTTATTACAAAATATATAGTTTGAGATCTCAATATTCATTTACACTACAATTTTCCTGAACTATTCAGAACTTTTCAAAGCAAATTTTCAACCTTTTTTCATAAAGTGCCGATATTTAAACATGTTAATCAGCTGTTGAAAAATAGCAAGTAATTGTTTACATGAGATCCGAAAATTAAAGCTTCTCTCATGATTTTTTAAGTTTGACCTGACTTTTAACATTACTTTATATTTTGAGCTATAGAATCGTGTAGTTCTACCCTGAATCTTAAAGGTGGAAAAAACAGATGACTGAGCACAGAGCACACAGTTCACACTTATTATTAAAACTTAATTTAGAAAGGTGTTCATCTATTAATTTGTTTCAAGAGAGAATTATGATGGCAGTAATAGTTATGAAAACAACATTTATGGATCAAAACGCATTGTTATAAAGAGAAGATTTTTTGTATGTGGTGTGAACATGGTTCTGATGGTACAGTGGGATGCCTAAGTATTACCAAACAAGCTGTCCATCACCATGTTCGTGCACTTTATTTTACCCAATGAGAGCTTCAAGAATTGAATCAAAACGCAAGCAAGTTGCTGATAACCTCTTCATCAGGACACGTAAAAACCTAGTATTGATAAACACACAGAATGCAAAAGAAAAACTGATAAAAATAGCCATGGACATTTTGTCGAGCAATACTTGTGCATCCCTCCCACTGTACGGGTAAATTAAGAATGTGAATCTAAATGTTACAAAAAGGAGAATGAATATACATTTTCGTAGACAGAAAGAACAACCATGATGTATACATTCAACTCTCCTTATGCTACTTAGTATTTAATACAAATATGTAGATTCAACGTATGAAGAATGGCAGAAATCAGATTTGGCGTTCACTTCACAAATTAGCAGCTTCATTTTCTTTTCTTTGACACCTAATGCCTCTGCATATTATTCCTTGACTGACAACTGACTTTCCCGAAACAATATACGTACAACAAGATTGTCTTTCCTCACACGGCCTTGTAGTACGACTTAATCTTCTTCCTCCTCTTGTAAAATAATTTTCTTTCCCGAAGAGACATGTTTTTTTCAAAAGCAGACACAGGTTTTATGAACTTGATATAAATTGGACTAGCAGCAAAATGTTTTGACGTCATTTCCTGTCGGCCTACTTAGCCCCAAATAGAAACCATTCTTACAAGAGGAAGAAAAAAATGGCGAAATAAAATGGTGTATCGTTGCGTGCGTGAGTAGATGTTCTGTAGCGTCAAAATTTCAAAACTTCATTTTTCTTCTATTTTGCAACGTCCACCCACGCAGTGCTCAGCACCACGGCGCAGGAGTACTAGTACTGGCTGCGTTCAACACGCTAAACACTGCAGTTGGGTGGTCGGCAAAAGTTTACCCATATGTGCTAACTGATTCAGTCGTAGTACAAAGACTCAGAAATATCTCAGGGCTTGCTGGGTGTAAAGAAAGACTAAACCAGGTTTATATATAGATGTAACAGTTTATTATAATCCTATCACAAGGATGTCCGTTAGCATACTTACACACGTGTCTTTACCTTTACCCTTACCACTCACGTGCGTTTACCACTACGACCTTTAGACTCGAAGAGATAAGGGGGGAGCAGGGAACATCCAATTCATTCCTCGCAGTGAGGCGCCAATGGGGAGTATGGGGACCTAATTTTATTTAGGGCCTGGTCGCCGCAGTCGTCACGGGTTCCCCTGAAAAAGAGAGTAGGTTGTCTGGAAACCCAACTCCACACTACTCTGGCGGGGTGCCGCAGGTTGATAGGGGAAGGTAACCTCTCGCAGCAAGCGGAGCGGGTCCTCTCACTCTAAAGTGGAGTTTGTTTTCTCTCGCCAATAAGCGGAGTGGGTTATCTCTCACTCGAAAGTGGAGTGGGTTCTCTCACTCTAACGTGGAGTTGTTCTCTCTCGCCAATAAGCGGAGTGGGGTATCTCTCACTCGAAAGTGGAGTGGGTTCTCTCGGGTGCTTGACCTCTCGCAAGAGCGGAGTGCAACTTCCTTCCTTCCTTAGGATATTTGGACTCTCGCAAGAGCGGAGCTATCCTTCTTCCAGGTCCGTTGGTAAGAGGTATCTTATCGAGGTCCGACCTGAAAGCCAACTGAATTCCGGGCCTCGCTGCGCTGGCTTTATACTCGCGGTGGCGCATGAGTGGTGAAAATTTTAATTACAAGTACGCGTTGCTAACTCATTTTTTTACATATTGCAACCTACTTACTGAGAAACATCCAAGAAGTGACATTAAGAAAACACTAGTGGGAAAATCACTAGTTGCATGTGTCAATATAAACTAAAACTGTGTGCATTCAGACAATACAATTAATAATAAGCCTCGCAGGACTCTGTAATCCTAAACATCGAGTTGAACAGTGTAATTGACAATAAATAATAACATTTACCAAATACAACGACCACGCAGGGTCTAATAGTGAGCGAAGTTAATAAACGTAGAGGTGGACCCGTCAACATTTACAGAATACATAGACCACGCAGGGTCAAATAATATTAAGCGAAACTAATAAACGTAGAGGTGGATCCGTTAACACATTTAAACATTTAGCATGCATTCTTCATCCATACCTTCTTAACAAAATATAATATTGCGACCTCGCAGGGTCGTTAAATGTGGCGACCACGCAGGGTCGTTACAATTTATTTTCATTATATGTAGTTTTATGTATTTCTATGGACTTTTACATTTGTCCATTATATGAAAAATGATTACATGAAATTATACTCTGATTTTCTATTTAAGATGCAATGTTTACTAGTGTAGACAATTGCTATAACTATTTGACGTGATATAATATGGAATATCCCAGCAGAAAGAGCGGTAAACATGACTACAACGGCATTCTAACAATTCTTCTACTCGTCTGTCCATTACAACACGGTGCCACTGTCTGCTGTTGACACGTCACAAACGAACAGCAGTCTGCGCACCTACTCGGCATTTTCTCATCAATCAAGGGAACCGCTTCGGGTCATTCAAAACTGAAAAGGTTCATAATTAGCTTTGCTTTCGTATGGGCAAGGCTTAGCTTTTGTTGATCTGTATCTTTTACTTTATCTCCGAAGGAAAATTAGGATCTACAGCCATCAAAATTAGCTTTGGACTAGAGACTCAAGATGAAAGTTTTCATATTCACAAGACTCTTTCACTGAATTCGTTCTGATTGTATAGTACTGCAGCTGATTGTAAGCTGACAAAATACTAAGTTCGCACAAAGCAACAGTCAATTCTGTATTTTATCAACGTACTATTCCAATGCATCCAGTTGCAAAAATCAATATAAGCTGGCAATATGACAATATGCGTTTAATTTCATTACATTCGGAGAAAGTTGCTTATTATTTGCAACTGTTGTAATCTTAGGTTATTAACGCTACTTGTTTGGAATACAACCCGGAACCCTTCTTTTACGAGGTGCCAGCCTTAATTACTCAGCTGCCGGAAGAATGTAATTTAGTTACAGCTACATTTCGTGAGCACATATCAATGCATATGACTTCCAAATGTTTACACACATTCGGAAATGACTAATCATATCTTTTTTCTACTTTCTGTAAAGGGAAATTACTTTTTAAGCTTGACTGCACTCGAATGCCAATGGACTTAAGATCAACTTAAATTAATCTTCAATATGGCATTTAATTATGTAAAAAATCAAATACACAACGAACGAAATTGATCGCTGGTCCGTTTTCGTATACGGTTGTTATTATTGTTGCTTGTTTCCTGTCTTCTTTTTTTCTCATTAAAAAAATGAATTACGATCGTCGAATTAAACATTTAAGACAAAGAAAAAAGATCAGCGGGTTGAACACAAACTTTACAGCTCTCAGCCAATAACTTAACAAGTAGTGGGAGAATTAATGATCTAAGTTTAAAATATACAATTAATGATGTAAGTTTAAAATATACAATCACTTCTCTAAATAATTTAACTATGAGAATAAACTGTTCCTCCGATTTTGACCATTTTATCACTATCAAGCAGTTATCATTAACATAGCTGTCAAAATATTTGCCAAATATCTACATCATTATGTAATTAATATTTACAAATTTTGACACTTAACTATAATGCAACCCGGAAGAAAACGACAAAAGTTATTTCGAAGTGGAAAGATTATTTGCAATTCGAGTGAAACGTCATGTGGCAGCTGATGACTCAGTGGCGCCACAAGTGGACAGAAACTGTACCTCCAGAGGGCAGCTTGATAGTTCAGAAGCTAAGCCAATAGGCGACACAAGCAAGATGGAATTCACAGTAATGTTGCACAGCTTCGGTACTTGTGAATTTTCGGCTTTTGTGCTTGTTCTGTTCAGTTGGAAACAGCACCCGGCTGAACATTAAGGAGCAGAATGTAACTTAATTGTGTGAAATGACGTAATGAAAGGACAATGTTGTAATATGCGCATAGAAACAACTGAATGAGTGATCTCTTAAGTAGAAAAAACACATGGAATACTCAAACTGGAATACTCAAACTAAAAAGGTGCCAATTTTTCGATGTTTTTTTTTATAAACACAATGGATTAATTTTTAATTATTTATATTTATTCATGGAGCCCAACAGACTTAGCTCAATTATAATGCTCTAATTACAAAATATTATTGCAATGGATTCACTGCAATGTCCCAGTAGTTTTTGTTTTTTTAGTTTTTATAAACTTGTAGCAAAAAATACCAGTGGTGTTAAACACCGGAGAGGTTGAAAGAACTGAGGTTTCTCGCACTCTGGTAATGAAAGTTTTTGTGTTTGAGACATGTTTTAAAGACAGGAACATTGAATATTGCGGCTGGTATGTTAGAATCGTTTATTATTCCGTTTTAATTACTAGTATTTTATAGAGAAAGAACAATCACTTGTGCTAGTCGCAGTGCCAGTGTTCTCTGAAAGTATAGATGGGTTGTATATGTTGAATATGCTCCACAGACAATATATTGGCAAGCTGCAAATTGCCAAATGACGCACAGTACAGTTTTTGTAAAGATTTGTGCAGTTATAGCTACTTCTGAACTCCATGGTTTGATTGGAAAAAGTGAGAAATTAATAACTCATAGTTTTATGCTATTCTCTTTCGTTCTGTTAGCTGTAGACAAGTAAAAGACAATCGCCTTCGGGTTGGGAGATACACATCTGAAAATTTCAGACCCAGAGATCGAGAAGCTAAAGTGACATATTTCCATTTCTCCGTTCTTATCCCCTTCCTCTTCTTCATCCAATTCGTTCCATGTGTTTTGTTTAAAGAAGGGAGATCCCATCTCATCTTCAATTATCTACTTGTACTCGGATGCAGAAATGAAACTGACATCTTCATTCGGTTTACCTTTCTGAACGCGAAACCAAAACGCGCTTCTGTACCCACAGGCAACACCACTCAAACTGAACAGAGAAGGAAAATGAATCGACAAGCAGCCTAAATGCAAAACAATTTTCTTGCTCTCCTTCTTAGGGAAAACTCTTCTCTTTCAAAGTTCCGTAAGTTAACAACAACATGCACAATATACCTGCAAAGTTTAGAGATCAATAAGAAAAATTTTTTAAAAAATATAATCTACTGTCCAACATATATTTAGCTCTAATCACGTCGCGCTACATATTGCTTCCGTATAAGACAGTCCGTGTGGTACTGATTAGTACATAATCCTGCTTTACACGACACCTCGATAAACTTCTGGCCTCCCCGAAGGCGCGTCGTCGCCTTATAATCAAGGGGTCCTGGGTTCGATACCCGGTGGAGGCACATACTGGTTCGGATCCCACTTTAAACTGTAAACTGGGATCCGATTAGCCTTACTGTGCATAAAGTGGACTTAAAATTCCAACTCAATCAATCAATCGATAAACTTCTAAAGAGGAATTTAGTTCACTGTCGCCGTTACTAACTGAATTATGTTAAAACTGAATTTCATGACCAGGAATGGGTAAAATTATATCAATATAAGTACATATTTGCCAATTAAGCAGCAAAGCAGCAATTAATTGTGGTGTTATGTGGTTTTGACCGACCATATTGAATAGCTCACAACTTAAAATGTTCTATAGTTAAGCAATGTCATCGAATAGTTTATGTATAAAAACAAACCATAATATGATCTAAAGTGATATCGATAGCAAAAATATGACTGGGGAAGGTTTGAAAACATTTATGTGTGTATGCCACATTTATTATAGCTCTAATTATTTCATTTTCAATGCTTTTTTTTTTTTTTTTTTTAAGTAAAACTTAGTTTCGTTACCAAGTTGTTCTCGTTTGGTTTGAGGCGGTAGTAGGGGGCGAATTGGCTGACTGGGATCGGTAGCCAGCCACCCTATACTCTCATCTAGTATTCTCAGTAACATTGCCCTGATGAGTGCATCCTAATGTAACCACCTATTGTGTGCGTTTTTATTTTAACAACACTTAGACAACAATGTTCACTGAATTATACGTTGTTGAATTTATTTTTTAAGGCCACTTTATTCACAGGAAGACTGAGCCTACAGTTTAAAGTGGGATCCTAACCATTATGTAACTTCACCGGCTTTCGTACCCAAACCCCTTTGATTGCAAGGCGACGACGTTATCACTACAACATCGGGGACGCTCTATTGTTGACTTGTAAGCAAAAATTAGGTCTATATTGAAAACGACATATTACGGAGACAGGATGTTCTCGTCGGTTTGGAATGCAGACCTTACAAATTCCATTATTTGCCTCATCCGGTGGAAAGTACCAGCCTGAGAGCCGGATCTGAATCGACAGGTATTGGAATTTGTATATCTAAGCAACCGAACCGATCTGAGAAGACCGGAATGAAAATTCGAGATCAGTTTTAGCTTGGATCTGAGGGACAAGAAAGAACGCAGGTATGTACCTGAAGGACGGAGGCGTCAGTCTGATCTGAGTATGGTCTGAGCCAGAATGCTCTCGCTAGCCCTCTTTCTTCACCCTATACTTAGATCACAATGTAGAATTTGAAGAAAACAATATATACTTCGGAAATGTACATTTTTCAAATTACTTCGAATCTACTTCCAATGATACGTGTTTCCTTTCTTCTAATAACCTTGTTTTGAATTAATGCATAGGTAGTTATGCGACAAATTTAGATTTCAAGTTAAAAATTATCTTTCCGAAGCTATTTTTAAAATTTCTGAAGGTGGGTGACCTATAAAATATGAATCCTATGAAATAACAGGTACTGCCTGGTCTATCATTGTCAGATCATTCTATATGTGTAATTTTGCAAGCTGCAAACTTAACATGCTGAACCCGCAATGGAGAACACACATTCTTGTTTACAAAGACGAATGATATGCAAGTAAACTACCACTGTTGCTAAAACGGTTCCCACAAGAGGTAAAAAAAACCTGAAAAATGACTACCAGATTCGCTTCGAACTATGAGTGTGTTCTTTTCCTTTTCTATGTCCTGGTTTGACACGACATCAGCAATTGGACAACTTTCTTCGGCGTCATCCCCCTCTCTTCAATAAAAAGACTAAAAATAAAAACATTCTACCATATTGGAACCAATGCTCTTGTTACAGGCACGTACGACGCATAAACAACCCGTCCACACGGGTTGCCTTGCAAGTTGCCTCGCCTATAAACAGAACAGCCGAAAAAGTCAAGATGTCAACCACTGGAGGCCATACATTCAAATCCTCGGACACGCACAGATTTTCAAATGACAGGGTTTGCGCCATCAGGAAGGCGGAGATAGTGCGAGAAACACGCAATCGAGACAAACCAGCAGCTAGCAAAAGAACAAGAAAACCATAAGAACCGTGAATAAAAGAAGAGCCTTGGGAATAATTTCATTGACCTTTTCAAGTGCTTTACACGCCATGCTGAATCTGCACAAATTTTTAACACAAAGGGACACTTTCCTGGAATCTGAACAAAATGAAACTTGCTTGCTCCAACCTGCAGATTCTTCGCGCTCACAACTTTAATGTCGAGCTGACCGCAAGTAAAAATGCACATGAACAAAACGTCATTACATTCACTGGACACTGATTGCAGTCCCTTCAGAGGCTTAATAGAGGCCAGAAAAGAGTTTTAAAGTTATTGTTATTCCATGACATTGCATTTGCATGAGGACGTGCTCTGTGCAAACATTGACAGAAGTTGGAGGTATGGGTCTTCATACGCATCTTAATTTCCTGGTATATTTATCGTTACAATCATAAACCCAACCCATGATTAGAACCAAGAACCACGGCACATTGGAAGTTCCTTTCCTAGCTATTACTAACAGCACACTGTACGTATATTTCACTCAACATTTTTAAGTAGTTATTTGAAGATGTGTGAATTGTCCATACCATATTCATTCAGCATATATGCGCTTCAAGAACCAAAGAAAAGTAACACAGTAATATATTTGAACAAGTACCAGTGTGCAAAGACAATCGTCCACTGAGAATGTAAATGTTCTATGTCCATTTTTTCAGATCTTTGTCACCATTGCATTGCAAAAGCTGATTGAATCCTCTCTAAAAAGAAGTTGTTGTTTCGTTAGGTACCTATGTTGTAGTAAATAATTGAAATTTCAGATAGAACAATTGCACGCAACACTAGCTTTGATTTGAGAGTGTCAATGTTCTATCTACAAGATAGAACACTGCATTATGGAAACAAGATGGAGATGAAACAGTTTCATTATAAATTTGCCATTCGGTAGAAAAGTAAAATAAATAATTCATATTTTGGGAAATCAGTCTACTACTTTGATTCCACAATTATTCAATATTTTTTTTCTGTTAACAACAAAATTAAGAACCGAAAACCATTACTATCGCTCAGCAGCTCCCACAAGTGACTGAGGTTAGAATGCAATTGGTTTATCTCATACTCGGATGGAGCTTGTGGTTGGTTCAGGAAATTGCCTTAAGGTTTCATTGGCTATTGCTGTATGCATTCTCGTGGCTGCTTCCAAATTCTGTGCATGGAACAAAAATACTCTCAATATAGCAATATTCGTTGTATGTAGGCATCCGACGAAAGCAGAGATGAAACAATTGCATCCTAAATAAACCACAGCCAAAATATCTCGATTTGCTTACAATTTGGAGATATAACATTTACATTATCAATGGACCACATATTGAATTACCGATCAATTTGTGAAGAATATTAGTGTTTTGAATCATTACTACCACTACAATGTAGAGAGTAGAAATTTCACGTACACGAGATCTGCTTTTAAAATCAAACTGACATGTACCAACATGAGAATTAGAAAAGAAAAATGAGCATCAAGGTCACCTGCAGGTTCCGAACATTTCCGGTTAAGGTAGGATAAAACTTGTCACGACTGGATCAGGTACTTGAGTTAAGTGCACTGCAATTCAATTTAAACAATGTTACTCACAACAAATGAGGTTTTTATTGCTC
The DNA here is from genome assembly GCF_977018435.1 of Lepisma saccharinum. NCBI lineage: Eukaryota > Metazoa > Arthropoda > Insecta > Zygentoma > Lepismatidae > Lepisma > Lepisma saccharinum. Next base: position 8,297,259 of record NC_139255.1, read on the forward strand.
ATATTTAAAGCAAGAATCAGATATAGAAGAAGCACCAACAATTACACAAATAGATGTTTGAGTAACAACAACCCACGGCGTAGGTTGCAAGTTCTGTTAAGTAAAACGCTCGAAAATGTCTCGAGACTGGGCAAACAAGTTTCGTATAAATGGTGGCAATAACGTTTAATCTCGTTCATAGTGAGGTGGACGGGCTTGAAAGTCGAGAACACAGAACGTTTCCGGAAAGAAGCTTCAGGAGTAGCTATTAGCGTTCACGATCTCAAAAATCCAGCAAATGGCGTTAACAAAACCGTGCAAAATGTAGAAGAAAAGATGTACACAGGCATTGTGGTTGCGTGACAACGTCGGTTATACAGGTAGCCGAACATTAGAAGTGGTTCGAAAACTAGCATTTCCACTTCTTGCTCGGCGGAAAAGATTATTCATCTCTTTTACCCCTGAGCTGCCTTGTACTGACGTGCAAATTGAGAGCAGTTACTTCGACTAACCATAATTTCTCTGCCATCTTTTTTTATTTTTATTATTTTGCTACTCGCAAAAGAAAGCTCCATTTTGCTTTGTTTTTAAGGAGGAAAAACATGCAGGTAGCCTAATTTTGATTCTAGTAAGGAACTTCCAATGTGCCGTCGGGATTCGTGTACTGAGTGGTTTGTGGTGACGCATCACGCCCTGATAGATCGGTCAAAGAACTCAGCTTTCAAGTCTTCCGAGAACAGGAATGTGTGGTGAAATGCAATTTGATCGCTTCGACTTCACAGTAGTTACAATTGTGACACACATCTACAGTTATACGTTTTCAATATTTGAAGGATCAATTTTTAATGTATTGAGCAACTGAACGTTGAAGATAGATAATGAATGAAAAGATAGCGAATTCAAAGTTAAAAATTATGTACAGTCATGGACACTTCTGGGTTGTAACGATTCCATTGAAAGTTTATGGGATTGTTACAACCCAAAGGTGTCCGTGAATATGTATCACTAACTCTATTAAAGAGTTCTGTGCCAACAAGTGCTCGAAACTAACATGTCGCAATATGAGACTTAATTTTTGGCTTGATGTCTATCTTAATTTATTAGATTGTCACTTTAGGCAACTAGGCATGTTCTGTTGGATCTGATTAATTCAAGAAGATGAAGTATATCAGGTAATTTGGCAAAAGAAATGTCAATCGGATGAGTAAAGAAAAATAATAAACACATACGCATACAATATTATAAGTCAGCGTAAAATTTACAATATACTACCGTTAAAATTTAAGTCTTGTCTGCCTGTTAATTCACGAAACGGGACGCGTGCATCACAAACATATTTCTAATAATTGAATCATGATATTATATTAATTAGGGTAACCCCGTAATGCTAGTCTAATACTGTGAAAACTATCTTAGCGAAAAGTGACGGTCTTAAGACTGTCATTTCTCTAGTTAGTTTTCTGTAGTGTAGAATGCTTTCGTCTGGATTCGAAGTCAAAACACTACTTTCGGCGTCTGCTTTTTTCACTACAGAAACGAATTTTGGAGATTAAGTTTTCAGCTTTTGCACCAAAATGCTGAAAAAAAACAGTCGCGAAATGGAACTTTACGAACTCTGGTATTATTGTCTTACAATACTCCTTGAATATGCATTGGAACACTTATCACAAGTTTCACAACTGAAGTTCGTGTGACATTGTTGACCAGTGGCGTAATTAGCACCCCCGCAACCGGACCACCATTGGACTGTTTTAAAGTAAAGATTTTCTACCGTGCTTTAGATATCTTGTAAATCAAATAACCAATAGATTTCAGGGCATGAAACAAATCAAAGAAAACCTCACCTTTTTAGTTTTTAAGCCCCATGTATCTTGCAGTACAGCCACAGAAATTGTTTATTTTCGGAATGTGATCAAAAGAACACACATGTCGAACATCAGCGAAGTTGCAGAATTGCTCTTGATAGAAAACAAAATTCTGGCTAGTAGCATTCCTAACGTATTATATGCTGCATTTGACCCTACATGTGAGGTCTTCATCAGCTGAGAAGTCATTTTACAAGCTAAAATTGATCAAACATTACTTGAGAAGCACAATGACAAGAGTAAGATTGAGTGGACTGGCGATCTTAAGAATCGAAAACCAGCTAGCTCGAAAATTGGTCTCGACCAAACTAGCACAAGAACTTGCTTCCATAAAAAAACACAGATAACTAGTAATGGGCATTTAACAGAATCGTAATTTTTTGTACTAACAGTGTACTGTCATATGTAATTACAATATCTTATTTTTTAGTTTGTCTGTTGTCATAACCTTTCGTACCAGTTTTTACACTGATTCAAATTCATGTATGTATTTTGATCTTTGCATACCTAATATAGCCAAAATGTAGGCGCGAATTAATATTTTAGAAGAGAGCTATTTTTTTTAACGAGTAGGGGTGCACAACTGAAAGTTGCTGGGGGGGCGCAGACCGTGTTAGTTACGGTACTGTTGTTGACAGTACTAAACATTCCGAGGAATGTTTTGGATAGGGTCATATTAGTGTACGTGTGTATGTGCTATTTATTATATTTGACATTAAAGTTGTTTAGTTTATTATCATCTTCCCTATTGGCCGTTGAACTCTCAAAATCCTTCCTCTTCGCACACCTATGGCACCAAATATCCATGTTCCCATATTAATTGGAACTACAGCGCATTTGCGATACAAAAATAAGACCAACGAAGAACACATACAACTTCAAACGCCGGCGTCAACTTGAGTACATTGTCTGTATTCACATTATGACAAGGATAATTACATATAACATGTCGAATACGAACCTCGAAAAAGGAATAACTAAACAAGGAAGCTCATTAGAATGGAAAACTCCAAAAACAGTGAAATTTTAAAGGCTCCATGGATTCTGTACATGGTCTCTTACTACGACGACAAAAACAAGTCAACAGTCTAAGCAGACACAAACGCACACAGTCATACATTTAAACTAGGACACCGCTTGCAGTGAAACAACATAAAGGAACGACTACATTTTTTTTGTTCTTTATTTTTTCAACACAGAGATTAACAGAAGGAAAAACCAGTTCTCATCAACCTGTTCTTCCTAGCAGTAATCATTTCATTGAGGTGCGACTCAAAGGTATGTATGCTCGTCTTATTTGGATATTGGCATGGACACCGTACACTCCCACGCACTCCTAAAGAGGAGTGGATGTTAATGGGTCCGGCACTTCCTACTTTCGCAGAAAAAAACTTCAAATTAGAAGTCAATTTTGCCACGATAACCATGCGAAAAGATGGTTGATTGAGCACAAATTGCTGCGCAAAACCGTAACGATGTCACCTAGCTTTGTTTACTAAAGTCTACACCGTTCCAAGGCACTTACAAAATGTCCATCTCCTCTGACACAAGCTTTTGATCCTTTATCGTTGGTTAGTACTATAATTATATTTTCTTTTGAACAAACTTTCTGAATTATTGCTATCGTACCAAGTTAAACGAGAATTGTAATCCACATTCTTTTCTGACGTCTATAGGTCATTTCTAACTCAATGATGTATGGTGCTGTTTCATGTGGTGAGTCATGGCCGTTTGGTAGGCTACAATGTAATAAATAAATCTTAAAGAGTCAGTATTATGTCCACGTTCACTCTAAAAATCTTAGTGGCACAATGCGAATAAGCGTAGCTCAACTGGTAAATAGAAAGGACATCTTGCCAATGATTTAACTGTACTGATACGATAGTTGATAGGAAGGAAGGGCAGTCGCAACTGCTTCTCCGATAGTCCATTTGATTTGTAGCGTTTCTGTTGGTTGTTTACAGACAGGATAGTTTAAGAACAGCGTTGCTCTTGCACTTAAAAGATCAGATACTTGACAAAAACTGTACGCAAAAGCAGGTTAAAACATCAATTGTTGAATTTAGAATTCTTTCAGGTTTGTGTATCGCATGTCAACTGTTGACGACACCATTTCGTTGAACTCAGCTATTCTGCAAGGACAAGGACGTCCAGGAACGTCCTCAAATCGAAAAAAAAATATTTACCACCACTTCCTGGCTTTAAAATTATCATTCAGCAAAGCGTTCATGTTTCATGAACGTCATCAGGAAAAAATTTAGTTCAGTGATGGCCAAGCAAACTTATATAGAACAAATAAAATCCTCCCCCGAAATCAAATCTTATAAATGCGCCACTGTCCAAAGACTTTCACGCTTATATCCTGAAGAGCTTTACCATGAAGACAATGGTGACTCTGATTCGTACATTAGCCTGTTCTAACTGCAATCTGAAACAATTTTACGTCTTATTAAAGTATTTCGACTATTTGTATGAGCAATGCATTCTGCATTTGATTTTCCAATCGAAATCGCTAATACGTCCTTAAGATGGATTCCTTTGCTAGCTCTGCATTCTTGCAATCTGCCATTGAGGTCCCTCATTGATCGCTGCAACGTGTCAGATGGGTTGGAACGAATTTCGTCTTTAATTCGTTGCTTCAGTTCATCCCTTGTTCTTGGCCGAGACGTGTACGACCCCACAAGATGAAATCACATACGGACAAATCCGGAGATCTTGGTGGCCAAGTTCCCACAACTTCACGAAGCCTGGTTTTAACAGGATGGTGCGACAGCGTACACTCTCAAGACAGTCTATGACAACTGTGCGAGAATTGTTTGGTAATCGTGTTCTCTTTCGATTTGGTGACATTCCCTGGCTGCCAAGATCCCCGGATTTGTCCGTATGTGATTTCTTCTTGTGGGGTCAGGTGTACACGTCTCGGCCAAAAACAAGGGATGAATTGAAGCAACGAATTAAAGACGAAATTCGTGCCATCCCACCTGACATGTTGTAGCGATCAATGAGGGAGTTCAATGGCAGATTGCAAGAATGCAGAGCTAGCAAAGGACTCCATCTCAAGGACGTATTTTTTTAAAAAAGTGATCTTGTGGATTACTGTATCGTAAATGGCAAGTTGTAACAGTTAAATTTCTGTCAATATATGTTTTTTTATCTAATTTCTCTGGTGTCTGGTGAGCTTTTCAAAAGTTCCCGTTTTTCTGTGTCACCTTGTACTTTCGACCATCATTTCTGGTACACATACTTCTGGGTTGTCCATTGATAGCCAGTAGTGTGTACTTATACATTAAAACAACTCATGTTAGGCCAGCTTTAGATGGAAGCATTTTTATTTTTCTAGCATAAATGCTTCCAAAAATCATATAGTCTATAGCCCAGGAGAAGTGGCATATTCGACAGCCACTGCACTTTCATTACAAAGAAATTGCAAAAAAAACATCCGACAATCAATCCAGCAACTTTGAATTTCAACAGTGTAGTCAATTTCGCAAAGTCCTACCATTAGTACTTCCCTGTGCTTTCAGTTCTGGCAGCTTTAGACTCGCAGGTCCAGTTAAAATTCCTGTCCCGAATTTCAACGCTACATGAGATGCATGGCGCATCAAGAATCAACTGGCAGCTGTCGGAGAGATAACAGAAACAGCAGTTTCCAGACGACATGACTGGTCTTTTATCTGACCGAAGACAGTGGTTTTGTCATGCAGAGCATATCAAGGAGCAGGCGTATGTGTAGAAGCAGCAATAAAAACCTTAAATTAAAATGTGGTTTTCTTTAATTCTTTCTACCTATTGGTCTTAACTAATTAGCAATTCTCTGTCCCAAAAAGAGATAATTGCGCCAACTAGTAAAAAAAAATGAAAGTTCATTATACATTTTAAACTTTTATCAAGTGATGGCTTGTGTGAAAGGAAATCGAAATCTTAACACCGGTTCCAAGAAGAGTAAAAAATGATATGTTGGGTGCAAAATCATTTCAATTGGAGCAAGGAAAAGGTGAGATAAAACATCCAACCATGAGTGAGTTTCGGTTTTATCCCAGTTAGCAAACATGGGCGGAATCGTCCTAGTTTCTTGTCGTGGGATTTAAATGGTATGTACGAAACTTGTGTCCATAGCTAGTGTTACTCAAATACACGCTTCATTACAAAGTTTCTTTCCTGCTACTTTTTTAGTTTCTCTTTTTCAAATCAATATGGAAGAAAAGGGACGAAGGCACCCTTCCCCACTCTATTTCTCTAGAGGAAACAGAACAGAAGAGAGAAAAATTAGACATTTGTTACTCTCCCCTCTCCTCACACACATCTACTTTTTCAGGTAGAGAAAGAGTAGGTGAGATACGATAGAGAGGAAGAGAGGAGGTTTCCGTCAATCTAGTGTGTGAGAGAGAGAAAGATAGTTTGAAACTGCAAACCACGAATTATTTTTTAAAAAATCGTAAGTATCCATTTCAGGGGGGATACAATTATTAGCATATCAAAGTGCAGAGGAACCCAGTTACGAGAAAATAGTAATAAATTGCTTTCCAATAGCCAAGTTAAGGGACTTCCCTTTTCTCCTACCTTTGGGTAATCGCGAAGATGATGATGAATGGTGATGAAATGGATGAAAGGACCATCACAAACATAGGACGACACAACGCGAGGATTATACTGGCCGAGTCTCCAGACGCCAGATCCTCGCTAGTCTGCAAATTGCATTCCAGGCTATACTAAGTGGAAGGGAGTTCTCTGTGTGTCTTTGGAAAGGGTCGCCTCCAGATATAGGTGTTTTATACCTACGTCACAAACTTCTGAATTGTGGCTTCGAGCAGCCATGATAGAGGCAAATTCTTGTAAACATACGGATTCAAGCGGGGGGTTGGGAGATTTAAACCTTGTTTACGATTGTACATTGTTCAGTATTCGGTGTTTCAAATATATCACGTTATTGCACGATATTTCCTTGCACACGACAAACAAAATTGGCCGCAAACATGGCGGCTGTGCGCATCCTGACGTCATATGAAACCAATCTATTGTAAGAATATATACATTTTCCGTAGCACATGCAAATTTTAGGAATGAATTTATGCTTGTATACAGTGTCAGAATTAAGCTCAATCAATAATATCCCTACCTCAGATTGTGTTTTTAAAGCATGTACCATCACATGAGTCATATTTAGTATAAGCTCAACAGATATAGGTTTTGAAGAACTATTGATATATTCCGGAATATCATTCGAAAGTTTAAAAATATATATATATATGAAGCTCAAGAATCTTATACAATATGGTTGTGCCACACTTACTCGAAGCGCAAACTACTATAAATTGAAACAAAGGCTTGTAAATCAGAACGGTTGTAAATATTAAGTAAGTCACGAACCACTTCGCACACACTTCAAGCACTGCACACACAGGCCTTGCACTTTTCATCTCCAGTGGCCTAATAGCTGGGTTTACGTGCAGGTACGTCACAACGTAAGGCCGATTACCTATGATCTACCCTTGCACATAACTTGCATGCCGGTATGAGGTAAGTGGTCCCATTTATCAACCTTGTCCAAGTGCTCACAATTGCTCCTGTCTTCTGGTCATTGCAGAGGCAATTACTGTATCTGATTGGCCCATGTTAACCACTGTTTACTGCTATGGCCACCATCTTCAACGCGTTAAGTACACAGATTTATGAGTAATTCATAGCCTGAGGTATCGAACTATAGGACTCTAATCTTAAACGGCATCAAGATTTAAATGATAAGAATATTAAGAATGATTTAATGTAACAAACAATCTCTACAAGTGGCAACCTTATTTAGAAGCATTATGTTGAACTCAAGTCGAATCAACATTCTTGTCCTTCCAAACATATTAAAAACTTTCACCATTTTACATAAGTAATGTATGGCAGTTGATAATATCCGGAAGTTCGATAATATCTACCAAAAAAACCTGCAAAATATCTCTAAAAAGTAACCAACTTCTACAAACGTCTGGAGCAGTGTTAGTCAAATCTAAAATTTGGCAATAATAACATTACATTTTGTTTTATGCAATGGGTCAACGGGTATTGCATACTATATCCGGGAGAAGCATATATTTTCAAACGTGAAAATAGAGATAACTTCCATTTGTCACATTCTATACTAACTAAAATTGTTGGTATTTCGTAATTATTATACAGGTTTCTCTCTGGTTCGATGGAGGCACATAACGGTTCGGATCCCACTTTAAGCTGTAGGTCAAGTCCCGAATAGCCTCTGTGCATAAAGTGGACTTAAAAACTCAAACAATGTTTCGCCAATGAAGCACCCTCAGCGATCAATCTGACGCTATGTCGAGAAGTAGTTTGTATTATTCTTGATAACTTTTTTGGTAGCCGAGTAGAAATTTTGTAGCTTCCAACGAGAATCGAACCCGGGAGGCTGCCGAGTGGTTCGTATCCAAATTTAAATTGTATAGGTCTCGTTCCGATTAAGCTATTGTTAACATTGTTAAATTTGAAAAATATTATCGAGCCTGTTAAACCTGTTAAACAATTCAACGTAAGAAAAGTTTACAAAATTGAATTATTCATAACAGCTTCAATGTTATGCTTTAATATAATAAGCTACATAAACAAATATTTACATAAATTATTAATAAAATTATCATTAAAAATTAAAATATAAAGTAATATTAAAATAATTAGAAGACAGAACATATAAGTCTTCAACAATCTTAAGCATAATAATATATCCAAAAACCTGTACCATCTAACTGTAGACCAGGCGAACGAGAGCAAGTCTCTGCGCAAGTAGTGACGCGAGATGGCTCCACCAATGAACAGGGAGAGAAACGGGATTGCGTAATGGGCGATTGGAGTTACCCGATTTCCCTGCTTCGCTATGCAGTGTTGCAAACTTTTGAAAACGACTGTATTTTTGTGTCCATTCGCTTGGTTTAAGAATTTCTTAGGGAAATATTAGGGATAAAACTGCAAGTGAAAATTTTGACAAGCCGTGCATTTAACGTACGGACTAGGGTCTGGACCGTACGGTTGGCAACACTGCGCTTTCACCACTCGATTTCCCTCCACTTCCTCTGCCGATATGCGCGGCCCTGCTCCACAGTTATCTGGGACAGGGTATAGTTGGGAGGGACTATCGCCCATTTTGCCCTCCCTGTGAAACAGCGCCTGTGCATCACTGTGCTAGAATGACATAGAAGTGAAAAAAAAAAAAGAATTGGCAGCACAGGATAAACTTAAGATCAAAGCAGGTAAGATCTTCTGAAATATAGAATGAAGGTGAAAAATATGCCACCTCTTAGCGCGCGAAAATGAGAAACTCATAATAATACAGCGTGACAAGATAAAGGGGAGAAAGGGAGGGACTAAGCAAGAAGGGGCAAACGAGTGCTCGTAAAAACCATTAAAGTCACAGCAGAGAAGAAGCAAACGAGCTAAAGCAAGGGCGATAAAGCAGAAGAAAAACAAGCAAAGGCGAGGCGAAATTTGTCAAGCAGGGAGGAGAAGAAATGGTACGGCAGGCAGGCGATGCTGTATTTCATCCTCGGTGGTTTTATACGACGATGCTCTCGTTCGCAGACGGACAGGTGCTCCGCTGATGGTGCAAGAGATTATCCAAGCCTAAAGGCAACGCCCAGGGAAAGCTTTGGCAAGATAGCATCAGAGCCTTCAGTAGCTTTCAAAGTTCTCTTTGGTCCACGGACGTTACATTGACCAATCGGCTCTTTGTGTAAATTGGCCCAATAGATGTGCTGAAACTGCCAGATTCTGTGGAGTGTGTCGGATAAATACATAGGTAACAAGGACATATTTAGAGAGGGGTTCGGGGGACACGGACCCTCCGAATGAGTTATCAGGTCCAAAAATTAAATAAACAAATCGCTTGTTTACTGTTGTTTAACAATGACGTGGGTTTATATCCGCAGAACTTACATAAACGTAATGATTTGTTATTCTTATATCTCTTTACCTGTCCTGTAATAACAATAGACCTATTTAAATAAAATATCATTAACAGACATATTAATCGTTTTAACATATTAATTATAAACTCTATTATCAAGTTCATCAACAACAAACATGTTCTCACGAAACTTATCCCAGAGTCGCTAATTTTCCCAGGAGAGGAGTAACAAAAAGAAATTTAGACTGATAAAAGATTATACGAAACTAGAGAGAAGATAGAAGAAAAGAAAGGAACAAGATTAAGTAGATATTTATTCCTCGGGAAAGGGGGTAGTACCCCCTTGACACGCGCTTCGGAATAAATATAAATGTGTGTCGCAGTTTCGGTCTGAAAGCTCCATAAGGGAGATTTCACACCGAAGCGACACGTGTCGCTTGACGATTTCACCAATCGAACACAGCCTTGTGCGGCATGTCGTGCCGCTACGATTTGAAACGTTTATGTTGATTGGCTCGTACCCAAGCGACATGTGTCGCCCATATAGAGCGACCACAAGGAAAAGAACCTTCCGCAAGAAGTTTCTGCCCAACGTCCCTTTCTTCCGTTCGACTCTGCTCCTCCCTTCCACGCGGATGTGAGGTGCACAGGAGTCGCGGGTCTGCGTATGCTTTTTTGCTTGTCGTTCCACCATAGGCGTGCGCACGGGGTCAAGGAGGGCAGTTACCCCCTTAAGACTCTCACTTAGAAGTTTAGTGTAGGGAAATCTTATTACCGTTATTAAACAATATTATTCTCTTTAAAAAATAAAGTATTTTCAAGCCGACGAAAGTTCCAAGGAACTACGGACGGTTTATTTCCTATATAATTGGACTATCTCACATAGTTTTCCAGCAAATTACTTGTTATTAAGACTCACACATTTTATCCGTTAGCCTAGATGTTTTACACAGAATATATTGGTCACACATTGGAAATGAATATAATAAGGTGTAGTAGTTTTGAATCTGCTGTACGAAATCATATTTATATCTAAATTGTAATCAAGGAGTCCCGGGTTCGATACCGGTGAAGGCACATAGTGGTTCGGACCCCCACTTTAAACTGTAGGTCAAGTCCCGATTAGCCTTACTGTGCACAATGTGGATTTTAAGCACCAAATCAAATCAAATTATATCTAAATTATTCTGAACCACAGAGAAGAAAAATAAAGGTGGAGGAGAACAGAGAACTTTTGTGCCACAGAAGCTGTAAGTCTTGAAATAGTGATTTTTGGTGGGTCCGGACACACACTATATACGCTCCTGTTTAGTACCTCTCAATACAATAAAACAGTGAGATGAGGTTTTTCTTTGTCCTACTGAACTTTCATCCAAGGCTTTTGCCCCCTTAATCAGAGTGGCTGCGCAAGCCTATGCCGCTTCCATAAGAGGAAGCGCTTCGTTTATCAACTCTCAGGTCATTCACTGCACCCACAATTATCTTGAGGAAACCTTTGAAAACTGCGAATTGAGAATATTCAGAATGGTCAAGTACGCAATCTTGAAGGCGACGGTAACATGATCCCTTTTTTGCCACCGTAAGGGATACCACACCGAGAGTTCTCAACCGAAGAACAAGGAAATATGCAAAATGGATGAGTGACGAACGACGATACTAGTTACATAATACGTCCTCACACCGAACAAAGAAGCGCGTGTAGTACAATGAGGCACGGCAGACAGAGTTGCAGAAAACCTTCACAAACTGTTCTTCCTGAAAAAATATTATCACGCTTGACTTGCCTCGTCACTTCAAACCAAGCGAGAAAAAAAAAAAAGAAGTTCGGTTCTCGGCTTCTTTCGTATGCATGAGCCAAACGGTACGGCATACATCATGCAGAATCGAAAAACATCTGTCCCTTATCACTTCATCTAATCTACGGTTCATCGCAAGGTGGGGGAAAAAACGCAAAGTGTGCATATACGTGTGTATTATGCTTGAATGCCTCCCCTCATTCATTAATGCCACCCCAGTCCCAGAGTTGCCTTACAGGTGGGCGGAATCCTTCAACAGGTGACCGTCATAGGCTTCTTCCTTGCGTTCAAGTGTTGCCAGTTCTACCAGCAATCTTGCTATCTTATCACCAGATGAGTGCAAGAAGTTACAATGCAATTCGCATTTTGCACTTCCTTTGTTCTAATCGCGACAACGAGAAGGAATGATAATTACTTAAGAACAATAAAGAACACTCATAAATGCAATACAGTGCAATGCAATTCGTGAACGTTCTATTATTACAGTAAAACTTCGTTAATCCACAGGAATACCCTCGTACTGCATTGTATGCAGGGGCGCCGACTTGTCAAATTTATTGGGGGGCTCTGATCACTGAAATAAATTAATGAATGACTCATTCTCTCCCCTTTTTTAAGTTTTGGCCTCAGAGTTCGGAATCTAATGCAGAATATTAATTGTCCACGGATGGATATGTCACAAGTTTCGCCAACCATAAATGGGGGGCCTCGAGCCCCCCAAGCACCATGGAGTCGGCGCCTATGATTGTATGTGCAGTATTGCTTTACATTTTACTGTACTGTATAGAGTATTTAGGCCTATGCCCTTTAAATACACTATAATAAACGTGTTTTGTTGCTATAAACGGAGTTTTAATGCACTTTCTACTGTTCTTTAAGGTTATTTCAGTTAATTCTGACTTCCGTTAAACCGGTCAACTTATCCCCCCATTAGACAGGATTAACGAGGTTTTACTGTATTTTCTTGTACTTTGATTTTCGCAGTGCACTACGGTTATCTGATTGTTGATTTTATTTTTGTTATTTAACATCACTTTTCTGCCAAATGAGGCTAATCGCGAAAATGAGGATGAGTAATATATGATGTTATGAAGCAACACTCACAAAGAAGATCCATGCCCAAGCCGGGATTCGAACCCGGGGCCCCCGACGTCATAGCGTGTCGGAGGTCGGCTGTTTTCTGATGGTGCCTCTCAAAATGTTTTGAATAATACGATAAATAACTAGTAATTAATTACTGGCTCCATCAATGTTTGCCAGTTAGGGATTTCTAGTTTTCAAGGATAGTAAAAAAAATGGAAAAGAAACATGATTTAATGTGTACAGTCAGAATTAATTGCTATCAGTAGATACTTGCTGAAAAACACATTGAAATCACTACAACTTATACCTTTATCCTCGAAATCAACAGCCGACCTCCGTGGCAGAGTGGTTAGGGTTCGAATCCCGGCCTGGGCATGGGTGTTCTTTGTTAGTGTCCCTTCACCAATTTCATCACATCATCACTCATCCTCATCTTCGCGATTAGCCAGAAAAGCGAAGTAAAATAAACCAAATCAATCAATCGAAATCAACTTTGCATCTTGTATTTTTTTTTAAATATATTTTTCTCTCAGTTGGCTTATCTGCCTCTTCCATGTACATCACTGTGGAAACAACATTCTTGTAGGCTCTTCTGCCTTGACCTAAAGCCAGTATAATCATAATTTTCATCATCCTTCATCATCGTCGTCGCGATTAGCTAAATATGACAGAAAATGAAACTGAAACAATGTACATAACAATGGCAAATTTGTCCTCGCCTGGTTTTAAATTTGTAAAAACAACAATGGTACGTTTTAAAAAAAGTTGTTAAAAGTTTTGTTTCAAACGTGTCAAGCTCTCTTCAGGTAATCAACTTTTCCGTTAAGTGGGACTTCCGATTCCAGATACTAAGCTCACCAAATCAATCTTTTGGTGTTATCGAAACTCGACACCGACAATCTGCTAAGCGGAAATGACGCAAACTGATTGGCTGTAGGTTGGATACGCAGTAGGAGGACGAGTTAAGAAGGGGGGAGAGAGGAGGGAAGGAAAGAAGTAGGAACCATCATTATCATCACAGAAGAGTTCGATAATTCAAGCCCGTCGGCACGTAGATACAGAGAAAGTTGAGCAGGTGCGTATGCGTTGCCCCTCCTTGAATTCAATGGAGTCGTTCTACTTGTCTGAATTGAGTTCCTGGAACCTTGCTTGCGTGCAATTTGATGTAACAAGAAAAATTACAGTTGTTTATATTTCGGCATTTAAGCCATGCCAAGAAAAAAAAAAAAAGAGCATTTAAAAAAAAAAACGCTTGGCAAAGTTTGTCGTAGGTTATTTTTATAATCAATTCGAACACTTGTCTGTCCTCCGCCAGGAATCGAAACCGGGACAGGCGTTATACAGTGCATAGATGAGAAATATGAGAAATGTTACAATATAGTGATCTGTGCATGTAGTAGCTTACAGCAAATGTTGGAAATTACGTCCATCTTGCAGGATACATATGTCCAGACGCCTTGCCATATTCCTAGCAACCTTACGGAGTACTTCTACGATGATATTCTGAATGGTAACAGTGTTGTGATGCTTCAGCTCTTCTAAGGTGTGTGGATTATGTATGTACATAGTTTGTTTCATTATTATGCAGTTTGTTGCAATGTTGCAACCTGATGAACGAATGTGCTGGTTTCAACAGGATGGTGCAACTTCTCATACGTCTAAATCAAATATGGTTACGTTGAGGGAATTTTTTGGCGACAGGGTTATTTCACAAGGACTATGGCCCGCCAGATCTCCTGATCTATCAAGTCCGGACTACTTTCTATTGGTTATTATTAAACACACTGATTACAGACATAATCCACACACCTTAGAAGAGTTGAGGCATCACATCACTGTTGCCATTCAGAATATCACCGCAAAGTACTCCATAAGGTTACTAAGAATATGGCAAGGTGTCTGGACATGTGTATCCTGCAAGAAGGACATCATTTCCAATATTTATTATAAAGGTACTACATGCGCAGATCACTATTTTGTAACTTTTCTCCTATTTGTGCTCGGGGCCGGTTTTAAAATGTACGCACTGTACTTGGCCACACTGAACCTTGCAAGGACATTCCCGAAAATATCTCGTTTCAAAAATCCCTACAAAGTTCAAAATTCTCCTTAGAATACCTTCTGGAACATTGAAGTGAATCTTAGTGTGAAACTGTGTTGTGAAACTTTGGTGTTGCCTGTGACTACATAACCGGCTCAAGTGAAACAATTAAAACATATTTAAAGAACTGAAACTTAACTCCATGGCACAACAGCCCTCTGCCGGGGCCTGCCAGAGCGGATTTTGCGTTGCGTGACGTGTGGTCAACGCATAGAGTCCCATCGCCGCTGTTTTCTGGCTTTCGAGACCGGAGCCCGCTACTTCTTTTGTTTAAGTAGCTTCCCAATTGTCCTCACAATGCTGGGTCAAAGCCGAAATTTTGTGGTCTCTTACCGGGAATCGAACCTGAAACCGCTCGCACCGAAGGTGAGAGCGCTAACAGTTTGTTTTTTTAAATAAGGAAAACTCCTAAACGCCAGTTTTTTCCACCCCAACATATCAATTTACCCATTTTTTCCCAATTTTTTCGTGCACTCCTTCAGGACAGACAAACAGAAACATTATGTCTTAACCGGGATTCAAACTCGAGACCCCTGGCGTCGTAGCTCCCTGTGCTAACCACTCCGTCACGGAGATTGACACCATTTAGCTATTCAGTAGCCCTATTTAAACAACAGCGAAAGGAAAACCACACGAAAGTTCACTTCAATGCTCTGGAAGAAATTCTAAGTACATTAAAAGTTTCAGAATTTGGGATATTTTACCAGTTTTATCGAAATGAGAGAAAATTTCGAAAAAAAAATCTTTGGCGAGAAATGAAGATCCAGCTGCACTGTAATGTGACCTTGGTGATCATCCTTTACTTTACGAAATTGGCAACGTCGTATTTTTCCTTCTTCACTTCTTTCTCTTAGTTTCATTCGTACTTGTACTGTGGTACAAGCTTACGTTGTTGTTGCTACTTTTTGCATTTCTGCATTTGCTCCCACCTTTAATGCAATTTACACCCAAAGAGATTTACTTGGTGCACGCTTTGCTGTATCTACCAATGAGATTCTTCCTTCAGTGATGGGTTTCCCTTATTCCCTCATGTCTCAGGATTCTAAAACATTCCTTCCTATGTACACGTATGACGATAGCGCAGTGAATTAATGAACATTCTCTGACGAAAACAAGTACCTCTGCGTATCAGATGCAAGACTTGAACATACCAGCTGAATCACGACTTCACGCAGCCAAAGAAAATCTTCCGGATACGAGCCTTTGGAACAATAATATCAAACAAGGAAGGAATGCTTCAAAATGTGTTTTCGTTGAATTTATGATTCCCTTGCTGGTGCACCGTTACATCGTCTTTTCCCACTACACGTGGCCAGTTTTGACTGAAGCGTAGACTGCTTCTGTGCATATAAAACGTCCACTGACCTCCATTAACAAAATCCCCTTTTCATGGTGGATGCAAGATGGTTGGCAACCAATACAATTAAAGGAAATTTCCATATATACTATTGTCACGATTATGTTATGATCATACTAAGTCTTTGTTGTAACTATGCCGTACAATGTGCCATTTCAACGCGCCTTCATCGTTCATAAGTCACAAAGATGGCCTCCAAAAATACTTAAATGGAATAAACTTTCTGGTCATTCCAGACCTCAAGACTCGATGTGGGGATAGAAAACCCCCACAGCAATATGTAAATTGATCTTAATCAAGTTGTATCAAGAATGTATGAATCAAGAGCTTGTTGAAATTGACATGAATGCACATTCCACACAGCAGAGAGAAATATACTTAAGGTAATTAATATCTACTGTTAATGGTACTGAACAGTACAGCTATCTAGCCTTAGCATATGCTCTTAGGAAACCATTGAATAGATCACTCAGATCTGCCGTTATAGCTATGCTGTTAACATAGCAAAATACCATTCCACACTTAAAACAAATGACAATTGAATTGGTTTATTTTACTTCGCATTTCTTCAAACTTTTGGTTAATCGCGAAGATGAGGATGAGTGATGATACGATTAAATTGATGAAGGGACACTGACAAAGAACACTCATGCCAAGGCCGGGATTCTAACCCGATTCCTGGCGTGATTGCGAGGTATGCTAACCACTCCGCCACGGAGCCGAGAATGCAAATGAAGAGATTCGAGAGTATAATACAAAAAAATCAAAGTCAAATATGAGTGGTATTGTTGCTCTTTAAAAGCTTCAGCTTCAGGTTCTGTAGTAAAGAATAAATGACATTTGGATCTTCACCAGAACTCAGCTGGGCGTAAAGACCTTCAACTCATACGTTTATTGGACAGCCAAAGAAACGTGTACACAAATTCATTTCGTTTTCGTGGGCAATATGATTTCAGGAATTCAAACGAAATCGTCAACTAAACAGAGGGCTCTTTCTTAAACACCACCTGTACATTTAAACGCAAAGAAGTAAACAGTGTTTGGCAACTTGCATTCGTGTATCTTTGACCTTGAGCGTACTGTTATTCATCGACATAACTAGCGCGCCATGATCTCCAATGTACACTCCTTTTTCTACATCATCGACAGGCAGCGCTGTAGCCAGGCCCGTAGACCCCTCTGGAACTACCATCAGCCCCCCCTGGCACTGAGGTCAGCCCCCCTTGACATTAGGTAAAACTATTTTGTGTAATTTGTTTGCAGTTGGAAATGTAGACAGCAGTTATTATTTTGATTAACTTTGGTGAAGGATAAATTCAGGGAGCATGAACAGCAACTATTACATTCGTTCATCTTAATTTAGGAGATTGTCTTTAGTGTTGTCCACGGGACGAGACGGGACAGGCTTTTAAAAATTCGAGACGAGACGAGATTGACCATGTGCCCCGAGACAATATAATATTTTCGAGACGAGACAGCATTTCCACGAGACAGGCCAAAGTCTCGTCTCGTGGGCAACACTAATTGTCTTCTCTAGACTTCAGAAAGCACAGGGGAGCTTCTTTATCTGTACCTTCGCTGGCGCTGTTGTGACCTCCGATTTATACAGAAATCTGTGACTTTTATGTAATTATTGCAAATTCCCTCCGCATCTGCGTCAAAGGTTGCCAGCTTCCAAGTTTTGGGAACGAAGGAGAGTTTTATTGTTTCGGCCGTGGGTGGAATGTATGCTAGGCACTATGACTGAATATTGTCCATCTTTTCTTCAGTGATATAAATATCTGCATCATCAAACGTAATATGGAGTGTGTAGAAAGGGATGATTTTAGAAGAAGCCAATTAACACTTCAAGCTATATTTTAAAAGGTATTGAAAAATGTAGTGTTTGTGTGATATTTCTGAACTTTATTTAACTTAATGACCCCCTCCCCCACACATAATTTACTTTCATTTAACACTGTTAAACTTTTGAAAAATAGACTCGATTTACAAAACCTCCCCTGATAACCTGTGAGCTCCCCCTGGAGATCAATTCTGACTACGGGCCTGGCTTTAGCAACAGAAAAGCTACAACTCTCAGAGATGGTGTAATGGTCTGTGAAGTGTACCCAGGTATAGGGAGGGCGAGGTCAAATCATTATAACCATCACTTTGCGAAGTTCACTGCATTGCTTGAAAGTGGTCAATGAACCAAATCGTGCAGACCTTTTGAATTTATACCAACACATTCCCTGTAACCCGAAGTAGCCAGCAGTGAAACTTAGTGGAGCCCATTTAGCACGGAAGTAGAGCTTCAAGAGTTTAATAGTCCTGCTCTTCAAGAAGCGCTGGAAGCTTTCCGAATTTCTATTTCGTAAAAGTGCATGTAGTCATGTAATTGATAAAGAACTCGTTTGCCTGCTATAAATTCAAGTGGAATACAGTCTGTACCGGTAATGCTTACAAAAAAAAACAACTAGGAGAACAAAGATTGGAGTGAGAGTTTTCTTTTTTTGTTTTGTTTTGCATGGCAGCTACTATACCTGTAATGAGAAGTGATGCAAAAGATGTTTATCAAGAAATTGCACAGAAATGCACCTGCAGGTATAAACAAACAGGTTGAGATTGATTTCCAACTATGGTGGAATAATGATCTGTAGTACAAGGATACGTCATTAGCTTCAGTGATATTTATACGTGATCGGGTGCACCAATTTTTACGTACTAGAGAGCGTGTTCCATATTTTCACCTATTGACAAACACTATCTTTACGGTTTTCAAGACTGAAGCGGAAGATTGTGTATTCAGATTAAGTTATCTTTGCGGACGATCCTGTATGCAAATAACCACCTGAAAGTATATATTCTTAGTCTCTAATAGTAACTTAAAGATGCTAGTTGAGTGCATCCGTAAGTGAATTGAGGTGACTTCAGATCCCCCCTCCCCTTCTTAGTTCATAGCTGCAAATATAATCAGAGTGGACAAGAAACCTAACTGCCATTAAAGTAGTAACATCCGGTAGTTTTTAAAAATGGTTCCAAGTCATCGGCTTAGCCATAAGTTCACGCAATAATAATTGTTATGCTTTTTAATTGAGTATTAAATTGCTTAAATTAAGCATAGTTTAAGCCTATGCTGCTTTGCATTAAAGTAAATTATTATATTAATTGTTCAATAACAACCTGCAAACGTTATAATTTTGTTTTGCCAGAACAGTTTCGACATTCGACAACAAAGTATGTGTAATTTCTTCTGTACCATCTTGTGTTATTTTATAGTTTCCGCTGCTGTTACAATTTAAGTAAATATATAAATATTACTTTATGATTAAGTGCTTACATATTCTTCGTTAAACTATAATCGCAACACTAAACGGGCTTAATATTTAAAAAATCACTTCTATTGTACAGAATTCCGATTCATCCACGAGCCTCACAAAGAGACTCGTTGTCTTGCTAGGCAGAGTTTATTCACCTTTCGGCTACATCTTCAATTGTGCAGCTAGCACTTTAGACTTTTTTCACATAACCTTTCTTCTAGTACACAACTGCAGAATTAAATTTTGTGTCAAATTGCCTTAAGATAGTGTCCTCTCGTTGGTAATGAAGCTTACCCCCTCCCTCCACACACAACGACGTTATCAGTCAATCGAGCCTCCTTAACGTTGTGGGTAACGCCATTGTCCTAGTAATTGCTGTATATTTCTCGTTGAGGGACATTTCAGTGGCTCATATCACACTTTAAACTATACGTTCTGTCCTAATGATCCTATTTGTACATAAAATGGACTTAAAAGGGAAGCCTGAAGCTTTTTTTAAATGTAAGTAACCAACTTTGTTGCTATACAAGTATCTTGCACATGAAACAAAATGTTGCTTTAAAATAAACCAACAAGTTTCATCACTGATCTTTTTTTAGAACTACAATTCCCAATTAGGACTCATCAAACTTGTTCCTCGTGCACCAATCAGCAATAACGGTATCCACCAGCATGTGTTCTCTTAAATTTATAACACCGGCAACTTCAAGCACGAATTGTCGTCCAGCCGAACGCCAAATTTACCAGCAGATATTCTCATTTTCAAGTTTCCCCCATGACGCCTCCGAAGTGTACGCAATAAATTCGAGTCTTGCGTGTGCAGAAGGACACTTCCTTACCTAAACGAACACATGGTCCGAGGGAGTCAAAAGTCGTTCTGAAGCAGCCAGGAAGTAATCAGTCTTCTGGTGGTGGTTCTATCGTGATAAGTGACGTCACAAGAGTGGCTACAACACCACGACAGAGAGGTCGATGGCACTTGATGTATGAGGTCTGACATGTTGCCAAATTATGTTAACTTCTAGTTCTGGGACATTGTTTTTTGGATGAGGAGCTTCGGTGGACAGAAGCCTCAGTGGAAGTTGTTGAAGTAATCAACCTGCATCTTCACGCTGTGCAAAACGAGAATTTGTTACTGGACTGTCAAAACTGTAGAGTTGCAAGGTCAGTCTTTGGAAAAATGACAATAAAATAAACTTTCCTCAGAAGTTGAAGACCGAAAATGGCTTTTGGACTAACATACTGGTGGTCCCAATGGAGACAAATGTGGCAACGATGTTTGATGAAAATGGTTACAGTACTTGGAATACCCAAGGTGAAGTTAGCAACCATCTGTAGAAGATGAGCAAAGGAAGAAGCACAATAAACAGGAGGTGGGGAAGTGAGAAGGGTAGGTAGGAGGAGGAGAGAGGGATAGAAAAAGGCACACACACCAGGAGCTAATAAACTTGACCTCAAGAGGTCAGTAATCGTGACTAAAGGAAGCAGAGGGGAGCACAGCAAAGAATGAAGACAAGATAAAGGAAAGGAGATGAGAATGCACCATGCGGATAACCGACAAAGGCAACACAAGGAGAGGAGGATGCTTTGTTGGGTCCAGAGACGAGCAAAACAAACGCCTTTCTCCTGCATGCTGAAGAATGAGGGGGGAGGGGAGAAACGTGTCACTCAGGTTTATTTGCAAGTGCGGAGCATAGATGATATCACATGATAGTTCAGCTGCTTCCGCTATTCGAACCCCAGGACATGTTTTGAATTACGGACCACAGGAGGAAGATTGGCAACAATGCACATGAATTGGTGGGTGTTTCTAAATAATCTCCCACATGAAGCCACATTTGGATTTGCAGCACAGCTTTGGAATACAACAGGAAAACAAGGGACATCATGCGTGGGAGAAGATGAATGGTTTTTCAAACAGGAATGCAAATAAAATAAAAATAAAAATAAATTTATTTGTAATGATGTAGCACGAATTTCTTGTGGTTACGGACCAGACATGATTTCTCAACACTTTTTCACGTTCTTGATTGGATAAGCGTTGAAAACAGGATAACGTATTTGGCACTCTATATACTAAGTATTTATGTTCTTCCATTCATTTGTTGTTTAATTGTTTGTTTTCCATCCAATCATCGATTTTCGTTGCACATACCTCGGACATTTAACTAAAACTACAACTAATGAAATGAACATGAGATTGAAGATTCCTGACAAGTTCTTTGAAGTTCAGAGTACTAGCTCTTGAAAATTTAATTGTTGACAGAAATTGTTAAGTCCATTACCTAAGAACGCTTCTATGATGGTCCCTCTATGATGCAAGATAGTTTCAAGTATCTTATGCACAGAGGAGAAACCACACGTTATTTTTTTAGGTAGCAATTGCTGCTACAACCGTTGCGAAATATTGCCATTCGTTGGTAGCTTTGTGAGGTCTCACTTATCGGACACAATTTCAACACCATCGGTGGTCAGGTTAGGCTTGTTGAGTTCGGTTCTCACAGAAGACGACGACAACGAAAAATAGTTGCAACAGCAATACCGACCTTATTATTTTTAATACTAGGGCTATGTATAGTGTAATTCACCAACCCTGAGACCTTCTGTAAACAAACCGTCTCACCGATTTGATGTATCACTGAACACGGAGACTTTCACGTACGCATAGAACTACTTCCTTGCTGTTCACACGATTATTTTTAGAAAATAACCAATATTATAAAATATCACTATGTACACAAATCTCTAAGCTCATTGAAAGTTACAATGCATATTCCTACAAAATGCTCACACTTATCTTGCCTTGCCATGTCACCAAGTTACTTTACGAAGTGCACTATATTTGGCGGAACAAAAATCGTTATTAGGATGCTTGTCAAAGTTTCCAACCGCAATAAATTTACGAACTTTCTTTGCCTTGTTTTGATCATCATCAATATATTTATTGGACTTATAGCATTGCATATGGCTGTTTATGCCCATTATATATTTTATTTACATAAGATAAAATTTCAAATACACTCGTATCTAAATCAAACCTTAGAAATATACATTACCATGTTATATCATTTTGTCTAAAAAAATGCAAGTAAAATATATTCAATTCGCATGCAAGAAGGAAGCCAAATTTATGGGAAATGATTACTGGTGCAAAGAGTTAACCATAAATGTGAAGTAATAAGTACAAAAGAAAGAGCATTCAGTTTAAAGTGAGACGTCATTTGCGGCAGCGTATCCCATACTACAAATTGGCCGTTGTTTTACCTTACGTAATGAATCCTGTAACAACGCTAGATTTTCGTGTGGATTATTTTACTTCTATGAGTTTGCAATGCTTTCTGCATGCACGTGGTTTTGTTTACAGAAGGTTTCGGGGTTGGTGATTTGAACTTTAGATATCGCCGACACCGTTAATACATTTGAGCAATTCAAACCATAACAGCTTTGAGAAGTACATATTCTTGCAATTTGTTTGAATGCAATAATTGTGTTTCTGATTATGCACTTTTTTAAAATCTTTGAATTAATAAGTCGATGATGAATAGTGTTGGTATAACTACTAGCGAGTTTTTAAATTGAGCAAAATTCGCATGTACGAAGTTGAGACAGTCGTTATCTTGTATTATTATAATTATTATGGTTGTATAAGTATGATTGTAATTCTCAATACGAGCATTGCACGTTTTTAACAGCCTTCCCAGTCTTCAAAAGAATTCGTTTTCACCAAGTTGTCCACTGACAATGCGTTCCTCATTAGGCGTTCAGGCACTTTCAGGGTCAATGAATAATCCATGTTGACCCAGAAACTGTTCCCTTGGCTATCCATAATCCTCGGCGCGTGTGGCATTGAGGTCCATTCACTACTGACACGAAGGAATATGTTGGCAAAACATCATGCATGTTCATGGTTCTTTGTCACTTGACTTTCTTCATGTTTTTCTGTGTTGAATGTTTGCTCATTGTTCACTCTCTGAATATCACTTGCATTAATAAGCAAAAACTATCAGTTATGCATCATATTTCTATATTCTAGGCTTGGACTAGACATATGGTTTAAAATGATGAGCCTCCACTTGAATCATAAGTTTCCTTTACTATACTGCCTCCCCGATGGCGCAATGGTAACGTCGTCGCCTTGTAATCAAGGGGTCCCGGGTTCGATACCCGATGGAGGCACATAGTGGTTCGGATTCCACTTTAAACTGTAAGCCCAGTCCCGATTAGCCTTACTGTGCACAAAGTGGACTTAAAACACAAACTCAAACAAACTCATTTACTATACTATGCCACAAAACAATACGTATGCAAGCACTCGAGTCCGGAAGGTGGCTGTCATACTGACTTAGGAATTTCTTCACTTGTGCAATGAGCGATATTCACTTCAATTTCTCGATTTTCCATTTCAACACCTCTTTCTTAATTCCTGAAGCATGGAATGGATTGGTTATTTGCGATCGAGTTTTATAGTTATCTATTAGTTAGTACTACCATTTATGGGGCCTCCCTGATGACCCAGTGGTAACGTCGTTGCCGTCTAATCAAGGAGTCAGTGGTTCGGATCCCACTTTAAACTGTAAGTCCAGTCCATATTAGCCTATCTGTGCATAACAATTCAATCATACTACCATTTATGTCAATACATAAATGTTAATATATATCTATTATTTAGGTTTGTAATACAGGGTGATTATAAAGTCCCTTGACATTTTTGGGATATCGGCGACTAATAACAAAATAAATGGTACTACAGTACAGAAGAGACACCAAAACACAAAATTAACGCTTTTTCACATGATCTCCACATAGGGACACTCCGAAAGAGAATGTCTGGCTCGGCATGACCAAGCAAAAAGTCTATGGGCCATTCATGTTTGTGGAACAAACACTCAATGGAGGCACTTTCCTCGATATGTTACAACTCTTCCTAGAGCCGTAGTTGTTGCATGATGGCATCCTTGGTACAGTGGTCTTCCAACAAGACGGTGCACCGCCCCACTTCGAAACCACTGTTTGAGAGTACCTCAACACCACCTTTCCCAACAGGTGGATACGAAGAAGATTTCTTCGAATGTGGGCATCCCGTTCACCTGACCTTAACCCACTGGATTTCTTTGCTTGGCGTTTTATCAAAGAGAAGGTCTACAAACTAAGGTTGCCATCTCACAGTGCTGATAGAACGCATACGAAATGCATGCGAGATGATCCCTGGAGAAGGATGGAGAAGGTGTTTAATGCTACCTGGTCCCGTTGGGACACTTGTTTTTTAAATTGATGGAGGTCATGTGAAAAAGTGTTAATTTTGTGGAGGTCATGTGGAAAAGTGTTACTTCTGTAGAGGTCATGTGGAAAAGCGTTAATCTTGTGTTTTGGTGCCTCTTCTGTACTGTAGTACCATTTATTTTGTTATTAGTCTCAGATTTCCCAAAAATGTTAAGGGACTTTATAATCACCCTGTATTTCGCATCAATTTTAAAAATGTTTCTATTACCGAGAAAACCACAACATTTCAAAGGCTTTACTTAAATCTCGCACTACTGAAGCAACATTGAATCCACTTTGTGGTTGATCATTAGCCTGGGGAGTCCAAATCTAGCTGGAATTAACACTTCATCATTTCAATTCGAAAAACTCATGCCCAGAGCACTAAAATAAGTAAACAAACGTACAAATTGTTTGGTCATCCACAGCAGTTTCATTCCGGTGACCTTAATTACGGGATGAAAATTGCGTGAAATGATGCTTGAGTTGAATACTCCCTCAGAGGTAACGTGTCGACTGCTTCAGTCGAGAGCAGCCCTCACCTTTCCGCCAGGGGTCAGGAGATTTTTCAATTATCTGCAATGGATGAGATTTCTCTCGGTCGGTTGCACCGGTTATCATCCCCAGTGACTCATCTTGAGTGGGTCCCCCTCTTCCCTGCCTTCAAAGTGACATACGAACGAGAGAGAGAGAGACGAGGCATCTCCACACAAGAGCTTAGTGTTCAACTATTGATCCTACGGTCATCAATTTCCTTGGTTTCGTGCTTAAGGTAAAAGACTGGAGAAGACTCACTCACACGATACTTGTGAATGTCTGCCCAACACCAACTCAAAATAGAACTGAAGATAAAATCTTTGTATGTTCACACCACAAGGTTTCCTTATATTAAAAAACCTTAGAGAAATGTCCATCTCAAAATCAGCGGAATTCTCAAACTGCTGCATCTATAAAACACTCAGCTGAACATCACAGCAATTCCTTGTAGTTCTGCAACTCCCAACAGCTAGAGAAATGCTTATTTGAACATCACAATAACTCTTGCACTAATGCAACTGTAACAACCCAAGAATTATCCATCTCAACATCACAGAAATTCCCTGTATCTACCGCTACAGCAGCTAGAAAAATCTGCACATCGCAGGGATTCCTTATAGCTACTGCTACAAGTACAAGAACTACAGAAATGTTCATCTGAACATCACAGGAATTCCTTGTAGTTACTGCTACAACTACAACAGGTAGAAAAATGTTCTTCTGAACATCACAGGAATTCTATATAGCTACTGCTACAACTGACAGAGAAATGCTCATCTAAACATCACAGCAATTCCTTGTAGTTACTGCTACAACTACAACACCTAGAGAAATGTTCTTCTGAACATCACAGGAATTTCTTATAGCTACTGCTACAACAGCTAGAGAAATGTTCATCTGAACGTCACAGGAATTCCCTGTAGCTACTGCTACAACAGCTAGAGAAATATTCATCTGAACATCACAGGAATTGCTTGTAGCTACTGCTATAACTACAACAGCTAGATAAATGTTCATCTGAACATCAGAGGAATTCCATATAGCTACTGCTACAACTACAACAGCTAAAGAAATGTTCATCTGAACATCACAGGAATTGCTTGTAGCTACTGATACAACTACAACAGCTAGATGAATGTGGAATTCCTTTTACTGCTGCAACTGTATCACATAAATTTCTCAACAGGGCGCTAAGTATAGCAGCTAAGAGAAGCGTGCTGTGGTGAGCGTTTGTGTTCCAGACACTGGCATTACTTTTTCGCAAGGGCCAAGTGGCACCACTTATCTAATCTCCATTCGGCTAAGAATGTGCACATTGAAGCTTGAGTTTTCCAATTCATGTTCGTCTTCTGGTTCTATACCTTCCGTGGCTTGGCAACACTGAACGAAGCTGAGGGAAGAATGTGTTTGTGGAGCACACAAAAACCCATTTCTCAACTTGTGGCAAACAATCAAGGAACAGCTTAATATTTTGCATCTTTAAAAAAAATCCTTGTCGAGCACAAGAAGTGCTTCCTTTGTTGCAGTAACAATGGCGTCTATGATTGAGTACACAAGCAGCCAGGTATTTTCCTCTTCGCCTGTCCACTCTGAAGGTGGTGGTGTACACGCCCCATTGTAATTATGGTTGTAATAAGCTGGGGCAGAGGAGCTCTTCGGGAGAGCCAAAAAATAAATTATACCGTCATGTGGACAGTCCCTTTCATGTTTGAGGATGTGGGTTCTCGTCAGATGCTGGGAGAAGGTTGGGCAACGACTTTCAAAATGGCACTCTGGTTTCTGAACTGTGTTGGTACTGGCGTTTAATTTTTCAGGTTATGCAAATGCACCTTTTCTGTCTCTCAAGAACATGGATTAGCGATGAGCAACAATGGCGTTTCGTTATATTTTTGTGTTACGCTCTTTATTGCCATCAATACCATACTAAGGTTCTAATCAATGATGCAATTATTGTACGACATGAGTACATTGACGTCATCACTGACTTATGGGGGGAAAAACGCTGAAATTCATACAAATTCCTCTCTATCTTGATAATGCCATCTTGGATCGTGTATTGCCTTGGGAATTTTATCATTACCTGAAATCTCTGCCCAATAGAAATATGAATGTTTTAAGTCCACTTGTTCTGAAAGGCCAATAGATAAGGCTGGAATGTTTATGCATTTGCGTCATACTTTGTGAAGGACCAATACGTTGCACAATTAGATGATCTTGGGTTTTATAACAAAAGTGAGCTAAAGAAAGCATCTATGATGGGGATGGGGGATTTTTTAAAAATGTTTGTCTATTTTACTGAATATTGCATTTTTATGGGGGTTTCATGTAATTTTAATGCATTTTAACATAATCTTTCTTTTTTACATACTTACACGAGAGAAGATATTTTTCTTACTGTTTTTTGTAAATCGTTCTCCTCTCCTTATCCCTTATTAGTAATAGGTAATGGACCTACAGTTTAAATTGAGATCCAAAACGCTATACAATGTGTGTGCACAGAAAATCGAACAAGCCTATGACATAAAAACCTAATTTTCCGTTATCGGGTAGAAGAAGAAAACTAGTTTTCTTTTTTACGAAATTTGAAAATGGGCGTGCTCCCACGCAGCGACACCGCGACGTAAATGTGCAAAATTATTATTTTAGTGCGTTCCTTCCCTTGGTAATAGTGCCATTACAAATCCTAGAACTGAGAAAATAACGATATTTTTTTTTTTATTAATGTAACGATATTTTCGGAGGGATGACCCCCCCCCATATAACCCAAATGAAATTAAACCTTACTGGTTGTTTATCACATACCTCAAGACGCATGCAGAACTAAAAACATGTATATCCGAACAAAACAGAGTCACAGTATGTCCCAAAAGTCAGATACTACACTCAAAGGCATCTTGTCACCTATAGGTGACGGGCGGTCGTTCAAGGGTTAAACTATACACAATGGTAAATAATGAAGCGTGAGTACTCACCGCCGTAGAACGCCGCCGAGCAACGATGCGTTGAGGCACTCCGGCGGAGAAAGACGTCGCTGGACTTCGCCGACGGTCACTTTGTATTTGGAGGTGGAACTGAGCAGAGACAATCGTCCGGGAACACTACAGAAAACGTCCGTGGGTGACGACACTCCTGTTAAAACCATGTTTTTGCTATCTTCGTTCCTAGGTTTAATACCTGTAAACAGAAAGGATAAATAATATTAGACACGCCTAATATAAGAAATAATTTTGCTTGAGGCGTTTAGTTTCCCCGGCCTGTTAACAAAGCAAAAAGAAAATATGATTCAGTTCTTTATAAAGATGGTTTATCCTATCTAACAACACCTGTAATACTGAAGTCAGTTGTCTCGCGAAGAATGTTATCAATATTACCACACACATTTAAATCTTCTTGAAAAACCATATGCATTGCCTATTTTACCTGGTAATGTTATGAAAAAACAAGCACGCATATTTTGGTAAGTTTTAAATGAAATTATTCACAATCTAGAAAGATTATCCGCATTATACTGGTCATGTTGTAAATAAATAAAATGTTGTCAGTGTTATGCCTATGTTATTTACAATTTTAAATGGTAAAGTTCATGGACGTCCGCAAGATTTTTTACAGGGAGTGGCAAGCAAGGTATTTTTTTTCAGGGGGGGCAAAGGACACACATTTTCCTACAAAATAGTGATGCCCCCTCAAAAAACTCTGTTTCAGTCTGAAATTATCATGTTGCTTCAACGAATTTATAATAATTAACATAAATTACTGTGATTGAAATGAAATTATGTGTGAATTATAAAATTCTTAGGTACACAGCCATATTCTTTTTTTCATTCAGACAAACTACGTGTATTATTTCAACTAATCATGTGGAGAAATGAGCAGTTAATTATATGACTTAACACATCTCAACATGTAGTTCTTGTAGATCTCAGTAGGAATGTACGGAAAAATAAGAGATATATCATCATGCCATAAATTTACACCTATAATATCGAGAACATCCCGTTTCGCCTAATGGTTTATCATCCGCACTACATTATCTAATTGGACACTTGTCCGCCATTTTAGGTGAAACAGTTATTTGTTTCACCTAATCAAGTTGAAAGGGAAATGAGGAATTGTTAAGTATAAATGATGACCGCATGACCAGAAGTCCGTAATAATTCAAACCAGTGGCGTCGATTGGGTTCCAAAACTGGCGGGGGAGGGCAAGGACAGTTTACGTTCCCTCGTAGATGAGGTTTAACATAGTGCGGGGGGGAAAGTGGCAAGAACTGGGGAGGGCAACTGCCCCCTTCGCCTCCCCTAATCGCCGCCACTGATTGAAACTAAAGAACTGGTGAAATACTGAAAGAACAAACAGCTAAAGAGACAATGAAGCCTATTCCTAAAATTTTCTGGTAAGTAAAAAGTAGTATAGTCCCACACATACATTAGTCAATATACGGGACATAACTATTGACTAATGCGACAAAACGCAAAGCTATTGCCTATATACGCATTACCGCTATGTACCATTTTGTAAATAGTTTAATTTCTCTCTATATAAACATCTATGCATTTCATCTCTGCACGGATGCCATTTCGTGAACTGAATGCACACGTAACTGCAGCTGAGAAAATGCATCTTAATCGGGCCATTCCTTCAGATGTGCATGCCTTTCACGTTCTTTGGTCAACTCCTCAAAAACTGCCCTTACGACACTAAACTGCGTCACGACGAA
This sequence comes from Lepisma saccharinum, assembly GCF_977018435.1. Classification (NCBI taxonomy): domain Eukaryota; kingdom Metazoa; phylum Arthropoda; class Insecta; order Zygentoma; family Lepismatidae; genus Lepisma; species Lepisma saccharinum. Next base: position 8,327,144 of record NC_139255.1, read on the forward strand.
ACTTCACACGTTCCAAGCATGCACGCTCGTTACGGCGTGATCTCCAGCTTTCCTTTTCCTAGTCATTGTGGAGTCATGAAAAGTTTATTGGTCAATTAACATTTCTCTATAGATTTTTCTGTTGTGGGTAAAAATATTCAGGTTGCCTTGGTGATTACTCTCACCAAGGAGTAGATCCTCTGTAGTGCTAAATCCTGTAAAAGCCACAGATTTATACAGGGCATAAGAAATGCTTTTCGTGTCTATCTTGCTATAATTCTGTTTGAACAGTTTTCGTACTCGGTAAAATTCCGTTGAACTCTTATCCCTGATGAAATTCTATTTGAGCAAGCTTTACCCCTGATACAATCCTATTGTACCTGCTAAAATTTCATTTGAACAGCCTTTGTTCCCGTTAAAATTCCATTGAACGACCTTTGTCCCCGTTAAAATTCCATTTGAACGACCTTTGTCCCCGTTGAAATTCCATTTGAACGACCTTTGTCCCCGTTGAAATTCCATTTGAACGACCTTTGTCCCCGTTGAAATTCCATTTGAACGACCTTTGTCCCCGTTGAAATTCCATTTGAACGACCTTTGTCCCCGTTGAAATTCCATTTGAACGACCTTTGTCCCCGTTGAAATTCCATTTGAACGACCTTTGTCCCCGTTGAAATTCCATTTGAACGACCTTTGTCCCCGTTGAAATTCCATTTGAACGACCTTTGTCCCCGTTGAAATTCCATTTGAACGACCTTTGTCCCGGTTGAAATTCCATTTGAACGACCTTTGTCCCCGTTGAAATTCCATTTGAACAACCTCTGTCCCCGTTAAAATTTCATTTGAACAACTCCATTTGAACGACCTTTGTCCCCGTTGAAATTCCATTTGAACAACCTCTGTCCCCGTTAAAATTTCATTTGAACAACCTCTGCCCCCGTTAAAATTTCATTTGAACAACCTTTGTCCCCGTTAAAATTTCATTTGAACAACCTTTGTCGAGGGTAAATGAAGGGTAAATTTGCATTTGGACGACCTTTGTCAAGGGTAAACTTGCATTTGGACGACTTTTGTCCTCGTTAAAATTCCATTTGTCAAGGGTAAAATTATATTTGAATAACCTTTTAGTCTTGGTAAAATTACTTCTGAACGATCATTGTCCCTGACAAAATTTCTCATTAGAACGATCTTGCCCCGGCAAAATTCTGTTTGAGCAACCGTTGTCACTCTTCAGTTCTGATTGAACAACCATTGTCCCTTAACTTCTGCATGAAGGTTTCCTACGAACCTAACTCAAAAGGATTGCTGTAGGGTGATCAACCGGGTTAGATCAGAGTTCATGCTCCCCCTCCCCCTCCCTCCCAATCTGACTTGGTTCACTGGAGAACATCGGTCGATGAAATTTTCCAGCATGTGCAACCGTCGTCCTTTGCACATACCCAATCCTCAGTCACAATACTTCTACCCATTCACTTGCCGGCTTCCAAGACGACAAAAAAAAAAAGGCAACTTCCTTGACTTATGATTGTTGCCCTAATTAACTTCCGTGCTTCAAGAAAAGACAATCAACGTCATTAGAACTGAAAAATGATCTGAAATAACATAACGCCAGAGGAAACGACGCAGCTGATAAAAGTGAATGAGCGTCTCAAGTTTCAAGATCCTCTGGCATCTTAATTACTTCAGTTTCCACAAATGCAAAGGGATGGCTTCTTGATGAATGAGAGGTTGCTCTCGCATTCTGGTCTTGTCCTTTCAGCTCACAGGATCTGCGCTTCACTACCAATACCGAAATGATCCTTCCACGTGGCGGCACACCAGCGGAAACCATAGCAGGTTTTGGAAAAAAGCAAAAACCGATCAGAGATCGTGTGCCCTTTAGCGAAACTGAGCTCCAAACCTGTTTCACAATGACAGTGTATATAATTTTGAGCTTGGTACCTACTGGTACATGTCTGGTTTTGGTGTATTTTTTTCGTACTAGAAGGGTCTGCAAAAAGGAAATACCCACCCCAGTTTCTTTGCTTTTGAAATCGATCGCGTTCCTAATTTTTCGGACCTGGTGGCTGGTGATTGATTGTTGACATTTATCGTCACAAATTGGTACCAACCTTAATTTAAGGTACCGATGGAAAAACTGCTTTTCTTCTTTTTATTGTTCTTTCAGCCGGAGGGTTTCCCTTGGAACTGTTATCAAAGGTAGGGTATATTAGCTCACCGTTTAATAGGTAGCTAATTGTATATTTATCATATGCTAGTTCGAAAGTTGTATACCTTACTCCCCCTCTCCCTCCGCACGTGTACGCTTCTCTCCCTCCTTCCCTGTATCTCTAGTTTCTCTTTCTTCTCTTCTTCTTGTATCTCTCTCTCTCTCTCTCTCTCTGTATGTGTGTACCTTCAGCTCTCCTCCATCTTGATGTCCGACATCTTGAATTCAACTTCAGAATTTTAAATAAGAAGGGGGTGATATGATATATCAAATCAGGCTAGAATTTCACTAGAAATGCAATGGTAAAGGTTTTTTCGACATGTCTTTAACCAGTAAAAAGTTATGACTGAATTCTTGTACCCATTTGCTCTTTTTCGAGGTGTTAGAAAAATGCCTTTAAATTTGTTTAGGGCATTGGTAATGCATCGAGATCAAAGTGATGTCTAGGGAGAGAAGTTCACATGCCATTGCACACGATTTGAATCGGATACATCCACGAAGAGCTGCGCATTATGAATGGTTGTCGCGAACAATTTACAGTGTGACGCTTCCATTGAATTAAAAGTCCTTCTTTTATATCTGCCTCTTGCACCTTAGATCTCTTTGTATCTTCCGTTTCCTTTCCGCCATCTTTCTTTCTGCCTGTATCTTTCTCTTCTCCTTCACCCTCTCTTTCTGTCTGTATCATTCTTTTCCTTCTACCGTCTCACTTTCTGTCTGTATCTTTCTCTTCCCTTCCACCCTCTCTCTTTCGGTTTGAATTTTTTTCTCTTCTCTTGTACCGTCTCACTTTGTCTATCTTGATCTTCCCTTCTCTATCTTTCTGTCTGTATCTTTCTCTTCCTTTCCACTCTCTCTCTCTCTCTCTCTTTCGGTTTGTATCTTTCTCTTCCCTTCTACCGGGTCCCGGGTTCGAATCCTGGTCCGGGTATGTATGTTTGTGAGTGTCCATTCATCATCACTCATCCCCATCTTAGCAAATTAGCCAAAAGTGGCATAAAAAACGACGTAAAATTAAGCAAGTCAATCAAATCAATCAATCAAATCAAATCTTCCCTTCCACCGTCTCACTTTCTGTCTTTGTCTTGCCTTCCGCCCTCTCTCTGCCTGCGTCTTTCTATCCCCTTTCTCTTCCCTTCCCTCTCTTTCTGTATTTTTCTCTTCCCTTCCGCCTCCTCTTTGTTTGTATCTTTCCTTTGCATTCTACCAGTTTCTCCTTCTGTCCGTATCTTTCCCATTCATTCTCAGTTTCATATTCTGTGTCTCTCTTCCATTCTTCACGACTCTCCTGTCTCTATCTTCCTCCCTTACACCTCTCTCTCGTCTGTATTTTTCTTTTCCCACCCTCTCCCCGTTTCTTTCTCTTCAATTCTCACCTGTCTGTAACGTTCCCCTTCATTCTTCAAGTCTTTCCTTCTCTCCTCTTAGTGTTTCCCTCCTTTTCTGCCTGCGTGTTTCTATCCCCTTTCTCCTTGTTCATGTAATCAGAGATAATTGCATCTGATCATGCAGCTGGGTACTTAATCGAACCTGCACGTTTACATGCAGATGTAAGTACCAGTATATTTCGACAGAGATATAAAAAGAACCCGTAACCTTCTGTATGCAGATGATACATGCAAGCATGAAGAACTTGTTAAGAAACAACGTTAAATATATATAACGGTATGTGCATATAAGATTACGTAGCTTACCGAGAAGATTAAACCTAGTCGTGGAAGCAAAAAGTTTCATCCCGTTCAGTCAATCTCAACTGAAAGAGCAAACCCTTTTCCTCCCCCAATCTTAAACGTCCAAATAAAGTGCTCGAGGACGACGATAGAGAATGAGGAGTCTACCTCCCCCCTTTTCAATAATGGCCATTTAATTAAAATCCTAGATATCCTAAGTATGCTAAACATTTTCAGACTATGCCGTAGCATAAGCAGACATCCACGTTTGGAATGTGCAATCACCCCCCACGGATTAATACGACCCCAATGTTCCTAGAATACACTGACCTCTCCTACATTTTTTTAATACTCTATTTTTAATTAAAAAGAAATATCCGTTCCGATAAGACCAATCTCCCGGATATGATTAGTCTGCGATCGTGATCCGGTACGATGAACTGAAAGGGGAAAATCCGGTTGAGACAGTTTGTGGAAGGGGGTGGTTCAAGTATTTTAGAAGGGTTTTAAGAGGCATAGGGTCCTCTACCCCTGAAAGGGTAAAAGGGGGATGGGAGAGGGGAGAAGTGGAGTTGGGGGCTCGATTATTAGGTCGAATATTTCCGAGTGGAGAGAGAGAGAGAGACAGGGAGTTGAAGCAGGGAACTTACATAGTTGAGAAATTCGCCAAATCTTTGCTGTATTATGAATATTTTGCATTCCCTCAATACCATTCTTGGCGAATAAATTCTTGGGCTTCTCCACCCACTCTCAACGGCGAACTGATCTGATATTGGTTCATATTCATATGCTACACTAAGAAGCCTTTTATAATAATTAACTTCAAAAATAAGTTTATGGACTGATATTTGGAAAGCTACACAATTTTTCTGCTTTGTAATGAAACCAAAAGCTTATTATGCCTACGCTGGACATTTAAAATGTTCTTCAAGTGTTAGGAAGTCATTTCTAGTAATGACGTAATTCTGTGATTTTCCAAGTTACGAACTAACCTGTAGATTTTCACTTACTGAGAGATTATTATTGGCGACGAAAAAAAGATGTGCGTGTATTCTGGCGCATTGAATCGGTGGAGTTTTGACAAATGGGACTGACTGTTCAGTACTAATATCATAATTCTTTCCTTTAGCGTTTTTTTTAAAGTACGAAGAATTTGAAACGAATATAAGGAAAACCTTTGGGTTGCTGTGTTCTATAGTTTGCTCCAAGTCTGAGGTGTTCCCCGGAGTGGGCCGATTAAGTCTCATTGTGCCTGGGCTGTCTCAGATGACCTCGTATCCTGAGAAAGAGGGTCTCCCCGATATGGCGCAACATCGTCGCCTTGAAATCAAGGGGTCCCGGCTTCCAAGGCATATAGTGGTTCGTATCCCACTTTAAACTGTAGGTCCAGTCCCGATTAGCCTATATGTGCATAAAGTGGACTTCAAACAAAAAAATCAACCTTCCTGAGAATGAATTCTGAGGTTCTGCAAAGTATACATTCTCCTTGAACTCTCATGCAGTTTCCTGTGAAGAACTCTCATGGGAAGGAGGTAAAGCTCACCGCTCACAAGAAGATCCCCAAATAAGGGTAGACGACGTGCAGAGGGACAGGGGAAGACCGGTCTATTTGCAGATTTTTGGGGTAGAAGGAAGTCTTTCGCTGCGGTCATTGTCGTTGTGGAAGTGCTTCTGCGTGGGTGTTTAATTGTGATTTCTTTGGGATTTTTTTTTCGTGGTGTTGTAAGAATTATAATAGTTGTACATTATTTAGCCGTGTTGTGTCGGAAACGTTCGAATAAAAGAAATGATCAACAGTGTCGATATGAAACAATCATTCCGAGAATTTTCATGCCAAACCTAGACCGACAAAGTAATGTTTACCATTGTTGACATTTGTAGACTTGCACATTGTAAGTGTAAATAAACGTCCTCCGCTTTCGCAACTATTTTTATATTTTTCTCTTTGCCAACTGCTTCGTACGCCAGTACTGTAACAGCCAATTCCGTCGTTGAAAATATCTTAAAGATTGTAGTTAGTACAGTCAGCAGGCTCTTTATTTTTTAAAAATAGAAAAATCGTTGTACTCTGTCAAGAAATCAACACCAGATTGACGATGATCATACCTTTACCGCTAATGTGGATACCCCCCGACCGTGCGCGGACAGTGATTTGAGCGTAGATGTGAATCAATCAAGCCTTAAAGGTTACAGCGAGACCACAGCGCTTGTTTCTGACCCAGGGTGCACTCCCCCAACCCTAATAGTGGAGTCGCCTGCCGCTACGTCACTTGACTTCCGTCAGGGATCTTCTCCTGAGCGGTGGGCTGTACATGGCTTAAAAGTGGAGTAATGACCCTTTTCTTACCTCAGTTCTATATCCAACTTTCCTTGCATTTCCCATTCAATTTTTACGAAAGACTTGCCAAATAAGGATATTATGTCCTCACCCCACCCTCTCGTGCAATTGAACAGCGATGCGATAAATATATTCTTTTCACATAACAAGACCTCTACTTAATCTACGTGACACTGCAAGCAGCCTGAATGCTGAAGTACCCATCAATCATTAACACTTGCAACGATAAATTTCTTCGAGAGCTTGACCGTATTCCATTCCGCCGTTTCCGGACTACCTGGCACGTCACTGCATGCTTCAAGGGAAACACACACTCCAGCTGACATTCGTGTAAGATTCATCTGGAACAATATCCTTCTTCTTCCTCCTCCGCCCCGTAGACCATTCCTCTGTTTTCACTGACAAGCTGACCTGGTCGGACTCCGTGAACATGCCACAAAGAAGACATTAATATTGTTGATATTATCATCTCTGAGGAACCGCCTTGTTTCTCCTATGTGGCCCCGATATCTCTCCCTTCCCCTTTTGTGATCCCGACATTCCAACCTCCCCGCTTCGCATTCGGCTGCACCCCGCAAAACGAGTTTCAATTTCTTGCCGGTTCCTGCAGCAATATTGCAAAATATACATGAACACACGTTGAAGAAATACATGCTTAGATACAATTTTTACTGTCGTTAATGAATATACCTAGGTACTTCGAACAGCCACGTCTTTCTGGTATTCGAACTTAAGACATCTCTCTTTGCAAGATAACATAGTCAGTGTACTACAAAATCAACTTCAATAAAATCGAAAAGTATTTCTTACTATATCTACTAACAGAATGATGGCGGAATCAAGAGCAAATATAGAAAATAAAACTGTATTTGGATCTCCATGCTTTAAATATAATTCGGTGTAATTTTTAGGAAAATTTGGCACAATCACAATAATATTGTTAAATAACGAATTCTGGAATCTCTGACAGCAACGACGAATTATACGGAATACATTTTTTGACGACAAATTCTGCAAGAAGTATTTTGACAACGAAAAATTCTACAGAAAATTTCGATAACGAAAAATTCTACAGAAATCCTTTCGACAACGACAAACCCTGCAGAAAACCTTTCGGCAACGACAAATCCTACAAAAACTCTTCGAAAAAATGGAAAATTACACAGAATATAACATCCTCAATTAAGTATTCTGTGTCTTTTGCATCAGTAAATTTGTCCAACAAAATATTCCGTAGAAAATATTTTTTAGAAAACTGAAATATTGCATAGCACATATGGCGACGACACATTCTTTTAAGAAATCATTTTGCGATAACGCATTCTACAGCAAATCCCGTAAGAAAAACGGTACATTCTGAGCCGTTCTGAGAAATAACAAGACAACAGTGAACTGAACAAAACCGGAAGAAACTATTTAGCTTCATGAAATCCAATTATTTAGTGATGGAAAAAACTTAATTAAATGGTTCATCCAGTGAACTTGAAATTAACCAAGTTGTCAAGAGCAATTACGTGGTCTCCTCAACCGTGGTCGACTTCCAAGCGAATCAATGGAAAAATCAATTACACTTTGCTGCATCGTTGTCGAACTTTCTTCGCAAAGAAGCAATGATGCAAAACGCGTGGAATGGTGTGATAGGGAATACTAAATGCAGCGGCTCTTTAAAATATTGTTTTTTCTCCAGTGAATACAATACAAAATACGGAAGATTCTTCAGCAACACTCCAGCTGAACACTTTCTAGGTTCCCTGATTAAGCCATCTTCTTGTAAAGACGTTAAATACTGTTTAACATTATTTTGTTTCGAGATGGTACCGAGATTACACAAATATTGGTCTCGGCCAAAAATGCGAGACGAGAGCGAGACGAATCTCTGGGAGGCAGAGAATGAGACGCACATTTATAAAGCAGAAACGATACCTTTCGTAACGAAACATTCTGCAGAAAACCTATTTGTCAACGATAAATTCTACAGAAAACTTTTTGATAACGACAAATTCTATGGACAACATTATGACAACGACAAATTCCACAGAAAACTTTTTCATAACGACAAATTTTATTGACAACGATAAATTGTATTGACAACGATTTGACGACAAATTCCATGAACATCATTTTGACAAGAACGACGAATTCTACAAGAACTATTCGAAAAACACGAAAATATTAATATTTATAATTATACTACTTTATGTAATATATTAATATCCAGGACTTTTGGTCTCGCTCGAGACTTTGGTAAACTAGAATTCATAATATTGGAAAATTTTACTCAAACCAAAATTACCCTTCTATGAACATTATTCCGAAATATCAATTGCACCCAATTATTTTTGATCGGTCATTCACTTCATTTATCGTAATAGGGTAATCATGATAGCGTGCGGCCCGGTTGCATATATTCAGGATAAAATTGCGTTTGTCGGGGGTTCCTAGCGTCGAAACGAGGCGTCAAAGAGAAGCACATTACTAAGGAAAGTTATTTTTCCTAATGACCTCTATACGCTATAGAAGTTTGTGTAGTGACACGTTACATATTTTGCTTATTTCGAGAATCGAGTCAAGAACGAAACAGACCGTAATTTCATTAATATAATATTACTTTTTTTTGTAGCTGTTAATGTACAGAACCTAAATCTTCTACTTTTACGGCTTGGCACCTCAATTTTCCTCACACGGAAAACAATGACGAAAAAAAAGAACCACCAGAAAATGGCCGAAATGTTTTGTTTTTTTCCAGACTTAAATAAGGCTCTGGGTAAAAATCCTAACAGCCGCTCCAAGATTCAGGTAATTAATGTTCGTGATGCAGAAATGTGTTTCGAAGCCATTGATGACTCTAATCTATCCCCTGGGAAGGCATCGAGAAGGAAAGGGTACGACCTTCTGGGTCAGGTTCACCAAGATCATTAGTTGCACGTAAAGGAATCGTGGAGGAACAAAAATGAGAAGAAATTGGAGGCTAATATACCCTTATATTTTACACCAGAGGAACATTTCCGAAAGAGCTGTACACAGAAGCAGCTACAGATGTTAACACGTAGCTTCTGATTTGAACTCCCTTAAAGAGGAAGAATTAACCAAAAAAAGAAGAAAGAGTAGGAAGGAAAGACAAAGTTAGAACAAAAACAAGAACAGGAAACCAGTCATTTCACTACAGCATGCAAGTCAGAAATGAAATTATATGTGACCAAAACCACAATCAGTGTCTTTGCTGGGTGTAATAAAAAGACACAGCCAGTACTAATTTCAGACCTTATCGGAGAGGATATTTTTTGTTGTTTTTCTTGGCCGACAAAAGGAAAGAAAAGTAGGGTTCATTTATGCAAGAGTCCTCAATGAAAACATGAAGACTGCCTTGCGACCCCATTCGACCCTTGTTGTCTACCGGAATAACTACAATAATTCAGTACCAACAAGTAAGACCGGTATCCAGCATCATTGTAATCATCATTATCTTCCGAGCACAGTTGAAGGGTGGAGGAGCTTTTTAAAAGGCGGAGAGATGCAAAAGCCAAGAAATGCAGGGAATAAGAATGAACAGCAGGAGGTAGAAAAAAAAAAGGAGTATGACGTGCTCAGAGGTAGCTTATACGTGGACCAGAAGCCGGAATGTGTCTCGGCAAATTCTGTTTGTGGAGGGCGTAAATCAGGTAGCAGAGGTTGAGAGGGTAACCCTATCATCAACATACCCACCTGTGCAGGAGGGACTTCTTTTTTATGGAGAAAAGCGGGGAAGGAGACGCGTAGATAGGAGTAGGGAAGCTAACTTTACATGCTGATCAAGTAAAGGCGAGTAGGAGAGGAATGGGGGAGGTCGACAGCTTGAGCACGAAATCCAAAAACAAATTCACACCAGTTCAGTGTTGCTAACTCGTTTTCCAGACCGAGCTGTGCTTATGATACGCTCTAGGTTACTAACAAACTGGAGAGGGTGGTAGCAACAGCAAGGCAATTATTATAACAATTTATACAGTTGGTAATTCAAACACTCCAGCCTGCTGCGACGCCAGGGGTCACGGGTTCGAGTTCCTGCCTGAGCATAGGTGTTTTTAGCGAGTGTTACTTCATGAATGTCATCAAATCTTCACTCATCCTCATCTTCGCGATTGGCAGAAAAGCGAAGTAAAATGAACCAAATAAGTCAATGAAACACTAGATATGCGAGTTTGAAAATGGTTAACGTTTCTCAAACTTAACATAGAAGTGACAGGATGAGGTAAAAATAAAAAAAAACAACCGAAAATAAACGGTTGAATTTTGGTCGCATTCAAGTATGATGGTATTTAAGGGAACTAGGTTCCCTCATTACTTTTGGGGACTAAGGTACTGGTTTCTTAATAAATTTAACAAGGACTGTGGAAAATAAGTAAAGTGTTTTCTTTGATATAATCCATATCTCCATATCCAAAATCATAGATGTTACTTTTTTACAGTCCGAGAAGAAACCTAGATTGTTCGGTAACAGGGAAGGGGTTACGTATACTTCTTCTTGGTAGTCAGCCCTCGTTTTGTCATATTTTCCTACCTTTGATTTTTTTTTAGGAATACTGGGCCAAACGGGAGGGTTATAACCCCCACCAACTACCCCCCCTTGGGCACACCACTGTTCGATAACATTAGTAAAATCGTAGTGTTTTTCAGGAAGTCGGTGAAGTGTTATTCTAAGTTGATAAAAAAAACCTGAGCAGAAGCTGCAGTGATGACAGATACCAAATGGCGTCTGCTGCCTTGTCGGCAAAACCCTACGGTGGCCGATATCGTGTTGGTAAAATCCTATGGTAACCATTGCGGTGCTGGCAAAATTCTCTGGCAGCAGTGCCGTTTCGGCAAAACCTCATAAAATCTACTTTGCTGATAGCAATTTTTGTTGTCGTTACTATGTTAAGGCACTAGTTGCCATTGAAACTATAACTACGCCAACTACATTTTCCCGCTTGAAAATAATAACTATGACTACAATAGTAGGTCTTTCGTTTACTTCATATGAGGTCAAATTTTTCAATTTTCATTGGGCATCTAGTATAGTTCGTTCCGAATATTAAAATATTAATATAGCGTTCATCTTTTTTCTCTTTCGTTGCGGATAACCTTAGACACAAAAAAATGTGTCGACTATAATCTCACCACTTTGTTTTTGGCTTTAACGGCGCAGATCTTGCAATAATGTTTTACAATTTGCAACCCTGCATGTTTTGTGTTGCAAAATGCACCAAAACAAAGTACAATTGAGTGGTGTGAGGTCACTTCTGTAACATCTGAAAGGGATGCTTGGAAGCGAAGGATGAGAAAAAAACATGAGATGAAGGAACGGGTGGGGAGGGGGAGAAAATGAGAAGTACAATTATAACCCTTCCCCTCCACGTCTCTTCCAGAACTTCACTGGTTGGAGGTTATGACAGGATAGGGAAAAGAAGCCCTGCCCATTCCTTCATTCTTACCAGGCGTAATCATCTCCCAGTCTTCGTTTTTGTGACCAAGATGATTTTAATCGCCGGTTCAACTCAGTAGCTGGTCATTAAGAAATTTCCCCCGCTGCTGCTGTTGCCAAACACGTGCACTCGCCTCGACAAGGTCCGAGAACGAGAACGTAATGACCCCAGCCTGGAAAGAAGAACGCTCCAGCCTTGACAGCGAAGAAAACTTCAAGAGTTGTATTTCTCCATCGGTTTTTGCCAATTCCCAACTGTCTCCTCTGCTAGAGGCTGCTGAAGACACTCCGGAAACTGGTCCAGAATGTTTAAAATTACTGCATCCCCCTTATCTTTCTCCGGCTTTGCCGCGCGTCAACGATACTTTAATATGCACATTTGCATGCAGAAGCAGCCTTGCTGTACATCCGTAGTCTGAACTGGAAGATTCGGTTGTCCAAAAGGGGCTAATTGCCTGTTCTGTCAAATTTACAGGAGGCAGATCTGTGTAGGCAAAATTGTTCAATCATTAGGAGAACTATTATGCACGCCAGATTTTTTCGCCAATCAAATTGCCTCTTCTCCGATCGTAATTATAGTATAATTTTGGAAAACCGTTACAAAACTAACTCCATGGCACAACAGGTCTCCAAGGTCCAAAGGCTGCCAGAGCGTCTTTTTCATTTGTGATCAGCGCATCGAGTGCCATCGCCGCTGTTTTCTGCCTTTCGTGAACGGAACCCGCTATTTCTTTTCAAGTGATTGATTGATTTGCTTTATTTTACTTCTCTTCCTTGCCAGTTTTGGCTAATTTGCGAAGAGTGATGATATGATGAAATTGATGATTGGACACTCACAAACATACATGCCAAGGCCAGGATTCGAACCCAGGACCCCTGGCGTCGTAGTTCGATGTGATAACCACTCCGCCACGTGGGCCGGCTACTATTTCTTTTCAAGTGACTCTCCAATTGCCTTCACGACGCTCAGTCAACGCCGATACTTTGGGGGCTCCCATCCGGAATCGAACCCGGGACTGCTTGCACTAAAGGCGAGAGTGCAAGCCATTTGGCTACGCGGGAGCCAAATAAACAGCTACATATCTGTAATTTACAGCATCTACACTGCGTTGGTACAGTGGCACAAGTATATTTCAGCAAATTGTCCACGAGTATTTCATTCTTTTTTCTTTTCCACCCTACGTGTTTTAAGAAATTGTTTTTAGGTATGCTGGTGCAGAGATTGTCGGCAGCTTGTTTGACGTTTTGCTTCAATTCTTGAATCTCACATTGAATAAACAAAAAGAATAAACATACCGATAGACAATTTGCTTGGAAATACTTATGCGTCCCACGAGTTGTCGCCAAGAGTGGTGTCAACACCCTAATTGGTGTAGCACAACATAATTCTACGACTACCAGCTATTTTGCCACAAATCACATATAATGTGATCCCTGATTGTTGCTACACACAATTGTTCACACCAGCGAGCGAAATCATTGAAAACTGGTGGGGGAGAGAAAGTTCTTAATCATCAAACCCCCCTCACCCACAATAAATTAATTTTGCATATCAGATATTGCAAAGCAGCTAACTAATTCCTTTAGGCTAATAACTGGTTAATAAATTATGAAATAGTTGAAGTGGTTTTATTATGTGTAAGTTTTTGTTTAGTTTGTGTTTTATGTTAACATAAATCAATTAGATTTCAAAGTTATTATTGTATTGCATTCTTGTTTTACTTTTATTGTGCGTATTGATGCAATTTGTTAAAGGCATTCAATACTAACAACTACACTAAATTTGTGTGCGTTTTCGATATTAATCTTAGTAAAGTATATTTCAAATTAAAAGTAATTGGTTATCTTTTGTGTGTTATAACATAAACTCTCCCCCCAGGAAATGTTTGGTGGGGGGATTTTTGAAGCCAAGATTGTTGGTGAGGGAAAAAAAACCCGCCCCCCAGGATACAAATATCAGCATTTCTTCATCGATACGTAATTTGCCAAAAAGAAAAAAAAGCTGTGTAAAGTGAGTTAAATCTACGATCCTTGTGTAAGCACATATGGCTTTTACGATGCTGGAACTGCTAGAGTAGGTGATTACCACCAAAAAATGGCTTCAGTGTAGCCGATGAGAATACGTCATCAGTACATTGCTTTTCCTGAAGACACCATCCCAGATTTCGGTTGGCTCACCAAAAGCCCATATACCCAAACGAGGAAAACCGCACATACTATAACAGCCACTCGCAACAGGTGTTTACGTAACGCTGGCACGTCACTGAACCTAACATGTCCTTTCATTGATGTTCCATATAAGGTGCAAATTGGCTCCGAAAATTTCGTCGTCCTCAAGTTTAATTGTCTGTCAAACAAGATCCTCTTCTTTAGGTACTTGCCAGACAGGACGATAACAGTCGCAGAAGAGATATCCTAGCCGCAATGTCTTCATGGTCACCAGACTACTAAAAATGTCATCCTAATCTTGATTCTGTCGTCGGTGAAATACCTCCCTGTTCCCACCTCCAAAAGGTTATATTCTCAATTCTGGCAGCCTTTCCCGAGCAGGGGGGTGCCACAAACAGGACATAAGGTCTTAAGAGCTCAACGACCAATCTGCTAGCTTCATTCCAGTAAAATGTCTACTCTTTTTATGTCGGTGAGGTTCCTGACAGAACTGACCATGGAAAACTAGGCATTTCAAAGCAGGAACGAGTAGGTAGGAAACTTGAGACTGCTCGTTCAACAACAAAAAATCACGTGTTTGTTTTCAGAGCATGTAACAGCTGATAACACAGTTGAGCAGAAAATTAATTAAAATGCTGGCTGCTTTTTCTACACCTTGTACTTCATGTCTTTTTACAACCACGGTAAATCCTCAACCAACAATGATTCATTTGATAGCAGCGGAAAAGGCAGTGCAACGGTCTTCCAACACTAACTGATTAACTAAAGATTAACGAAATGAGCCAAGATTTTCATTTAAATATGTAACGCCACATCCACACATGATCTAATACTTCTGATTAGCAAGTCAATGCGAGCTAGATACTTGGAAAGCACCACTTACTCAAAGGACCATCAAAGGACCAATCCACGAAGACACCAGATTTGCATATCTGAACTTCGAAAAACAGCTACACATGATTGACAAATGTCTATCTTAAACCTGTCATCTGTCACAGGTTTCTTGTTAAGTTCTGCTATCAAAGGAAAAAGATCTTGGATCGAACATACGGAAATATTTCAAAAGAAATTAGCATTAATAAATGTCAGTTGACAGTAATAGACTAGCTGAGTTGTAGATCAGAGGAAAAGGAAAAGTTTATGAACAAAGAGGAAGAAATATACATTCTTAAGAACACATTGCAAGTAAGATTGAATGATGTCTTAGTAGACTGCAAAGCATCAAATATCAACCACATTGACAACTTGACATTGAATGATTAACTTTCTAGCCATTGTTGTTGCGTTTAACTTGTAACCCGTTGGCGCTAGTGTAGCTAAATATATGAGAAAGGGGTTTCTGTTCAATATGTCTCATTACTGTATATATTGTGGTAATATTAGCAGAGGATATAGATGTCAATTGGCGTATGCTTTGTGAAAGTATAAAGGTCTAGGTGCTGCAGAGTTCTTTGCCGATAGTCTTGCGCAATGGGACAATTTGCGCCATAGCCAACTAAACGAAATTCAAACTGTAACCAACTTCTTCACATGACTGTACAGCAGTGGTCTTCAACCCGCGGGCCACATGTGGCCCTCTGGCTATATTTAGAGACCCGCTCAAGCCTATAATGAAATAAAAGAATAAATGAAAAAATGCGAACCAGTGAACTCAAAGTATGTGACAGTCAGAATTTCCTGTTCTATACAGTCATGTCCTATTCGTTGCCCTTTATTCGGTAACACTTATGCCTGCGAACAGCTCTTTTCAAAGATCAAAGAGGAAGAATAGACTGACCGACACACAGCTTCAAATCTGTCTGCTAGTAGCTTCATCATTCAAAGCAAATATTAACATGCTGGTGAAGAAAAGAAACAATCGCAGTCTTCTCATTGAAGTGGTAAATAACAGTTATTATGTATAAATGGTTAATGTGCTTCTTTCTTAACAAATATCATACAACATTGTTTCATTATGCTTATTTGTTGCGTTACATTGACTAACCTCAATTCCGAACGTGATAATGTTCTTTGCAATAGTTATCCAGGCTGATATATTTTCATATGACACGAGTATAGTAAGTGAATGTATACTGGACAACGAAAGCATGAGGTCATTTGTAAAGCTCGTTTATGAACGCTGTCAATCTCTTACAGAATGTAAATGTGGACTTTGATTGCCACTGCTGTACAGCATATAACATGCCAAAACCAAGCTTGAAAACAGCATTTCTCCACGCCATGAAAGAAAAGCCTAAGACCATTTGCAACGTTTGGTCATCAATGAAACCACAGGAAGGAAGGTTGCCTTTTTTGCCATTAATTGCTTGCTTAGAACGTTTCCTAATTAGGGTTATCATCGCATTAATGTTACATTAATTCGAATCGTTCTTTTTGTTCTTATTCCCTCTCCCCTATTCCTTTTATCATCTTATGAAGAGCAAAAAGATTGCATACTTGCTAGTCAACAACGATGACTTGTATTCCTCGGCGAAATTCTCTCCTGTGATATTATCGCTGACCAAGAACCCGTTGGGGCCATCTTCGAAACCAAGATCTGCATGTAGGACTTGCCTTGCATGGCGGAGGACTGGTTGCTAATAAATGGTTGCCGCGCGCATTCAGGTTGATATCGTCGAGACACCGATGACGCGGTCACTCCTTGCCCTTTGTGTTGCTGTGTAAGTGATGGCTTCCATGCCCAGCAACGAACTTTTAGAAAGCCGTAATCTGTTTACCACTGTCAATGCCTTCCGAAAGATTAAGCGGGTTGTTACAGCCGCTGTAAATTTTAAAATTCATCGCAGGACTCGGTCGCCTCTAAAAGGAAAGTCCAAGAAGCTACTACTCTTGTACCACAAGAGGAAGAAGTCATAGGCTGCAGAAACTACTATCTGAAACTTGTCAGAAAATAGCAGAATGTCAGACTAATGAAACATAATGAGCGAGAGGATGAAAGGATTCCAGACTGGCAATCGTGAATACTTTGCAAAAATACTACCATGCTTAAAAAGTACAGGGTGTTTGAAAAGTTCCGCACCACAGATCAAATGGTAAAATTGACTACGTTTTGTTCTTTTGTGGCACTGAGTAATGCTGTCTCACCCTGAGACATTGTCAGCAAGTTTAGTCGACGATATCCCCAACGAAAACCATTGTTATGCCACATAATAGTGGAAAGATTGCTAGATAAATTCAAGAAAATGGATTATATTGTGGATCTACCCCGGCCGGGTAGACCACGCATTGACGAAGTGGTTTGTGAAACTGTGCTGACAAATCCAACAAATTCTTAACATTTATTTAATTGCGCCTTACCCAAGGTATAGTTGTAAAATTAAGAAAATAGATATTTTTATTCAATGAAAAACCCGTATCACATGGCCAGATACGATGAAAACTGAAGCTGTACTTTACAAGAGATTTAGACTTCCTTTAACCATTAATGCATGTAAAAATGAATACTTTACACTTCATCCTGGATGGGGAATGACCACATTACTATTTTTTTTTATTTTTTTTTACAAAACTTCACGCATACAAGAATGCAATTCTTAAGAAACAAAATGAACAAATCAGAACCACAACTCAATACAATTTTTGAATTTCCAAATATTCAATTCTATTAAATCCCAGTACAGGTATTAACAATGACAGTTCAATATACTGTAAAAAGTAGAAAAAATTCTAGACTAAAAGCATAATTTTTTGACTGGTAGACAGCCCGAACACCCTTGTGAGACAAATGTTATTTGCGGACCACCAACCTAGGTAGAAGCCTTCAAAATCATTACAAATATTAAGGAAAAGCACTTAAGTCAAGAAAAGCAATTTTACAGCAAACATTGCAGACATGATATTATATGGTGGATCACCATTATTTAGAATCTTTACACAACCCCAATATAAAATTATATATCGTATCAATCCATAGGATTATTCTTTATTTGTTATTTTAACTTTCTGTAAGCATCATTCACCTAAGTTCATTCACTAGTTTACACCAGCTGCCCATTCCTCTCAGGTATTTGATTTGTGCACAGTCGAGTGTTAAGCAGACTTCCACTTCCTGATATATTGAGGCTGCAAGGTTTACAACAGGTAAACAGCTGACAATAATAGGAAGGTAAAAACTCACTGATCAGCGTATAGGAAGTCTTGAGTGAGAGGTGTTTAGAGGAGCGGACAGACCGGCAAGGGACTCACCTTGCGATTAGATTGGAAACTGAGAAGAGTACCTTTGGGGAGATATTGGAAGGAGGAGTTATCCTGACTTAGGTCAAGAAGTGACGAAGCCTAGAGAGAGCTCAGTTTTATTTTACTCTACATTACTAAATTCATCATCATTCTTCTAAGTGTAGACAGGTAACTATCCTAATCCTTATCATGTATGATTTGGGTTCAAGGTTCTAAAATCCAACGAGTGATTATTTGCCATTTCTAGTTGTTTAAGGTATTTTATTTCAGTTGTGCCTTTCGCTGCCAAGCATTTAACTTGTTGTTATGACAAGTGCTCTCATCATTTATGAGGATGAATGATGATTAGTTACATCACCCATTGGGAGTGGCTGGTTCGATCCCATCATTCAGTAGAATGATACAATATTTTGTTTAATTTACTCAGTGTAACAAAGAAAGCAACAAAAAAAATCACAGTTTGTAACTTAAATGACTTTTCACAAACATCCTAGATATATGGACCGTTTATAGAAGACGATGATGTTGGAAAAAATATAATATAGGCTAACTATGGTAGGATACATAAAAGTATAGCAAATTCCATGGTTAGGATATGTAGAGAATATACATAGTCGGGCCATAAATACTGTTACAAACTTTCGGTTTGGACTGTACATCCGGTAGTCAGGCTCATCAACCAAGCTTGTGCTGAAGTTCACTCCTGACCATTGTGTGTTCAGCTGTGAAAGAGCAAGAATGTATCTCCTTGTGCTTAGCATGGAGTGGGGCGAATATGAAAACAGAGTAGCCGGAATTGCTCTGCATATGGTTGGGAAGTCACTCACAGATTTTCCAGCTCCTAAAATCCCGAAGATCAGCAAAATGTTTATCAGACAATCCAGACATTCACTGATACTGGTAGCATGAAAGATCGCCCAAGAGTTGGTCGACTTCACAGCTGCGGCTGTTAAAGCAGTGCTGGCTCGCATCCGCCGAAATCCCATCCGGAAGCAAGTGATAATGGCACAGGAGCTGAACATTTTACAACAATCAATGTTCAGGGTACTTAATGAAGACCTTGGAATTGGAGCTTACCGGTGGAGTACTGGAAATTTCCTGACGACACAAGTGAAGAAGCAGAGGGTACTGAAATCGAGACGGCTCCTGCAGAGGTACGTTGCCAATGGGCGCATTGCATGATCCTCTTCACTGATTACAACTGAATAAAGTTTTAACCGGCAAAATGAAAGGGTGTATGCTTCAAACTCTCGAGAAGTTTGTGAGCGAAGTTCACAAAAATCAGAGATGCCACCAGCCCTCCTCAGTCATGGTTTGGTGTGGGGGGTGAGCTATGCGAGTTCCACCAGGCCTCATTTTTGAGAAAAGGGCTTAAAAGCCTTGCAAAAATGTATGTGGAAAGTGTTCTGGACCCTATCGTGAGACTGTTGAACCAAACAATGTTTCACAATGAATCTTGGATGTTCAAGAAATATTCTGCCCCAGCTCATAAGGCAAGGATGACTCGACGGTGACTGGAGACCAGTGTACTCGATTTCATCTCCACTTTTGATTGTCCATCTGATAGCCATGATGTCAGTACCTTTGACTACAAACTGTGCCCAGAGCTAGAGGGGACTGTCTGCAAGAAGAGACACCCCATAATTGAAAGTTAAAAGCGCTCCTTGATAACAGCAGGGGCGGACTGGCCTGGCCAGGGAGACTTAGAGGTTGTGTGAGGGTGTAAAGTGTACAATTTGAAAACTGATTGGTGCTATTTCCGTGTAATATATGTAAGTGTAACATACTAAAATAACATTTAAAAATCTGAAACCATATTATTCACAAAATAGTGTGTAACAATATTTATGGCCAGACTAGGTAGAAGAGAACATTACAAATAAAGAAACCATGTCATGGCAAATAGATATTCAATATTTCTTACAAAATACCAAAATGTAACATGAGGAGTAAATCCGATCTAACGTCTATGTACAATGTTAAAAGTCTAGTAGTTGACCTTATTGAATACGAAATGATATTGAAAAGTAATGCAATGTAAGCATATTATTGTTACACTATGTTTATCTTGCATACATAATCTCCATGTTGTATTTTTTCCATTTGAGTTAGTACTGTATTTGATTTTTAAACTGTGTTCAGCACTTGTAATAAAATAATCTATTATTAAGAAAGGCAGATTGATTGATGATGTTGAAGATAGAACCTGGACAAGAATACTGTGGGGCTTTTGTGGAAAAAGACAACGGTGAAGAGATCTACTTTAGAGTTCATAATGTACGCTTTGAATAAAGCATTGACAACTGAAATGATATTACATGTTATGTAGACATACTTAAGAAGAAATACAGTACCCTGATTGTGTAATATTACCAGCAGGCAGCAAAAGAAGTCTGATCTCACCACGTTTTCTTCTTTTGTATACTTAATAAGTATTTTCCGCCGAGAAAAGAGGCTACATTTTTCTTCGCTTGCCTTATCAACTGCCATCTTTTGGTAAGATATGAAATTTGTCAAATAGATGTATGAGGAGTAAACTCTATGCCAAGAATCTGTGAAGCAAAGTCGCGCATACCGGTAGAGAGGGCAGAGCTAAGCAGTGGACACTTAACTACAGTCGCTTTCCCCCTCAACGCAATCCCATTCCCTCTCACGTGCTCTTTGATGGAGCCGGCTCGCGTCACTACTTGCGCAGAGTCATGTTTTCGTTCGCTTGCTCCAGAGACACAATATAGTTACTTTCACTTTTTGTTCGGTGAGAACTATGTTCAATGAACTTGAATTTACTGTGTCTTGAAAACAGTGTTTCAATGTCTTGTACGGATGACGTAACGAGTTTATGCTCCCCAAAACTAACATGTTACTTTTGTTGTTCGGGTAAAGTAACATGTGACGTCAACATTCTTCGAGCATGTTGTCCGAACGTCGCCTACAAGAAAGAATATCAAGAAACAAAAGATTTGTTTTATTGTCAGTGACGTAACCAGCGAGAGAGTGGTTACGAGGCAACGAAAAGCTTTGTCGAAAAAGAAGTGTTGATAGATATAAGACCCACGACTCTACACTTAATTGAGATATCACAGAGTAATGGATTTAAAAGCAAGAACACAGGAACATGTTCCCTATCAGGTGTCGCAGGCTCTTTTTCGGTGAAGATTGTTGAGTCGACTAACGCCTTCCATCTTGTCCCCCTTGAAGTCGCACCTTGCGAGAAAGGTAACATCGGCCATTGTGCTTGGGATGGCAGGTAAACATGACGTCGCTTGTCCCCCTACACATCGACACAGCACTACGAAAAATTTAAGAGGTAGTATTCGTACGGGAAAAACCACTCGTTGGCTGGGATAATGTAAATTGTACGCACCCACGCACCTGAGCTTTTGAGGATTGGCTATGGCAGAGTCCTCTGGTGTCTTCTTGAGTAAGCAAAAATATCCGTGACTTTCTTCTTTCGAGAAAAATAATAGAAACGTTCATAATGACTAGATCGCAGAAGTTGAAGACAAATATTCTAAGTAATAAGAACATCGCCTTTATGTTATGTTATTGGACACATTAATATGCAAGCTTGAATTTTTAAAAAATAACGAAGGAATCAGTTACTTGTGAAACTGCTTCAGCAAATCGACATAACCAAATTGAACTATAATTCGAACTAATGAAATTAAGTTTAAAAATAAATATATGGTATTTTATTTTATGGAGATAACGTGAAAAATTATAAATGTAATAAAGAAATGAGAATCTACCAAAAAGGCAAAGGGGTCAAAAAGTGTGTAAAAATGCAAGATAAAAAATGATTTGTGATTCTAACTTAAGGGAAACAGGCTGTAAAAAATATGGTTCTCAAATCTCCGAGCCCTGATACTTGTAATTACGGTTTGAAATAAACATATGAGAATGTAGTTCTATGCACTAGATGAGAATGAAAAATGAAGTTGTTTTTTTCACATGGCATGATAATAAGATACCAACCATCCTGTTGCAGGACTGTTAATGAAAGATCCAACTTTTACTCTCATACTGAAAAATTTTAGGAGCATATATAATATTGTTATCCTCTTTACAGTGAATTTATTCCGAAATGTCCCCTTGTTAGCTTCAAAATTTCCCCTTGCTCAACCAAAATTATTCCCTTGCTCAACCAAAATTATTCCCTTGCTCAACCAAACTTTGCCAATGTGCACGGCCAGCAATCCCCCCTCCCAAATGTGCACGGCCAGAAATCACCTCCCACCAATGTGCATGGCCAGCATGTCCACCCAATGTGCACGGCCGGCAATCACCTCCCCCCCCCCAATGTGCACGGCCGGCAATCACCCCCCCCCCCAATGTGCACGGCCGGCAATCACCCCCCCCCCCAATGTGCACGGCCGGCAATCACCCCCCCCCCCAATGTGCACGGCCGGCAATCACCCCCCCCCCCAATGTGCACGGCCGGCAATCACCCCCCTATGTGCACGGCCAGCAATCACCCCCCCCCCAATGTGCACGGCCAGCAATCACCCCCCCCCCAATGTGCACGGCCGGCAATCACCCTCCAATGTGCACGGCCGGCAATCACCCTCCAATGAGCACGGCCAGCAATCACCCCCCCCAATGTGCACGGCCAGCAATCACCCCCCCCCCAATGTGCACGGCCGGCAATCACCCTCCAATGTGCACGGCCGGCAATCACCCTCCAATGAGCACGGCCGGCAATCACCCTCCAATGTGCACGGCCGGCAATCACAATCCAATGTGCACGGCCGGCAATCACAATCCAATGTGCACGGCCAGCAATCACCCTCCAATGTGTACGGCCAGCAATCACCCTCCAATGTGCACGGCCAGCAATCACCCTCCAATGTGCACGACCAGCATGTCCCCCCAATGTGCACGGCCAGCAATCACCCCCCATGTGCACGGCCAGCAATCACCCCCCCCCCCATGTGCACGGCCAGCAATCACTCCCCATGTGCACGGCCAGCAATCACCCCCCCAATGTGCACGGCCAGCAATCACCCCCCCAATGTGCACGGCCAGCAATCACCCCCCCCAATGTGCACGGCCAGCAATCACCCCCCCCCCCCAATGTGCACGGCCAGCAATCACCCCCCAATGTGCACGGCCAGCAATCCCCCCCCCCCAATGTGCACGGCCAGCAATCCCCCCCCCCAATGTGCACGGCCAGCAATCCCCCCAATGTGCACGGTCAGCACTTGCCCCTTTTCCTTAAAAGGGGGTTATCTACGGCAACGGGACAGGTACTTTTACAACCAACGTCTCCCAACCTGTCAATGCGCGCCTCCCACAGCCGGTCTCTCAGGCCAGCAAAGTGGTCTCGCTTAGACTGTTGCCGTAATTAAAAGGCAGATCGAGGTGTCCAATCAGATAAGGAAATGTAAAAGACAACTTTAACACTTGTCCGCCAGCGGCGATTGTACAAGTCACCATCTCTTTTAGTCACAGTCATGTAGGGTATTACTCTGTCCTTTTCTCTTGCACTTGCAAAATTCCTTTCCACGACGAGGAAAATTTCACGCTATTTTTTTACGGGGTAAAATTTAAGATGGCGACGAATTGCTATGTTTTAATATTGAATAATGTCCAGCTTGCATTCCCCAACTTTCATGTAACTGCAATGTTTGTGTCTGTAAATGATCGTTTATAGTTATCTTAAGAAATAGGAAAAGGTGTTGCAAGTTTTGTCAAGGTGAATAACTTTATTAATTACAGAGTGAATACAAGATAAGGAAAGGAAAACTTATTAGTTAAATTATAATACTCGTAATATGTAGTTTCTATTGTTGTAACTGGGAGAAACAATGAAAAGTACACATAATGTACGAAAAACTCCAGTTTCATTCTTGTCCAGTGCTAAAAACTCCAGTCTCATTCTCGGCCCTCGAGGCAAAACTCACTCCCATTCTCGCCTCTTGACAGAAAAAAAACTCACTCCTATTCTCGCGTCTTGAGTAAAAAACAGTCCCATTCTCGCTTCGTGAGAAAAGACAAGTCACATTCTCGCCTCGTGAGAAAAGAAAAGTCACATTCTCGCCTCTTGAGGAAAAGAAACACTCCCATTCTCGCCTCACGAGGAAAAGAACCCAGTGCCATTCTCGCCTCGTGAGAAAAAAATCCAGTCTCACCCTAGTCTCGTGCGAAAAACGATCTCATTGCCGTCTCATGCACAAATATTTATGTCCCATTCTAGCCTCATGTTAAAAAAAGAAGAGGGCATTTCTCATTCTCGCCTTGATTTAAAGAAAAAGAAACGTGCCTTTTCAAAAAATTATTAACCTTTGAAGTTCTGCCCATGCACATAACTGGCGGAAAGGTATTATTGTGTCATTATTTTCAGCTACTCAGTCACTAAGTGAGGTGAGGAAATAAGGCAGTAATGCATATCAAACGACCATTCAATCCGCTGCAGAAGCGAGCTATCACACCTTTTGCCTGAAAGCCGCAACTGCAGAGAACTCGCTACTTTATCGATGCACGTTCAACGATCCCCTTCGACGAAACAAGCCAGCGAAGAAAATTGAAACATGCTACAATCGATAGCACTGGAGAAGACGAGAGCACCTTTGACGCCAACTCGGGGACCCGATAAACTGGATACTCGATCGCTTATTTGCTGCGTTAACCCAAGATGAACGTCGTCGGGAGCGGATATGATTCTTCGCTCTGGAACGATCTGACGCCATATTTAGACTTTTGCAGCGGCGAGGCACTAAAGACGGGAGATGAAAGCGGCAGTAAAGCAAGACTGAAAGAATACTCAAGATGCCATCCTTACTCCTACAGTAAACATAAGAAGGTGTCTCATAAAATAATGGTAGTATTGGGGAAAGTTATTACATGTAGAATGCCTGCAGCAATGTGAAGTGTTCTTTCAGTACCTTAGGGACCTTTAAGAAGAAGGCTTTAATCCCATTAACGTAGCATGAAGGACCTTACTTCTAACGTTGAAGATTGATGAGATCTTGTTACACGATTAAAGATCATCTGTGCAGTGAAGTTTTAATGTACGCCCATTTCACAAACTTAAATGTCGTGATAACAACTTTTTTTTACCAAAATTCATCGTAGTTTCAATTTGCTCTACATTATTTAATTATTTTATGCTTTATTCTGAAATCTGAAAATGAAATGTTCACAAGCTCTGTGCTGAGAAACCAGAAGGTCCGAGCCCTTGAGAAAACCAGGGCGAAGATAGAAGCGAAATGTTGAGATGCATAGGTGTAACTTGGTGGGAATAAGGGGAGCACTTGCCCCCTGATTCCCCTTGCAAGTTTATAAAAAGAATATAAGTTCATTGTACTTTTGTTAACCTCATCGGATCTGAGAAGCAAAGTAATTATTATGATTTCCCAATTTTAATAGTAATTTAGAACAATACTCTAGGATGCTATTTTTATGGAATAGGAAACTTTTTGATTCTCCCCCCCCCCACTAAAGTTAAGTCCCGCGTTAGTTTCTGCACCCAAGTTACTCAAGTTGAGATGGACTTAGTCCGGAACTCTTGCTATTGTTCGAGACTTTGGTATGTTATTGAACAATTTCTCAACCAAATTTATTGTCCTTGACTTTCGACATACGAAACCGATATTCTATTTGTTCATTTATACGTAGATAAGTCATATTTCGTTTATAGTAATTATAGCAACAAAGAAAAAATTACAAAACTATCAATCAGCTATCATACTTGACACGGTGGGTCAAAAAGTGCAATATACTAGCTCCGTCATGTTTACATAATATCAGGAGAAAGTAATGGTTTTAATAGAGAGAAAGGATGATATGAAAAACAAAGAGAATGAGGAAAGGAAGATAAATAAGTGAGATCGAGAGAAGAAAGGACAGAAGAGAAATAGAGAAACAGGAAACTGGTAAAGAAGCAGGAAGAGAGGGGAGAATGAGAGAGAAAGATAGAAATAAAGAACTAACAGAGAAAACTGAATGAGAAATGGGGAGGCGGTAGATAAAGAAATAAAAAAGAAGACAAGTAAAAAAGCGATAGAGAAAGGGAAAATAAAGGATAGAAGGAAATGGAATGGGAAAAACGAAATACAAATTATCAAGAAGGGAGGAAGTAAGATGTAGATGCAAACAGAGAAGAAATAAGATTGAGAAAAGTGAAGAGTCTTCTAGAAAGAGGTTAGAAGAAAAGAAAAGCAGAATTGAGATTCAAATGAAAGGGAGAAGGGTAGAATAAATAGCTCCAGGAGGGGGTTAAGTGCTCCCTTCTGACCCTTCACGGGCACCTATGACTTTGATGTCTTAAACTAGTCTTGCAATAGATTTTATACTTAGAAACTCATTTATGGACGGATGAAGGGATTCATCATCGATCCTTACATGAAACTTTTACCGACTTCTACTAGCCACGATCTACAAGAATAAAGGAGAGGGCTATGGGAGATCCATTCACATGCGAAAACACTGGACCGTTAAGACCCATCTCGACAACTAACATCTACACACGCGTATCAAATTTGAGACTTGGTGTCATCACGCGATACAGAAGCCAGCACACCACATAAGCATAATGCTGAGAACTTGAGAAGTGCTCGCACCACGCTATCCACTACTTTTAAAGATGCTTCACCAAAGCACGACACTGTCACAACCAATCGACAATTGATATTCACGAGGCAGTGCATGTAGAAGGGGTCTTCAGGGGGAAGAAGCACCAACTGATGCCTCTAAACGAACACGTGCTCAGTTTGCTAAAACCGTTCCTCTGTGCTCGGAGGGATATTCCATACGCATCCTAGTCAATCATAGCAAATCATTCGCTTCCAGCGACACGCGCACGTCACTATCATGTGAACATGCCTGTAAACAACGTCATGCACAGCTGAATGAAAATCATGCGTGACCACAAACGACACACACACACACACAAGCACGACATACAGAATACTAACCTTTAGTCCAATGGCCGTCAAAGGCGGTAGCTTGCAAGAAAGAAGAAACAATGGTCAATTAACTTTGAAAGTTATCTTCATTTTTGTTAAGCAAATTGCAGATTAAAATTGAATGCAAAATGTATTTACTTCATAAAATTTGATTATTAAACCTAAACACTGGCGTACTACATAGCACAAGATAACTTTGTCGACTCATTGTTCATTGCTAGACAATGAAGAAGTTATTTAAATTCATTTCAGGGTAACTAATAAATGTCCACCTTCTACAAAATACAATAATATATATATATACACCGGGTGTTTCATAAATAATTGATTAGTTACAAATACGAGAAGATCAGTTTTGCAGTAAAAACGAAGTAAGTAAATGTTTTTATTTTTTAAAAAAAAACTTTATTTTCTGAATTTACATCACTTCTCTATATTTCTACATAATTTCCTTGCCAGTTCAAACATTTATCGTAACGAACTAAGAGTTTTTGGATACCCTCCTCATAGAACTCTGCCGCCTGTGATGATAGCCAGTTACTCACGGTCGTTTTCACTTTTTCATCAGTGTCTAAACGCTTGCCGCCCAGAAAGGTTTTCAGATGGCGGAAGAGGTGGTAGTCGCTAGGCACAAGGTCTGGACTGTATGGCGGATGATCGAATCGTATCGTATCCAAGGTTTTGTATAGAAATGACAAGTCTTATGTCATTCTTAGCATAGTAGGAAACAGAGATAGGAATGCAGAATAAGCAATGAGGAAACGTGAGGTTATTGACTTGGGAGACGAGGAGGCTTTGAGTGTTGGAATTGTCAGGAGGTGTGATCAGTTGGCGAGAATACGAGGGAGAGTAAGGACTGCAGATTGTGAGAGAGAAGCAAAGTGGAGAACGATTATTGGACGATGGTGTGTGATAGATTCGATGTCTGACAGGGAGGTCAGACAAGTGCCATTTGAGAGGACAAGTATAGGAATAATCTTCATCTATTTGTAAGGCAAGTAATAGGCTATCCTTTTCTAAACCAATCCATATCGGTTCAGTCATGGAGAGTATAGAACCCATATCTAACCTAAGTTAATTTCTATCGCCATTCCCTTAAGTGTAACCTCTTGCATTTATCAGATTTAGGCCAAGCGAGTGATAACCATCTGAAAGATGAATGAATGAGGAATAGCTACATCACCCAATACAATCTAGAGGTTCTTGGTTCGATCCCAAACGCAGCATAGGAGTTGCGTTACGGAATACCTCCCAGCCAAAAGATTCTATCAGATCTTGAGTTTGAGACGCAGTATGTGGCCTTGCATTATCAAGAATCAATATGACACCGGTGACAGCATTCCACGACGTTTCTCCTGGATTGCTCGACGAAGTTTTTTTAGGGTTTCACAGTAGGAAGCTGAGTTAATTATTGTTCCTTGCGGCAACAAAACACCCTGCCTGTCACATCGTCTCCTGTGACGATATGACTAAAAAACTCATCATCTTCCTCGTTGTAGAGGGTCAAAAACGTTAAAGCACTGGCTATCATCACAAGCGGCAGAGTTCTATGAGGATGGTACCCAAAAACTCATAGTTCGTTACGATAAATTTTTAAACCGGCAAGGAAATTATGTAGAGAAATAGAGAAGTGTATGTAAATTCAGAAATTAAATTGTTTCTTGAAAAACAATTACATTTACTTCGTTTTTATTGCAAAACGGACCTTAGTTAAAAAGTATTAAGTATTAAACATAAGTTAATGAAATCAGTTCAGAACGAACGAAAAACTCAAGTATTTTTTTCTCACCTACAAATGTTCAATGTGTGCATAACGGGTGACACGGCAGATATCGATACGATAGTCTAGTTCTGCCACACTCGCATCAACATGAGCCTGTCGATAGTGTCTATCGCTGCGATGATGCGCTCCCTTAGGACTGCAATATCACGCGGCATCGGCGAGGTGACCCTGTCTTTGATGAAACCCCACAAAAAGAAGTCACACTATGTAAGTTCGCGTGATTTTGGGGACCAAAACATTGCACAAAACACTGAGTGATGTGGGTGATTTGAGTGTCGCCTAGCGGCAGGGATATAAACCCTCAGCTTTACAAAACACAAACGCACAAACTTTTGACGTTCCTCGAACGTTCTGGACTGGTTTCATTAACGTAAGTTCAATAGTTTACTGCCAATAACTTTTTGTAACCTCTCAATTATTTATGAAACACCCCGTATATGTGTTTTCTTCTGCGTAAATATACGGCTTTCCTCCACTACCAAAATTTATTGCAAAAATCCTTATTTTAATGTTTGCAGTGCCAATTTCCCTTCGTGGAATGGCTGAAGTATTCAGTTCCCTCATCTCAAGTGCAGATATTCCCTCATTCAAAGTCTCGACGAGGGCCTCCCCATAGCACGTCGTCGCCTTCTAATCAAGAGGTCCCGGGTTCGATACCCGGTGGAGACACATGGCACAGATGCCACTTTAAACTGTGGGTCCAGTCCCGATTAACCAATCTGTGCATAAAGTGAACTTACAACAACAATATCTCGATATACCCAATATACCAGTTTCTTCTTCAATAAATTTCAACAATAGGTTCTCACTTTGCTTCCCATCTTTAAAAGTGACAATTTCCCCTATTTCCAGCTCCTGAAGTGGAAAATGTTATAGCCTGGGTGGATGTTTGGTCGAACGTTGGGATTAGCTGCGGGATGCTCCAATGGTTTAACATGGTGACAATAAGGAAGCTGGGGAGATGCTTTGCGAATTTTTTTTCTAGCTGAGAAATACGATCTCCCCGAATCCCTCATCACTTCCAGCAATGCCTATTTCCATCCCATGAAAAGCTCTTAGGCGCCAATTTCACCCCATCTAGGGACTATAATTACTTAAAGAAACAAGGCCAAAAATCTAGAGTTCTAACCTTGCCTGCTGGAGGGGGGTATCAGGTGAACTCTATCCACTTGCGATAAGAATTACTGAGTTCTGCCATGTAAAACAATAGGCGAATCACGAACATCGAAAGAGCAGCAACTTCCTTAAATTAGAATGCAGGGAAAAACCATTCGGTCAGTTAGTCAAGACAGTCGGATCACTTCGATGTGATTCATAGGCCATTATGAGTGTCCAAAAGAGCCATTCCCACCGAGGAATTGACAAACAGTTCCTTGGTATTCAGCAACACACTCTCGACAAGGCAATGGTGTTTATAAATTCAAATTTATGTCAGGAAATCGTTCGTTAGGAAGCTTTCTACTCAATCTTTCTAGTTGAGTAACAGTCGCCTTAGTTTACATGTCAAGAATTGAATGACAAGGTGATGTTAATGGCGCAATCACTATCAGAACCCAGATTTTGCTACTAGGATACAATAAAAATTACACTAATATTCTCTGATAGGCGGCCGGAGCGTGGTGCTGATCACCCCCACATCACCTCAATGTGCCATGATGGAACGGGAAACCTTACAGAACTCATACTTTAAGGAACAGTCAATGGTCTTCTACCTCAGGACGTTGCATTCCGAGTAGAAACGTCACGCCATCGTCTGAATAACAGATTGTCGGTAGGTGTTACAATTGGCTGTCATTCTACATTGCCACCTTCAAATGCAGCGAAGGTTTCCCCCCCCCCCTTTCTCATTGTACGGAACATCGTATTATCGAGACTGTACTGTACAGAGCAGTGGTTCTCAAACTTTTTTTCTCATTGTACCCTTTAGTCGTAACGTCTAATGCACTCCTACCAAAGGTTTTCTCCGAATAGTGGGTTTTTGGAAATTCTTTGCCTGATTGTTGGGGAATTTTTGATAGGTTGAAAGCGTGTAGCTGCAATACAGCAAAATGGCATTCTGGCTGTATGTGGAAAGGTGGAAAACAAACATTAATCCTATGATTGGTTCCAATAATAAAAATTTGAAATACATGTATGCTAAGAAGTATATAATAAACTATAATTATCATGTGTGTTTTCCAGAGTTATTGAAAAAAAAAGTAAAGAACAAAAATTAGTTCGTAAACATGTTGTCAAGCACAATTTTGGAGTTTTTTATTGTAAATCCTGATTCTACCGTTGAAATCTCCAAGCGGAGATTCGGTTTCAAATTAATCTATTATAGATATGAAACAAATAAGTGTGTCAGTGACAAAATCAGCCATATTTTCCTGTTGAGTACTAAAGGTATGAGGTTAGCTCCACACACCTGCAGCAAAAATGTTGTCTTGTGGGTATTCTCGACATTTCTCTTCCGAGCTGATCGCGCACCCCATTCAAGCCATTCACGTACCTCTGGGGGTACGCGTACCACAGTTTGAGAAGCACTGGTATAGAGTTCTATCACACAATTTTTGGTGGAACATACAAAAAAGCTTTTAGCACACTTCACTTTATGCTTTTGGATGGAGACCTGGCCTAGAGTGACCGCCGAACCGTATAAAATTGCCTACACGGTGAATCGAACTCCTATGCCGCCGATTTCACGGCCTAACCACTGCGCCACCTGGTGCAAGTCGTAAAAACATCACGATTTTCGGGGGTTTCCACTTTCCGGTTCCGCCATTTATGGTTTTAAAGGGGGGGAGGGGGAGGCGTTAAAATTTCATGCCCGCCTGGTTTAACAGCGCTGAAAAGTCGGGAGTCGTTTAAACACGGCGTTAAATTGGAGAACAAAGATTGTCCAGCGAAGCGCAACCAAACACGGCCTCTTAATTCTGGCGGGGCGCTTATGTATCATGCAACGGTTGGCGGACCGCTAAAGCGGATTTATTTAACATGTTCTCTCTCGGTCGGTGGAGATTTACTCCAAGGCGGTGAAACCTTTGGCAGTTTGTGTGTTATACCCCTGAGTTGGAATTTTGCGGTTATTCTTCGCAAAATGCTAGCGTGTCTTCCTTTCTGTCAAAACGTTACTTTAGTTTCATTAGTTACAGAGCTATCAAACATTGCCATTGCAAGAAATGTCTCCTCGCGCGCTCATCTCAGCGAATTTTTTCCCCTTTTATCATGATTAGCTTTATTTCACTTCGCTTTTCTACCACTTTTAGGCCAGTCAGTAACGGGGTCCAATAAGGGGAAAAAATAGAGAGAGCTGGAACAATTTTTATTTTCTTCCTATAAGGATTCTTAAGGCTCGGCTGGACCTTTGGCATGCAAATGGGCGAATTTTCCTCTCCATTCGAAAAACTTCTTGGATATTTCAAAATATGAAACATTACATCAGCTTAGAATTCCTTCTAGAGCATTGACGTGAATTTTCATGTAGTTTTCTTTCATTGTTGTCTAGATATTATCAATAGCTTTGTGATTACATAAGTCTATTAAACTATTGATAATATCTAGACAACAATGAAAGAAAACTACATGAAAATTCACGTCAATGCTCTAGAAGGAATTCTAAGCTAATGTAATGTTTCATATTTTGAAATATCCAAGAAGTTTTTCGAATGGAGAGGAAGATTTTAAAAAAAATCGCCCATTTGCATGCCAAATGTCCAGCCGAGCCTTAACATTTTGCACCCCTCTACCAAAATCAGTTTCTTTACAAATATCTGGCTTTGAAAGCATTTTATAGGAAAACATAAAATTCTCTACAAAAAAAGATTCCGTGCAGTTTCCTTCTATAATGCTCCGTTCGGGTGCTAGAGGAGAGAGTAATTTCACATCCCTCCACCCCCGGCCCCTTTCGCAAGAGCTCAAGTCGTGGATTTTTTTGCATGATGTTTTATATATTATAGTACAGGGTGGCCCAAAAAAGGTAACCGAAATGTAGAACCGTTGTACATGTGTTCGGTTACCTTTTTTTGTGCCACCCTGTACTTCCCTTCTATAAGTCTGGAATTATTACATTTGTAATGTAAAATCATCCCTTGCTGACTGGCCTATTCTGGCAAATCGCAAAGATGAGGATGAGCGATGATATGATGGAATTGGTGAAGGGACAATCACAGAACACGCATCCCCAGTCCGGGATTCTAACCCGGAATTCCTGGCTAACCACCTCGCCATGGAGGTCTACTATAGTGGACTTAAAAACGAAATGAAACAACATTGCTTTACCAGAGAATCAAAACTCTCGAAAACAAACGTCATGAAGAAAAGTTGTATTTGCGAGTGCTGCGCGCAAGAAAATTTAACTAAATTTCTTTGCAAAGCATCAACTTAATGTAAAATTTGATAAACCGAAAATTTAGCCTAACTTACTATTGTGAAATTAACTTGAAACTAAAATAGACAAAATACTGTTTCCAATTACAGTAAAACCTCGTTAATCCGGACTAATGCGGGGGATAAGTTGACCGGTTCAACGAAAGTCCGGATTAACTGAAATAACCTAAAAGAACAGTAGAAAGTGCATTAAAACTCTGTTTATAGCAACAAAACACGTTTGTTATGGTGTACAGTAAAATGTAAAGCAATACGACAATGCCGTGCTTCTGGCCACATTTAAAACCTTGCTTTCTGCTTTTATTTTCAGCCTTTTGCCTGTCTGTATCAAGCAAAGTCAGGCTTATCGGAGTCCGGATTAACAAGGTTTTACTGTATTCTTTAGTAATAACAAAAACAATAGAAAATGTAGAAGGGGAACATTCCCACATTGGGAAATAAAGATATAGATGTTGGGAAAGAAAATGGCTTCGTCCACCCCTTGAAATCAAACCTTGCTGCTTACATAGATACCCTATGTAGACAGTCCTCGTGGTAACTGCTTATACATATCTACACATCTAAACTTTCAATGGAAGTGAATATGATCCAAGTATGAAACATTCAGCGCAAGCCAACATCTGCAATGCGTTATTGTCTCCCTTCGTTTTCAACTTATTCGTTTCGTCATTCTTTTGAAAGTAATATACAGATTTCAGGAACAGAAACTAGTTTTTTGTCCAGGTTTTGCACGTTTATTTCTTCATAGCTTCCGGCGGATGCCAGCGTACGCACGCAACTGCAGAAAGAGCTCATAAGCGAATTATTTTAGGTTGCTTGTGCTGCGACCACTTCCTTCTGGACGTGCATTACACTTGCCCTTTCTTAAGGCAATTTTGTGAGTTTCCAATTACATTGATAGGCCTGGTCCTTTTCTATTTTCTCATTTTGCGTCACTTATCTGCCATTTTTTTAGCTATTCACAATGATGAGAATTATGATTATGCGAAACTGATGAACGATCATAAAGAAACACCCAAACCGAGATTCGTGAAGGAATCATCAACCCAAATTCATCAAATTGATTGATTTGCTTTATTTTACTTCGCTTTTGGTGTCACTTTTCGCTAATTTCCGAAGATGGTGATGTGTGATGTCATGATGAAAGGACACACAAACATCCATGCCAGGAGCGTATATTCTAGGCTAGCTAGGCTCTATCTGCGAAGCCTGAAGTCTAGAGAATAAAATACAGGAGGAAAATCGATCAGAAATTGTAAATAATATTATTCATATCAGTGAGATGATGAAGCTGATTCTGAAGTTGGCAAACTGATTTCCTATGAGTTGGCAACCTGATTTTTTATGAGTTGGCAACCTGATTTTTTATGAGTTGGCAACCTGATTTCTAATGAGTTGGCAACCTGATTTCTAATGAGTTGGCAACCTGATTTCTAATGAGTTGGCAACCTGATTTCTTATGAGTTGGCAACCTGATTTCTTATGAGTTGGTAAATGTATTTCTATTCATAGCCTAGGACCACGTGACATAGTGACATAGCTCAGATCTTGGACCCAGTATACGCCACTGATCCATGCCCAGGCCGGGATTCGAACCCGGGATCCCGGGCGCCGTGGCGCGATGTATAACCCCTCCGCCACGGGGGCCGGATCAACACACTAGAGATGGCCAATTAATCCGAATAACGTATATACGATTTCAAATTATCCGATATCTGTTTCGGGTGCAACGGATAATCCGAATATCTTGATATTTCGGATATCCTGATAGAACAGATTTGATGAAAATTTGTAAAAAAAATCCGTACAGTGAAACACGAAAATGACGAATACAATAATATATGGATAGTCGTAAAACGGATAAACGATAAAATTGTCCGGATAAAGCACACATTCGGATATCTGGATATTTCGGATAATATTAATATCCAATATACGGAAAATTCGGATATGAGAATATAAGATATCCAGATATTTGAAATCTGGATAGAAAATTATCAGATGTCCGGATATAACTTTATACGGATTTGGCCATCCCTACAACATACTTGGCCACAGCTCCACAACATTCTTATTTTGTACCCACACGTGACCACAATAAGTTCTGTAATACGGCTTCATGGGTGCGAATCAAATTAAAGACACCTATGTTTTGTTGTTCTCTTATTTATTTACGGTAGAGTTATCAGCACAGCGCGCTACGACGCCAGGGGGCCCCGGTTTAAATCCAGGCCTAGGCATGGGTCAGTTCCATCATAACATCACTCATCATCATCTTCGCGATTAGCTAAAAGTGGCAGAAAAGCGAAGTGAAATAAGCCAAATCGATCAATTTATTCATCATCTAACCATTACCAGCAACCCCACAGTCTATGTCGGGACACAATGTCATACCGGATCCTATGCAACACTAGATATTGTCTTAGGTAAACTAATAGAGAAGTCTACCATGTGAAAAATTGATACTCCCTGTCCAATATTAGAATCAGGAGCGTATATCTATTCTAAGTTAGTTGGCAATCTGCGAAACCTGAAGTCTAGAGAATAAAATACAGGAGAATAATCGAACACAAATTGTAAATAATATTATTCATATCGGTGAGATGATGATGCCGAGTCTGGAGTTGGCAACCTAATTTCCTATGAGTTGGCAACCTGATTTCCTATGAGTTGGCAACCTGATTTCTATTCATAGCCTAGGACCAAGTGACATAGTGAGAACCCATGTATTGGACTCAGTGTACGTCACTGATTAGAATGAACACACTGTTTCGGGAATCTGTGGAGCAAGTCCGTGCATAACAATTGAGAAGGGGAGGAGGCGAGTTGGCCGAGCAAAGCAGTGCGTGCTGTTGCAACTGCATTTTTCTCTTCATGCACTTCCTTCTCATGTGTTCATTGGTAGAGTCCTCTCGAGTCACTACTTGCGCATAGACTACTTGTCGTTTGCTTGCTCCAGATATTCCCGGGACAGTGGTGTGTTCGTGAAAGGGAGATTGACATTTTGGTGTCTTCACAAAGAGTTAACAACATCTTTACCTATCCCCCTAACCAGGACCGTATATTCCAGGCTAGCTGGGCTATCTGCGAAGCCTGACGCCTAGAAAGTAAGAGAACTGAGCGAATTATGCTGATTTGAAAAATAAGATAATGGCGATTCTGAAGTTGGCAACCTGAATTCTTATGAGTTGGCAACGTGAATACTTAAGGAGTTGGCAACGTGAATACTTAAGGAGTTGGCAACGTGAATTCTTATGAGTTGGCAACGTGAATTCTTATGAGTTGGCAACGTGAATTCTTATGAGTTGGCAACGTGAATTCTTATGAGTTGGCAACGTGAATTCTTAGGAGTTGGCAACCTTAATTATTAGGAGTTGGCAACCTTAATTCTTAGGAGTTGGCAACCTTAATTCTTAGGAGTTGGCAACCTTAATTCTTAGGAGTTGGCAACCTTAATTCTTAGGAATTGGCAACCTGATTTTTTTAAAAGTTTGCAACGTGACTACCGTTGGGATGGCAACGTGGCTTCTTTGAAGACGTCAAGAATGAGTCTAGTATTCTCCCTTCCTCCATAGCCTAGGACCAGGTGTCATAGTGAGATAGCTCACGTCTTAGACTCAGCATACGCCACTGCCCCTAGCACATCCATTCGACCGCGAGCTCTTCTCTGGCCCAATACTCTTCCAGTGAGTTTCACAAGAGTTATTTCCTTCCAAATTTCTTCTGGTGTTTCTTCCATACGCAAGTTTGTGAGTCGTGACTTTTTTCAACCACATTGCATGTTGTTTGGTATCAGACCTTGAAAGTTGTCGTGCACCGGTGGAGGAATGTCGTCGTTATCCTGTAGCCCCCCTCCCATCAGCTCAATTCAAGTTAAGGTAGCCGGCAATTTCCTCCAATGAGACGACCTCGTGGAGTTTCCGTCAGTCTTCGCATCGATTGATTCACTCCATGCTAACCTACATGCTTCAATCCCATTAAGGTCATGTGAGGTGAGATTCCAGAAGTGGGAAACCGTGAGGGAAGCAAGAAAAGATTGATAAAATGTGAAGAAAAAAAACCAAGGTCAATTATCAATGCAAGGATTCGTACAATTATATAGTTAAAGGCATGCATGTTGGGCCTTCTGTGTTGAATATAGACCTACTGTATCGCCAATGATCTTGTTGGTTTAAAAAATTGCTATGTCAAATTCAAGGCTACATTCTCGAGGCATGAGACATAGAGGCAAAGATTTAGCACAAACATGTTCGAGGAACCTTAAAATAAGCTTCTGTCCGTCAGCATTGACTATTTGTCTCATCTTGGGTAACGGAGGGAATCCTATGAATCAATAACAAAATGGCTGGATCTACAGTTCAAAGTCTGATCGGAAACACCGTACACCTCCCTTGATTACATGGCGACGATGTTACTACTAAGCCATCCGGGAGGCATAGGATACGATTACTAAACGCATCTCAATACAACCAGAGCTAACCCATCCGACTAGTAACCCAACCAAAGATAGCACACCCTAATAATTCAATCAGAGATAATCCATCTGAGTAGTAACTCCACCCGAGCTAGCACACCCTATTAATAATTCAATCAGAGCTAATCCATCCGACTAGTAACCCAACCAGAGCTAGAACTCCCTATTTATAATTAAACCAGAGCTAATCAATTTGACTAGTAACTCAACGAGAGCTAGCACACCTTATTAATAATTCAATCAGAGTTAATCCATCCGACAAGTAACCCAACCAGAGCTAGAACCCCCTATTTATAATTAAACCAGAGGTAATCGATTTCACTAGTAACTCAACCAGAGCTAGCACACCCTATTAATGATTCAACCAGAACTAACCCATCCGACTAGTAACCCGACCAGGGCTAACCCATCCGACTAGTAACCCGACCAGAGCTAACCCATCCGACTAGTAACCCGACCAGAGCTAACCCATCAGACTAGTAACCCGACCAGAGCTAATCCATTCGACTAGTAGCACAACCAGAGCTAATCCATTCGACTAGTGGCACGACCAGAGCTAATCCATTCGACTAGTGGCACGACCAGAGCTAATCCATTCGACTAGTGGCACGACCAGAGCTAATCCATTCGACTAGTGGCACGACCAGAGCTAACCCATCCGACTAGTGGCACGACCAGAGCTAATCCATTCGACTAGTGGCACGACCAGAGCTAATCCATTCGACTAGTAGCACGACCAGAGCTAATCCATTCGACTAGTAGCACGACCAGAGCTAATCCATTCGACTAGTAGCACGACCAGAGCTAATCCATTCGACTAGTAGCACGACCAGAGCTAATCCATTCGACTAGTAGCACAACCAGAGTTAATCCATTCTACTAGTAACCCAACCAGAGCCAACCCATTCTACTAGTAACCCGACCAGAGCCAACCCATTCGACTAGTGACCCGACCAGAGCCAACCCATTCGACTAGTGACCCGACCAGAGCCAACCCATTCGACTAGTGACCCGACCAGAGCCAACCCATTCGACTAGTGACCCGACCAGAGCCAACCCATTCGACTAGTGACCCGACCAGAGCCAACCCATTCGACTAGTGACCCGACCAGAGCCAATCCATCCTGCAAGTAACCCGAACAGAGCTAATCCATCCTGCAAGTAACCCGAACAGAGCTAATCCATCCGGCTAGTAACCCGAAGAGAGCTAACTTATCCTGCTAGTAACCCGAACAGAGCCAACTTATCCGGCTAGTAACCCAACGAAAGCTAACTCATCCGAGTAATAACCAAAACAGAGCTAACCCAACCGACTAGTAACCCAATCAGAGCTATCCTATCCGACCATTAACCTTAGCAAAGTTAGCCCCATATGATTATTACCCAGTCCAAACTCCAAAGTAAACCAGATCGATTTATTATTCCAACATTAACATTATTAGTCTACTGAATTTAACCATTCAACAACATTCACATATTAGTTTAAGCCATCTACTGACGGTATTTATTATTCAATTTTTTCAGCCCTCGTGTCAAGAGCTGGGAAGCTTTTTCATTCTCATAGCGAGAACATCTTGTACTGGCCCCTTCCGACATACCAACAACATTAATTGGGAAACCATTGGCAACTCTTCGACAGTGTCACAACAATCGAACCGTGACGCAATACAACCCACACCAACAATCAACGTTTTCGTTCCGTCCAAAGCCTCGAAGAAACTATTCAACTGCCAGAATCGGAGCAGGAGGAGGGGGGGGGGGGGAACAAACAACCAATTTCGCCTTTACACAGAAGAATGCAAATTAAGAGTGGATGCTTTTGGAAATCCACTGTCGTGTATTTGCATTACCAGTTCTGTGATCCGTCGTACGCTTACGGGAGAGGGGGGAGGGTGGTGAATATTCATGACGCACCAGCAAATCGAGTTTGTGAATGCGAACAACACTTGATCTCATCACTGATATGCAATTAACATTCGCATGAATAGTAAAACCAGTAAGTTAGCAATTAAAGATTAATTTCTCGTCAGATTGTACTGGGTGATGGGAATGTTTTCGCTCTTCCTGTCTTTCAAGAGGGGGAGACGGCCCCCAGAATTACCACAGTCGAAAAAATTATGATTTGAAATACATTTACGTGTTCGGGGGAGGAGAGGGGGTGAAACACTAATACAGAACGGAAACATACCCTCCTCCCATCTTCCGCAGTGTAAAATTGGTTCGTCTACGGGCGATTTCACCCCCTTCAAGGGAGGCGTTTTAAAATGCATTAGCCCCCCTCTTCGTGGATTCGAAAACGGCTCACCCTATTTTGCGTAAAATGTATGCTTCCCGTGAGGATGCTCACGGAGGGGACCTATAGGAACTGGGGGATGGCCCGAGGCGGACTGCCCGCCATTTCGCAGCGCTCTCCCTTTCTTAAGTTCCGCCTACATCGATGCGCCGCGACGCGTCGCGTTGCCCCGGGCGTTTTCAGTCTCTTCCTTCTCTCTTGCGCCGGTGGAGGGAGGCACTTGCGAACGCCGCGCACCTGTTCCGTGAGCAGCAGTGATGGAATTACTATTTATCGTTAGCAGGTATGGCGCCGAGCCAAGCCTCGTTCTCGTCTTCAACTTCGAGACGAGAATGGTACGAGACTTGATCAGGCGAGAACGAGTGGAATTTGAATTTCGTTACGTCAATTTACGGTCACTTGTGGCTAATCGCGACGTTGGGGATGAAAGATGATAAGTAGGCTTGCCAACTTTAAAGATTAAAATTCTGGGAGATTTTCTTGCAGCCTTCGATCAACTCACGTACCCAAGGGGGAGCTGATGGGGAAACAGCTCCTCCAGAAATTGATCAAAATTTTCATATGAAAGCAATCAAGAACTCAGGAAAAATCGGCGGTAAATGAAAAACTTTAAAATAACCCCGACTGCAATTTGTCTTCGAACTACTTTTAACACAATTAAAATTTTTATAGTATGTAACGTCCACCCCCTAGAACGTGGCTATTTAATATCCGCCTTTCAAATCCAGCGTTTTCACATAAACAATTCCTGCATTCGCAGTGAATCGAATATTCTGGTAGGCTATGTCCTGACTCTCAGCTGATATATGTTTGTGGTACTGATACTGTGAATACAAAATTGAATCAACTTGATCAAAACAACCTAGCTACCACAATTTGTAAATAAAGAAAAAAAAAGCAAATACCGTACATAGATGCGCAACAAAATCCTTCAAATTCAAATTTCATAAAGAGATAATAATAATAAGAAGAAATCTCGTCATTCCGGGAGATAAACTTTGTCCGGGAGAGAGTTTCATTCCGGAGATTCATTGATTTGTTGTTTAAGTTTCACTTTATGCAAATTAAGATAGATTGATTGATTGATTGATTTGCTTCATTTTAGTTTGTTTCGTTGTGCCACTATTTGCTAATTTGCGAACATGAGTATGAGTGATGAAATTGATGAATGGACACTCACAAACATCCATGCCCAGGCCGCGATTCGAACCCGGGGCCCCTGGCGTCGCAGCGCGATGTGCTAACCACTCAGCCACAGGGTCCAGCAAAGATGTTTGAGTTTTGCTTTAAGTCCACTTTTATTCACAGATAGGGGAATTGGGACAAGAGCTACAGTTTAAAGTGGGATCCGAACCAGGGTTGTTGAAGGTCCAGGAACCTAAAAATTCTAAAGGGTTCTACTGGGTGAGTCTTTTAAAAGAGGCCCCGTGGAAAATGCACTCCTCGCATGTAGCCAACCTTGGTACACCGAAGAGAAGAGCGGGGCAGAGAACAGTCCAGGATATGTCATGTCATGTTGTCGAATATGCTTGGCACCGAGATCCTGGACTGTTCTCTAACCGCTCTTCTCTTCGGTGTACCAAGGTTGTCTACATGCAAGGAGCGCATTTTCCACGGGGCCTCTTTTAAAAGACTCACCCAGTATTAGGTTCTGCTCCAGGACCGGAACCTTTTTTCTCGCACAATTTAAATTCGGTACAAGTTGAATATTGTTTCATTGAAAAAAGGTTTCTGGACTGAATTTAAATTCATCCGGGGAGAAAAAGGTTCCTGGACAATATTTAAATTGATCCGGGAAAAAAGGTTTCTGGACTGAATTTAAATTCATCCGGGGAGAAAAA
Source organism: Lepisma saccharinum (assembly GCF_977018435.1). Classification (NCBI taxonomy): domain Eukaryota; kingdom Metazoa; phylum Arthropoda; class Insecta; order Zygentoma; family Lepismatidae; genus Lepisma; species Lepisma saccharinum. The sequence goes on from NC_139255.1 coordinate 8,368,787, forward strand.
GGTTCCTGGACAATATTTAAATTGATCCGGGAAAAAAGGTTCCAGGACCGTATTTAAATTCATCCGGAAAAAGGTTCCTGGACCGTATTTAAATTCATCCGGGGGGAAAAAAGGTTCCAGGACCGTATTTAAATTCATCCGGGGGAAAAAGGGTTCCAGGACCATATTTAAATTCATCCGGAAAAAGGTTCCTGGACCGTATTTAAATTCTTCCGGGGTGAAAAAAGGTTCCTGGACCGTATTTAAATTCATCCGGAAAAAATGTCCCTGCACCGTATTTAAATTCATCCGGAAAAAAGGTTCTTGGACTGTATTTTAATTCATCCGGAAGAAAAAAGGTTTCTGGATCGTATTTAAATTGATCTGGTACAAAGGTTCCTAGACCGAATTGAAACACTTTACAGATAAAAAGGTTCTTTACGGTCCAGAACCCATTTACGCTTTCTAATTTTCTCTCCTGGACCGGAATTGAATTTATTTAAAATTCCTGGACGTTTAACAACCCTGATCCGAATCACTACGTGGTTTCGAACCCGAGACCTTATAAAACGACGACTACCCCATCGGATAGACACGAACAAGGCTTGATAAGGCAGGACAATGACTTATATTGTGTCTTACAAAAGAAGAAACAATTATTGACAACAATAATGACGAAAGACAACAGCCGCTGACCATTGTAGAGACAGTCCCCCGGTGGGTGGAAGTAAAAGCCTCTTCTGTTTCAGATAAAGATCAAAGGCGTGCCTATTGTAGGCCTACATAGTAACAAATGTACAAAACAAAACATTCTACGCTTAATATGACATGATTTTAATAAATGATAAAACAATATGAAAATGCAAGAGTTGATACTGTTTTAGGTTAATTGTGTGTCTTGAAAAGGGGGTGCGGAAGAAAATTAAAGGGTGCGCAAGCAGCCCTTCGCACCCCACCTGGCGCCGCCACTAGTCTGACGGGAAGTTTTGGTGCTAAAAACTGTAAAGTCTGCTTTAGACGAAAGCATTTCCTTTAACATTTTTGCTAACATAAACGCTATGTAAAATGCTTCCAAAAATCTTATACTCGAAGCAGATAGTATTTTTACACGCAAACATTTCGTGTAACTCTTCGGTTAGCTTTTGCGATTACAATGTATAATATATACAGCATGAGAGGCACGTCGAGTTACACGGTGTTTGAAACAACTAAAATATTCTTCCATACGTGTACAGTAAACGTTGTAAAGTATGTATTTAAGCAACGCCATTGATAAAGTTTTATACGAAACGTTATTCCTCTCGGTTCAATTGTTATTGGGTTTTAAAAATGTGAAGTGATACATTGTTTACATCTCACGCGGCCGCCATTACTCGTGACCTAGAGGTCGCTTCTGATTGGTTACGCTGCGAAAAATGATACGGACCGAGCCTATCCTTGAGAAATGTCATGAAATATGCCATGGCATCTGAAAACCCATAAGATTTCTCGTTTTGCACGGTAGCTTTTTGGACATGGCACAAATGTTAAGGAAAATGCTTTCGTCCAAAGCGGGCTTAATCCCTGCAGCACCTTCGATACTTGTTCTTTTATTAAATACATCTGGAATGTTACATTGACACGTGCGGTAGTAGGGCGGCTTTGCAGAGAGTGGGTTAAGAGGATGATCCGAGGACAGCGCATTGAAAGCGAACGCGGCAAAGGATGAGGATGAAAGAAAAAAAAGCCGAACGCCATGATGAAGAGAGGGTGTGAAAATGGACGACGCTAGATACCACAGTCCCTCCGTCCCCCAATCTCGTCTTTTGACGTAAAAGGAAATTTCCTCTTGCATTAGCACTATCAGTGAAAGCCCCGTGGTAAGGGTGCGTGTGTGTGTGTGTGTTGAGGAATGGGGTAGGGGGTGTGAGGGATGAACAAACGCTAGAAGAGGGGGAGACCACGGAAATGAAGGATATTCTTTCAAATAGTCCGCCGTGATAAGGCTAATTATGAAAATCGATGGGAGAATATGCCAAGATGACTCTCTCTCCCTCTCTCTGCACTGACGAGAAGACTTGCAACCTGAATCCATTAGGCATCCGTGTAATCCGACCAGTAAACTGATCCCTCCTATGGGAACATCGAATCGTCGACCACTGCCGGTGTAATCCACCTACTGAGGTGGTTATAACTCACTTCCATCTTCAAAGATGTATTGTGGGTACAGCAAATAAGTTGTACGTATTACTTTTTAACCGTTTCACGTTACTTTTCTATCGCGACGATGAAGATGAATGAGGAAATAGACGGAACAAACAGAATGGCACCATTGGCGTCGCCAGAAATTTTTGCAGGGGGTCGGGCAAATGATAACAGTTGAATAGTAGAAAAATATTAACTATTATTACCACGGTTATAAATGTTAATATACAATAATAAATATTATAAACTAACACAAACAAATATTATTAGAAATAATAATAATAATTATTATTATATAAATGGGAGACTCAATTCACCAAACGAGTGAATACCAGTTCAAGAAAAGGCTTTAAATGTTAGGGGGATTTTTTTCATAAAGTTTGTTGTATAACCTCTCACGTACAACTATATTTCTTAGAGTTTTGAAAACTGTAGAACCATTTGTTCTTTGGATGAAATGGTAGAATATAACCTTGTTGCTGTATTTTTTTCTCTCAATGGAGTTTTACTTAGCTTATTCTGTTCGAATACTAACTAAATTAACTTTGTTTCTGTTCTTAACAAAAAGAGGAACAATCTTTCGACTTTCTTGTATCTTTAAATGAACGATGTCAATTTCCAGGGGGGTCCACAGACCCGTTCGACCCCCCCCTCCCAACGACGCCCATGAATGGCACATAAAATGCCTTACCCAAAATTTGAAACTAGGTTATCTAGTTCTGTAGCGCTAAACACTAACCACCCTGTCATGAGAGACTTTATTTTAATTATTTTTTGTTGAGTTTCTTCCACTTTAGGCTAATCAATGGGCCAAAGCGGAGAAGTAAACCAAAAACCTTCATGGTGATATGTCTCAACCGCTCAAGTGAATAATGGGATTTAATTTCCTCACGTACAACTATATTGCTGACAAATTATGCGAAAGTGCTCGTGTGTGGGTGTCGACGATTCCGTTGAATGTCCTCAATGTCTATAATGCGTCACAAAGTAATACTTACGTCTTTGGCTAAAAGTAACTGCAGCGCATTGCTTCCCTGGAAAACGTAACCGCAACACGTTACTTGTTTGATAAAAGTAAAGCCAGCACAATATTTATCTCAAATTTTATGTAACTTTAAAACAGTGCATTTAGGTAACGTAACCGTAGCATGTTATTTGTTTGGGTTAAGAAAATTAACCGTGGCATGTTAGTATTTTAGGTAGAACAACGGTAGAAAGTTGCTTCTTTGTGTAAAGTAACCCACACGCTATACTTTATTTTGTAAAGTAGCTTCAACACGTTACATCTTGAAGTAACTGTAACACGTTACATCTTTTGTGAAGTAACTGTAACACGTTACATCTTTTTGTGAAGTAACTGTAACACGTTACATCTTTTTGTGAAGTAACTGTAACACGTTACATCTTTTTGTGAAGTAACTGTAACACGTTACATCTTTCTTTGAAGTAACTGTAACACGTTACATCTTTTTGTGAAGTAACTGTAACACGTTACATCTTTTTGTGAAGTAACTGTAACACGTTACATCTTTTTGTGAAGTAACTGTAACACGTTACATCTTTTTGTGAAGTAACTGTAACACGTTGTATCTTTCTTTGAAGTAACTGTAACACGTTACATCTTTTAGTGAAGTAACTGTAACACGTTACATCTTTTAGTGAAGTAACTGTAACACGTTACATCTTTCTTTGAAGTAACTGTAACACGTTACATCTTTTTGTGAAGTAACTGTAACACGTTACATCTTTCTTTGAAGTAACTGTAACACGTTACATCTTTTAGTGAAGCAACTGTAACACGTTACATCTTTTAGTGAAGCAACTGTAACACGTTACATCTTTTAGTGAAGCAACTGTAACACGTTACATCTTTTAGTGAAGCAACTGTAACACGTCACATCTTTTTGTGAAGCAACTGTAACACGTTACATCTTTTAGTGAAGTAACTGTAACACGTTACATCTTTTAGTGAAGTAACTGTAACACGTTACATCTTTTAGTGAAGTAACTGTAACACGTTACATCTTTTTGTGAAGTAACTGTAACACTTTACATCTTTTTGTGAAGTAACTGTAACACTTTACATCTTTTTGTGAAGTAACTGTAACACGTTACATCTTTTTGTGAAGCAACTGTAACACGTTACATCTTTTAGTGAAGTAACTGTAACACGTTACATCTTTTTTGTGAAGCAACTGTAACACGTCACATCTTTTAGTGAAGCAACTGTAACACGTTACATCTTTTTGTGAAGCAACTGTAACACGTTACATCTTTTTGTGAAGTAACTGTAACACGTTACATCTTTTTGTGAAGTAACTGTAACACGTTACATCTTTTAGTGAAGTAACTGTAACATGTTACATCTTTTTGTGAAGTAACTGTAACATGTTACATCTTTTTGTGAAGTAACTGTAACACGTTACATCTTTTTGTGAAGTAACTGTAACATGTTACATCTTTTTGTAAAGAAACTGTAACACTTGGTTCTTGTTTAAAGTAATTGTACTTTGTAACAACTTACTCTTTACGAGTTCCTCATCTATGTCCATTACTAGGACTAACCTAAACTTAAACAGAAAGATATTCATTAGTCTACGTTTAGTTTTTCTACTTCTAATCGCTATGTTTAGGGTGAACACATTACGATAACGAGGCAAACGAAAGTAAAGATTCGCACCGCACTCAACATTTGAACCCAAGACACTCAAGTAAGGAAGTAACTACTTCCGGCCATTGGAGCCAGCGAAAAAAGCTGATTGGTAGGAAAATCCTTTAGCTCCACCTACCAACACGTTGGCAACGACGTTCGCAGAAACTGTATACACCCCTACGAAGAGCCCCCCATTAATTTTTCACGCCTCTGAATAGCAGATCCTATGCAAATAGGCTTCGGGGAGACCACCCAATTCTGGCACCCGCAGTTCAGTTGGCGGTTAATGCGCTGTGTAATCGGTACTTTGCGGTGAATAAGCGTTTGAAGCGACCCCCCAAGGATTCCAGTCATAGATTTTTATTTCTTTCATCCCCCTGCTTGCCCGATGCTGAAAGCCGGAATTTCTTTTCCGAGTCTGCTGCGAACAGATGTTGCGCCGAAGACCCCTCGCTAGAAAAAAATTAGCCATAACGCCTGAGCGGATAATCCGCCCAGTGAAAAACCCGGCCAATTTTGTGACAGCTCGGGCATTATTCCCGCCCCCTGTCCCCCTAATCGATTGTAGAGTGTGGACTGCCAGCAGAGAGAGTACAACTTTGTCTCTTTCTTCAACAGAGCAGAGAATGCTCTTCAAAATATGGACGTTTCGATTTGTCGTGAATGGTGTACCTCAATAGCATAATGCCTTCAGAACTCAAAGGTCAATTATAACGGTATGAATTTATTTTTTAAAAAGGCTTCTGTATCAGGCAATGATGTAAGAATAGTACATGGATAAGGTATGTGAGAATGTGAATAAAATGTGAACTAAAACAAGTAAATAGACGGATATAGAAGTCGCAAACTAGAAAGTTATGAAAGTAGTCTGACAAAAGTAGCTACCAAAGTAGAAATAGACTTTAAAAAGAAAAGCAGACAATGAAAGAAGAGGAGATTAGGCTATAGGAAAGGAGAAATGTAAGCAACAAGATGAGGGAAAATCAAGCAAGCAAAGAGATGAGGGAAGATCAAGCAAGCAAAGAGATGAGGGAAAATCAAGCAAGCAAAGAGATGAGGGAAAATCAAGCAAGCAAAGAGATGAGGGAAAATCAAGCAAGCAAGAAGATGAGGGAAAATCAAGCAAGCAAGAAGATGAGGGAAAAACCAAGCAAGCAAGAAGATGAGGGAAAATCAAGCAAGCAAGAAGATGAGGGAAAATCAAGCAAGCAAGAAGATGAGGGAAAATCAAGCAAGCAAGAAGATGAGGGAAAATCAAGCAAGCAAAGAGATGAGGGAAATCAGCAAGCAAAGAGATGAGGGAAAATCAAGCAAGCAAAGAGATGAGGGAAATCAGCAAGCAAAGAGATGAGGGAAATCAGCAAGCAAAGAGATGAGGGAAAATCAAGCAAGCAAAGAGATGAGGGAAAATCAAGCAAGCAAAGAGATGAGGGAAAATCAAGCAAGCAAAGAGATGAGGGAAAGTCATGAAACAAAGAGATGAGGGAAAGTCAAGAAACAAAGAGATGAGGGAAAGTCAAGAAACAAAGAGATGACGGAAAGTCAAGAAACAAAGAGATGAGGGAAAAGCAAGCAGAGAGATGAGGAAAATCAATCAAGCAAGCAAAGAGAGAAGAGAAAATCAAACAAGCAAGCAAAGACAGAAGGGAAAATGAAGCAAGCAAAAACAGAAGGGGAAAGTGAGCAACGTTAGAAGCAAAAAAAGGAACTAGAGAATTAAAAATAAGCTACGAGAAATGGAAAATAAATGCAACGAGACAAGAAAAATAGGGAATAGAAAAACAGAAAAATAGCAAATACGAGTGAAAATTGGGATTGACAAAAGCATAGCTACAAAAATTAACAGGAAAGAAAACAGAGGAATATTCATAAACCGGAAAATAAATTTTCAGTGTAAAAATAGTTCTCCTTTGTACAACCGTCGTCTAATTGACAAATTACCTATTACTGTGTTTTTTTTTTTTGTTTTATGCTATGTAGGATTCAAAGGGTTGAAAGAAAGCGTCAACAGAGGAGCGTGCAATCTCTCGCCTTAAAAACGCACAGTTGTAAATGCAATTTGGCCACTATCACATTTAGCCACAGGCTCTACAAGGTACAGCAAAAAAAAAAAAAGTTGAAAATGAGAATTTGTTGGCAATTTTGTTTCAAACCTAGTAATACTAATTTGAAAATGCATTCACTTGGTCAAGAGGTTTCAAATATCCATAATTTTAAACACAAATTAATTACTATTATACACAGATAAAATATCTGTAAAGGTACTTACATTTCAGGAGTGGGAGATCGCTTATAAAACCTGCGCTGTCTTCAACATTTGTGTTCTGCAAAGAGAATGAAACAAAGTCTTAATGAAAACACACTTTATTTATTTATTATATACAGTGGAACCCCGATTTCACGTTACCGAAGATTAGAGTTTCCTGCATTTTAAAATTTTCGCCATGGTTCCCTGAAAAAGATAAAATCGAGGTTCCACCCTTATCATATTCATTCATTATAATCATACAATTAAATTTCTTGCATGCATAGCGATATTATTGGTATGGGTAAAAGCATAACAATGTAATCAACAGTATGTGACAAGAGTAAAATATTTTCAGGTAAAGGTACATAAAAGAAAGTAGCAATTTGTGCATAAATTTTATTCTAGGATTTCTGATTGATTTCTACATTTTGTTTCGTGTACGAGTTCATGTATATACAGGGTGTATCATAAGACTAACTCTCTAGCCTTCTTAAACCCGAAGGTTCATGGCTGCAGCAACACAGGCCTTCAATCCGTCCCTATCCTGAGCAAGATCTATATACTTTTTCCCATCCCTACCGATTTCCTTTAGGTCCATCTCAACGTTATCCTTCAATCTTCGTCTTGGCTTTCCTACAGGTCTCTTACCATCAGGTTTCCCAACAAGAATCCTAAAAACTCTTCTTTCCTCTCCCATTCGTGCCACATGGCCTGCCCACCTAAGTATTATTGATTTAATCATTCTAATAATATCTGGACATGAATACAAATTATGTAGTTCTAAATTATGTAACCTTCTCCACTCACATGTCTCCTCATCCATTTTAGGTCTAAATATTTTCCTAAGGATCTTATTTTCAAATACTCTCAATTTATGTTCCTCTTTCAATGTAAGGGACCAAGTTTCGTATCCATATAATAATACAGACAAAATTATTGTTTTGTATATTTTAACTTTTAGTTTCTTAGATATTAAACGAGAAGAAAAAAGTTTATGAAGAGAAAAGTAACATGCATTTCTTGAATTAAGCCTGCTTTTCATTTCCTCTTTAATATCATTTTCATTTGTTAGTATTACTCCTAAGTACTTGAATTTGGAAACTGGTTCAAACGAGATGTTATCAATAATTAGATTTTGATTATTACCTAACACTTGGTTTCGGCCTGTAAGCATATATTTAGTTTTCACTTTGCTAACTTCCAAACCTCTCTCTTTGGCTGCTTTGCAAAATATTCTAGCATTATTCTTAATTGTATTTATATCATACCCTAATAAGTCTACATCATCTGCATATGCTAACAACTGAGTCACACCGTTTATTTTCAGTCCTTCGTTAGTTTACTTTACCTTCCTAACAGCGCATTCTAAGGCAAAATTAAAGAGCAATGGAGATAATGCATCTCCTTGTTTTAACCCATCATGAATTGTAAATTTGGCAGACACATTAATACCCACACCAATTTTACTTTCTGTTTCACTGGTGCATACTTTTGTCATATTAACAAGCTTCTCAGGTATTCCAAACTCGACTAATACTGTGTATTATATAATTTCTCTCTTTTGACTGAATCATAGATGCTTTTTTGAAATCAATGAATAGCTAGCTGATGGACACATTGATAATATTGCCACTTTTTAGGTGTATCATAAGTGATAGCGCAAACTGAAACGGTCAAAAGTACACGATACTAGAAGCAAAAAGGCCCAGTAAATATGGGGTCGCAAACTAACAGTTTGTGAGATAATTACTAATGTATGGTTACGATCAGACACTCTTTTGATACGCCACATCGTATGCTTTGCACGTGTGAGATGCCATAGTCCTACATATTAAAAATAACAGAATTAGAAGATTCACTTTGCTAGACATTACTGTTGCTTTTACCAAGGACTCTTGTACTGTACAGTATGTTACACGTTCGGCAGTGTTCAGGTTTAAACTACGAAAGCTCGGAGTGCACAAAGAGAAAGCATACGATCGCGATGAAGTCAGTGGTGGATCGTAACCATACATTCGCAATTACCTCGCAAACTGTTCATTTGTGACCACATGTTTACTGAGACTTTTTTACTGCTACTATCGTGTATTTTTCACCGTTTCAGTTTGCGATATCATTTATGCAGAGTGGCTACTCTAGAACCAAGATAAAATTAAAGTGTAATTCCCGCTTTTCAAGGCGAATTTATCAAACATTCACGGCTACAGGCACGTTTTCTCCATTTCAATTTGTGCATTACCGCCTCTCACCACCCACACACATACACACACAAATATATTAACAACATAAAGGATGTGTGTGTGAAGCAAGTGCGTCCAAGAAATATAATTACATTAAACTGTATTCAAAATATTTAAGGTGTGGATTTTACATTTGCCACTTCACATACTCACGACTAAAAATACAGTATATCCACAAACACAAGTCACAAACGTTACGGTTTATATTATCTAAGAAAAATTGTATACGAATTTCAGACTACAATTTTCCTAATCATCTTGAAGATATGTTATGTAGCGTGTCAGATGTTGTCCTGCAAAGAACACTAACAAAGTAAACGGGTTGAGAGGATTCGGTTTCATTTTCCACGCAGCTACGTTTTCCTTCTGTGAAAACCTGCCTCAGGGCATTTATAAATGCGTATAAATTGAATGGGATCTGGATTAATAAAAGTTGCAATTTTTCACGTCTTCGGAGAAAAATTCAAGCAGATTTCACGCATACTTCCCGGAGCCAATAATTCACGTAGAATTCCCGAAATTCAAGGCATTCCCTGCTATGATACACCCTGTATATTACGATGACAAAATTAAATTTTTATTGCTTTTGGTGCAAGAAAAGAGTCGTCCCATTCGTATGTAACAGTAGGAAAATGCAAAGCATATCGAGTTTTCCATAAAAGATAATTGCAATACTCTATGTTGAACATGCAGAGTGAAGACAATATTTTTTCCCACTAAATTTTCCAAATCGTCCTGACCATTCAGTGTTTCCAAACTACGAAATCAAACTGCTGGATTTACTGTTGTAACAGATCAAAATATCAGAGTGCAAGACGTAAGGAAAACAGCAATACATGTAGGTCTTCACATTGGATTGCTGGTGAGGCCATGGTGTTTCCTTGTGATTGTCTAATAGACCGATCGTAACAGCCTTTAGTGTGTTTGTGTTGGTACGTTCATTATTAAACTTCCAAAAGAAGAAGTCGCACTTGTTGAACACTAAAAAGTATTCTTTGTTACACCCTTTCAGCTCTACTGCACAAAGGGCAATAGAAAACAAAGGAATATGCAAAATAATAATAAAAGACATCAAGAGGAAGTGACGCATCTTGCTCTGGGACAACTTGAGATTTCTGACGACGTGTGGAAAATCCTGTACGGAGAGACTGCTTCGTCATCTTGTTTTGATTCGAAGCTAACGGTATCCTCAGGTGTTTCGTTGGCAGCCACTTGATACAACAGAGAATGAACGCTGCAATGGTAGCCAAGTGTATTAATCTCGTTGACACCGGTACACACCTGACCCTGTTAGTCTCTTTCGATTTCGTGTCAGTATGGGAACCGGAGCTTCGTGTCCATCAGACGGGGCTATTACTGGAGACAAAAGAATCAAAGAACGGGACTCTCCAGAAACAAAACATGTGGACACTTGAGACGCATGTCATGTTGCTTGCAATCTATGCAAAAACGCATCCAATGTGGTTGAGCAAGCTTGTTGTCTCCTACGGCTATCGATTGATTCGTTGATTAAATATGGCGCAGTTAGACTATACAAGGAAAAAAAGTTGAAATTAGTTTATATTATGGTTGTCAAATGGCTCTTAGAAAGGTTTACTGGAACTATTGCACAAAATAAAATAAATGTTGGTCATATCTTGCATATCTATACTTTTATACATAATTAATTATTTGCCACGTGTAGGAAGTCTGGTATTAACATTGAAGATCTTAATTGTACAATGATTCGTTACACCTCATCGTAGTCATTGCTTCGTCCGTCAAATTAGTATACACCAAGAATCATATGTGCGTGTGTGTGTGTGTTTGTAATTGCACTGCGAACAGCCCGAGCACACACACATACGCCTTGTTCATCACACACTCACACGCCTTGTTCATTGCCAATAGCCATGCACGCCCACCTTGCTGTATTAGCAACAGCCCGCATGCACCTTGCTGTATCAGCAACAGCCCGCATGCACCTTGCTGTATCAGCAACAGCCCGCATGCACCTTGCTGTATCAGCAACAGCTCGCACGCACCTTGCTGTATGAGCAACAGCCGCACGCACCTTGCTGTATGAGCAACAGCCCGCACGCACCTTGCTGTATCAGCAACAGCCCGCACGCACCTTGCTGTATTAGCAACAGCCCGCACGCACCTTGCTGTATTAGCAACAGCCCGCACGTACCTTGCTGTATTAGCAACAGCCCGCACGTACCTTGCTGTATTAGCAACAGCCCACATATGGCTTTTTGCATTGCAAACATTAAACACGGATTGCCAATATGTTCACTTTCAAGACGACGATCCTCTTAAAACATCTGTTATTTAGAATATTGTAGTTGTTTCCCACATATTCATTCGGATCGAAGCAGAATGAATTTAGGGAACTTTAGTTTCATCATATGTGGAAATTTGTACAAATTATTTCAAGGTATGCATGGTATTTCGCCTTATCTTCTAGCATCTTACATTGACAGGCCCAATTTTATGCTTGCAGAATCACTGATCGCACATTTTTACATAGTTTAGAACAAAAAAGCAAAATTCCCAGCTTTGACTAAGGATTTCATAGTGGTGTTCATTTGAAACAAGAAGGCTAGATCATTTTCAATGCAACTTTACTCAGCAAAGTCATCGGCAGTCTCACGAGAAGAGGCTCATCTCTTTCCTCCCTTGCGAAATCAGCCTCTAACTACCTAAACCACAGCGAAAAATATATCATCTGCTAATAGGGCTCCCCATTCGGCCAAGGGATCGGACGACGATAAGAACCACAATAGGTCCCTTGGGTGACATGCGGACTAGAAATTTCACATATCCTGGTTCCCCCAAGAGTCCATTTATCGTCAGAGGAAGGTTCATGATCCGAAAGAAATGGGCAAATAACGGTCGAAAAAATGCTGGTTCAGATAATGTTATTATGGCGGTGGAAGGGGGGAGACGAGGAAATAAAAAAAAAGGCCCAGAAATCGTGCGCCTGGGGAATGTTTAATTATGCTTTGTCTGTTTCGAAAATCTACTGTTTGTGATAAATTTTCCATGTCGTAAGTCGTACTTTAAGACGTTTAATGTGATTGCAACATATATTCAAATTACATTAAAATATATGTTCTTCAGTAATATCCAGTATCGTCAAGCACATAATTTACTTTCAAACTTTAGCAACTAATTCAGAACGTTAATGGAGCTAGATAAACAAAACCAGCCTTTAAAAAGAGAAAAACAATCTTATAATATCACTAAAATTGATAAATATTCTCCGTGCCCTGAAAGAACGAATTTAATATAAACAGAATCACGTGACTTCTGTCCATTCATATATTAGCTCCGGTGTTATTTTGCCTATGAATATATTGGTCGTAGCTGCAAAGCTTATAACATAAGGTTCCACAGTTTCCATATAGCATCTACGTTCAGTTGTGTAGTTATCACACGTACTATATTCCTAACGCTTAAGGTTCCTTCACAGCTGCTACTCAAATAACCAATAGGATTGCTCATGTGCATTTGTTTACGTTTACTTCGTTCTTACATCAGAGTAAGATTTTAAATGTCACTGAACAGGGAAAACTATCTTAAAGTTTAATAAAAAAAACTGGACAATCTTGAATGTCAATAAAAATTACAAAAACAATATTGAATGTCAATAAGAAAGAGGAAAACAATATTGAATGTCATTAGAAAACAAAAACCCATATTTACTGCTAATAGAAAAGAGATAAACAATATTGAATGTTAATAGAAAAGAGATAAACAATATTGAATGTTAATAGAAAAGAGATAAACAATATTGAATGTTAATAGAAAAGAGATAAACAATATTGAATGTTAATAAGAAGAAAATATTTTGAATATCAATAAAAAGAGAAAAAACAATCTAAAATGTCACTAAAAAGGTAGAAACCCAGGATCTTAAACATCACTAAAATATAGTAAAACAAAATCTTCAATGTCACTAAAAAGATAAGGAAACAACCATAAATGTTACTACAAGGATTAGAAGGCGCCACTAAAATAGAAAACTGGTATCTAAAACTATCACAACTGCTACGCTAGCCAAAGAGGAGATAAAATGTCAGTACACAAGAGGGATAATCTGACGTTTAAATCACACCAAAAGATGATAAATTGGATTCTTAAATGTAACTTAAAATATAGAGGGAAACAATGATCTGAAGAAGGAACTAAAATGAGAAATAAACAAAAACTGAAACAGTGGGAACATGCATTTAAATATAAAACTTAGATTATTGACCTGCAGAACGTCTAGTGGGGAGATGGACCCAAGCCCAAGGAGCACATTCATATGAAACACATGTCCGCTGATAGAAGCTAAAGACATGGGAACAATTTTTATAAGTGGTTGTTTTTCTAGCTTGTTCCCTCCACACGTAGGTCTCAACTCTTCAACCAGATCCAGCTGGACAACTGCTAATTACACGAACTGCTTACACAAATGAACAGACAGACAGTAGCGCGGAACCGCAGCAACTGTTCCTTTGATACATGGGCGGTCATGCGGTAAAATGAATTGTGTTGCGGCAAATGGATGATGGAGCACGAGCTAAGGAAAAAGAAATCAAAAGGGAGCAGTGATGAACGAGACAGATATTTTGAAGCAAGTGTACGTGATCAGATTTTCGGTGCTGATCATTCGTATTTTTCGACGTGGAACACTGTTTTAGGTAAGTGTCTCAAAGTGTTTCGATTGCCGAGATGCAAGATCAAAAAGCGAATGACGATGAAATAACTAGAGTGTGTTTGAAATAAGAATGTCTTTCTAAACAATGCAACTAAGACAGTTTGATAGTTATACGACATAATAAACAAGAATCAATGGAGGGAAGCAAAAATCGGTCGGAAAACTCTGGACCGAATCAAAAACAAGACTAAAAACTCCGGAGCGAAATAAAAAACCGGGCTGAAAACTCCGGAACGAAATCATAAACAGGGCTGAAAACTACGGAGCGAAATCAAAAACCGGGCTGAATACTCCGGAGCGAAATCAAAAACAAGACTGAAAACTCCGGAGCGAAATCAAAAACAAGACTGAAAACTCCGGAGCGAAGTCAAAAACAAGACTGAAAACTCCGGAGCGAAGTCAAAAACAGGACTGAAAACTACGGAGCGAAATAAAAAACCGGGCTGAAAACTACGGAGCGAAATCAAAAACAAGAGTGAAAACTCCGGAGCGAAATAAAAAAACCGGGCTGAAAACTCCGGAGCGAAATCAAAAACAGGGCTGAATTATCCGGAGCGAAATCAAAAACCGGGCTGAATATTCCGGAGCGAAATCAAAAACCGGGCTGAATACTCCGGAGCGAAATCAAAAACCGGGCTGAATACTCCGGAGCGAAATCAAAAACCGGGCTGAATACTCCGGAGCGAAATCAAAAACCGGGCTGAATACTCCGGAGCGAAATCAAAAACCGGGCTGAATACTCCGGAGCGAAATCAAAAACCGGGCTGAATACTCCGGAGCGAAATCAAAAACCGGGCTGAATACTCCGGAACGAATAAAAACCGGGATGAAAACTCCGGAACGAATAAAAACCGGGATGAAAACTCCGGAACGAATAAAAAACCGGGATGAAAACTCCGGAACGAATAAAAAACCGGGATGAAAACTCCGGAACGAATAAAAAACCGGGATTAAAACTCCGGAGCGAAACCAAAGTCGGACTGAAAACTCCGGAACAAAGCAAAGGCCGGACTGAAATCTCCGAGGAGGAAGAAGGTTGAAAACTCCGGGGGGAAACAGGGTGATAACATTACTTTAGGGATGAGACGATGGCAGTGATAAGAAAGTATCTGTTGGAATTCATCTACAGATACCAGCCGATACTTTCCGGCATATTGGTCTTCCACGGCGTCCGCAAAAATGCAAAACGACAAACTTTACTTTACTTTTCTTTTGCATGATATATGTATATTTTAATATTGTGGTGTAATTCTTGAATATTCTGTAGCAAATTTCTTGGTAAATTGATGCATATAATTGGAGAAGAATATTTACGCACAAATATTGATCAATATTTTAAACAAATTTTAATTATTGCAATTTTCATTATCGGTTTCGGTGGGTATCGGTATCGGCTCAGCATTAGTCTCCTTACATCTTTCTCGGCTCGCACCATGACGCATTCTGAATGTTTGGGGCTGCTGTATTTTGTAACTTTTGTTGGGAGCAAAAATATGCAAGTGTGAAGATATCGAAACCAGGGTTGTTAAAGTTCCATGAATCCATAAATTCTATTAGGTTCCGATGCAGGACCGGAACCCACAATTTAAATTCGGTTAAAGTTGCGTATCGTTTCATTGAAAAAAGGTTCCTGGACCGTATTTAAATTGATCCGGAAAAAAGGTTCCTGGACCGTATTTAAATTCTTCCTGGAAATAAAAGTTCCTGGACCGAATTTAAATTGATGCGGAAAAAAGGTTCCTGGACCGTATTTAAATTCATCCGTGAAAAAAGGTTCCTGCACCGTATTTAAATTCATCCGTGAAAAAAGGTTCCTGGACCGTATTTAAATTCATCCGTGAAAAAAGGTTCCTGGACCGTATTTAAATTCATCCGTGAAAAAAGGTTCCTGGACCGTATTTAAATTCATCCGTGAAAAAAGGTTCCTGGACCGTATTTAAATTCATCCGTGAAAAAAGGTTCCTGGACCGTATTTAAATTCATCCGTGAAAAAAGGTTCCTGGACCGTATTTAAATTCATCCGTGAAAAAAGGTTCCTGGACCGTATTTAAATTCATCCGTGAAAAAAGGTTCCTGGACCGTATTTAAATTCATCCGTGAAAAAAGGTTCCTGGACCGTATTTAAATTCATCCTTGAAAAAAGGTTCCTGTACCGTATTTAAATTCATCCGTGAAAAAAGGTTCCTGGACCGTATTTAAATTCATCCTTGAAAAAAGGTTCCTGGACCGTATTTAAATTCATCCGTGAAAAAAGGTTCCTGGACCGTATTTAAATTCATCCGTGAAAAAAGGTTCCTGGACCGTATTTAAATTCATCCGTGAAAAAAGGTTCCTGGACCGTATTTAAATTCATCCTTGAAAAAAGGTTCCTGGACCGTATTTAAATTCATCCTTGAAAAAAGGTTCCTGGACCGTATTTAAATTCATCCGTGAAAAAGGTTCCTGGACCGTATTTAAATTCAGCCGGAGTAAAAGAGTTCCCGGACCGTATTTAAATTCATCCTTGAAAAAAGGTTCCTGGACCGTATTTAAATTCATCCGTGAAAAAAGGTTCCTGCACCGTATTTAAATTCATCCGTGAAAAAAGGTTCCTGGACCGTATTTAAATTCATCCGTGAAAAAAGGTTCCTGGACCGTATTTAAATTCATCCGTGAAAAAAGGTTCCTGGACCGTATTTAAATTCATCCGTGAAAAAAGGTTCCTGGACCGTATTTAAATTCATCCGTGAAAAAATGTTCCTGGACCGTATTTAAATTCATCCGGAGTAAAAGAGTTCCCGGACCGTATTTAAATTGATCCCGAAAAAATGTTCGTGGACCGTATTTAAATTTTTCTGGTGAAAAGTTTCATGGACCGAATTGAAATACTTTACAGATAAAGGTTCTTTACGGTCCAGAACGCATTTAGGCTTACTGATTTTTTTTCTCCTGGACCGGAATCCAATTTATTTAAAATTCCTGGAGCTTTAAACAACCCTGATTAAAACATTTATTCGATAACTAGAAAATATCAAATGTTCTTCGGAAGAGGTGCTGAGTGTTAAGTGAATAAATCATTTGTCACTACTTGAAGCCGCTTCACTTCGGAAATACGTACAAAGAAAGAGAAAGATTGGAAGATACGCAGACGAAAATTCCCTAGCGTTTACCATTCACAACTTGCCAAACCAATAATTTGCTATTAACATGACATTTATCGTGCTAATGTCCTGTCGTAATTACCTTTTATCTTGTAATTGATTTGAAATTTTAATTGTGTTTGCATTCATTCTTGCCATTTGAATAACATTTCTTGCTATCCCGCATTTAAAACATAATTAGCATTCCTGATGTATTCGCGCGATTACGCTCTCATGCTCGTTTCCGCCCTATGACAGCGAGAGAGAGAGAGAGATGTTTTTATGTAGAATTCTGAAGAGCATGTGCAAAAAGTATTACCAACTCTTATTACCATCACGTAGGCTTCTGGTGTCTTAATGGTTAGCAAAGATCTGGATTTGAATTTCTAAAAAGAATGGATTTTTATTTTCTCAATTCCAATGATAAAAGGCGTCAGTACATAATTTTGTTCGGGTGGATTCAGGGAGCAAAGGATATTTTCAGGAGGGTTCTTCCGTTATATGATTCGTGTCTGCCCATTTCACCGAACGGCCCAGAGGCGCATTATAACAGATTTCACACCTTAAAAGTTTCAGCGAAAGAGGAATTTCCGTTTTGCCGTATATTTCGAATGAAGGAAATTTTCCCTCCACAGGGAAATTTCAGGTGTTTGAGACCAAAGGGCCCCCTTTCTGCAATCGCCCTTTACAGCCTCGGATTTTATCAGTGGCGTAGTGTCTTTGGTTTCTTATTGTTTCCCACAGGTATAATAGTTTCTAGCGTCCTCCTCTGTGGCCGTGCGGTTTAACATCCGATTCACTTTCGTCGTCAATGAAAATGTATAATGAGTTTTTGACTTGGTTGAATTTTTTTTTTCACTTCAGTTCCTGAAATTTCCCGGCAGAGGGAAAATTCCCTCGCCCCAGAATATTCGGCGAAAGGGGATTCGGGAAAACTAGAATTCCCATTTCGCCGAAAATTTTGCTTAGGTCAGATATTTGTCTCTGGGGCATTCGGCGAAACGGGAGGTAATCGTAAGATTTACCCTTTCCTTTTTTCCTTCTTCCTCACATTCTCTTATCTGCCTTCTTTCTTCCTGTTTCCCTATTACTTTCTTATTTCTATCTCGCCCTATCTTTGTTTACTCATTTATACTTACATTCTCCATTTCAATCAAATTTTTCTCTCGTCTCCCTGACGGCGGAATCACCTTGTAATCAAAGGGTCACGGATTCGATACCCGGCGGAGGCACATAGTGAGCCGGATCACACTTTATGCCGAGTTTGATTTTTAAGTCCACTATGCACAGAAAGGCTAATCGGGACTGGACCTACAGAGTATTGATTACAAAGTGGCGATGTTACCACTGCGCCATCCGGAAAGCCCATGATCGCACTTTAAACTGTAGCTCCAGTCCCGATAAGCCTGACTGTGAATACAGTGTACTTTAAAAAATAACCTCGACTCTATGCCTTTAATGACTTTTATCTTTCTCTCTCCATATATGGTAAAGTGAGGTAATTTGGTGGTAAGTCTATCACCAAATAACCCATGTCATCAAATTACCTTACATTACCCTACCATGGTGTTCTAATCTAAGCGATTCTGAAAATTTCTCTTCCGGGCCATTTAGGGTGGAAGGGTGGGTTAGAGCCACCATGACCCACACGTTGGTGACGCTACTAGGACTTATACGGTTATTTTCTGAATTTAGTGACTAATTCTCTCCGGGGTTATAATTAGTGAACGGAAAGGAAAAACTACGATCGGAAAGAGAATACAAGAGCAAGAAATCTTTGAAAGGAAGTTGAAAGACTCGGATACACATGCGGTACACAAATTTGAATAAACAATTATGGGAGAACTGTCTTTAAAAATTATCAGTACATTATCTGAAGTGATATGTAAGTGCCAACAATTTGACACCATAATTTTAGCAGCCTCGAGCTAGTGAAAGTCATTGTGAAGTCATAATTGACTTTCTAGATTCCATTCTGGGATTTCCCAAGAGCAAGTTATGTTAATACGCTACTTCGGCACAGGAATATAGGTTTAAGCCAAAGCCTTACTCTTTCAGCCCAAACAATATTGCACGTTGTACAATAAAAGCATCAATATCCTAAAAATTAACGATTCACTCAAGTTTATAATAATGGATTCAACATGAAGCCCAGTCAGTGAGCCTATTTCTCCGAGACATGCGCTGTAGACCCTCGCGCATGCGCAGAAGTCCTAAAAGCAGTTTGTGGGAGGAGTTCTGCCTGTAACGTTACATGCTATACTGCATAGTGTATACATAATGAATGCGAATCTGCATTGAAAAGTGTTGTGACAGTGCATGATGCTGTACTTCATGTGCATAATTACCAACTGATTGCACAAAGTCTCCGTGAACATAAGCAAGAATTAATGCAGGTGCTTTTATTTAGCTAGCCAAAAGTGCAAGCAAAATCTTGGTTAAGTATGCCAGAAATTTGCTTTTCACAAATAAACTTTCATTGTTGGCGAAGGAATACAATGCTAACCTGACTATTGTTGTAAAGACACACGAACACACATACGCACACTTCAATGGTATCTGTAGTTTCATGCTTTTAATTCTATTTAGGCTAGCTAATAGCTACGATGACAATGATGAACACGCCAGATCTCGAACCTGTAATAGCTGTTAATCACTGTGGTATTTGAACAATTTCCAGTGGCGGATATGCCAGGGTCGCCAGAACAATGGCGAAAGTTAAATTTTCGCGGTTCTTACTTTCGCGCTTATTCAAGTTTTCAATTTTGGTTTCGCTATTCTTCCTTTCGCGTTTTTATCCGGGGTTCAAGTTTGGTTTCGGAATTAATCCGTTTCGCTGTATTCGTTTCGGGCTCATTCCATTTCGCGTTTAAACCTTTCTCGTTTGATCCATCGCGTTTATTCGTTTCGCGTTTATTCCGTTCGCGGTTATTCCGCCACCCCAAATGTCACAAACTACTTATGAAACATAAGTATGATAGAGGATGTCTCAGAAATATTTTCGTTTCTAAAACTATTAAAATAAATACTTAAATTTTTTGTATAAAGATAAAATTTATTACCAAAAGAAAGCTTAAACATTAAATTTTTATTTGTGGAAAAGAGTATTGGACAAATTGTGACTGATCATATTTTTACATCAATTATTCTTGAAGCGCTCAGAAGTTACAGTTTGAGCATAACCATAATCGTTTTCTGATATCAAATTTTCAATAAACAGAACTGCCGATACTGGGCAGAGGAAAACCCCAAAAACCTTCATGAGACGCCAATACATTCACCTAAAGTTGTCTTCTGGGCTGCCCTATTAAGCCAAGGAATCATTGGTCCTTATTCTTTTGAAGATGATCAAACTGTAACTTCTGAGCGCTTCAAGAATAATTGAATGTGAAAAGATGAACAGTCACCATTTGTCCAATACTCTTTTCAACAAATAAAAATTTAATGTTTAAGCTTTCTTTTGGTAATAAATGTATCTTTATACAAAAAATTAAGTATTTATTTTAATAGTTTTAGAAACTAAAATATTTCTGAGACACCCTTTACATAAACTATTCAGATATTTCTACCGAAGTGCGAAATATTACCAACCAATCATTTCCCTTGAAGGGTCACCATGCTGTTGATCCTTTAAAAACAGCCATGATGTGCTTTTACGGTGGTTCAATGCCATGGAAACTAACTGTCTTGGACAACTTTTTTAATGTAGGAGCGCAGGCTACGATTGCTGTGTAATTGGAACCACCAAACTCCAAGCCTGTTAACAAAGTTTGTCCTCCAGTACCAATAATGTCCATCGCACCCTTTGATGCAATGGTGAGTTTGCGTTTTTCTGCTTTTGGTAAAGAGTCAATACGGACTTAACCAGCCAGTGGCAATAAACGAAAACATCACAACCAGAAAACGATAGTTGGGCGAGTTTCGTTTCTGGTTCTCAAAAGGAGATTGGTGGAGGGCGGAATGTTGCGAGCCAATTACAGCAAACCACCTTCGCTTCCATTTCCACCATCATGGTTGCTTTACATACCTGGATAATGAAAATTTGAGGTCTTGTTTCAGTATTGCTCAAGCGGACCTTTTTGTTTTTGTTCTTTTAATCTCAACACACATGTCGGATTTAATTGTAGTGTTTTTTCGGATACGTGTCATCCGTACTTCGTACTTTCCACGTTTTTCCCCGCTGGTTTTGGCGGTTGATGTCGGCGGTATTGCAGAAAGTTGAGGTCCGTCCGCTTTCTGCGGTGAAGATGGTTTCTAGTTTTCTGCGGCTCCTATCGTTTCCGCTTTGCTGTGGTCGCCACAGTCTAAAGTCGAGGCTGTTCCTGTTCGTGTCCTTTTTCCTCAGCCCAAGCGGTTCGGGGGAAAGTCAATACCCACTCGTCATCGTTGGAGAGCGAACGTAGCCGCAGAAAAGTCACAGATAAAGCAGGCCCGTTGTGTGTCTGTGGGAGATTTCAGAAGAGGCGGCGCTCCCGATATGAAAACCACATGCTTCTCGTCCTGGGTAGCACTGTTCGATCCCTGAAGGATGGGCCTATTTAATCCTGCTATCTTTTAGAGAAGATGCCTCCTTATTACCAGGGATGGTGTGCGTCTCAGCAAACCATCAGGTTTCAGAATGAATCGTTATTTCAAGTCCACTTTGTAACGGTATATTTTGTGCTTTTAAGCTGATTCTCAGCAACATACACAATATACACTACCATACATTTTTGAATCCTTGTCCCGAGGTTCAAAACTTGCAGTACCTGAAGTTCTGTGGATGCTAGTTTAGGCAATAGACACGTACCTCTTCAAATTACAACTTAACGCCCATTTCCTTTTAGATATATATAGGTTTATTCATATTATATTTACAGAAGTTAATTCTTGGCCGTTATTCACAACATTACATTCCGGTGTACCCTGTCCCCTCTTCCGGAAGAGAGTGTGTAGACTCGCGTAGCCACTGGCTCCACGAGTAAAAAAAAAATATAACCCTCAGTACCAAAAAAGGTGGCTGAAGGTATGTGTGTTGTGTACCCGGTTTCGCACATGAAATAAACTATTGGAATAATGTGAAAAGAGCAAGTGTGTGTATTAAAAGAAAGAAAGTTAGCATCCCCGCCGTCGGTTCACATAATAAGGAAAGAAAGCTCGCCCAGCCGCTCCCCTCAGAGAAAAAGATACCTCTTACATTGCTGTACTCCGCCAAACATCTGAGGCCGACTGCTCCCGTGCCCTTCCTATTTATAGGCCCCGCTAATGACCTAAACCGTTACTGGAAACTTACCGCTCCCCAACGGCCAAGAACCGAAGAGTACAGGAATACATAGCCATACACAATTTATAACATAAAAAAGGATCCAGTAATGATCGCATCATTACATAGTCCCCCCTTCCTGAAGAGAGAAAAATCAAAGTTCTGTACCTAGAAAAATAATAATAATATACACAAAGCACTTGTCCGCAGTTTCTGTTCACTACTAACACACTTTCATTAGATCACACGACACTGACAGTCAATGTTCACTCTAATTTTGTCCACAAGTGTACTTCGAGATCCGCGATCTTCCCTCAGCACTGGAGCTGGTTAACCCACGTCGATTCTTACCCACTCAGCATCTCTTCCATCCTTCCTCCTGGACCAATGAGAGACAGTCTCCTGGAAATCCATCCAAGACATCAAGGCTGCTGGTTCGACTCCCGGCAACGCCACTGCTCTGCGCTCCTGCCGAGATCGGAAGTCACCGCTTCGACCGGTTTCCACATGAATGGATCGAACTGGCTCTACATCCGAAGATGTCACTGCTATGCCCGGCGCTAGAACTGCGTTCACTCGCCACCGAACTGCGACTTCTCGACGAAATTACACGGTAAAAGAATACGCACTAACTTTGCGTTACTTTCGCGATGAAATTGACTGCGGAACGACACTTTTGTATGAGTACTGTATGAGGTATGGAATAGAGAAAATGAGTGAAAGATAGAATAAAGAAAAGATAGATAAGTCCCTATGTACAATATTTACAAAAAAATCTCCCTTTGAAATTAGACTAGAATCTGTTTCTCAGCTTGTAACGCATACGGGATATATCTTCGTCTTGCTCCTCCTGCCGAAGTTACGTGCGCTCTCTTTGCTGAATTGCGTTCGGCTACTTTCCTTGCAAAGTCAGGTGGCGAAGAATAAGGCTTTAACTGGTCACTGTTGGCTCTCGATATTCTTCCGTCCCCGCTGTGTTTCATTTTGAAAGTATTTGCCGAAGTTTGCTCCACAATTGCGTGTGATCCAGAGGACTTCCCCGAGAATTTACTGGTTACTCTGCGGGCCTTACCAGAGATAGGATGTTCCTTAAGCCAAGCTTTATCCCCCACCTCAAACGTGCATTTGCGGCGTTTCCTATCACAAGCTTTCTTCTTGGCGTCTTCTATCCTGAATTTCGTTTCCTCCTTACTTGACATGAAATCTTGCTTATTCCTGTCATCTTTTAATACGCAGCATGGCTGGCACGACTTACAATACTGGATAACGTCTTTAGTTAGGCCTATCCAAGTGTATTGTTCCCTAACCTTCGCTAACGTTTTCAATCTCCCAGGATGACAAGCGAATGCATTATCATGCAACGACACGAGAATTTGCGAACGTAGAGAAGTAGGTGCCCATATTTTCCCTTTTCCCTTCTCTTTGTACTTTCCCGTAGGCAAATTTCTCCTGAGAATTCCCTCGTTGTCGAAGTACGAAGATTTGGCCTGGGTCTTCACCTTTTCCTTGTACTTCTTCGTTCCTTCCACCTCCTCATTCCTTGTAGCCCTCGCTACGTCAGCAAGAAACTTGTCTTTCATTTGCACGGAAATGAGGGAGGCTGTGCCCATAAGCCTACGTGGCTCATCAGAATTGTATTCTTCATTTCCCTCAGTGGCGGAGAATGGCAACAATGAAGAATCTTCCATTTCTTTACTTTCAGAGAGACGAACCATGGGCAGTTTTGTGCTCCGAAGCAAATTTTTCCTCTGTTTCTTCCTCATTTGCTTCGCACTTTCTGCAGTACACAAAGCGCTGAAATCTGCAACTGATTTCTGCACAGTGTCAGTCGGACATTCGACACGGTCAATCATGTCCTCAGTTTCGGGGTGTGGTTTGCAATTTCCCATCGTCGCGGTTGCTTCAGTAACAGTTTCATTTCTTTCCATCGTCGCGGTTAGCCCAGCTCCAGCTTCCGCAGTCGACGTTCTCCCCTGCTGCGAGAACGGAAGCCTCTTTCCCACTTCCCTCTTCTCCGCAGAAAATAAATGAATGACGTTACTGTTCTCAAAACTGTAGCCTCCCTGCTTCAAATGTAGCGATATGCCGGCCTTCCTTATGAACCCACGACCTGCGATAAATCCCGTGAAACAATTGCGCAGAACGACGAATTTATGCTTAAATTTCATCCCATTCAAATGTACAGTAAGATACATTTCCCCACATGATTGTACAGAGCCTACTGCCAAAGAAATGTTAATACGTTTATTGTTAATCTTATTTCCTTGTTTTTCCAGTTCTCTTGCCTTCTCAACAGACACGGTGCTCACAGACGCACCAGAATCCAAATATAGCGTGAAGTCCTTTCCCTGAACCTTACAGGTGACTAACGTTTTTTTGTCGCCAGAAGTGAAATTTCTGAAGTTGCGTAATTCCCTATTCCCCCCCCCCCCCTGTTTTGCTTTCCTTCTACGTGTGCAAGAACCGGAGTTATCTGTTCTGGTCTAACGGTATCTTCAGAGACGGCACAGGTGGCGCCCTTCTGCTGACCATCATACCCTCTTCTCCTCGCCGGTTCTTCTGCTCTCGACGGGGTTCCAATATTCCGGGAAAGGCTCAAGCGGTTGAAAAGACCCGGATTTATGGCACTCATTGATACTTCTGTTCCCACGCGGTCGAAAGGGTTTGTTGCCCCCGCAGCTACTAATTGCCTTGCGACACTCCCTGAAGTTGGCGCTAGTGGTAAACTGCTATCTCTTAGTTCAGGACAATAGTACAGAGCTTCTGAATACAATCTCTTTTGAATGTCCATAGCGCGGATCTCCAGATCTTTCAAGGTTGCAAAGGTTCTATCGTACAGGTGTGTTCTGAATTTAGGATGGGAAAATTTCAAAACGTGCTGGATGACCTCGTCTTCTGTCCCCCGTTTCTCCCTCATTGCAAAAAGCTTCCTGGTGTGTCGAATAAATGCAAGAAGAGACTGGTCTGGTGACTGGTAATTGTTCTGAATGATCATTGCTATTTCCGAATCATAATCGACACTAAAGAATTCCTCAAGAAAAGCCTTCTCGAATTCCCTAAAAGTGCCGAAAGGTCTCGAAAATCTGAACCAATCTGCAGCGATTTCCTTCAACGAAAGCGGCAAGATTCTATCTAAGAGAAAAGTATCCCCAATTTCCATGATTTCCTGATAACTGCATAATTCATACAAATAATCGTGTGGACTTACATCGCCGACGTTTCCCTTAAAGATCGGAATGTTAATGTTGCTTTTTTCCAAGATTTTGCTCATTTTTTTCTCGCCTGTCCTTATCGAAGTTTCTTGTGTAACATTTAGAGAAAGTCTCTTAAGTTCCCCCACAATATCTTCCTCAGGCCTTCCTTCCAAGTTCGCATTGCCTAGCAACTTGCTAATGAGCTCCCTGTCTATTTGAATTGCCATTTTATCTTCTGTTACTTTCTTTCCACTTCACAATAACTAATGCCTTCAGTACTTTTCACAAAAAAAATATCCCGGACGAGCCCCCAGTATGTAACGGTATATTTTGTGCTTTTAAGCTGATTCTCAGCAACATACACAATATACACTACCATACATTTTTGAATCCTTGTCCCGAGGTTCAAAACTTGCAGTACCTGAAGTTCTGTGGATGCTAGTTTAGGCAATAGACACGTACCTCTTCAAATTACAACTTAACGCCCATTTCCTTTTAGATATATATAGGTTTATTCATATTATATTTACAGAAGTTAATTCTTGGCCGTTATTCACAACATTACATTCCGGTGTACCCTGTCCCCTCTTCCGGAAGAGAGTATGTAGACTCGCGTAGCCACTGACTCCACGAGTAAAAAAAAAATATAACCCTCAGTACCAAAAAAGGTGGCTGAAGGTATGTGTGTTGTGTACCCGGTTTCGCACATGAAATAAACTATTGGAATAATGTGAAAAGAGCAAGTGTGTGTATTAAAAGAAAGAAAGTTAGCATCCCCGCCGTCGGTTCACATAATAAGGAAAGAAAGCTCGCCCAGCCGCTCCCCTCAGAGAAAAAGATACCTCTTACATTGCTGTACTCCGCCAAACATCTGAGGCCGACTGCTCCCCTGCCCTTCCTATTTATAGGCCCCGCTAATGACCTAAACCGTTACTGGAAACTTACCGCTCCCCAACGGCCAAGAACCGAAGAGTACAGGAATACATAGCCATACACAATTTATAACATAAAAAAGGATCCAGTAATGATCGCATCATTACAACTTTATGCACAGATTGGCTAATCGGGACTGGACCTACAGTTTAAATTAAGATCCGAACCACTGCGCAATGTACTTCCACCGGATATCGAACCCTGGACACCTTGACAAAAACATTAAAACACATATGCGCTACAACGCCGAGGTTCCTGAGTTCGAATCCCAGCCGGAGCGAGGGTGTTCTTTGTCTCTCTCCTCTCCTTTCATCATTTTTATCTCATCCGCACATCCTCGTCGTCGCGATAAGCCCAAGAGTAGCAGAAAAGTTACGAAAAATAAATCATTCAAGCAAAAACAAATAAACAAGACCTGTCGGGAAATTCGAACCCTTGTTGTCAGTCAAGCACTGATATTCAAAATTCGAAAATATATAATTTCAAATCCCTGTAAAAGTGGGCGTGTAAGATATGACTTTCTGAGATGGTACCTATAATCTGTGGGGTCGTGTACTGTCCCGTGTTTGTCCTTAAGTGTGCTGAGTGCCCATTTACAGCCTCAGCTTTTAACAAGAAGTCGAGTCCGTGGCGGAGATGATAGCACAAGGTGTTACAACGCAAGGGGTCCAAGGTTCGAATCCCGGCCTGGGATCAATTCCATCATATCATCACTCATCCTCATCTTCGCGATTAGCCAAGGAAAGTAAACCCAATCTTTCAAACAAGGGTGTCGAAATTTTATCCTCGGTGGACAGTTAATTTTCTTCATAATAATTAGTTGCACTACTTTATAATCACCCTGTACATATGAGCTTACCACTAATCGAATTGTCAGTGCTCTTGCCTTTGGTGCGATTGGGCCCCAGTTCGATCACAAATGAGAGCTCCAAAATTTCTGTTTCGGCCAAGCATCGTGTGGACGATTTGAGAGCTATTTGGAAGCAGTGGTAGCGGATTCCGCCAGAAAACAGCGGCGATGGGACACAATGTGCCTGTCGCCCAATGAAAAACAGCTGGACACCAGGGAGTTCAGTTACAACATCGTTTTATGCTCCGCACAATTAGACACCACGACGTACAAAATAGTTTCAGTGCTGCACCGCAAAACGACAATTAGAAAAGTTCATCCTTGAATGGTATGCAACCAGATATACATGGGTGTTATTTCGATTGCCTCTCTATAGTGAAATTATATGGTGAGGAACTTCAGTCATTTCTATGGCGACTGTATAAGTTTCTGGAAACGGGACAAGCACTTAATCCACTTATAATTTTGCGGAAGTCAAACAACTTTCTCCTTGCGACTTTTTCCTCCTTGCAAAATTATATATGAAATTTTTAACATCCGTTTTCAGATGTTAATTAAAGCGGACGCAGAACTGGAGCAGTGTTGCTAAATGTGTGTCCTTCTGTAATTACTGATGAAAGTAGGTATGTTTGCTCATGTTCCTTTTCTTCTGCGTATGACGTCTGCTGAATTTTCACTTCTCTTATAAGAAATTGGAAGCTGTCTTAATCCAACCTTCGTGGCAGAGTAGTTAGCACAGCGCGCTACGACACCATGGGTCCCGGGATCGAATTCCGGCCTCGAAATGAGTATATTTGTTTGATTTGTTGTTTTAAGTTCACTTTATGCACAGAAAGGCTAATCGAGACTCGGACTACAGTTTAACCTCTAAGACACCAACTATCTTTTAAAAGATAAGTTGCCTGTAAGTCCCAACTGCCCAAGTATCTTTATAAAGATAGGTGGTCATGTTCGTAGTTATGACGTCATAACGTCGCTAATATTTGCTGGGATTGCGTTTTTGTTCTTGTATATTATTGTTAACACACATATTGCACCGTAAGGAGTCTTGCAGGTCTTAGCGTTCCATAAAAAAGGCGGGAAAATGGCGGCTTCCTTTGTAATGAAATAGCGTTGGTACGAATGTAGTTTTTCTTTTCTACAAGAATAATCCGCTTGAACCTCGAGTTGGGGAAAGTGTCATTGCTGGTTGCTGGAAGAAAGAATTTTCCTGGTAGGAAGGGAGGGATTTTCACAATGTCCGGTACTTTGTTGTCTGGGGGAGGGGGCAAACCCCTTTACTTCAGAAATTTTGGAATTTTCTGGGTTCTGCCCCTCCCCTTCATGAATACGCTCAATGTGCATACATTTTATATAGTCCGATTCTATCGTTCCGCGTACAACGGTATATTATTCATCTCTGTAGGGCAATTAGCCTCCGATCTACAGTCATCTAAGGGGCTTACCTGGTGAAATGGGCTTTGTGTCCTAAAGGTTCAAGTGCGATCCAATCCACTTCTGGGTTGCAATGATACCATTCAAAGTTAATGGGATTTTTACAAACCCAGAACTGTTCGTGAGTGTACAATGTGCCTCCATCAGTTGTAACCCTGGATCCCATGATTACAAGATTACAACTACGCCATAGGGAAGCCTCGGGAATGGGTATTCATGCGAGTGCCCCTTCATATATTTTTTCATATCACTCATATTAATAATCGCGATCCATTGATCCATTATAAATATCAAATTGTTATGTTGCAAACTATATTAACACATTTGTATAATCACCATGACAGCATTCATTTAACAGCCATTCTTCGATGCTTCATTTCTATCATCAATTATTTAAACAAAATACATATGTATCAGTGTTGCAAACACCTTAACATCTTCCCAATAACTTCATAATAATTGTGGACTATTTAGGACAGTCACAATGAGTGGTATTTTACAGGTCTTTCAATGTACCAAATATCATATTTATAACTTGGATAGTAACAGAGATCTTGGTCATAATTAGTTAATCGTTAACGAGAGGGACAATTGAAACCCAATTTTTTTCTGTAACGCACCCAAAATTTTGAATTCAAATTCAAATTTCTCTGTAAACAAGAGAATTCGATGCTTTGAGCGTATGTACAACTAAGAATTTTCATAAGTTTGTACGTGTATGTGTGTGTGAATATAAAGATCATATCGAAAGTCTCTGTAAAGATTTCAGCAAGGTACCCTCAACCTCCCTCTGCCTGCCACCCCTAACCTTTGAAACTTCCCCCATCCCAACAGCGTCATGTTCCCCCACCCACCCTTTCTTTGTGAACGGTGGATATGATGCTATCGATCTCGAAGGCTGGAAAATATGTAAAAATCCCTGTGCAACTTCATCGATTAGAGTTTGTTTAAAAAATGCCAAAGAGGGGAGGAGAAAAGCGCTATCATCTGCGTAGGGGATAGGAATGCTGATCCGCTAAGCAAGAATGTACAATAGTGGCGCCACATCGGAGAGTTCAAAGTTCAAAAGGCTGCTTTTCTTTGAACCGGCTTGTTCTTTCAAGATGCGAAAAATCGGGTGCAAAAAAGTAACTTCCGTAATTTTCCTGTTTGGAATTTGGCTTGCACGCTTCGGAGCTCGTAAGCCCAAGAACGACGACGTAAATTTTGCATAAGCTCAAGGAACTATTTACCACTATATTTTTTTTACTTACTTGAAATGTCAGGTAGAAACAATAAGCTTTCCTTCCCAATCGTGATTACAGCAACAACAAAATGGGTGATTGTTGTCAGTGAATAGCATCATATGCTGAACACCTTTTCGTGTGTGAGAGAGAGAGAGAGAGCAATAGACAAATGTGAAGTAACGCGAATTCCAGTGCTTTTCGTGAATTCCAACAAATTACAAATTTTAGGCGAATGTATCCTTTCTGGCGAAACATATTTCCTGACTTTTCCAGGCAATATTAAAATTATTATTTTCAGACAATCCTGTTGCACTTTACCATAATAATAACGATAATAATAATAATGTTATGAGCGTCAAAATGCGCTTGACATCAAAGAAAATCAAGTTTATTCAACATCGTTCAAAATGAATGCACAAAAAGTCAACTATAAGAAACAGTTGTGGCGATTGGGTTACAAAATCGGGAGGGCAAAGACAGTTTATTTCCCTTTGTGTGTAAGGTTTAGCATAGCGTGGGGGCAAAAGTGGCGAAAAGTGGGGGGCAAATGCCTCCCCTCGCTCCCCCCTAATCACCGCCACTGATAAGAAACCTTTTTATACAGAATATCTCCAACCGGAATCTGGTTCAGGAAAACTTTTTTTTTTTTTTCATTTAAAATATTAGCACTTACAAAAATACTATATTTTCCTCCGGCGTGGAAGAGTTGGTTAGCTCGCTGGAATTGTAGTAAAATCACAAGTTTGTCTTACAGTGGCGGCGATTAGGGAAGGTGAATGGGGGGGGGGCAGTTGACCCACTTTTTTCCACTTTTACCCTCGCACTATGCTAAACCTTATCTACCAAGGAAAGTAAACTGTCCTTGCCCCCCCCACCAGTTTTGACACCTTGCCCCCCTCCTCCATTTTGAACTCAATCGCCGCCACTGCTGTCGCAGTTTCAACCTCCACCACTGGCAAAAATAAAAACGAGACAAGAAATGCCAAACGTGTTGTTGGAGTACGTATAAGAAGTAGAAGCACTAGACAAGTTAACAATGAATGTTAAGATGTGGTAAGAATTCAACAGCAATGATTGTGTGAATATATATAATTCTGAATAATCGTTACTGTTGAATTTTTACCATGTCTTGTAGAACTTACCACAAGGTCATAGTCGCTCAACCATACTACTCCATGTTGAACCCACGATTGTATACACTACATTGATTTAGATAATTTTACATAGCTTTTCTTCCACTTTTGGCTAATCGCGACGATGTGAATGAATGATGAGATGATTGAAGAACACATACAGGTATGGCACAACACGAGCCTCGCAAAGGATTGAGACCAGACGCCAGAGCCTCCTTAGTCTGCAAAGTGCAATCCAGGGTGTACTATGTGAAAGATGTGACATCAGGTGCTTACGGAAAATTCACCCCTTTACACCCCTGTTTGTTGTTTCTTGATGTTAATAATGTTACACCTTATCTGATCACGAATCGTACTACTATACTTGTTGCTATTGTTATTAATTATTGTGTTTAAAAAAAATGTGTTTCCCAATTAGTTGGCTCTTCTATTCGAACCCGCGACGCCAGCGGTTCAAGGTTCGAATCCTGGCCGGGCCATGGATGTTCATCAATTTCACCATGTCATCACTCAAGTCTCATCTTCGCGATTAGCCAAAATAGGAAGGAAAGCGAAGTAAAAGAAACCAAATCAATCAAATTATTTGTTCATGTTCGGCTGGAAATACGGAAGATTCAAGATTGGCTAAGATTCTGTACGGAAATAGAACATCTAAGGGTGGTAAAGCAAAAAAAATACTTTGTAAACAAAGAGACAAGAATTGCATGTACCAATGTTGAAACGTCTACAATGTAGGCCTGTATCTGTGTCTGATCAAGTAAACAGGATCTAGATATAGGAGATCAAGTTCATTAATTAATTGAAAAGTTTTGGTGATCTCATCGTTCAGAATCTTGTTACTTGAATCCGTTCTTCAGCGTACCTATTGTACAAAGCGTCTTGACTTTATGGTCCATTAATGAAGCTTTATTGGATCATTATTTCCCAGAATGCGATCGAGATTCCCCCATTCTGATCAATCGCCATAGACAAAAGAAGAGATTTCTTTTAAAAAACATGATATTTGCTGTTTTCTTGACTCTTCAATTTGCCCTACATACACTTGACGACGGGCTCATGTTTTGCGCCCAAACTTGATCTTGTTGTTCATTAACTGGCATTGAAACCTGCTTCTTTCCAAGAAACAATTGAATGACTGTTTTAATGTGTCTTGTAAAAATCTGTGTAGCTATACCTAACTGTGAAGCCCCTAGCATACAAAAACAAACGCGGCATAGGCTATAGTTTTCATTGGAATTGCAGAAGAAGACAAACTGACTTCAGTAATCACAAATATGTAACTACGTGGGTTGTAAATTTAAAAGTGGCAACACTGTCAGGAAGATGTGATAACACCTTGCATGCGCTATCAGACGGTGAGCATTGCCAGTTGGGGCCCATGGCGATGTGTGGAGTACCAAAAGTGGTCGGTGCAGCGAGTGCTGTTGTGTATGTGCGAGGTTGAAATGAACACTATTTTGTTCACTGCCCTAAAACATGTTTGCCAAGAAAAGACAGCGATTGTGGATCGAAACCCAGGAGGCCCGCGCCACAAATGTACAAGAATGTCATCAAGACTTGAATGAAGCCTGTAGCGACAATACCTATTCGTATCTGATGGTTGCAGAATGGTTAAGTGCATTTCTTGAGGAGGTTGGGATGTGTCAGTGAGAACAACCTCAAAATGAGGAAAATTGCATCATATTGGGCTATCAATGTTCTCACCATTGTGCAGGCATCAGATACAGCTACGTATCGTTGCTACAGGCTTCATGCAAGTCTTGATGACATTCTCATACATTGTGGACGCAGGCCATCTGGATTTCGATCCACAATCGCTGTCTTTTCTTGGCAAACATTTTTTAGGGCAGTGAACAAAATAGTGTTCATTTCAACCTCGCACATACACAACAGCACTATCTGCACCGACCACTTTTGATACTCTACATATCGACATGCGCCCCAACTTACCATGCTCACCTTCTGATAGCACATGCACTGTGTTATCACATCTTCCTGACAGTGTTAGTGTTGCCACTTTTAAATTTACAACCCACGTATGTATCGTTACAGTGAAAATTTTAACCTAAAAAAAACAAAGGCTAATCAAAAATCATAAGCAATTCTAGAGTGCAATCCAAAGCAATGAATTGAATTCCAATAAATGATTGCGAGGTCATAAAATTTCATCATTATGTTAAATCGCAATTATCATGATGACGACTTGTATATTTCGAATGTATGTAACGTGCAATTTCTTAATATTTAATTTCGGTGTTA
This sequence comes from Lepisma saccharinum, assembly GCF_977018435.1. Taxonomy (NCBI): domain Eukaryota; kingdom Metazoa; phylum Arthropoda; class Insecta; order Zygentoma; family Lepismatidae; genus Lepisma; species Lepisma saccharinum. The sequence continues at coordinate 8,402,171 of NC_139255.1, forward strand.
TATAAGAATGTATAGTTTATGGAAAATATTAAATTATAAGGCATAATAATTGGAATTTAGATAATCTTTTAGTAATACATTTCAGAAATATTACTTGTATGTAACAATTTGGAAATAGCTCGAAAAGTAGGTTAACGCAATTTAGCATTACATGACGATGTACACATACACACACACACATGCATACGTATGAGTGGAGAGAGAGAGAGAGAGATTATTTCTACGTCACATTGTCACAGCCCAAGAAAATATGAACTTTTCTTCCAATTCATAGAGTATTTTGAGATACACCAGAAATGAAAGGCCCAAGAGGTCGATTTGTAGAACCAATGAATGACGAAAACTCGCTTCTGGAAGCAATCACAGATATTGGTTTCCCCCTCTTGCCAAAGGAGAAAAAAAAGGACAATTCTTTCTTTCTCTGAAACTTATGTTCAAAGCTCTAAGAACAGCTAATTCAGTAACAGTTTAATGCGATCTAACATAACCTGTACATTTCTAACTGATTAGAAAAGTATGAGTGATGATACGATGAAATTAACGAAGGGACACTGACAAAAAAAAGCTTAAGCCCAGGCCGGGATTCGAACCCGGGACCCCTGGCTTCGTAGCGCACTGTGATAACCATCAAAGTTTTCCTTATTCAGTTATGGTGGAGATACATATCAGAATTGTTGTTGTTGTTGTTTTTTTGCAAAGATAGAAACAAACAAAAATTTTAACTTCGAACAAACAAAACATTAGCTTCGTTTGGGATAAATGAATTAAAAATAACTCACGATGGTAAAATACTCCAGTTGAACGTTCTTTGAGAAACTTGTGGTCAGTGTGACGATTCTGGAGGTATTTTTGCCTTTATGCACATGTATGCTAATTGGGACTGGGCGTACAGTTTAAAGTGGAATCCGAACACTGTGCCTCCACCGGGTATCGAACACGGGACTTCTACAAGGCGACGACGCCTGCGTCTTAGGTAACCTGAGTAAATACTCAAAACGGGAGGATTAAGTACGAATACAGTTATATCTGAATGCTTTTTATGTACCATGTTCGGTGACTGCTCTGTCTTTTCATACTCGGAGATGCAGTTCATTTTTAAAATCTGCAGGTCAACGGATGAATAATTAGCTAGAGATTAATGGCAGGAGATGGGAATATAATCTGAAAGGAAGCCGACATGCACAATCGGACAAAGAAAGCAATTAAATTGTCATGGATCTCTTGATCATTGAAATAAGAGACGGAAGTCGGCCCGCACAGCCTGAGGAACCGGTTCATCCAGAGTCGAGACAAGACTTCTCCGATTGCCGGACAGAAATCAAACTCTTTTATGCGTGCCCCGCGTATCGCATTACACACAGGCAGCGCCTTAGGAATACTTAAGGTCGGCGCTAACTTAAAAGGGAAAGTGTGGGGGATGAAGACATTCCTAAAATCCATGCCGAAACTTGAAAACCATACAACAACATTTAGCCTAAGTTTCTGCTATGGGCTGACAAAGTTTTCATTGATCTCGGTAGTGGAGTATGCAGATTTTCAATCGTCTGCATGTAAGATTAGCCAGCTCCCGTGTAGCCTAATGGTTAGGGTTCATGTCTTTGGTCTTGGTTTCAATTTCCGGTGTGAGGTCCAAAATATCGGTGCCGACCCAGCAACGTGAGGACATGTAGGGATTGAGACACAATGTGCTGGTTATGCATCATCAAATGAAAAGCAGAATGAAAGACCTTGGGGTCCAACAGGCTGTTTGAACCAGGAGTTTAGTCTTTATGTAGGATTAATGTGGAGTTGTTTTCTCTTTTTTTCCATGAAGTTTTGGGTAGTGTGTGCCTGGAAACTTCAAATGCACCTTTAAATAGCTTTAGTCCAATAGTGGACGTGGTGTATTTACGTTAACTTCAACTCATTCCAGATGTTCAGGGAACATCTTCGTAACTTTAACTCATTACAAGAGATGTTCAGGAAACATTTACGTAACCAACTCATTCCAGATGTTTGAGAAACATAAGTTTAAACCGATTCCATGCATTGGTCGGGGAGCATTTTCATAATTTTATTCTAGGAGACGTTTAGGAAACATTCACATAACTTCAGCCCATTTCAGATATATCGAGAACATGCCCCTGCATTCATAACATCAACCCAATCCAGTAGATGTTCGGGGAACATTTACAAAACTACAACGCATTATTTGTGTTCATGAGTGAACAATTAGTTCAAATATCCACATGAATTTGATTTGGAAAGTGATATGAACACCTTTCTTTTGTCAAATAGCTACTAACCTATTCATGGTGTGTACCCTGTAGGTGATCGATGTAGATCTGTAAACCCATGTGCCGAATAGATAGGGTTAAATAATATAACTGTCGAGTAAATATCACATAACCGACTTTATTCATTGCTGAAGGAGTGGTTGAATTTTAAGAATTATATGTTAGCATACAAAGTAAGGGTCTCGAGTTCGAATTTCGGGTAAGGAATGGATGCTTCTTTTTGGTTATTCTCTCTTTATTCGTCCTGGGTGGGCCGGCCCCGGTGGCGGAGCAAGGAGTCCCGGGTTCGAATCCCGGCCCGGGCATGGATGTTTGTGAGTGTCCATTCATCACTTTCATCATGTCATTAATCATCCCCATCTTCGCAAATTAGCCAAAAGTGGCACAAGAAGAAGTAAATCAATCAATCGTTCTGGATGAAACTAATACCTAAAGCAATTACAGTAGCGCATAAGTGTGTGAAAATATCTGCGAGGATACAACATTGATGGATGTTTACTGGAATAATTGTAGATTTTCAACAAGGCAGCAAATTCTTGTTCATCACGTGAAAAAGCGAACCACGTTGCTTTTAGTTGTAAAACAAAACCGGGCGCATTACATGATAGGGAAAAAAAGGTTACGTGCTCTTCTGGCTTTACGAGTCCATTACAAACGAAAAATTCCCCAATTACCTATCTTCTTATCTTTTCGTTGCATTCATAATGGAAGCTACGTGACATTTGTGGGACTGTCCCCGAGATAAACTCGCCAACCAATCAAGGATTGCAACTGTCCCCTCAGAGTCTGGGAAATAAACCGAAGTTCAACCCCCTAAATATGAAACGAGGAGAATCGAAAAGGAAGTTGCAGGGGGGATAGGGGTTGATTGAACATGGCGTCATCTCCCGTCAAAAAGGGGTGGCAGGAAACAGGGACAAATCGCAAAATCCCCCCTCCACAATCATCCTCGCGCTCAAGCCCCTGATATAAAGACTTCAACACCATCAGATTTCGGGTTACAAACCTGTATGGCTCTTTTATATGGTGTTCGTAAGCAGGAACAAGGCTACTTATCCATTGAACTCCGTGGACAATGGGTTCAACAAACATCCTTGTGTCCGATTTCAACCGCCCCTTCCCTTATTCCCCACCCTCCTTTTTCATATGCAACCCCCCTCCCAGTCCCTCCATATACATCCGGATATGAATACAATATTGGCAAGATGGTTGGTTGTTGGAAGGGGAAGAGGCCCTTTGATGAGGGGTGTTGAGGTTGAGATGAGAATAGTATATTCGGGGTCGGACAAAAACTCAAAGCGACAGACCAAAAAATGATAGAGCGGGGAAAAATTGGGAGTTTGTTGAAACGTACGACGGCTGTCGATGGGAAGAATGGCCAAGGACAGCTGTGGGCACAGTCGGACCTGTGTTTGGAAAGCTTGGAGTTATTGCTGTTCAAAGCGGAGCTTCAAGGCGTTAATTTCTGCATGGAACTTCTAATCGAAATAATGCAATGAAGGTTCTGCTTTTAGATAAATCACATTGCCATTGACGACACGACACTTAAGAGATGATGTGCAGACTCCCAAGATTGAATTGCCAACGCGACGGGCTTCGAAGACAGATGTCTCAGATTCAAACCCTGGGTAAGATATTCATGCATCATTGTGTTTTTCCCTTCAACGATTTCATCAGTACCTTTATCCGTAATTAACCAAGATATAGGCAAGGCGACATCAAATGCAGGGTGGAAAATCATTTAAGAGTGGTGTGTGGGAGGAGGAAGATCTTAATCTCCACACACACACGTGCAGCAATTATATGTGTGTGTGTGTGTGTGTGTGTGTGTTACGCATGTTTAAAATGCCATGAAGTACAAAAGTAAATTACTAAATTTTTAAAATACATTTTTATTAAATACATATAAATGAATTAATTGGTTACTTTTATATATATAAACATAAGATGTTTATTAAGTAGTAAACTAATTCCTTTACTAAATTATACAATAGTGGAAGTAGTTTCATGTAGTAGTTGAAATTAAATAGTTTTTTGTTTAGTTTTTGCTTTCTATTAATATATATCAATTAGATTTGTATACTTATTCTTGCATTCTTGTGCATTGGTGTAGATTTGTTAATGAGAGAGAGAGAGAGAGAGAGAGAGAGAGAGAGAGAGAGAGAGAGAGAGAGAGAGAGAGAGAGAGAGAGAGAGAGAGAGAGAGCATGCAACACTCACGATATCATCCTTAGTAAAGTATATTTGAAGTCAAAACTAATTGCTTATCTTTTGTTGTTATAACAAAAGCTCTTCTCCCCTCAGAAATTACACCCTGGCAAATGACCGAAAAAGAAAGACAAAAAATACAGCACACTGTATCCGGCACCATGCACCCTGAACGAATTAATTTAAAATTGTATCTTTAAAGGAATTCGATTCATCCTGTATTTTTTGATATCTCCCCATAACGATACCACCGTCTTCAAACGCCTAGGTTATTGACACGCGACATTTAAATATTCCTAAGGACCATATGCATCGTTTTTTTTTTTTTTGTGAGGAGGAGGAACAAAGCCATTGATAAAACTTGAATACAAATAACTGTAATAATTACTATTATGATAATGATTATAATGTAACAATATTAAAAGCTAATAAGAATAGACCCATCTTATACCAGAGTTATTACTAATACTACTATGCTATTATTATTATTTTTATATATTTGGGGAGATTCCTACTGGATCCGCCAAATAAGTGTATAGGCAGTACAACACTTCTCATTTTATAGAGCTAATGCACTAAAGATTATGGGGTCAAAGTTTATGTTGTGTGACCTCTCACTTAAAAATCTAATTTTTGGAATTTTGACAATTGTGGAACCATTTATTCATTGGATTTAATTGTATAATATGAAAAAAGATATCAAAGTTCCTTAATTTTATAGTCATTTTTTTCGATCTAACTCAGTCTTTATTTTGGTTATTCTGTTGGAATACTATAAATCTTCTGTAACAAGCTTTCTGCTTTTTTTTATAACTTGAGACGAACTATGATAATTTCAGACCTGGGCCACGCGCGTGGTCAGAGCATCGAATCACATCGACGCTGTTTTCTGTCTTTCAAGACAAGAGTCCGTTACTTTGTTTTCAAGAAGTTGCCCAATTGCATTCACAATTCAGGGTCAACACAGATATTTTGGAACTTCTGCCAAGGATCGAACCCTAAATGTATGACAGTAAAATTATGCTGGTGACAATCATACATAAAGAAAAGTTAATGGTAGACTGGCATGACCGTATATGGGGAGATGTTCAACTTTCAGAAGCCCAAGAATAATAAAAATGTAATAATTATAGACTGTATTTGTTAAAGGGTTAGTTATTATTATGATTAAAAAGTTTTCAATTAACCAATAATATATTTGCATTTAAAAAATCTCATTGTGTATAATAATGTGCACCTATTAACAACATTATTATTCCTCATTACGTCTAGTGTAGTAAATTATTGCCAATTACAGAATTTTTTTTCCCATAAATTCTGGACCATGCTTAGGTTATGAAGAAAATATGTCTGGCCATTCATTATAAATTTACCATTTTTTTTTTTGAAAATTCTTAATATAATGAAATTCTTGTTGATTTGATTATGTAATTAATGCAAAATGTTTACTAAAACAATGAGAGGGGTTTGAGCCCGTTAAACCCTCCTCTTCTATACGCCATGTAGACTGGGATACATTTTCGATCAGGAACGCTTCCTATCTACCTGTTGAAGTCTCTCGATGTTGTCACAGTTCTTCCAAGGACTGTACTGCTTCGACCTCGTTTTTATGGCCGGCAGTGTTTCCAGAAAAACAAATTTAAGGCCGTTACTTGGTGATGTCAACACGCGGGCATTGAAAACTGTTAAATAACCCTTTAAATCTTTTCTTGCTATTGTCCCACTGTCATCCACAGCGAGCCGTTGGCGTACATAAACCAAAGATTGACGATTTAAACTCCTTACCCGTTTATCTTCTGTCATTCTTTGGCGAAAGTATTTCAAGAATAAAAAATAAATGTAGAAAGTGCTTTTGTTCTGTGGAGCAAAAAGAAGCCGAACTTACAAAAGAACGACCAGTAGTTTTCCTGAACTGATAGTAGCTTCATTGTGGTTCAAAGATACGTTCGTCCAAAATTTTCAGTTTTAATCTTGTCGTCATAGTTGGGGTTATACTCTGTCCCCGGGATCTATGGAGCAAGGCCACGCATAGCGGCAGAGAAGTGGAGGAAATCGAGTGGGCAGAGCGAAGCAGTACCGCTTCTGCAAAGGCTGGTAACAGCAGTCGCTTTCCCCCTGCACGCAATCCCGTTCCCTCTCATGCGTTCATTGGTGGAGCCATCTGCGTTACTACTTGCGCAGACACTTGTTTTCGTTCGCTTGCTCTAGAGATACCCGGGACAGAGTATAAGTGCAAAGGGCCATTTAACAGCGATAACGGGACTCGATGATATGAATATTTAGTGGCACTCACAAAGAACGTCCAAGCCGGGAATCGAACCCGGGACACCTTGCATTGCATTGCGCTAACACCTCCGCCACAGAGATCGGTATAATGAAAGTTGACAGGGGCATCATAGCGTCAGTCAATAATAGATTCTAATTAATTTAATAATTAATCCATACTGTAAAGTAGGAATGGGTGTCATATCGTCAGTCAATAAACTGTAAAGTTGAAAGGGATATAATAGTGTCAGTCATAATGAAAAGTTGAAAGAGGCATCAAAGAGTCAGTCAGTAATATAGTGAAAAGTTGAAAAGGTCATCATAGCTTCAGTCACTGATATAATGAAATTTTGAAAGGGTCATCATATCGTCAGTCATTAATATACTGTAGAGTTGAAAGAGACACCCTAGCGTCAGTCAACATACTGTAAAGTTTAAAGGGGCATCAAAGCGGCAGTCATTAATATACTGTAAAGTTGAAGTGGTATCATGGTTTCAGTCATCAATATACTGTAAAGTTGAAAGATGTGTCATAGCGTCAGTCATTAATACAATAAAATGTCGAATGGGGCATCATAGCGTCAGTCATTAATTGATTGATTGGTTTGTTTATTTATTTTACTTCGCTTTTCTGCCACTTTTGGCTAACCGTAAAGATGAGAATGAATGATGATATGATGAAATTGATGAAGGGACACTCACAAAGAATATATTGGGTTGGCCCATAAGTCCTGGCGTTTTTTTAAGTGAAAATTTTGCGTGAAAAATAAAATGTGTTTGCAATGCGTTTTATGTTATTCGACAGAGCTCTATAAAATAGTGTGTTTAGTTTTTTTTTATGCTGATATACGTTTTGTTCTTTTCAGGTCATTAAAATGGAGTGTCAAGTCGACAAAAAGAGCATTTTCGACACCTTCTGCTTTTTGCGTTTAATCGAGGTGCCAAAGCCACAGAAGCTGCTCGAGAGATTTGTGAAGTGTATGGCGAAGAAGCGATGCCTCTTAAGACTGCTAAAAATTTGTTTAAGCTATTCAAAGATGGCAATTTCGACCTGAAAGACATGCATCGCACCGGACGCTCCGTTCAGTTCGATGAGGAGTGACTGAATCAGCTTATTCACGAAGATCCACGCGAAACGACGAGGGAATTGGCAGAGATAATGGAATGCTCCCACAGTACACCTTCACTTGATGGGAAAGGTTCAAAAGTTGGGCGCATGGGTTCCGCATGCTTTGAACGACAACAACAAAAATCAACGAGCCAAAATCTCCGCCAGCTTGCTTGCCCGTCATCGGTCAACTCATAGACACAAGCAACGATTCCTCTACCGAATTATCTCTTCTTCGCCATACACTTCACAAATCTCTCGAGCAGCTTTTGTGGCTTTGGCACCTCGATTAAACGCAAAAAGCAGGTGACGAAAATGCTCTTTTTGGTCGACTTGACACTCCCATTTTAATGACCTAAAAGAAGAAAAAGTATATCAGGATAAAAAAAACTAAACACACTATTTTGTAGAGCACATAATTCTCTATCGAATAACATAAAATGCATTGCCAACACATTTTATTTTTCACGCAAAATGTTCACTTAAAAAAAAAAAGCCAGAACTTATGGGCCAACCCATTACATGCCCTGGCCGCGATCGTCAGTCATTAAAATCTGTAAAGTTTAAAGGAGCATCGAAGCGCCAATCCTCTCGACTAAAGTTTCTCCTTTCCGCAACCACCGAAGCTCAATGTCCAATGTTCAGGAGATCTTGAAGATTCTTTGGGTCCGGTTGCGAATGACAATCATCCACGCCCTACGCGTGTTCCTGGGCCCGATAATACCAAGGCAGAAAGAGAGTGGAGGAATTTTAAAAAGAAACAAAAATTCTCTGTAATTATTAGAAACTGTCGATCAACTCCATTTCCACAATTTCTCCAGAGCGTCATGGAAAGAAAAATCTTGCAAACCCGGTCGCTGTTATGAATTTCAAAGAGAGAAACCACACCATGTGCTAATGGCAATTAAGGTCATGAAAGCAACTGCGACACTCGGTCATTATTGCGGTTTTTCTTAATCTAGTTTTTTTTTTAAGAGAGAGGAAATCCTGCACACGCTAACATGTATTTTCATAAACCATCAATGGTGTCATGAGGAAAACAAAAGCAACAAATTGCACGCCCAAGAAAACAAGTTTGTTTTAGATTTTTTGTGCGCGAGTGCGCCAGACTGAAATGCATTACATGGAGTTTTCTTTTCAATATGGTCGTATTAAGGTGACCAACTGCTAATTGCGCAGTTGAAGCGAAAGGTAATCACGGTGTATGAAATGTGAGTGCCAAACTTTTTCTAAGTTTCGCGCAACGGTACTTCAAGCCAGACAAACCATATTTGTTTATTCCTACATAAATTACGTCAATTGTAATTGGATTGTTCATTCTGTAGTATTAACCAGGACAATGCATGATTTAATGGCAGCTACCTCAATGCTCAAGCGCATTAATTCATCGAAGAGGGGTCACTTGACCCGCCGAAACTTTCATGTGCCCTAAAAAAAATTTCGTGCCTCAAGAGTAATATTTACTTAATATAAAAACCCTTCATATTATTTATTTTAATAACTTTGCATGTAGATTAAAATAAGTTTAACCTTTTTAACTATTGTAGTTGTAATGTATGTATTGGACGATACATAATTTATACATATAAAACCCGTGCTCGAGGTGACAGGGGATGCGGGGGGATAGTATCCCCAGCTATCAAAATTCTCGCAAAAGCATCCCCCCTGCTGTCACATTGCTACCATGTAGAACATAGAAGCATCCCCCCTGCTGGACGCAAGCCTCCGCCAAACATCCCCCCAGTGAACAATTTCCACTTCCAAGCACTGTAACACAAATTTGGTCTTCCAAAACACATCAGCCCTGAGTGAAAGACTCTCATTTCCGAAATATAAGAGTACTGGTTTTAATCCTGACCTCGGCATGGAACTTCCATCACAAATGTTTCTTCAATTGAGTGTAATCATTATTCATCCGCTTCGTCACGATTTGGCTTTATGTGATTGGTTTATTTTACTTCGCTTTTCTGCCACTTCTTGACTATCGCTTATATGAGGATAAGTAATAATATGATGAAAATAATGGAGGGGCATTTACAAAGAACATCCATGTCCAGTCCGAATTCCAACCCTGAATCCCTGGCGTCGTAGCGCGTTGTGCTAACCACTCCGCCACGGTCTTTGACTTTTAGTCAAAAAGTAACATAATAACAATAATGTTTATTAATCGCGATTAACGACTCACAATTATCCTTGCACCGCTCATAATGTTGTAGTGATTCTTGCGGCTGAAATTCCTGAACTCGAACCCAGGACCACTGGTGTCGGAGTACGACTCTAACCATTCAGCCACAGAAGCTGGCACAGTCACTGCTCGAGTACATAGGGTAAACCAGAGGTTCCAGCGATGTCCCTAAAAGAGATCAACTCTTCCTCCCCCCATTTTCGGCGCAAACCCCTTCAAGAATTGATCCGAACAGTCGGGCAGTGGGGGCTTCTGGGGTTGGCGAGGGGGGTCCACGCACAAAAGCGTCTCCCCCTCGACTTCCGCAGAAAAGAGGTGACTTCGACGCAGAGGCGCTATGCAAACGAAATATTGCATTCATTCAGTCTGGAAGTTTATCGGAAATGAGCAGACTGAGTGGCTGAATGAGAAGGTACTGGAATCGTTTTCAATTTTATCTCCTTCCCAGATGGTCGCCCCCCCTCTCCCTCCTCGTCCTCCGCCTGAGTCAGATAGGCAGCCCCCCTTTTCCCCCATCTCATGTATTCTCCTCAGCTCGCAGATAATACACCTCAGTCAGGATGACACTCTATAAAATAGGACCGAGTAGTGTTACACCCTGGATGCATACCTCCTGGGATTCTCCTAACGTTTAACAACGGTTGTAAAAGCTAGATTCATGCCAGGATTTATATATGTAGAGGACTGGAGCTGCCAGCATCGTGAGATATAAGGTGAGTCAAAACGGAGGGGTACTCCCTGAAGAAGCCCACCCGCATACATTCAGTGGTATGCACTTATTGCTCTGGTACCTATAAATAAACCAGCACGTCATATCTCAGAAGTCAAAAGACAGATTGCATAGGAAGTGGGGTGTTAAAGGGTTACCTTCCACGTAGTACACACAATTGTTAACCTCACTTCCACGTAGTACACCCTGGACTGCTTTTGCAGACTAACGAGGCTCTGGCGACTGACCCTATGGCCAGTATAATTCTGTGCGTTGTCCTGCTTTTTGACCTTATGTGTGCTGAATGCCCCTTTGCAACCTCAGCTTTTAACGAAAGTCAGAAAATGTTTAATATTTTAGTAACATGACATTGCAATTATGGTATTATGTTTATAGTAAGGAGCTGGACCCGTACAATGTGACGGGTGCAAAATAACATAAGTGCTGACGCACCCAAAATTTTAAATTCAAACTAAAACATAGGAAGTTTTCCTTGCCTCGTTAATTGTCCGCGAATGGTTGTATGTCCAGTTTCCTGGTGCATGGATCGGTCGCCGTTGTCCCGTTCAGTGGCCACCGCGGTCTCCAGACCACTGGATTTTATCTACTCAGTTAAGATTCGGAATATCCAGCATCTGAATGTTTTGATTGATCGATTTGGTGTTTTAAGTCCACTTTATGCACAGTAAGGCTAATCGGGACTGGACCTACAGTTTAAAGTGGGATCCGACCCACTATGTGCCTCCACAGGGAATCGAACAACCCGGGACCCCTTGATTACAAGGCAACGACGCTGCCACTGCGCCATCGGGGAGGCTCTCCAGCATCTGAAGGAGAGCAGAGTGTAATGTGCAGGCATAATTATGCAGGACGTTCTGCAAAAGATTCTGGAGAACTGGAAACGTCGCGTGTAACGTCCCTATGTAACCTGATTTTTGACTCACCCTGTATATAATTCCTAGGGCTATGCCAATACTGATGAATCGGTATCGGAAAGCATTGGTTGTAATTTATTTCCCGATACCAATCGATTCTGTCCCGGCGTTAAAGTCTTTCGTGAGGTTTCCGCGCAACATTTTCAGTGTAATTATCCGTTAAATTATGCAAAATTTGAAGTTTTCATTCATTTTACACCAGCGTTGTGGGGTAAAAAATGTGCTTACATTGCAGTTATTTAAATATTGTGATGCAATTCTCGAATATTTTAAGCCGACCCCTGCGACGGAGTGGTTATCACAGCGTGCTACGACACCAGGGGTCCCGGGTTCGAATCCTTCGAAAATTAAGAACGCCAGGCAGTTATTTAATATGCATTTTCATATACAAGTATTTAGGGTGGATTAATACTGCTAAATTATTTTCCTACTATTACTGTTTTTACAGCGTTGGCTGAAATGTTCAAAGTGGAATAAATATTTACATTTTGCAAGGATACTGTACCTGTTTCCAATCCATCATCATTATTTTGCATTAGTTTTTTGCTCCAGTATTTTAATTCAACCACTATGTAACTGATATGTGCAAGAACTTCTCTTGTAATATTTATTTCGCCATGTTCTGCCACCGCACTTTATCCATACACTTTATCCATCCAATTCTGTTCCTTTTAAAAATCTTATAAAAGATTCAGTGTATCTTTTGTGTTGCATTTAGTCTTACACAACCTAAATGAACATTTTCGGATTAACATCAGTGGCGACATCTCTGTTCATGATTCAAAGGTAAGTGCTCCTCTGTGCATAGCACCACGCCATGAAGGCGTATAGGGGGTGTGGGGGTAACGCCCCACACTTTCTTGATCCGGTCGTGAGTGGGGGTGATGTGATCAGCATCACGCCCCTGACCGCCATTACCCCCCAGGGTTTCCCCCAGGTACCCATGTTATTCGACGTCGGGGACGCTTCCATCGTTAGAAAAGTTCCCGGATTTGAACCGGCCGGGGATCGAACCCGGGACCTTTAACATGGCAATCAGACGCGTTTATAATCTTTAAACGGCAAGTTTAGGCAATACATTCGCCTAATAAAACACAACATACAGTAGATTATAATCAAAGACGTATTTGCCAAAATTAAATAATCAACATTTATTTGTTTAGCACTTGTTATGTATCGATGGTTATTTATTTTCGCCGAATTTATCGGAAGGCAAGGAATTGGGATCGTGCTGCTTTGAAGAATAGTTCCAAAAATGTATTCACTACTACTGCTTATGATAATGTTTTCGTCAATAGCCTTTTTTATTATTCAATAAATATTCAATTCGTTATCTACGGTATATAAAATTAATTTCCTTATCAAGGCAGTTGTTTTTATACAAATGTTGGAGATCTTAACTACAGGTAAGCTAGATAATGAATACGTGATGATATATATCTATTCTTTTAGCGTTTTCTTACCTATTAAGGGGGAGAGGGACAATTTCTCCTAGGTCCTTCTCTCTGAGGCAGATGGGGAGCACTGTTGCCAACTTAGTTACTTTGGGCCAGATCTGACTCTTTCGTGCCCTCGTTTGGCTGCGCCCCCTGCCCCACTATGATGCCATCACTAGCTCCGGCCAACATGGGCAAACTTTTGCCATGTGTATAGATTTTGCACGTGACTTGATATTATGTTACTGGCTGCGTCGCCCCAGCCCCTCTTGCATCCCTACTTTTATATAGCGCCGTGGCTGAGGTGGAGATGGCAATATTGTTATCCAGTAATCCCTTATTTTCTATTCATACAACCATCGGTGGATTATTGAGATGGGTGATACCGTCAGATCTAGACGGTGAAAACTAGGAATAGATTGTCATCACTTTAAAGTTACCGGTAATATCAGCCCCCCCCCCCCCCCCCCACCTTGACGACTAAAATTACCATGGGTGGCACTTTATCCAGCCTTCGTAAATCTAGCTCCTTGAAAGTCAACTTTAGCTCAATTTAAGGTGGAATTTAGCTCTTTTGTGCGCAACAGGTTTTTGCAACACTCCCAGGATGGCCGTAGAAGGCAAGGAGAAATGCATTACGCTGATGGGAAAATTATTTTATTAGTTTTCTTGTGGATATCAAACTTCCGATTGCGAAAAAAAACATATGATCAGGTAGAGGATCCATTGAAGATGATATTTTCACTAGAAAGAGTCGAAACTCTCATTTGTTTAGCCGTAACTTGAATTTGAAGTTGTTTCTCCATAAGGAATACATGGAATTCTTTAAATACTTATTCATCATATTTTTCAAACACGGTATCTAGCTTAATAATCAACTTTAAAAACCGCTTCCACTTGCCACATGGGGTGAAATTTATACTCTCAAATTATGCGTCGATTCTCTTCAGTAGCAGAGCCCATTCTAACGATATTTAAATAAATGCATGCCTGGTGCGAAATTGTCACACCTCACCTTAATGTAATAATAACAATACAATATTAATTAATTTACATATTTAATTAATATTGTTTTAATTTAATTGAATATAATCTAATTAAAAATTGTTATTGTTATTATTATTCTTCAGACAAATTGGTCACCCTTCTCCCCTAAATATATTTCTAGATACGTGCCTGATTATAATGTGGTTATGTTGGAGAAGCGGATCATGCTAAGATGGATTTGCTGATCCCATAAGTGGTGTACCAATAGAAGCTCTCACCCTAAACCCTTTTGCGGATAGGGTCCCTGTAAGCTTGTCTGTTGAACAACCGAAAATATGTCGAGACACGGCCGCCAGAGTGCAGTGTAGTGTAGCCCTCGGCAAGCGCAGGGAAACATGGGACACTAAATTGTTATAAACGCTCATGAGCCGGGAAGCTGTTGTATTTTCAACGCAGGACAAGCATCGTTATGGATGAAGCTCCAAGATACCTTGTAATGGAAACTAGGCTTCTGGGTATTTGTCTACAACCTAACAGCACAGGGTGATTTGAGACTATCCCCACACTGGTACCTGATTCTGGTATTTGCTATTATACTCTGTCCTGGTTATCTCTGGAGCAAGGCCGTGCATAGCGGCAGAGAAGGAGGGGAAATCGAGTGGGCAGAGCGAAGCAGTACACTGGTAACTTCAGTTGCTTCCCCCATCCATGCAATCCCGTTCCCTCTCACGTGTTCATTGGTGGAGCGGTCTCGTATCATTACTTGCGCAAAGACATGTTTTCGTTCGCTCGCTCCAGATATATCCTGGACAGAGTATAGCTAAGAATGTTCCCGAAAGTGTACTTTTAAAAAACGCTCTTGTATGGAGAGACTTGCCAGTTGTCGACGTCAGCAGGATTAGTCGATTCTGTTGAATCGTCTGCGTAAAGGTTTTTGAAAAATCGTGCTGGTTTTCTAAATTCTGAGGCGTACCCAGGATTAGATTTTGAAATGAGTTGAACCAGGAGCCAAATTTGAGGAAAATTTGATAAGATTTTCGAGTACAAACTGATCGTTGAATTATAAAGTATTTCTTGATGCTTACTTTTAAAGTATTTCTTGTTTGATTGATTTGCTTTATTTTACTTCGCCTTTTGTGCCACTTTTGGCTAATTTGCGAAGATGGGGATGAGTGTTATGATGAAATCGATGGACATTTACAAACATCCATGCCCAGGCCAGGATTGAAACCCGGGTCTACTGGCGTCGTAGCGCGATGTGCTAACCACTCCGCCACGGGAGCCGGCTAGTTCTACTTTGTTTTGGGGTTTTAGAGATCAACCATCGTTTCTTGTCATGGAACTATTACAATAATTCAAACTCCCAATCAACTACAGACATCCACTGAGTGGGATCCGAACCACTATGTGCCTCCTCTGGGTATCGAACCTGGGACCCCTTGATTACAAGGCGACGACGTTACCACTACGCCATCGGGTAGGCCCCACATTAATTAGAGTTGTACGCCTCTAACTGCCACGCGGGGAGAACCAGATTCGGTTCCCGGGATGAATGATTACAGATGGGAATATTTCCAACACTGTCCCTGCATAAACCGACTCTGGAGTACACTCAGTCTCTAATAAATGAATACTTGACTGCAATGCTGGTGGGAAAGACGGCCGGAGCGTGGTGCTGATTGCACCACATCCAAAGGATGGCCGAGGTACTTTTTGTTCTTTAGCTTCACTTTGACAAATCGCAACGATGTGGATCATGATTGACTAATGTTCCAATATGCAATTCGAATTTTTAATAATTCAATGAATGATTGTTCCAAATATGTGCTTTTTTTTTGTACTTTTTACAAATAAAATGTTTCTAAATTTGAAATGTGTGTGTTAGATAAGCCTGCATTCTGACTTGGGTGCCGCGGAAAGATCTTAGAACACTAAGGGTGTCGATAACGATTGGGAACCACTTCTCTAACCTATTATTTTTTCTGCCATTGCATTCACCGGCGGGAAAGTTTTCGATTCGCCCACTGTGACCGAAACCCAACAAAACGTTATTCTCTAAGTCATTGCACTCGGTAGGGGTATACAGAGGCTTATATATTACCGCTGTTTCCAGCTGATCACTCTTGACGACAATGCACGAGAAGGTAACCGATCGATTTGCAGAACGAACAAGATCAAAGAGCGAGCGCAAATCCACGCAAGTATGCGGCTCCCTTGCAAACACATCCGTGCCTGCCAGATCGCACATCCTCGCCCTGTCACGTGATTATGCACAGGCATTTGCGCAAACCAATCGCAGCCTGCGTACAATCGGATTTGCCTCGCATTGTGACGGCGTCTTCCTCATTGTCAAGGGCTTAGAAAGCGTAAAAATCTACCGGGAAGAAAATTCTGACGGACAGAGCATGGAGAGAAGTCGTACCCGCATATTTCATACGTCTCGCAGTCGGAAACAAAAACCAGATTCCGAAAGCGACATTGTTACCTGTCAACGGGGCGCGCAGGATACACACCGCTAACATATAGCGTCAACCGAGGGACAAGCCTCCCCTTCCAGGCGACAGATGCAAATATTCCAGTCACGAATTGTCAATGCTCTTCGGGAGAAAAAAGGCGTTGGAAAAGATGGGATCAACGGTCTCTAAATTGCACAAGAACATACAACCCGTACCCCCTCCCCCCACTCCTCAGCGCACCCACGGTGTGAGAAAACACCTGACTTCAAATGGCATCTTTTTAAAAGCCTCGTCGCATCTCCGAAGTAACGGAAACAAGAGATCAGGTATTTTTACTTGCGAGAATGCTCTTTACATGTGGTTTCTGCCATATTCATGTGTGTCTCGTTGAGGTATGTGTTCCTTCCTTTGAAATCTAATGGTTTTGTAGTCTCGGACACTTCTGCGTTGTAGTGAGCTCATTGAAAGGCCAATGGAGTTGTTACGACCCAGAAACAGTGGCGGCGATTGGGTTCCAAAACCGGGGGGCAAGGTGCAAAAAAAAATGGGTGTGCGAAGACAGTATATTTCCCTTTGTAGATAAGGTTTAACATAATGCGGGGGCAAAAGTGACGAAAAGTGGGGGGCAACTGCCCCCTCGCCCTCCTAATCGCCGCCACTGCCCACAAGTGTCCGTGACCGTACGTGAGGTAAAGTACATAAACAAATAAACGGATGAGTAATAATTTTGACCTGTCCATGCACCTCTGGGGTCCATCCAGCCTCTCATATATCTCGGGACAACGCTAGTGAGAGCGTTGTGCTGATTGCGCCAAGTCCAAACGTGATAAGATTTGATTTTTGTTGTTTCACTGTGGTTAATCGTGACGACGAGGATGAATGATGATATGATGAAATGGATGAAGGGACACTTACGAAGAACACACAGACCCAGACCGCGATTCGAACCCAGGGCAACTTTTGCAGTTGGATACACACAAAAAGTAAGAATAGTGTCTTAATTTTCTTTTAAATACAGAAATTGGGTTTATGACCGGATGCATATAAATGTTTGCTCCACTTAGCAAACAAAATAAAATCGTAAATAAGTCACCAACAAGGAATGCAGGGTCTAGTTCATGGCGTTGTGGTAACGACGTCGCCTTGTAATCAATTGTTCCCGGATTCGATATCTGGTGAAGGAACATAGTGGTATAGGGGTGGGGTGATCCCTTCTCAAGATATCTAAATGTATTACACCCTGGCCTGCTTTTTGCAGACAAACGAGGCTCTGACGACTCGACCTGCAGCCTGCTCTGGGGGGCTGGAATTGTAACGGTGGATAATATTACATAGCTGCGTTCAAAAAAAATATTCATAATTACAATTTGTAACTTCCGTTTTAAAAGTTGTTCAAATGCAAAACTGGTAATCGGGGGTTACTTTAAGAGGAGTTTGCACCAACCACTTTGGTTTCTCTGAGTTTTGAAATTTTTAATTTTACAAAAATTTCGGGAGGAGCTGTAGCCCCATCAGCTTCACCCTGTGTGCGCCAGTGTCTGTATGATTTGTGTTCTCTTCCATGTCTGTTGGCGATTGTCCCTTCATCTATCTTATTACCGTCGCGATGAGACAGAAATGGTAGAAAAGCGACGTAAAATAACCCAATTCAGTCAATCAGATGCAAAATTAAACTGTAGGTCCAGTTCCGATCGACCTATCTGTGCTTAAAGCGAACTTAAAAGAGGAATGCAGAAATGTGTACTTCCTTAATTTGTTAAGCAGGTCATATACACCAACCAAAAGAGCATTTCATGCCTGAGAAATCATGTTCGTACGTGTAATTGAAACGCAGCCTTATTTTTAATCGTGTGGACATTTGAAAGACATTCGGAACATACAAATTGTCCAGCATTGAAACGCGCGGGGGCGGGGTACTGGCATGACGGTGTGCTCAAGTTTACTTCAACGTCAAGAAAGGTGGAGGGGGGGGGAGTTTTTGCGGGACAAGAAACGAAACTGGATGAGTAATCTTGTTTAAGAGCGGAAGCTATTTATTTAGTCAAGCGGCTTTTGTAAAAAACAAACCAGTCTTTTCTCTAATGTAGCTGATCTGATTTCAAGGAAAGGCGGGTTGCAGGTTATCGAAGCGGTGGAGATTTATTTGCTCTCGTGTAAACTGCAAGAAACAGTTTGCCAATTTTTTTACGGTTGCGAAAGAACCTTAAAGAATATGCCAACGAGCCAGCTCGGTGGCCAACCCATGAGCTCTCGGTAAAGGAAGTTTCGGGTTCGATTCCTGGCATGTGGATTGATATTCCTTTAGGAGTCTCTCTCTACTTTGATTTTTTTTTTTAACGTCCACTTTAATCACAGACAGGACTACAGTTTAAATAGGAATCCGAACCTCTATGTGCTTTCACCGAGTATCGTACCAGGAGAGAGTGAAGCACAGAAATATAGAGAGAGAAAAGATGAAAAGAAAGAAATGTAGAAAGAAAATGAAAAATGAAGTGTAGAGAGAGAAAAGAAGAGAAAAATGAAGAGTAGAGAGAAAAAAGAAAAATGAAGAGTAGAGAGAAGAAAAGAGAAAAAGAAGAGTAGAGAGAAGAAAAGAGAAAAAGAAGTGTAGAGAGAGAAAAGAAGAAAGAAAAAGAAGTGTAGAGAGAGAAAAGAAGAAAGAAAAAGAAGTGTAGAGAGAGAAAAGAAGAAAGAAAAATGAAGTGTAGAGAGAAAAGAAGAAAGAAAAAGTGTAGAGAGAGAAAAGAAGAAAGAAAAAGTGTAGAGAGAGAAAAGAAGAAAGAAAAAAGTGTAGAGAGAGAAAAGAAGAAAGAAAAAGAACTTTAGAGAGAGAAAAGAAAAATAAACGTAGAGAGATAAGAAGAAAGAAAAATGAAGTGTAGAGAGAGAAAAGAAGAAAGAAAAATGAAGTGTAGAGACAGAAAAGAAAGAAAAATGAAGTGTAGAGAGAGAAAAGAAGAAAGAAAAATGAAGTGTAGAGAGAAAAGAAGAAAGAAAAAGAAGTGTAGAGAGAAAAGAAGAAAGAAAAAGAAGTGTAGAGAGAGAAGAAGAAAGAAAAAGAAGTGTAGAGAGAGAAAAGAAGAAAGAAAAAGAAGTGTAGAGAAAAGAAGAAAGAAAAAGAAGTGTAGAGAGAAAAAGTTAGAAAAAATGTAGAGACAAGAAGAAAGAAAAAGAAGTGTAGAGAGAAAAGATGAAAGGGAAATGTAGAGAGAAAAGAAGAAGAAAGAAAGAAAAAGAAATGTAGAGAGAGACAAGAAGAAAAGTGTAGAGAGAATAGGAGAAATAAAAAGTGTAGAGAGAGAGGAAAGAAGAAGAAATATAGAGAGAAAACAAGAAAGAAAAATAAATATAGAAAGAGAAAAGAAGAAAGAAAAATAAGAAAAAGTTCTACCTTTACTGCACATAAAGGTAGCATAATAAAACTGTAAAAATAACTATTTGCATTGCCTTAACGGTGGAGAATGTATAGAAATTTCCTAACTTCAAGAACTTGAAGTACAGGCTTCTGCAGGACTACAGTTCTGTACGATCTACAAGTCCACAAGCTAATAACTCACACAGCTCCATTTGGACTAGGAGTAATTCTACGAACAAAAAGTTCTTATGGAAACTTCTGATAATTAACATAAAGCATTTCATTACACATGTCGAGATTCCCCAAACACCGTGGCCCTTTTTATCCCAAGGTCAATCATCTTAAGATATTGGAAGGTATGTGGGAATTCTCCAAGAGCTGTAAAACGATATCCCAAATTGAAACTCTACCGCGTAGGCTGAACCCCAACACATGTTTCAAAGCGACTGTACCTAAACTTCCTTCTGACCTCTTCAATACACGTGGTTGCCACGGAGGCCTCCACGCATGACCCCCACAAGCACCAAAGCACACACGTACTTGTCTGTATGGTCCTCACGTAGAGATCCCCAGGTGCCGTTGAGCCGGGAGAAGGAATAGGCAAGGTCCCTCCGTCAAAAAATTTACGACTCGCGCACAATCCTTTTTGCAAACAATCCCTTTCAAATAAAAAATGGCTCGCATAATGCGGGTTCTAAAAATAAATTATCGGTTGAGCTACACTGGTTCCTTAGGCAGGTACAAAGGAGGACCTCCTCCTGAAATGTCCACTGTCAACATGTGATGTTTATATGGTTGACTGGACTTCTGATGGTGGTCTTCACCGTCGTTGGTGACCATACTGTTGCAGCATCTTGTTGACCTCTCGTCCGAGAAGAATTTTACCTTTGTCTTTACGGCTACTGTAATACTGGGCCTGTAATACCAATGATCTAAACGCTACCTGCTGTTCACGAACGTTGTAGTTGGTAATCCACAGTGGCGGCGATTAGGAGGGGCGTAGGGGGCAGTTCCCCGCCCACACTTTTTAACGTAAACTGTCCTTGTCCCCTAGTTTTGGCACCCAATACCGCTACTGGTCATCCACAAGTAGTCGGGTGCTTCTTTTTCATAAGATCAAATTGTAATGTAATTTTCTTATTTTACGTCGCTTTTCTGTCACTTTTGGCTAATCGCGACGGTGAGGATGAATGATGTGAAACTTGGTACCTTACATTGAAAGAAGAACATAAATTGCGAGTATTTGAAAATAAGATCCTTAGGAAAATATTTGGACGTAAAAGGGATGAGGAGACAGGTGAGTGAAGAAGGTTACATAATTTAGAACTACATAATTTGTATTCATGTCCAGATATTATTAGAATGATTAAATGAAGAAGACTTAGGTGGGCAGGCCATGTGGCACGAATGGGAGAGGAAAGAGGAGTTTACAGGATTCTTACAGGAAACCTGATGGTAAGAGACCTGTAGGAAGACCAAAACGAAGATGGAGGGACAACGATGAGATGGACCTAAAGGAAATCGGTATGGATGGAAAAGAGTATATAGATCTTGCTCAAGATAGGGACAGATGGAAGGCCTGTGTTGCTGCAGCCACGAACCTTCGGGTTTAAGAAGGCTAGAGAGTTAGTTAGTTAGTTAGAGGATGAATGATGACAAAGTTTATGTCAAATAATGCTCAGATAGGCTAATTGATATTGGAACTTCAGTTTTTGGATTTATTTGTGTGATTTTAAGCCCACTTTATGCACAGAAATGCTAATTGGCAGACATTTAGTCAGACTTTTATTTCCGGAGGATGCTCATCCCTTAGCTACCGTCATCTAAGGCCAAAATGTAGGTAGGGGGTAAAAGCTCTGAAGATGAATTTCAGTATATTTCAACTTATTGCACAAGATGTTTAATCCTGCTGTGCGCGGCCTTGGTACTGAGCCGAGATAGAGTATAGACAGTATTCAAATTAGATATTTGTAAAATTTCAGAGGGAGGCTTCAGTCTACCAAGCCCCTCCCCCGGCTACGTCCCTGCTAATCGGGACTGGGCCTACAGTTTAAGATGTGATCAGAACCATTATGTACTTCCACCGGACATTGTTTGCTCCAGTTAGTTTCTAGGTCCACTTTATGCACAGAAAGGCTAATCAGTACTTGATGTAAAGTTTGAAATTGGACCAAACCACTGTTATTCCACCGGGTATCGAATCCGGGACTCCTTGGTTACAAGGTGACGACGTTAGCACTACCCTATCGGGGAGGAAATCTAAACTTGCATACCATAATTAGAAGGCAATGCGTTACCACTACGCTATCGGCGCATGACCTAGGATGATTATGATTAGATGAAAGTGATGAATAGACGTTCACAAAGAAACGTCCAGGACTCGAACCCGGAACCTTCGGTGGCGAGATCCTGAATCGACCGCTCAATCCAACAGAGTTTGTCAATTTTGCCCAATGGAAAAAAGATATATGGGGGGGGGGTGTAAATTGCAATAGGCTAATAAGACTGAGGAAGTACGGCGATTGGATTTGAAGACTTGTTAACCTCTCCCTGCAGAGTCAATATCCTTTTTCCATTACTAGCAACAAAAGGTAAAAAACACAGAGGATACCGCATGGATAATAAAGAAGCATGCGCAGTTATGAGCTGAAGAACTTCTTTTGTTTCTTTGGTTTCCTCCTCTTTCCTGGACGCCGTTCAAACAGCTGCAGCTCCTCGGCGCTTCCTCTGAAGCAACCTGAGGATTATAAAATGAATTTTTACGCCTCCAGGCCCACCTGAAGAGACAGCCCGCAGGTGAGGAGCTTTCTCCCCTTGGGTCAAACCAACCACATCCATTCATAAGAGGAAAACGTGCAGGAATCCCAAACCTCTTCTCGCCCGGAGGTCAGGAAAGATACGGCAACCGCGAGAGTGTACCTGAGTCAATGCCATTTACATGCTTATGGTACGACAATGAAGGAGACAGGAGACCGAGTTAAAGGTATGGGGAAACTAGGACGCACTGTTACAGTTGTCATAATATGGAAAGATGTACTGGAACTTCTCTTATGGTACAGTACAGATATGAAAATTTTATCACCTGGTTCAAGATCAGGCTAGCATTCTTCCAACGATACTAAAACTCGCCACAACGGATCTTTGAGGGCCAAGGCTAGTCAAACGGCTTTCTTTGACTGACACGTGGTCAGTACATCTCTCATCAATACCATTAGCCCAGTATACTTCACTGCACTTCTTGACACTAGGTGTGGTGAAGACTGGCGCGGATCCACGGGGAGGGCAATAGGGGCGATCACCCCTCGCAACTGCTAGGATCTTGAATTCCAATCAAAATTCTGGAGGGGGTCTACGAGGCCACAGTTAAGGCAACACTATTCTATGGCATATAACTATGGGTCTGGGAGGGAGGGGAAACCGTAAACGTCGTACAGTCTAGATTCCTAAAACAAGGGCTAGGAGTAGGGAGGGGTACGGCAACATGTGCGGCACTTAGGGAAATGGGAAAATTAAGAGGAAGTGGATGCCAAAATGAGGAGCATTAAATACTGGGCGTTTTGATCACCATGGAGGGGGGAAATTTGAAGAAACTGTGTACAATCACAGATAGGGGGGGGGGTGGTAATGGGAGGCAATGGGTAGCAAAAATAAAGACGGAATTATACAGTATAGGGCTAGGATGGGTGTGGAAAGAGGGAATAGAGGGGAGAATTGATATGCAGATGCTAGGGGGCATACGTGCCAGACTGGAAGATATTACCAAACAGAAAATTTTGGCAGAATGCGACGCAAAAATATCGTTAACATCGGCGAAAATAGTGGATACGGATAGAGAATGGGGAAGGAGGAACTACGTAGATTTGTGTGGGGCAAAAGAAAGGTCAGGATTGGCCTGGTTCAGACTGGGGGGATGGGCACAAGTTAAACTTAAACGGGAGGACGGGAGCGTAGAATGCCCGTTATGCGACGAAGACGAGACGAAATTTCACATTCTCCTCCAGTGCAAAGAAACAGGGGAGGCAAGACAAAAATATATCAGGGAAATGAATGAAGATAACATTGAGAATATAATGACAAGCGTTATTAGGAGGGAGAGACAGAGAGGGGGGAGGCGCAACTAAGGAATCTGGGAACTTTCCTACACTATGCCTGGGCAAAGAGAGCAAAGAAGCTCAGTGGGGATAGCGAACAGGTATGAAAGGGGGGGGGGGAGGGTTGCTAAATAAATAAATAAATAAATAAATAAATTTGAGAAAATTTAGGAATCACTCAGGTAACAGTGCAAGTATACGGAGAGATTTGAAATGAAATAGTGTTTGTGAACTCGCAAGCAGTGTGAAGGTGGAAGCAGACTAAAAGGAGGAAGGGTGTAGGAAAAGTACACGAAAATTTTTCACTTGTATGGTATGTATAGCTGTAAAGGCTCATACTGGAAATAAATTCTATTCTATTCTATTCTATTCTAATATTTTTGAAGGCTCAAAGGTTCTGTCTTATATCAACAACTTTAATGTCGAGAATATTTTTCTAAGTTTGAAACATTCAGCTTTATCCTCAGGTTGGTCAATCGGAACTGGACCTAGAGTTTTAATTTGGATCCGAGCAACGGGCGCAATGTGCCTCAGAACCAGAAAACCCTTGAGAAAATAGCACTATCCCCCTGATTGGCCATCCACGCAAGTTTAAGAAATAACTATTTATGCTCTAGAAGAATACTATGTTCAATAAATCAGTATGTACCTAATCTATTTTTTCCCCATGCACACTTTTTCTTTTACAGACAATAATAATCATTTATTCCAGCCATGGACACCTATTTTTGTGAAACAATAATCTCTAGAACATGAAAGTCAGCCTGGTTCCTTTTTACAGTATTATATTTGTTTATATAAAACTGTGCAATTGTATAAAGGTTATTCGGGGAGATGAGATACCCGACTGAAATTCGCAACTCCCAACTGTAACATCTGGATCCGCCACTGGGTGAAGATGTATTCCGGTTTTAGGCTGGTGCAAGGAAATGACGTCCAACCAAGTAGACGAATGGCAGGGTTCAAGTTCAGAAGATTCAACAAATGCCTGTGTGCTGCTTTAAACGTTCTTTTGGTCAGTTAGCACGCACCACCTGACTATACACCACACCGCTCCAAAACGTAGTGCAAACACCAAATACACTACTTGACACTAGACATCCGTTCTATACAGTCACTGATACATAGGAGTGGGCTGGATATGTAAAGGTGGATACTCAATAAAGTATTCCCTGTGACGCCAAGGGTCCCGAGTTCGAATCCCGCTCGGGCTTGGTTGTTTGTGAATGTCCATTCATCAATTTGATCATTTCATCACTCATCCCCATCTTCGCAAATTAGCCAAGAGGCACAAAACGTGAAATAAAATAAACTAAATCATTCAATCAATCAATAAAATATTCTGTAATTACCACTTTCATCTTAAAACTTGATCAAAGACAAAAATGACATTCGGGAGGACATTAGAAGGGTTTATCTTTCCAAGTTTTTCAATGCTTTCATTTGAAAATATTGATTTTTATCAAAATTTCGGAAGCCTTTCTGATAGCGTAGTGGTAACGTCGTCTCCTTGTAACCAAGAGATGTCCGGTTTGATACCTAGTGAAGGCACATCGTGGCTAGGATCCCACCATAAACTGTAGGTCCAGTGGAGATTAGTCTATTTGTGCATAAAGTTGACTTAAAACAAAAATATCAAAATTTCTGGAGGGGCTGTAACCTCCCTCTGCGTACCCTAGTGTCTGTAGTGCATGTTTCCCTGGTTACATGCACAAGTTTACAACAACACTACAAGGCAAGTTTTGTGCTTTCAAATATATTGTCCAGTTCTAAATTCATCCATGCAAACCGTTACCAGTAACATGTTAGTTGCGTTACGTCATACCCCGATTCTGCTCTTGAGTATCAGAACCAACCACAGTCCCTCATTAATTTACATTATTTTCTTAATTGTCTCTCAATTGTTGCGTTTTCCTATGCCGCAAACAAGAGTAGTGTTAACACTTGAGAGGACGAAACTGGAAACAGCAACATGGGAAGCAAAACACTTTAGAAAAATGAAAGTGCATACCAGACGCATCATGCAATGAAACTCTATACAGTTCTGTTAAGCGCTACTGAAGCGTGCTGAAGAGGTCCTCAACCGCCTTCAAAGTTTTGCAGAAGAGGTGAGACCGAGTTTCTTGCACTCGAGATCTAGTTTTGGAATGGTTACCTTTCCTCCCCCACTTCAGCCATGTTCATGTGTTAATTACTTGCTCACGTAACCGTGACGTCAAGCAAATGTAAACATTGCAATATTTGTATGGCCACTCTGAAGAAACATCTATGTTTTCGCGGATTTCCAAACGAATAAAGCCGTAATAAGTAAGAGTGAAAGAAGAAAAGGGATGTATCATAATTGTGAGGTATTGTAGTTTCTAAAGAGCACCAGAGTAAGCATTAACAGAGGTCGAAATGCACTAAAAGGGGGAAATGGGTGCTTAAAAATATGCTTAAGTTAACTGAAATATGAGAATTAGGCACTCAAATGAGAAGAAAAGGTCTCAATTGAGAAATTAACACTGTAGGGGTGCTTAAATGCACTAACACGTAAATCGGATGTAATTTTTGTTTATGTTATTCCTTTTGTTGTTTCTGCTGCTGTACATTTCAATGTATTTGGAATTCTTTGTTAAATAAACAAATAAGTAAAATGGAGAAATAGGTTCTTAAAAGTGTGATAATTTAGAAATTAGGTCTCAAATGTACGCAAGTCGGGATATGGATTCTAAAATTACATGAAAATCAATAAATGCATTCTAAACAAGGCACGCGTATCGAGAAATAGGTTCTAAAAATGGAGGCAAATCGAAAAATAGGCTCTGCAATTCCTGCAAATCGGGAAATAGTCTCTGCAATGCCCGGATATCGAGAAATAAGCTGTATAATGCCCGCATGTCGAGAAATACATACTAAAAATACATGCAAATCTGGAAATATTTACTAAAAATACACACAGACCTGATAAAAAACATGTAAATTGAGAACAAACTCCACAAAGGCACGCGGATCGAGAAATGGGCTCTACAAAGGAAGGAGGAAATGGATTCAAACGCACCTAAATCGCCAGATACGAAAAACTGCCTAAATTCGAATTATGAATAGTATATCCAGTGTGCGAATTAACAGGGGAGATGCCGGGGATTTTCCTCCCACAAAAATTTTCATCCCGGCAGAAGAAGAAAAAGTTTTTAATGCACACAAGGGACGTTTTTATCCCCTCCAAAGAAAATGAAATTGGAACAAACACCATTGAAATATTATTCGGGAAATTAGTTATTTAACCTTTGATACAATTGCATCCTACTTCGCATCTGTATTTAAATAGCTCATTGTTTACTATGTACATTGTCGTCGGGTGCAGACGTTTTACTACAAAAAGCTCCCAGACATACCGCCATGGCAAATAGATTTCAATTCGTTAATTTTATTCGTTGGAAGTACCCAAAAAATTTAACCCCCGAAATGAAATTACAATTACGCCACTGAGTGGGCATCAACCCCCCCCCCCGCCAAAAGCTTAATTCGCACCCTGACTATATCTACAATAGTTAAAAATTGGTTATTACCTCTGTTACTGATTCTGTTGACACTTTGTCCATATCTGCCGAGTACTTCATGCTTCCAACTATTGCCAATCACTGACGGGCAAACCTCAGTTTCATTCTTGCACAGCAAGGTGTGTCGTCGTCTAGACGCTTAGCCTGAGGGGTGGATGTCGTCAAGATGTTGCTGGCCCCACAAGCTACCCTCAGCTACTGAATGAATTGTTTCCCCACCTCCCGGTCAGTTTAGAAAAGTGTACCACAATTCAAACCTTTGGCAAGATTCGGAGCCCACAGTAGTTAAGTTTATGAAGTGCTCATGAAGTGGCGTGCCCAAGGGGGGTTGGTGGGGTGATAACCTTTCCCCTTTGGGCCAGTATTCCTTAAAAAAGAACGTCAAAGGTAGGAAAAATAAAATAAGGGCTGACTAACAGAAAAGTGTACGTAGGATACGTATTGTATGCTCAGTTGCAAAAGCGTGTTGCACATAAACACGGTAGCACTTGAAGGGGATGATGAGGATAAAGGAAATCCCCCTCCTTTGGAAATTGGGGGAACTACAGTACATATATGTATATGATATCTCTATGCTTCAAAGGAAGTCATTGTAAATCTCCTCCGCACCTCCTCTTCACTGGATATTTATCAAATACCACAAAACACATACAATTTTGTACTTCGAGTTGGTAGTAGTTAAGATTTTAATTGTAATATTTCAAAATGTTTGCGATCTCAAAATTCTAGATGAAATTTTTCTTATGGCGAATTACAAAGCACACCATTGCTCTTGATTGTACATATGCTAACTCGGTAATAAGGATAGTGATGATGATGATTTAGTTGG
The DNA here is from genome assembly GCF_977018435.1 of Lepisma saccharinum. NCBI lineage: Eukaryota > Metazoa > Arthropoda > Insecta > Zygentoma > Lepismatidae > Lepisma > Lepisma saccharinum. The sequence continues at coordinate 8,430,553 of NC_139255.1, forward strand.
ATGACAGAGGGGTCCACTACAAAATTCTGGTACTTATGGTTTCAGGTATTTCTTAAAAAAAATAAAAAATTGAAAATATGGTGGATGTCACGAATGTTTTTCATTCTTTTTACTGCCGACCCCCATGGCGGAGTGGTTAGCACATTACGCTACGGCGCCAGGGGTTCCGGGTTCGAATCCCGGCGTGAGCATGGATGTTTGTGAGTGTCCACTCATCAATTTCATATCATAACTCATCCTCATCTTCGCAAATTAGCCAAAAGTGGCACAAAAGCGAAGTAAAATAAAGCAAATCAATCAATCACTCTTTGTACCTATGTCAGGTTGTTTTCTGGATCATTAAGCTAATCGCAACGACGAGGATTAGATGAAACTGGTGGTTTCACATGCCCAGGCCGGGATTCAAACCCAGTAAGGTATTTTTTCATCTACTTCTTAGGTTTGAGGTCCCGCTTTCGATAACCGGTGGAGGCGCATAGTAGTTGGATTCCACTTTAAACTGTGGGTCCAGTCCCGATTAGCCTTACTGTGCATAAAGTGGACTTAAAACACCAAATCAATCGATCAACTTTCTTAGATTTAAACATAACAAGAACTTGAATGTTGAAGTCCACTTTATGGACAGAGGGTAATGAGGACTGGACCTACAGTTTAAAGTGAGATCCGAACCACTGTGCAATGTGTCTCATCCGGCTGTCGAACCCGTGACTGACACATGGCAATGAGATCTACTACGAATGTGTATCAGCCACCCATGCTTATCGGAATCCGGCCCCTGATATACTAACCCCCTACACTACGAGAGCTGGCTTCCTGTGGTTGTAAATGGGGTGAGATTCATTGATATGTTACACCTGACCCGTAGCCAGGCAGGGGCGGCTCAGCCCTACCCCCCCCCCCCTGGCACTGTCGTCAACCGCATGACATGTCATTAGGTAAAACCATTTTTTTTAGAATTTGTTTGCAGTGAAAAGTGAAAATGCAGACAACAGCTATTACATTCATTCATCTTGTTTTTGAGCCGAAGTTTAGGTAGAAGATTCTCTAGACTTTAGAAAGTTCTTTTTTAAGGGAACTTCTTTATCTGTACCTTCGCTGCACCTTCCACATGTGCGTCAAAGGTCAACAGCCAATTTTTTGGGAATGAAGGGGGAGTTTTATTGCTTCGGGCAGAGGTGGAATGTACTCTAGGCAGTATGATTGAATATTGTGTATTTTTCTTGTGTAATATAAATATCTGTATCATCAAAAGTAGTATGGAGTGTGTAGTAAGGGATGATTTCAGTAGAAGTCAATTTACACTTCAAGGGATGTTTTAGAAGATATAGAAAAAACTAGTATTTGCATGATATTCCAACATTTTATGTTTTACATTAACTTGATGAAACCCCCCCCACACACACACACACATAATTTACCTTAATTTAATACTGTTAAACTTTCGAAAATTGGCTTAGTTTACAAAGCCCCTCCTGGAGATCATTTCTAGCTATGGGCCTGTGTTACACCATAGGCAGTCAAGCCTGGAACACCTGCACTAGGTGATAGGAAAGGGAGCCAAACCTTGGTTTCATTATCTAGTAAGATAGCACAGGCAACTACATATTGATTCTCATCAACCAAAAGAAAGAGCCATGTAGGTCAATGAACGCTACATACGTTTCCATCACAGGCGGACAACGATATTCTTTTGCTAGGAATGTACAGGGGCTCAATGATAAATTTAGCCATATTGTGCTTCAGTGTCCAAACAAATGTAGCCACCCTTTTGAATGGGAAGAAAATGCAGCTACTTCTCCCAGCCTCAATATATCATTGCCGCTTGTCTTTTACCGAGGCCCGACAAGTAACGTCATCACTGCGTCGCGGTAGGTAGGTCTTCAACACACACTGTATCTAAAGCAGTGAGCATACATGACTGTGAGGCAGACAGCCAGACAGAGACTTTTGTTTTGCTGCCATCTGGAGACAATGTTTTGAAAGACATCCACGACCGCTTTGCCTTTTTGTACAGCGTTCTAACGAAACTTTTGTCGTTGCATTCTTTGAAAGCTTCTGGTGGCTGGGTTTCGAATAAAGGAAATATGGTTATGTTTTGTGCAGTTTGGATGACGTCAGGTGGTTTTAAAAAAAAGCAGTGGATGGCTTCCTTTTCGTTCTGAAGAAGAGCCTCGTCAGCCAACCATCCGTGACGTCATGGATCGGTAGGTGCTAATCGAGTGTGGCGGAAGCGAACTGGCCAATGGAACCTTAACAAGCACATCCTATGATAAATACTATGGCATTTCATACATTGGTTGGAACAAAGGGGTCTTTTTATTTATGAATACCGGAATCCGTTGTAAAAAAGTTTGGTACAAAAATGATACGAAGTGTAGTGTTTCGAATACTAACACCTAACACCATTTTCGATCTTCGAGCGGAAATGAGACTGCACCATCATCAAATTTCGGGTCTTAACACAATAGTTATTATACCAAATAGGTTAGTAATGTAGTCACGAACACTTCTGGATTGTAACCTCATTGACTTTGTACATATCTGCAAGCCAGAAGTGTCCGTGACTGTACATATAACTTACATCCGTGACTGTACATAATTTACAATCGGTAATACGTTATCGCAATAGAGATGTTTGAAACATCATTAAAACAGACATTATTGGCTGTTGAAATTGAAAGAATGAACAGTGACTTTTTGTACGAGCATCACAAGCAGTGGCGGTGATTAGGGGAGGTACGTAGTTGCCCTACAGTTTTTGCCACTTTTGCCCTGTACTGTACTAAACTTTATCTAAAGTAAACTATCGTTGCCCCCCCCCCTCCAGTTTTGGAACTCAATCGCCGCCACTGATTACAAGCCCTGTAAGATTTTGGCAACGTTGAAATTTGGAACAATATATCGTTATCATTTATCATAAAAAGGCACAGCAGTTATCGCTAATGCGCAACTAATGGGTTAGATTGTCTGTCAAGACCAACTTTTCAACTTCGCTTACCTGCACAAGTTTTCATGGTGTCACGCTGACTTACCTGCTGTGTAGTGACACAAACACAATAATGCAGCAACAAAAATATTAAACCCCCTACGCATGCATTCCAAGCAAGCCAAATATAACAAAAAAGCATCAAGTGCCTACATGCAAAAGCAAACAAGACTTAAGTGATCGTGCAAGGTCGAAATCTAGAAGACGACTGCTTAAGACTTGGTCATGTAATGGACCCAATGTGGTGTTGTTCTTTGTTGTATTGGGGCTTTTCTTTTTTTAGAACTACATCCACAATAAAATCATAAACTTATGCAAACACATTCACAAATGTAGCTAATATAATCTATTAGGGTTTGCTTCTACACACTCAATTTGCGAGAATTTGCTCAAAAGAGGGAGCCACTAGCTATATAAAGATTCTTCTCAGTGCTTGTGAAATTGTCAGTTCATTTTTGGAGGAGGGGTTGAATAATTTAGGATAATTAAACAAAGGACATTAATGGAATTATAAATATTGAACAAATAAAACTGATGCTTGTATTCGGCATGATTAGTTTCAGCAGTCAAGACAGAAATATCAAACATATTTCTTAAGTTTGAATTAATAGGTTCATAAACTACTCCTAATACGGTGCGGCGTCTTCTCTCAACTTTTCTTTGTTCTTAAGTGATAGACTGCTAATAGTCACTAAAACTAATTGCAAGGAGGTCTAAACTTGACCCTCATAACCTAACGACATCTGAATTCCTAGATTGAATAGGGAATCGAAACTGCCTAAGTTTTACGAATAACGTGATAATTTCCACCATAGAACTTTGGTTCTAAAGACCTGCTTTTTGTGAGAGGGAGGAGAACTGTAAATCAGTACTGCTTAAATTTGCAGTCATGATTTGGGTGTACATTAATTGCTTTATTTATTATACAGTGGTGCCTCAGATCCTGCGAGATTTAGGTCTACAAAGCAGGTGACTTTGCTTTGGATATCGCGTGGGTCAGTACACTTGATTCCGAAAGCTGTCATTTTTTCTATGCTGGTAGCACAATTCCTTCAAAAAGAGCCTCCCTCTTTGATCTTCGTGATCTATGTCAAATTGTGAAACGCTGCGATGAAAAGTATTAAAGGAAGTCTTTTTTTGTGTGGAAAGTTTTACCTGACCTCCAGAGGATGAAATGTACGCAGATTGTTCGTTCCATTTGAGTTGCATCACAAGATAATTTCTGTATCGGGTTAATAAGATTCTCTCGTTTCAATCCTATTTCCCTTACTTCCCTTTTTCGTTCTAGCTCCTCTTCTATCACTATTTACTTCCCTGCAACCATCTCTCTCTCTCTCTCTCTTTTCAGTTTTCCTATCTCTTTCTTCCTCTGTTTATCTACTGTTTCTCAATATCTTTCTATCTTTACTTCTCTCCTTCTTCCTCTGTTCCTCTACTTTTTCTATTTTTCTCTTTCTCTCTACATCTTTCTATCTTTAATTTTTCCTTCCTGTTTCTCTACATTCTCCACTTCTATCTTCCAGTTTCCTTACATCATTCTATCTTTACTTCTATCTTTCTTCCTGTCTCTACATCTTTCTATCTTTACTGTTTCTGTTTCTCTACATCTTTCTATCTTTACTTCTCTATTTCTTCCTGTTTCTCTACATCTTTATTTCTTGCTGTATCTCTACATATTTCTATCTTCACTCTTTTTTGTTTCTCTACATCTTTCTATCTTTACTCTTTTTTGTTTCTCTACATCATTCTTCCTGTATCTCTACATCTTTCTATTTTTACTTCTCTTTCTTCTGGTTTCTCAACATCTTAACTTTACTTCGATCTTTCTTCCTGTATACCTACAACTTCTATCTATACTTCTGTCTTTCATCCCGTTTCTCTTCATCTTTCTATATTTAATTCCGTCTTTCTTCCTGTTCTCTGCATCTTTCTATCTCTACTTCTATCTTTCTCTGCATCTTTTTTATCTTTATTTCTATCTTTTCCCCTGTTTCTCTGCATCTTCCTATCATTACTTCTCCCCTTCTTCCTACGTTTATGAACTGTTTCTGTCTTCATTTCTCCACTACTAACAATATTTACAAAACGAGTAACAATAGTTAATGAAGTTTTCTTGACAGTGATTTCAATTTTGTTTAGAGAAAATTTGCAACTTTAAAAGACAAAGTGTGCTTCCTAGTTCTGGAACAGTGATCGCACCAATGTGCGAGGATGGTGTGAACTGTCACTACATGCTAAACCACTAAACTATCTCATGCGCGCCGACTACGTGGGTGCTCCGGGGCTCAAGCACCCACACAAATAATCTTGTGGGTGCGGCGCACCCACAAGATTTTTAGTTTCATAAAAACAAAATAAAATAAATATTTCTCACTTGCCACTATCAAAAAATAATAAGCAATTAAAACATTGAGATGGGACAGACTTTGATAAAGACAAGCTAACATTGCACAGGGACATGTTTCTAGATGTGCGCAGAACGAACAAAGAAAAAGTGGCCGACTTGTCAGACATTACAAATATTTTAAGTAGAGAAAATAGTGGTCCCATGCGTGAAATGCTCACAGAATTTGTGAAGTTTGTATGGGTGATTTTAACTATACCTGTTACTTCTTGTACTACTGAGCGGTCATTTTCAGCACTTAAGACGATTGAAAACGTTTCTGCTGTCAACAATGACCGAAAAAGGATTGAATGATTTGGCAATTTTGCATGTTCATAAAGAAATGACTAAAAATATTGACATTACCAAAATTGCAAACAAATTCATAAGTGCAAATGACGTAAGAAGGAATGTGTTTTATATTGAAAGTTAACATGTCATGATTATTATTATTTGGTACATAACGTTAGTCATTTTGTAGTTTCTGTTCACAACAAAATCCTTCCATAGTTCTCTCTGCAATACAATTAAAATTATTTGCATTTATGAAGATTTTTTCATTTTAATTTTTTGAATGTGGTATTTTCTTTAAGTAACGTGTTGATAATATCATAGCCTCTTGCAATCATTGTGCAGGTAAGTTGTTTAAAGTATACAATACTTGATAATTACAGATCTAACCGCCATTGATATGCACCCACAGAAATTTTGGAAAGTCGGCGCCCTTGAACTATCTTGCTTGCTTTTACACGAGGCGCACCATAAAAGCATGCAGGTCTATCAGCAGACAGACAGGCTCATGCAGCTGATCTGTGTGATGTCTCTTACCCTTGATATTAAGTGCAGCACAGTAGTTACATCGATGGACTGGTGTGAGGGACTCACCTGACCGTCTTCAACCGAGGACAAAGCGTTGTGTAGGACGAGCGGGTCCTGTGGATCCAAGCCTGAATGTCCCGCGGGAACAAGAACATCCGGTCGCCTGACGCTGTATTCCCGCCTGTTTGAGTCGTAGGGGAAGGCTGCTGCGGGGTGCATGTTTGCGGCCTGGAAGAAATTAGAAATAAAATATTACTAAAGGTGTATTTGCGCCAGTGTAGCCAACTTAGCTCTCTTGGAGCCACATTTGGCTCTTTAGCGCTCTCGTTTAGTTCCTAAACATCACGAAATGCTCCAAGGAGATTTCTAGCCCCAGGAGTGAAAATACAGTCACCATTTTTAGGGTTATTTCGATAAGTATTCCACATTCAGAGCTCCAAGGATGGCAACTCTTTTCTTAATATTTTGGTGTCATATATTCTATCTCCGGAGCTATAAATGTGCAATTACTGACAAATTTTAATTACAGTATATTTATAAATTAGCATTTTGATTCAAAACAGGGTTTAGTTATTTAGTTTTAAAATCTAAATTATATGGCATCCATATCCCTTCGCACATTTCTGAACACAAAGCTATTGTACACTCCTCAGAACAAGTTTGGAATATTCTTATATTAGGCAATGGGTGATAGGCACGGTGGCATGTGTCAGCGAAGACACGAGAACGTCCAGCCGAGATGTACCATGTGTTGTTGCATTCCAAGACAGAGCTTGTAATCAAGGGGTCCCGGGTTCGATACCCGGTGGAGGCATTTAGAGGTTCGGATCCCACTTTAAACTGTAGGTCCAGTCCCGATTAGCCTTACTGTGCATAAAGTGGACTTAAAACACCAATCAATCAAATCAATCCAAGGCTGGGCCTTTCACCTCTAATAAAACAATATTCCAAACTTTTTTGTGAGGGGTTTATAAATGAAAATTAAAATATGATTTCATTATTGTACAAAAACATTTAAGGTAATGTATTATCTATTAAAATAATAATTATTAGAAGAAAATATAATTTCTGTAAGGTAAAGGTAAATAAATGTTTTCCTAAGCAGACTTCGTTACATGTTTGCTTTTCACTACGAAATCATGTATTCCCATAAAATGCAGTAACGAAAAAATCACAAATTGCAATCACGAAAACATTACGAAAAACTGACTTTACTGAATATTTTTCAAGCCTGAGTTTACACGTAGGTTAATGGTTAACGCTCTCGCCTTTGGTTCGAACGGTCCCGGGTTCGATTTCAGGTGGTGTGAGTACCAGTGGCGGACGTTCTATATATCCAGGGCAACTCACGCTACCCCTGTCAAGGAAATGGGTGGTCAGCTCATGTTGAGTAGTTTGCTCAAAATTTGTGGTGTAAAAAGGAGAACAAGGTGTCAGAAGATGAGTGATAGTAACAAATATTTAATTATATTGCAGTAAATTTAGTTATATATAACTTTTTCTTTATCTATATGTGGGTGTTCTATTGATATGAGTAAAAATATTCCATTGAGTATGAATTCTTCCGACGAATGGTTTTAGATACGTACTTGAACCAGGCGGTGCCATCCTCAAAGCGTTTTAGGTATGGATGCACAAAATTGTATCAGATAAACTCCTGTTTGGTGATCGTGATATTGCCTGTGTACGGAATGCCAGAATCCGGACTCGAACATAGGACCACTGGCTTTACAACACGTCACAATTTTGCCTATTTTAGTGCATATTTTTAAGGTTTTTTGGCATATTTAGTAGCTTCTTAGTGCATATAAATCCTCAGTCTAGTGATTACACAACACAAAGACATCATGCCAACCTCGATGGCGCAGTGGTTAGTACAGCACGACTCCATGAATCCCGGCCTTTGCATGGGTGATGTTTGTGAGTGTTCCCTCATCCATTACATTTCATCACTGCGGTTAGCCAAAAGTTTCAGAAAAGCGACGTAAAATAGACAAATCAATCAAAAAATCCATCATATCCTCCATCAACTAGCTTACTTTCAATCAGCAAGACTTTGAAATGGTCTGGTATCTTCAGATAAACTAAACTACAGGGTGGGCCGTAAGTCAGGTGATGCTTCATTTTTCAACTGTATTAAATACAGGGTTCGAACCACAAATATACCGATTAAGGTTACTATCTCTTCAACTCCACTCGAAAATGATAAAGTTCGTGCCTTGTGGTTCCAAACAGGTGCGTACACGCAATGTCGGAAGGGGGAGGGAGTAAGGCCAGCTGACTTTTATTTGGACAGTGACAATGATCTTCAGTAGGCATGTGTAGAAGAACAAACGAAGGTGAATTCGTGATGGTAAATTGAATTACAAAAGCAGGAAAGCCGTATAACAAGATTATCACATGCTCCAAAAGTGATACTTTCTCGTAGAGGAAGATAGGAAACAGTGACTGCAAGGTGTCCACCAGCAGGTGTAGAGTAAGATAACACGAACCGAAGGAAAATAAAAATTGAAAGACTTGTGTGGGAATCGCATTGATAAGAACTGGCAAAATTCGTAGTGCTTTGACCAGTAGTACTACTTGCATAGCAGAAATTCTCTGCTTTCATAAGGGCCTAATCTAATAAAGAATGGTACACAAATTTCAGTTTGTGCAACGTTTTGAAAGAATGAGACTGAGCTTATTCCTGAGCCCCTATCAGTTATTCTTGCACGCTTAATGTTTAGTCTCACTTGATATCTGTACCTGGGAACTCAAATTTCAAAGCATGTTATGAACATGCTGAGGAAACGTAGACCTTATCTTGCACTTTCTCAATGCTACCTCCTTGGAAGTGATATTATCTTAGTGCAGTTTTATTTACCTGTTATGTAATACACAGGTTTGACAACACGATCATTAATACTTAAGGGTGACATCTAGCGACAAAATAGTAATGCCATTCTAGGCTATATTTCATAAATTTCAAGGATATCTCTTATAGTGTAATCCACTCAGATAATATTAGCTTGTATATCAATGTGATCCAAATACTCCAGGAACAAAATAATCGAGTTTTGGCGGTGATCTATGAACTGAAGCTGGGTTGCCAGTGCCTTCTTTTCGTAACTGCTCTTTGTCTTATTTTTTTCCACCCCCTCACTATGGAAAGTGGTTAAATTATAGCTCAAAACTAATAAAAGGACAAACAGTCGGAAACTACACGAAGTGCAACAACTGTTCCGTTTTGCGACTTAAATACAGACTTACCCTCGTATATTCAAACACTGACACATCGAACAGGGATTATGACCTGGATACTAAATGTTGCTCCAAAATCATTCCAAACTATCATTCAGTTCGCCAAACTCTCTGTAGAGGCATATATCCACGAGTAGATAGATACCAACCAGCTAATGGTCTGTCTCGAATCTGGGGCTAAAGATATATGTGTGTATTTAGCAAAGACGGTCGGGTCGATACTAGCCCAAATTTCAGATATGACAAAAACCTCCTCCTCCCTTCCTACAGCGTCCCATTCTGTTCTCCAGCCCCATTCACAGCGAGAGCGAAGAGACCGGAAGAAATGAGGGAGACGATAGCACAATCCGGAAGGAGGGAAGAAACCAGAGATTCGGAGAGAGAGAGAAAGATGAGATGAGAGTTTGAGAAATTGAATCCACTCAAAACCTTCAGCTTTAATCATGTGGCGCTTCAGTTAATGTATCATTGCTTGGTTTCACCTACCAGGCAATTCGATAATGCAGACTTCTTGCTCAGTTACTAAAGTAACCAAGTTAATTTATGCTGAATTGCCTACCGGGTGTTTCATAAACAATTGAGAGGTTACAAAAATGTATTGCCAAGTAAACTATTGAACTTACGTTAATGAAACCAGTCCAGAAAGATCGAGGAACGCCAACAGTTTGTGCGTTTGTGTTTTGTTAAGCTGAGAGTTCATATCCTTGCCGCAAGGCGACACTCAAATCACCCATATCACTCACAGTGTTTTGTACAATGTTTTGGTCCCCAAACTCACCGGACCTTACACCGTGTGACTTCTTTTGTGGGGTTTCACCAACAGGGTATTCGTTTCACCGATGCCGCGTGAAATCGCAGTCCTAAGGGAGGGTATCATAGCAGCGATACACTATCGACAGGCCAATGTTGATGCAAGTGTAGCAAAAACTAGACTATCGTGTGCACTATTTGTGTCACCCATGGCGCACACATTGAACATTTGTAGGTGTTAAAAAAACTGAGTTTCTTGTTCGTTCTGGACTGGTTTCATTAACGTAATAAGTTTAATACTTTACTTGCAATAATTTTTTGTAACCCATCAATTATTTATAAAACACCCTGTATAACTATTAGATCATGTTTCACACATGAATAAGTGGGCTGTAATTTTCTGTTATGGTGTGACCGCGCTAATTTTTCTTATAATAAACTTTGCATTTTATACAGGGTATTATTTGAAGGTGGGTGAGCCGACTGCATTAACATCTCGCCACTGAAGGTTCCAGGTTCAACCCCCGGCCTGAGCATGGATGTTATTTGTGCCCTTTCATCTACATCTAATCATCATTCATCCCATGGTCGCGATTAGCCAAAAGTGTCAGAAATGCTCGTTAAATAAACTAAATCAACATTTAAAAATCAATGATTGATTGGATTCTTTTACGTCGCATTTTGCCGTATTTGGTTAACTGCCACGATATAGACGAGATATGATATGGTGAAATTAGTGAAGGGACAGTCACAAGGAGCACCAATGCCCAGGCCAAGACTCGAACCCGGAACACTGGGCGTCGTAGCGCGCTGTGCTAACCATTCTGCCACTTAGGCTGGTTCATAAATGCATAACATATAATACATGGGCAGGAGACAACACAGGTTTCCAGAGGATTATACTGGATGTTGTTCCAGGCACCAGACCCTCGTTAGTCTACAAAATGTAGTCTGCTAAACTGTTTCGTGAAGCTGTAAACACGAATTGCCAAACAAACAGAAACAAATCTAAGTACGTTTTATGCTTTAATTCTCTCTATGTTCAATTAGCCTAATTGTAATTGGTCCTAGCTTTGAAGTGAGATCCGAACCAGTGCCATGTGATTCTGCCGGGGGATTGAACCCGGAACCTTTTGATTACTAAGCGAGAGTGTTACCACTTCGCAAGCAGAAAGAATCAAAATATCATTCACGGCTCTAAGTGTGGCGCTTTTCATAAACATTTCACTATCGGCTGCCATAGCATAGGCGGGCGCACCGGGGGGGGGGGGGGGCAATTGCCCACCTAATCATGGACGTCCACAATTTTTTCCTCGGAGGGACATGCAAGGTATTTTTCCAAAAGGCATGTTGCCCCGATAATAGTGTTGCCCCCCTCAAAAATCACCACTTGAATTTGAAATTACCGCATTAATGTAATTTTAGGTTGACATTCGATTTCTGAGAGGCATGTGTGGCCATCCTTGCCCGCCCCTACCTTCCAGACGTCCATGTCCCTACATTCACCTAGAAATTTAGTGTAGAGGAATCTTATGGTCGTTATTAAATAATATTATACTCAAAGAAAATTAAGTATTTTCAAGCCATTAAAGTTCAAAGCAACTACGGGGGAAGGAGGTGCAGTGGTCCAACCACAGGGGGCAATGACATTGTCCCTCCCCAACCATGGACGGAAATCAATTCTAGGGGGGGCAAACATTGACGTAAAAGAAAGCAAGAATCTAAGAGTAGCATGACAAATGGATACTCAAGATGGAATTAGTTTTCACGTCTTTCTTGCATTATTTCTTCCAGACGGCCAAGACCAGCTGCAGGGGGGCACAGAGGGGCAATTTTCCCCCTCGATATCAAATACAAATATAAACACATTTCGTAAAATTTCCTTGCTCGTTTCCCTCGCAATATCTGCTTTTCTTAGTCTTGTCAAGTTCAGAGCTGTAGCTAGCGGGGCGGGAGTTGGCCCTGGGCTCCGATCGATCTTAAATGAAAAAAATTGTAAAAGAGAATGCCATGGCGTCTCATGAATTATCTTGCGCAATATGAAATCAATATTGTTTTCAGTTTGCAAATATTTTCTTGATCGCTTCGCTCGCAAATTTATTGTTTTCTGTAAAGCATTGCAAATTACCAGAGAGAGAAGTTATAACTATACTAAGTACTTCAGACTCTTGCTCCTAACCAGTTTTGTCTTAAATGCATGAACACAATTGTTTTGAGGAAAAGGAGCGCGGCACATTTCAGAGACAATTTATTTATTCGTTATAGTGTCTCTATGTTGCTACATTATATAATATATGTATATATAAGTATATGTATGTATACATATACCCATCAATGCAATGTAACTAAAACAGTGAGATAAAATGGCGTTTTTCTTTCTCGACTGAACTTTCATCAAGGCCATTGCCCACCCTAATCAGAAGGACTGCTCACACCTATATGTGCCATAGCATAACCACATAAATGTCCATGCATCAAGCACCGTTCAGGTTGGACCATAACTTTCTACCATCACACTCACGAAAACGGTAGGAGGTGGAGAGTATATCAGTTTCCTGTCTGAAACGAAAGTAATTTGCCTGCCTAATGAGCAATTTGAGGAATGTGAGCGGTGGCAGCCGCCAACCCAGTCGATGAAGAAAGAGGAAGACAGGGAGAGAGAGATACACAAGACCCGGTGAAAGGGAGGAAACAGGAAGGTTCGATTTTCCAAGACGGTAGAATTTTCAGATTCTTATAAAATGCCAGCCTCTCCTTGGGTTTTCCTACTCCCGGATTCATTCTTTGCAGCCCCTCCCGTCGGCCGTCAGCCACTCGCAATCTCCAGGTCTGGAGGAGAAAGGTGAACGAAGGGGGTTCTGGAATTTCAACTCTCAAAGACAAGACGGCAATTCCCCCCGTGCCTGGAATGCTAACGTAACTTCCTGAATTCACATTGTTTGGAATTAGGGAAAGTCGGTAAGCGTTTCCTGGACCCCGGTAAATTGCTTAACAAAGCGACTTAATGAAGTATCTTTCTTTTGGAAAAGGGGACTTTCTTCAAGAAAAGTTTACGTATTAATTAAAAGAGCCAATTCACCGTTAAATTGATGCGATTATGGACCACCCTGCATCACCAACGCTTAGAAAATAGTAGACCAGGCGTTACACCTCAATTTAGGTTGTAGAGCTCCCGCGTAGCCTCGTGAGTAGCACTCTTGCCTTTGGGGCCAAGGGTCCTGGGTTCGATTAAAGCTAAGATTTTGGGGAGCTGCTTGAAAGGAATAGTACTTGGGTCTTGAAAGCCAGAAAGCACTGACCACTTCCTGTCAAGCATTTTTATCTTCTGAAACATTTCTCTTCAATTTTAAAAAAAAAAAAAAAAAATACAATTTTTCACTTTCCTTGCTCGTTTTTCTGTCCTTATGAACTATTAATGTATATTACTTCAGTTTCTCTTCCTATTTTCATCTATCATTGTGATTGTTATCTTCCGATATATCAAAGTAGGTAAAGAGAGAGAGCGAGAAAAAGATAGAAAGGAGAGACAAGACGGAAATAGAAGATATACGTAAATAGATGAAATACGGAAATAGATAAAAAACTGAAATAGATAAAAAACTGAAATAGATAAAAAACTGAAATAGATAAAAACTAAAATAGATAAAAAACTGAAATAGGTAGATAAAAAACTGAAATAGATAAAATACGGAAATAGATAAAAAAAACTGAAATAGATAAAAACTAAAATAGATAAAAAACTGAAATAGGTAGATAAAAACTGAAATAGGTAGATAAAAAACAAATAGATAAAATACGGAAATAGATAAAACACGGAAATAGATAAAAGACATAAATAGATAAACGATAGATAACAACAGAGAAAATATAGGAAATATTAAGAAGAGAAAATGTAGAAGAAAAGGAAAATGTAGAGGTCAAGATGGAAAGTATGAGCGAGAAAGCCAGTAAAGAAGAAACAGAGAAAAGAAAAGATATGGAGAAGGAAATGAAGAGAGCGAGAGAATAAGAAATAAAGATAGAAAAGAAAGGGTGAAATAAGAACATAGATAAGAAAAGAAGGGGTTGCAAAAGAAATAGAGGGAAATATATCAATTCGAGAGAAGGACAAAGAGTGAGAAAGAAAGAGGGGAGAGGCACGCGGACAATGTTCACCTGCCACAAGGAAAAAAAGAGGAAAAAACGATGCAGGAATAAGAGTTTGCGACCAACAAACAGCAAAATGTACACATGGCGAGAATAACAGCTTCACAACATCTATGTTTTAAAAATCATTTTCATAATTCTCCCGACCGAGAGGATGATATTCCGGCGGTGGCAGCTACAGTTTTGAAGATGATAAAACGGGCAGAATGGTGAGAGGTGGAAGCACGGGGCTGCTGGAGTGACAAGCGTGGAGGCGTTGCACAACCGCATTGTTTGCCTGTCCATTTTCACAGCCTCGTCCCTCAGAGGTAGGGATAAATCAGAACCAACTGCAGGTGGGATGGAAATGCCCAGACTACCAAGCTCTTCAAGTGCCGCTACTCGCATCATTACATTGGAATTCCCGTTCAATTAGGTATATTTACTGTTGTGAATTTCTGAACGTTACAGGGAAGTTAAAAAGAAATGGAGGCCGATAGCCAGAATTTCATTTCGGAAGGGGCTCATTCCTTATCAGCACAGACGTCGCCAGAAATATTTGGGGGGCAGTTCACTTATAAAACTGGATCAGTAGAAATAATAATGATAATGACTATTACCATCATTATTGTTATTATTATTATATAAATGAAGATACTTTGCTACTTCATCCACCGTATGAGTGAATATCCAACACTGTTTTCCATTATTTTTCTTACATTTTGTACAGTTAGTTTACTGAAATTCATAGTTATTGTATTTTATAAACTTCTACACATTCCTTTAAAATAAAGGTTTAAAAGTTAGAGCCAAATTTTACTCAAAGTTTATATTCTGTGACCTCTCACAAAGAAAACTATGAGTTTTAGAAGCTGTGGATCCATTTATTCTTTGGATTTAATGGTAGAATATAAAAACATAACTTGGTTCCTCTAGTATACACTAAACTTTCTTTCGATTAATGTTAAATCCTGCTAATGAAGTAAAATTAATTACCACAATATACTATTTAAATTAGATATTTGTAGGATTTAGGGGGCTTCAGCCCTCTTAGCCCTCCCCCTAGCTACGTGCCTGATGGAAGTATATGAATAACACTTTCACTTTCTTCGAATTTTAAAAAAAAATAAACTACAAAACTACATATGCGGCGTTTCTGCCCATAACTTTCTTCTCTTGAACTAGGGGAGTTGAAAACTGATTATTATGTGTAGGTGGGGAAACAAGAAGTCACCCCACATGAAGGGGCAAGTCTCTCGAATACTCCAGAAAGTGTTCTAAACCGTCTTATATTGACACATTTTAAAAGACTAGCGTTGTTTCTAAGTGGTGGAGCCAATACGAAATTTCAATCAGGTGGGACCATGTTTGGGTGGACAATGCTACTAAGATTCTCTCTCTCTCTCTCTCTCTCTCTCTCTCTCTCTCTCTCTCTCTCTCTCTCTCTCTCTCTCTCTCCCTCCCCCTTTTAGTCCGGTTTCAACCTCTGTTTCTTATTCTTTCGGGTGGCCATATTATTTTGACCCCAAAACGGGACATCCCAAGGTGATCGGTTTATCCCCTTCCTGAAAAATCGGTTAAGCCTAATTATAAAATTGTTATAATTAACACATTATTTATTAAAGGATGGATCACATACACGATACATCATAAACAATTCAATACACTGTTTGTGTATTCCATTATTTTAGTTTAGTTCTTCGTCTGAGAAAGACTGGTAGAGGGCAGAATAGTTACATGTAAAGTGATCAGTTGGTTCTTCACTTGTCAGGAAATATGCCATTTGTGGAAGTATAGACCCTACATGTGATCAAAGAGAGGAGCTTTTTTTCCAAGATGAAGCACGTTTATATTGAATATTTGAGTGTGTACTTTAATTTATGAAACAACTGTTGTGAATGCAGTGTTGTGCCTATGTTGGAATGAATTATGCTACAGCCACCATAGGCTATGAAATAACACAGAAATAGTACACAACACAAGATAGCTGACTTTTTTACATACGCTTCAATACACTTTGTACACAGTACATCACAGTTGTGTTTTCACATTATTTTTCTGGGTGCTTCAAGCTTAAATATCTCCTCCGTGCATTAACCATGCCAAAATTAGAAGTCTGTCATATTTAATTGTGTTGGCTGATTTCGTCCAAACGGAATACCGTATCTGTCCTCCAAAATATCTGGCTACTATGAAAATGGCAGTTTCCATCTTCAAAAAATTAGTGACCACAATTTGGCACCCAACGCTCCCCAAACATGCACTACATTTTTTAAAAAATATATATTGTCAAACTATAACTCAATTAATGCTCTAAAATATTGGTTTTTAAATCTTAATAAACTACATTGGTCAGCAACTTTAGAGTTTTTAATATGGATACAATGCTTAATTACATTACTATAAACAGTAAGTGAAATATGATCTCCCGTCGTCAAAAGGTATTAATTATGATCATCTTGGTATGACTTACACAGTGCTTCTAGTTCCTTCTGATCAAGTTAGATGAAGAAAGAATTTATCAGAAGAACCAGTTTTCTTGAGAACAACTCAATTCTTCACAGGGTTTGCATGTTTAAAACAAAAGTGTTTTAAACAACATGCCTTTGTTTTTTTTGCAAATGTTTAAAACGTTTAAAACAAAGTGTTTTAAACATTTTTTCAGACTTGTTTAAAACACATTTTGATACTTGATTTTTGTAATTTTATGGATATTTGCGTGTTTTGTAACTACGCTATTTCATTCAATGCGTGTCATTCTGTTTCCTGTGCATAGAAATCTGTCCAGTGGCTGAAAATGTATATTGAAGTAACAAAGAAATATATCGTGATGAATACCCGTGGGGCAAGTTTAAAACACCTGGCTATGTATCTTTTACAGGTGTTTAAGAAAGTTTTAAAATTGAATACTGCATGGATGAAACAATTTTGTTCCCCACTTAACACTGCAAAATGTGCACATTGTTGTTTTTGTCAATATTTAGTTGCATTCGCGATAAAATGTCCAACAAAAAGAAAAACAGAGTAGCTACCACGTGGACTCACTGGGGCCTGGCAACTGTGGATTATTTGAGGCTTCTCGAACAGCCTACATGTGATATTTATTTAAGACTAACATAAATGTGTATTTTAAAGAGTTAGTCAAGCGTTTTCTTTATAATAGGAACACAGTCAATCCTTGGATGATTAAGAGATTCCTTATTAATCACTATTCTTAGAAAATAAGTCAATAAAATAAACGTTTTATTTGTTTAAAACCTGTTTTCTTCGGTTCTTGTATAAAACATATTTTCTTCGGTTCTGTTTAAAACAAAAAAACTTTGTTTCTTTTTAAAAAACACAAGTTTTGAATTTTGCATATCAGGCACACAACACAAGAATTGTCTTTTGAGTTTGTGTCAAAACGAATGAACTTTAAATTCTTGTTGTAATTCCTTATTGAAACTGCATGTACGCTTCTACAAATAACGAAACACGCTCACAATAATACAATATATTTTTTTTAGCCTGAAAAATGATGTCTCTCAACTATAGACTTGGTTTTCAAGACAACTCCTAGACTTTTTTAAAACTGGACAAATGGTGGATTTTTTAGTAATACTGCCGGGACGACCGGGACACGCCTCTGAAACGGGAATGACCGGGTCAAAACGGGATGTATGGTCATTCTATTATCTTTCTCTAATTCTCAACCGCTGTTTTCACTTTCTCTCCCTTTTCCTTGTCACTTGTTTCCTCTGTTTCTCTTTTTATCCCTTCTCTCTTCCTCTGTCTTCATCACTCCCTCTCTTTAACTTCCTTCTCTCTGTCTCCATATTCCACTGTTTCCCTTTCAGTCTTCCACTTTTCTCTATCTCCCTTTCTCTGTCCATATACCTCTTTCATCTTTTCCCCTATGCTCATCTTCCTTCTCACTCTCTTCCTGGTTTCCTCTTTTTCCATTCTTCTGTTTCTATCACTTTTCCATGTAAAAGTTTCCCTGAACCTCCATTTTTAAAATTAAATGCAATGCTGTAACTTGTGAGTGAACAATATAGAATTAACATTTGGATAAAGATTCTCGTATTATATATAATTAAGTTAGAAGGTAGACGATATTTTACATATTGTTCATATATTTTAAACTTTTTCTTATTAACTTTAAATTTTACATTTCGACTCCACTAGAATATTAGGTCAAATGCCTCCTCTTTGTCTTAAATCATTGGTTTTCATCATTTCACAATTTACAGAATATAAAATAGATTTCTTATTAAGTAAATAGGAAGCGTTTGAACGACTTATCAAGAACCAAAATTAAATAATGAAAAATATATTCGTTTAGCATTTGTTGAATACTTTCCTCTGAACTTATTGGAAGACAAGGATTATATTGGGATCATACGGCTTTGAAGGACAGGAACGATGTATTTAGGGGGGGGGGGGTCAAAGGGTCCGGATCTCTCCGAAAGACTTATGAAGTACTAATCTCGAATAATGAAAATATTAGCATTTGTTGCATAATCGATGGTTATTAATTTCCTCTGAACTTTTTAAAAGGCAAGGATTATATTGGGATCACACGGCTTTGAATGACATTACAAGGAACATTTATGTACACTCAAAATAATATGCATAAGATATTAATGAGAAACTTACTTCTCTCCAACTACATGCAACATCATTTTTGTTATTTGATAAATATTAAATTATTCATCTATGAATTCCATTTCCAGGGCACTTGTTTTTATGTAAATGAAATGAATATGCGCCCTTATATCTCTATTCTTATACAGTATTTTTACCTACTCGTGTAATAATAATATATTATTATTTTATGTACTGTAATTAGTATTAATTTGTTTTAATATAATTATTTTAGTTTAAACATTATTGTTATTATTATTATTCCTCAGACACTTCGTTCTGACCCCCCCCCCGAAACATATTTCTAGATATGTGCCTAGCTATCAATCTTGGAAGTATTTTATGCATAGTTATGTTAAATCAACAGTGTTAAGTTTCATACTTAATTGCACATAAACTGTAATAAAAATGTTGCTTAAGAGATCAGTATAATAATTACTATAATATCAATAATGCAGTCCGCGTTAATTCGCACTCTGGCTACAAGGCTACATTGGAGCTAATTTTTCTTGCAAATATCAAGAAAGTATGCAAGCTTATTTTCTGTCTGGAGCAGTTGGCATAGAAACCTAAATGTGGGCGTTAACATCTTCCTTTGCTCACAGAAGGAAAAAGGCAAATGAATTTACGTAGACACACTTCCTTGCCCTCCAGCCATAGTTTTCCCACGGTGTAATGGATTGTTTTCCCAGGATCCCATGCGCATCGAACCGTCCGCCGCATTGTTTGCTACTTGGTGGGGGGATGCATCTCCCCTCCCCCAAACATTCCTCACGACAGCAGGTGGAACTACTAAATTCACACTAGCCGTAACAGAACATGTTTGCAAGGTTTAACATGGTCCGCTGGTAAATTGATAGTAACCAGGACCTCCCCGATGGTGTAGTGGTAACGTCGTCGCCTTGTAATCAAGGGGTTGCGGATTCGATACCCGGTGGAGGCACAGTGCATCTGATGCTACTTTAAACTGTAGGTCCAGTTCCGATTGACCTGTGTGTGTGCATAAAGTGGACTTTAAAACATCCTCCTTTTCTTCGAAGGTACTAAACCTCAATGTCGGTGTATACAATGCAATTTAATCCCTTAATTACTTATATCTTCAAATTATTATTATTATTATTACAAGTAGTAGTTTTACATTCACAGCACTTGAAATGCATCAAATCAGTCACATTTTTCGTGCATCAGTTGACACTATTAAATCTGTAATTTTGGTTTCTTTGATATGGTCGTGTCTGATATTCTCATTGCTGTTGATGTATTTTTAGTGAATCATTAGCAATTTATGCACCTTAACGCGTTACTGGAGTCACCATGTTTGTGACGATTGACACATTTTACGTTTTTTGTGTGAATTTCATTAAAAAGTTATGCTCAAATATGCTGTGTACCGGAGATCGTACCCGGAACCTCTTGGATTATAATTGGATTTGTTGTTTCAAGCCCACTGTATGCATAGATAGGCTAATCGGGACTGGGCCTACAGTTTAAAGTGGGATCCTCCCGCCTTGATTATAAGATGCGAGAACAAGCATCAACAACAACAGGAAGGCCCAATATATGGTAGTCGCACAAGCACGCACACACCGACAAATTTTGACACCATTCCGTCGTTGGACTTCCTTCAAAAATCAAATTTTCTAATCTGTTTAGTTTTTTTCTGTCCGAGAGCGACAATTTTTTCCTACGTTGCGGACGGTAGCCGGACAATTGCAATGAACACAGTTAGAAGTGAAAGGGCGGGTGGGCAATTGCGATGACCTTCTACATCTTCTATCAAACTGAAGGGTGACTTAACACCCCGTACAATAGCTCTTACAAAAGAATTATGTGAAATATTGATATTTTCGGCTGGGAATTTGGTCCAATCAAGTTTTTGAACGTGGGCTTGAGTCAACAGACCACCTTTTGAAGTGTCCCGTTTCCTCATATGTGCGAATACACTTCCCAACTCTCTCGTCGATTATGTCCTTTTCTGGCCTTCTAGATTAAGTTCAATCCGCATGCACTTGATGTTGGGTGTCTTCTGCTTGGCTCTTGAGGCAGACCAGAACATCATGAATGCGGTCTTCCAAGCCACCTATTTATTTTGTTGTTCCAAACTTCTACAGCATTATTAGTTCTGTGGTTAGGTTAGGTCCTGATCGTAGCAAATGTCCTACCATTAATTTGTAAAATAACCATCGTAAAAATCATCGCATTCGTCCGTGATTTTGGCTTCATCGAAACTGTCCTAGATTCGTTGCGGACAGACTGAACAATGAGGCAAGGGGCTACCCTCTATAGCCTATTACGAATAGCTGGTAGAAATCACATGGTCATAAAAGAACAGATTTAGGGGAAACTCCCCCTGTGACATTAACCTCTCAGTGTGTCTGCTATAGTGATTACAAGCTGTATTGAGAGACCTTCAGAAGGTGCCCAAATGTCAACTTCTGCCCCATGCAGTACACCATCGGTCGAAACTATTCTATTTAGGAAACAAGGCTCTGGTGCCTGCTCTTTTATGTGTCACTGTCCATGGGCGTCCGGAAGGGGGGCAAGGGGGCCGTGCCCCCCTGGAAAATGAAAGTAAACAAAAAATTATGTATTTCACACATATAATTTCATTTTAGCCACAATAATATGTGTTAATTATTGCATGAACACCATAAATTCAAATTTAAGCAATGTTTTTTTTTAAGGGAACAACACAATTTTTGGGGAAAATGTGCCTTGTTTGTCCCCCTGGAAAAAAATCCTGCTGTCACTGTCCCTTCATCCGTTTATCTATCAATACCAGTGACGGCGAGTAGGTGGTGGGGGCGAGGGGGAGAGTTGACCCCCCTTTCGCCAATTTTGCCCCCTCACTATGATAATCTTATGTACGACTACAAAGGGAAAAATACTGTCTTTGCCCCCCCCCCCTGTTTTACAACATTGGCCCCCGGTTTTGGAATCCAATCGCAGCCACTGATCAACACCCACCCTTATCGTCACGATTAGTGAAAAGAAGTATCAGAAAAACAACGCAAAATGAAGTAAAACGGCAATGCCAATGGCTATCTAGATCCCGAAGATAACATTCTTTGTATGTGAAGTACGAGATCGCACAGTAAAACAATTTTAAATTTACTTGCAATGTTCACACAATTGTCATTGTGACTAGTGTTTCGATTGAGACTACATTCCTCGGTATTGTCTCGACAAGCCTTGAAGGCCCTGTTCTCGTTCTAGTCTCGATTTGTGAAATAGTGGTCTGAGAATTGTCTCCGCACCATCCCAATTCTCACTCCAGGCAAGCTCATAGACTCAAGGTCGGGGGTTCGAATCCCAGCCTGGGAATGGGAAGTGAGTGTCCCTTCATCAAAAGTGTCAGAAAACCGAAGTAAAATAAACCAAATGTATCAGTCAATCAGGTATAGACTCGAAAATCTTTGCTGATCGAAGGCATGATCAGAGTTCTAACGGATGGGTTGTCTGAGTACCAGCTCATGAAGTTAGTACACCCAACGGCAAAAGAAACTGTAGACGAATTGTCCATCACCATTTTAATTCGGTCTGTATCACACATTGTGATGACAATGAATTAAAATAATGACGTCAATGAGAACAATACCTGCTTCGAACCAACATAGTTTCATTCCTTAAATCACAGAGGATGTAGAAAAAAAGACAATTTGCCTACCATTATCTTTGCCGTTGACTGTACAATTACAAACCTTGCCTAAGCATTTAGAAAGTGAACTTTTTCAGCATTCCATTTCTGTTTTTTGTCTCTCCCTAAATGGGAAGACAGCGAGTGTAAGCCTTTCTATGTGGTCATGGTCTCCAATAGCATGTACCGCAACGGATGGGGGGGGGGGGGACAAGTTAGCAATGGCGTAATTAACTTTCACACACGACCAGGAAAAAAAAGTTTAAAAGGAACCTTCTTGCGTTTGCTAATTGCATACCTGCTCCCAGAAGGTAAAAAAAGGAGAGTATGTAGACAAAAGAAAAATCGCAAAATTGCGAAAATAATAAAATGGAAGACTGGAAGTCAGCGGATCTCTGCTTGATTTCACTTCGTTCACATGGAGCGGAATGTGATTGCAAACGGTGTGTCTAATATGACAACCATTGGCTGCGCAAATGCTTATGGGAAGACTGTTTCTTAATGGAACAACTTTGTCGGTTGAATGTGTTTTGTTTTTTCTTGTACTTCATTCATGACTTTTGCAGAATCAAATGCACAATATATGCGAATTCATTGACAAAAGCTGTTTTACTCTCTGGTTATCCGAGTTTCGTAAGTTACACATAAAAAGTAAAGGGTTGCCATAACCTTGCTGTCAAAAGTTACCTTGCTACCGTTATCCTTCTCAAATATGGCTGGTTTGAATTTCCTCGGACACACTTTTAGCTTTGCCAACAAATTATCATCCATGTTCTGAGATTTAGCGGCGATTGGGTGCTAAAACTCGGGGTGGAGCAAGAAAATTTTACTTTTGCGGGGGCAAACAATGTGGGAGGGGGGAAACTGCTCCCCTCGCCCCACTAATCGCCGCCACTGGTGATGACAATGTTTTAATCAGGGTTGTTAATTTCCAGGAATTGTAAATAAATTCAATTCTCGTCCGGGAGAGAAAATCAGAAAGTGTAAATGGGTTCCAGATCGTAAACAACATTTTTATATTTAAAGTACTTCAATTCGGTCCAGTAACCTTTTTTTCCGGATGAATTTAATTACGGTCCAGGAACTTTCTTCCCGGATGAATTTAAATACGATCCAGGAACCTATTTTCCCGATCAATTTAAAAAGGTCCAGGAATCTATTTTTCGGATCAATTTAAATAGGTTCAGGAACCTTTTTTTAAAATTAAAACACACAACTTGTACTGAATTTAAATTGTGCGAGGAAAAAGGTTCCAGTCCTGCAACGGGACCCAATAGAACCCATTAGAAATTATGGGTTCATAAACCTTTTACAAATCTGGTTTCAACTAGGTTTTTAGTTTTTTTAAGAAGGACCGGTATTTTGCACTGTCTACGAGATAATTTTTTTGTTGTCTCCTTAACTTTTTATTGTGTTGTGTTTGTCCTCTGCAGACAATCTTTCTCTAGGGGCTGTTTACACCCCTTTTTTTCCCCTTTGAGCTAAGGATTTTAGACTGTTTTGACTAATGTTTTAAAGTATGAACAATCAATTCAAAGCATCTCAAAAATATTCATGCTAGATAGAAATTGTTGCGCAGCAAACATCTTGTGACTACAATGGATGAAGAAGCTATTTATGGGTATATTCTGTGAGGTACTTTGAGAAGGACTTGTATGGAACTATCATGGAGTATGTATGTATATATATATATATATATATATATATATATATATATATATATATATATATATATATATATATATATACAGGGTGTTGCAAAATACCTGTTACAACGCTTGGGAGGTGATTCGACAAGTAAAAACAAGGAAAAAATGCCATGTGAAAAAATGTCGAAATCGGCACCGTTTTCGAGTGACAGGCGTGCGAAAATCGCCTCACACCATGTGTAAAGCACAATAACTCAAGAAGGAAGAAAGATATCAATGTCGGAATAAAATAATACAAACAAAATCGTACCTGACGAATACAATGGTGCATCAATTGAGGCCCAGTGTAAATTGCGCAAGGGGACTTTCAAAGAAAGTGGGGAATCCCATGATGGAAAATACAAGAAATTTACTACTACCTTCTACATAATGTTGAGATCGGAATGTAGCCACTAAAAAATGGCGACGTATGTCCACATGTCCCACTACTGCTGGGACACCGTCCCACACCCGGGAAATAGGAAAATAACTGCAAATCTCCTGTTGTACACGGTTCACATTGCGGTACGAAGAAGAAAAGAAACCAATTTGTCGCATGTCTCACAACTGCTGGGACACCATCCCAAATGGAAAAAAAACACTGGAAAATCATAAAAAAACGTTTTCAATCCCTTAATGTTGACACACTACTTTGCAGTACGAAAAACAAAAGTTAAACAATGGCCACATGTCGTCAGGCTGTACATATACTACAAGAGAGCTCCCCAAAGAAAGTGGGTAATCCTCGAAGGAATGAAGACGAAGAATGGCGAGAAAACGCACACAATGGCATGTAACATTTCCAGGCACAGCACATCTGGAAGGGATTCCACTGAGAAGCGCACAACCTCCGCAATGCAGATCGACGGTATGAAGTACAGCATTATCCAGCATCTTCACTTGCACCTTTCACTAAAAGACACTATGCGGTGCTGATAGGGGCTCACAAACACCGGTATACTCAGAGACGTTGTTGAAAATGTCCGCCATTGACTTCAAGACAAAGATGGCATCGGCGAAGCACTGATTGTCTGGTACGCGCAAATACCTCTGGCATGTCAACAATTGTCCCAGCAGCGGCACTAACACGAGCAACGAGATCCTCAGCACTTTCCACGGGGGTTTCATACACGAGCCTTTTCATTTCTCTACACACAAAGAAATCCAGTGGTGTGAGGTCGGGGGAACGAGGTGGCCACGGTAACGGTCCACCCCTGCCAATCCAACGATCGCCGAAAATATCGTTGAGTAAGGCCCTGGCTCCCCGATCGAAATGTGCGGGGGCACCGTCGTGTTGAAACCAGATACGTTGTCTACCTGCCAGTGGCACGTTTTCCAAAAGTTCAGGTAATACGTCATGTAGAAATACCCGATAATTCCCACCACACAAAGTAGAGGGCAAAATGTACGGGCCTATCAAGTGGTCACCTACTACGCCACACCACACATTCACTGCGAACCTATGTTGATGATGGCGCACAATGATTGCATGCGGATTGTCCATATCCCAGACGTGGCTGTTGTGGCTGTTGAACATGCCGTCCCTGGTGAATATTGCCTCATCGGTCCACAAAACTCTTGTTGGGAAATCTGGAATGGCAAGAGTTTGTTGCACGTACCATTGGCAGAAATCCATGCGTAGGGGAAAGTCCGTGGGCAGTATGTGGTGCACCTTATGCAATTTGAATGGGTGCAATCCCTCCTCCTGAAGAACGCGGAACACATTGCTATGGTGGGTTTGTTGAGTACGAGCAATGACACGTGTGCTGATGTCAGGACGGTCTCGTGTCGCGTCCAACACGTCCTCTTCAAATTGCACAGTGCGCACAGTGCGGGGTCTTCCACAATCCCACCTACGGGGTAGTAGAGATCCAGTTTCACGCAGTCGAGCATCAAGTCTTTGAAAGAGTGCATGTGCTGGTAACCGCCTATTGGGAAAACGTTCGTGATACGAACGCCGTGCTTCACGGCTGTTTCGGTTTGCCTCTCCATAAACGAGATGCATATCAGCAAGCTCGTGGGTAGAGTACTCACCATTGTCCTGTTCGAGAACTGCCCAGCAACAGGGGCACTTTCCCTTCGAGTGACGGATCACAACTACCGTGATTAGCACCCACGTAATGTCCCACAGGTGTCCACGCAGTTTTTGCAAACCGAGAAAGAACACGGGAATACGTACTCTACGTACAATATTCCTTGGCGCAATTCAACCATACACACACGCCAGACTAAACTCCACGCTGCGAGACGCAGAACAAGACAGGAAAAACAACGGTCGACTACACTCTCTACGTAGTATCCACCAACACTAATACGTAACAGGTGACCTACACTCACAGCGCCTCTAGTGGGGCTTGCTGTATCAATTAGCTGAAATCAATCTGAGCGTAATCTGACGGCATAGCGTCATTTTCTGGTGAATTTCATATTTCCCGGGTGTGGGACGGTGTCCCAGCAGTAGTGGGACATGTGGACATACGTCGCCATTTTTTAGTGGCTACATTCCGATCTCAACATTATGTAGAAGATAGTAGTAAATTTCCTTGATTTTCCATCATTGGATTCCCCACTTTCTTTGAAAGTCCCCTTGCGCAATTTACACTGGGCCTCAATTGATGCACCATTGTATTCGTCAGGTACGATTTTGTTTGTATTATTTTATTCCGACATTGATATCTTTCTTCCTTCTTGAGTTATTGTGCTTTACACATGGTGTGAGGCGATTTTCGCACGCCTGTCACTCGAAAACGGTGCCGATTTCCACATTTTTTCACAAGGCATTTTTTCCTTGTTTTTACTTGTCGAATCACCTCCCAAGCGTTGTAACAGGTATTTTGCAACACCCTGTATATGTACAGTGGGATCCATGAGTATTATCTCGCAAATTGTCCATCACCATGTTCGTGCATTTTATTTGACCCAATGAGAGCTTCAAGAATTAAAAGAAAACTCAAGACAAGCTCCAGACAACTTCTGCACCACCAAACATAAAAATCCATCGCTTAATAACACATAAGATGCAAGAGAAAACTGAATGAAAATAGTCATGGACAATTTGCACTGTAAACTCATGGATCCCACTGTAGCATCATGTAAGGTGTGCTATATACTCAGGAACAGACGAAGTCAAAAACAGTTCAGGCGCCGACCTCTTTTCCTCAGAAGCCAGCTTTATTTTACTTATTTATTGCAAGACATGAGTGAAACTAAGATAAAGCTGAACCATTCCATGTGAAAGTGGGCAAACAAGTTTAATTCATTTTTATTGAAAATATCACTTATTATACTTGAAATTAAAGAGAAAAACTATGCAAAATTTGGAATTATTAATACAAACATTAGTTTCATGGGCTTGGAATTACATATTGTTTCAAACCTATTACTTCTTATAGTACAAATTGGATTTCCACTTAGCTAATTTAGTTTCATTATGATACAGTATTATACCATAAGAAAACTAAACTAATTCAAAATTCGTTCTAATTCTCTCTTTATTTTGTTTCTATATCTTAAGCTTTGAAGTATCCTGCTTCATTTCTGATGCAAAACTTAGTTTGAAAAATGTATGTATGATACTCCTACATGTGCATGACGTCACATCGGTCACATGCAAAAAATGTCTATAAAAAAGTAATGTAATAATATTTTTAGAAACTGAAAGCATTTAAATGTCGAGTAAAGTTTGCTTTGTGAAAATATAATTAAATATTTTCAGTAAACCCATATGTTTCACAGAGTTTTATGAAAGACTGAGTAAGGTCATAAAGCCATGTCTCGGAAGTGTTACACCCGTCTCAATTACAAAAATGTATTTTCCGTAGATGACAATTGAGATAGGGGACAAATATTCTGAAATTAAATAACCTTCATCAAGGAAAATTAAATTACACGAATTGATAGTTACATATTTGAAGGTGCCAAGAAAATAATTTTAAAATGAATGTAAATTTGTCTGAATATCACACCCGCCACAATGAAATTGCCCAGCTGGACGTTTTGGAGCGTGACGTAAAGCACAATGTATTAATTAATACAAGATTGGATTAAAAATAATTAATTGTTGCTCCAGAGTGGCCCGTAGCGATAAATTTATTTCGAAGGGGGGAGGGGGGCTCATCCCTTATCAGCAGCCGTATCTAAGGCGAAAAATTGGGTGCGGGATAGAAGAACTGAAGATTAATTCCTCAGTATATTACAACTTATTATACAAGATGTTTAATCCGGCAAATGAAGTAAAATTAATTCCTACTGTACACTATTTAAATTAGAAATTTGAACGCTTTAGGGGAGGGCTACATGCCTGGGTCAACTGGCAACAGCATGAATAACCGTAATGCATTCTAATACATACCGCTGCACATTTATAAATTCTGATATCAACAGTGAAAAAAATATACTGGCATGATTATTATTCTAATCTAATGATACACATGATACAGAAGACACAAAAACATGCTGTACTTGTTACTTTAAAAATGGAATTTACTATATACGAACTCTGATTACTTTTTCAAAAATATTAATACTGAATTTGAATATTCAGGCGCCCAGGTGACAA
The DNA here is from genome assembly GCF_977018435.1 of Lepisma saccharinum. Lineage (NCBI taxonomy): Eukaryota > Metazoa > Arthropoda > Insecta > Zygentoma > Lepismatidae > Lepisma > Lepisma saccharinum. The sequence goes on from NC_139255.1 coordinate 8,459,365, forward strand.
TTTTCCGGGGTTATAGCAAAATTCTAAAAATTCAAAATTCTTGACCTTTTTTTTTACATTTATTTACTCGCCTCATACGTAGGTATAGTTGGAAATTATGAAAATACATAGTTTTCTTCAATGAAAAACCTACCACAAGGCCTATTAAGATAAAATAAAAACTGGAGCTGTACTTTAACAAGAGATTTAGACTTGCTTTAATTATTAATGATTCAGACTTCATGCTGGATGGGAAATGGTCGCATTACTTAATATTTTTACAAAACTCCACGCATACAAGAATGCAATTCTTAAGAAACGAAGTGAACAAATCTTAACCACAACTCAATTTCATTTTTTCAAATCCCAGTACAGGTATATAACAATGTAAGTTCACTATACTGTAAAAAATAGCAAAAATTCTTTACCAAAAGCATAATTTCTTGACTTTTTCTTGACCTAAACCCCGTACCAGCTAACTGTAGACCAGGCGAACGAGAACAAGTCTCTGCACAAGTAGCTCCACGGATTGTGGAGAACGGGACGGGACGGGATTGTGTAATGGGCGACGGGAGTTCCCCGATTTCCTCCTTCTCTCCGTAAGCGTTGCAAACTTTTGAAAATGATAATACCAAACGCACATTGCAAACGGACCGTATTTTTATCTCCCGGTCCGTACGATTGGTTTAAGAATTTCTTAGGGATAAAACTGCAACAGCAAATTTTGACAAGCCGTGCATTTAGCGTACGGACTAACTGGACCAAACGTCCGTACACGGTTGGCAACGCTGCGCTTTCACCATTCTATTTTCCTCCTCTGCTGCGGCCCTGCTCTACAGTTAGCTTGGACAGAGTATACCTATTGATTTCTTGACTTGTAGACACCCTGTTATACCATACTGTTTCTGAGAATGGACAATAAGTGCATTCCAATCACTTTCTTAACAAACAAAAAACAAATGAATTGTACTCACAACGTGCAGGGGATCATTCTCCGGCCTCCTGAGGACATCATGGGTTCTCTGGCCTAGCTGGTGGGTTTGATAGTGCGATTGGTGTAGGGAGTTGAGTTGCGAGTAGGGATCGGGGTTGAGGTGGCCGGGGTGGAAGTCCAGCTGCTGCTGGGGGGGAAAGGGGGGCGGGAAGTACGGCGGCTGGAAGTCCGTCGTCGGTGTCATCCGCGGCGTCGTCGTGAACGACGTCGTTCCTGCCGCCGTGCCTATCGTCGTGATGGAACCTAGGCTGGCCGAGTGACCCGTCACCCGGTCCTGGAAAGAACAGACAAACAAAAGGTTAGCAATGTATCCAGCCACAATTACTGTTCATTAAGATTCAGAATTTCATTAAAAAAAATACAAAAATATTTTTACAATATATATATAGAGTTACCAGATCACTAAGAGAAAAGTACAACTTCCTATCCCAAAATGTAGGACTTCGAATCAAAATGTAGGACATAAATCTTTCGCAGTAAATAATATACATTACTTGAACATGTTAGTAAATAATACATATAATAATTTTGTCAGCTGTCACTAATACGTTTTTTACTAAAATAATAACCTAGAAATAGGTCTAGTATCATACAAATTTAGTATTATTTAGATTTAGTATCTAGGATTATTATACATTCTCATCGCCGCGATGAACCTAGATAGGTAGTAGTGTGATATAAAATAATCAAAATAGGAAGATCATTAAATTTACATTTTCCCTTAAATTCGTTGCTCAATCCATTGGAAATCGAACACAGAACATTGTAATTACGCTCCTTTCGGTAAAGAACGGGCAATTGATCGACATGAATTTGCAACAGTTAACAATGGTATGAAAGCACTTCGATTACATAGAGACCACAAGCAGGCAAATTGTCCAGCATCACGTCCATTGACTCAGTTCTCCGCAATGTGAGGTTCAAGAATTAAAATAAAAACTCCAATAAGCAGAGGTCAACATCGACATAATTCCGTTCCTTAAAAATCACAAATGGACAAGAAGAAAATGGTTATTTATGTTACTTTTATAATATAAATTATAATTAACTAAGCAGTCGATTGTATAGTAGGATACATGAATATTACTTGGCAAATTGTTCAATCATTTCTCTTTTGTACATTTTGTCTTAATTGAATTATGTTTCAACCCACAAAGGTAGCTTCGTTGTTATCAAAAACAAATAACATCCAATTAAGTTTAAAAAATGCAAGTTTTGTGAGTCGCTTGTATTTCTTTCACCATCTTACTTCTCGAATAACTGCAAATTTGTCCATGTGAATATTAGTTCAGCGCAAAATTATTACAAAGTTCAGATACAAGTAAAACAATATGTGTTTCTGTATAATACGTATCCATGAGTATTACCGTGCAAATTATCCATCACCATGTTCGTGCACTTTATTTGATCCAATAAGAGCTTCAAGAATTAAAAGAAACTCAAAAGAAGCTGTTGACAACTTCTGTACCAGTATACATAAAAATCCATAGCTTAAAAACACTAGGATGTAAGAGAAAAATTAATGAATATTGTCATGGACAATTTGCACGGTAGTACTCGTGGATCCCAGTGTACAAGGGAAATTCTCTTCTCTGTTACTCTGGAATAAGTTTGTATCTGGTTTATTTTCATGCAACCTGCTGATTCCCCTTGCACAATTCTACTAGACGAGCTTACCCTCAAGTTAATAAAAGAGTGTTTGGATTTACTGGATAAAATTACAAGTCTCGAAGCTTTCTTTTATGGTGTCTTTTTTAAATAAAAAAAAATAAAATCCGTATTATTAACGCTACAACAAATGGGTTGTATAATTACATATGCAGATCGGATATATCATTCATGGTGTATATCATTAATGTATATTCAACCTGAATCTTAAGTGCAAGTGGGATTAGCAATGCTTCGTGAATGGTGGTGTTTTTGTGCACAAGGTCAGTCAGTTACCAGTTTCACAGTTTTCTTTTAAACTAAATGTTGTTGCATTCACACAAATAAAAGCCAAATAACACGCGGAAATACAAACAGTATTAAACCTAACACTCCAAACGTAACAAAAACGTAAAATTACTATAATCAAGGACGCCATGACGTGATAACTGGTGCAACTCTATAACACATCTCTGCAAACTAAACACAACAGAAAAGGTTCGTAACCGTCTTCATGAACAACACGAAAATTTTTCACCTTTTCAAAGTGCACCGCAACAGCACGAAAGATTTTGCCAAATTCAAACGCTGAGAGATGAAATAGATTTGACAAGAATGAAGTATCATAAACCCAGAGCCTTCGATCGCAAGGTTGTGATTCAAGCATTCAACGCGTCACAATCTTTCCGAATGACATGACCCATCTTAAACTATGAATGCTACTCCTCAGTTAAACCGAATGCACACAATTTAGTTTTAGAGAAAGAAACGTCACAGTACACACGATTCCAGCGTTTCTCTAAAAATATGTGCATTCGTAAGCAGTTCTACTTTGCAGAAACTCCCAATAACGTCATTACTGTTTGGAACGTGAAACATTTCCGAAAACATAGGCTTCTGACGCAAATTCACAACTCGACATGCCCTCGAGCCAGAACAATTTGACGTAAAAACAACAAAAATAAACAGGCAAACAGAACGTACGCTAATGACAGTTTTACGAACAAGTCGGTGGGCTTCTTACCAAAACAGTATTCTTAGTTTTGCAAAGCAACGATTGCATATTACACTCACCTCCAATCCACACCGCTGTGAAACGTGATTGTAAAGCTGGTTAACAGTGAACCATCGCCTGGAAGGCTTCTCGTCTACTGCCCCCAACATGGCCTACGGCAGAAGTTTGAAAGGAACGTGATGGTAGGGAGGAATTTCAACACCACAATCACCCAAGACACACGACCAACTGAAGCTTCTTGCTAGAGGGAGCTGTTATCTCCCGGATCTTCAATACGAAGCAGACAAAAGCATATCGCAAATTTACCGCAACATTTAACCGCTATCAAGAAAGTTTAAATCTGTCGTATATTTATTTGTTTGTTCATAACGTGTCTTTATACAATTTAAGAAACATCAAAGTATGTTTAAAGACACCTTATGAACAATCAAGAAATAACTAGACGACAGATTTGAACTTCCTTGATAGATTCGTAACGTTAAAGGTTTCGGTAAACTTGCGATATGCTTTTGTCTGCTTCGTATGTCTTTCAAATAAGCATATTTCAAAGAACAAATGGATTATGTTTATTCACGTTAATTGTGCGACGCACGTGTGCTTGTGTTTCTATTTAGCTTTGCTTCGTATTTCCATCTTTCTAGGTTAATCGCGACGATGAATGGAAAGGCTAAAACGAGCTTGATAGTGCTCTGTGCTAACTATGACACGATGTCTGGCTGTAACGAAAATGAAGTGGACAAGGTGTAAGTATTACGACAATCAAAATTTGATTACGGAATGTTTCTAAATAGGAATTTCTACGCTAAACTAACCCATGAAGATAGCCACACTTTACACAATCACTTCGCCACCTCGGTGGCTGAGCGTATGTGTGGTCGATTGCACCGAAGATCGAATCCCGTCGCGAGCACGTGTGTTCCTTTACGAGTATAATTTCGTCTTGTCTTTGCTCATGCTCATCGTTGCGATTAGCCTAAAGGGTAAAACATAAAACGCCCAACTTCCGTTAAGAATCACTTGCCTGGTAGAGAGAAATTCAAATGCAATTTCCACAGGTTTCTTTGGTCACGGGTCTCATCGATGGCGTCGTGGCTAACCCTGTCGGCTTGTAATCAAAAGGTCGCAGTGCGTCTTTACGTCATAAGAATGAATGAAGAAGTAGATGATTCATGAAACGTGCATCTGAACCTATGATCCTCCGGGCTCGTAGCGCGATATAGTTACCACTCCTCGAAAGAAGAAAATGTATCTATGTATGTGTTAGTGTATACACACGCGCGGCCACTTGCATATTTCGGCAGGGTTGTTAAAGGTCCAGGAATTCTTAATCAATTCAATTCCGGTCCAGGAGACAAAATTAGCAAGCGTAAATGGGTTCTGGACCGTAAAGAAACTTTTTATCTGTAAAGTATTTCAATACGGTCCAGGAACATTTTTTCCGGCTTAATTTAAATACGGTCCAGGGACCTTTCTTCTGGATCTATTTAAATACGATCCAAGGAACATTTTTTCAATGAAACAAAACGCAACGTGAATCGAATTTAAATTGTACGAGAAAAGAAGTTTCTGTCCTGTTACGGAACCAAATAGAACCCATTAGAATGTATGGATTTCCAGAACCTTAATAATTCCAGGGTTGTTAATTTCCAGAAATTGCAAATAAAGTCAACTCCCGTCCGGAAGAGAAAACCAGAAAGTGTAAATGGGTTCTAGGCAGTAAAGAATCTTTTTATGTTTAAAGTATTTTAATTCGATCCAGGAACATTTTTTCCGGAATGAATTTGAATACAGTCCAGGAACCTTTTTTCTGGATCAATTTAAATACGGTCCAGGAACCTTTTTTTTTCCGGAAACCTTTTTTAAATGAAACAATACGCAACTTGGACCGAATTTAAATTGCGCGAGAAAAAATTTCCGGTCCTGCAGCTGAACCCAATAGAACCAATTAGAATTTATGGGTTGCTGGACCTTCAACAACCCTGTATTTCGGTTACTAGCTGAAACTTTTCTATCTTGCGCAAATTGCGACAAGGACAATGAAAGATAAACTAATGAATTGATGATGGGACAAACACAATGACCTTAACCAAGATTCAAACCTGGAACCTTTTTTTCTTGCCACGGCGCCTATGATAATACATTACAAAATGATTAAGTTTGTTTCATTGATTGGTTTATTTCACTTCACTTTTCTGCCTCTTTTGGCTAATCGCGAAGGTGAGGATTGAGTGTTGAAATTGGTGAAGCTACACTCACAAAGAACATCCCATGCTCAGGCCGGGATTCGACCCCTTGGCGCCGTGATAACCACTCCGCAACGGAGATCGGCTAAAAAAGTTTGTTTTAAATTCAATTTATGCACAGGTAGACTAATCGAGACTAGACATACAGTACAAAGCAGGATCTGAACAACTATGACTCCCCACCGTGAATGGAACCATTGCTTTTGTGATATTTCACATCGAGGGGACAAGCGACACGTGCTGGGTGCACTTGAACACCAACCAGCCGAATGCAAGTTTATGGAACGTCTCTATTGTTTCACTCTCAAAGTCGCTTCTCGCACCGATGTGAAATATCTCAGCTATTTTTCGGTATGTTTAATTGATTTTCTGCCACTTTGGCTAGTCGCGACGGCGAGAACGATTAGTGATTATATGAAACTGATAAAATGACACTTACAAAGAAACAGGCCAGGAATCGAACCTGGAACTTGCGGTGACGAAACCGTGAATGAACAGCTTAAGGAGCTCCGTCATCAAGGCTACTCTCCCATACTTTGAATTTGAAGCTGACTGCTGTCTTCGTAGCACTTTACGCTAACATACAAATATGTGTGTGTGTGTGTGTGTGTGTGTGTGTGTGTGTGGATATATATATATATATATATATATATATATATATATATATATATATATATATATATATATATATATATATATAAATAAATAAAGTTATTGATTATATCACTTAGCGGATCTTTTGAAGATACACTTCTCAATGAAAAACAGCTGAATACGCACTATGCAAGACCTTGGAAAACACTGACGTCAGAAGATTCACGTTGAAATATCCCTAGGCAGAATGAAAAACAATCTTGTTATCTGCCTTCCATTTTGAATATCGTTTTCGGTCAACAGAAATGAAAATGTGACGCACGTATATGTTATTGTGTTTTTGCTTACGTTCAAGTGGATCCCAGCTGTTTTTAGGAAAAGGGTGAATGAAAGAAATGAAAACTTTGCACAAATTCTGAATTTGTGAATGTCATTACCTCGGACATTTATGTATTACATTCTTTCCTTTCTATTTAGCTGAGTAAAAATTACAAATGTTGACGAATTTCAATGTTGGGAACGGCATAGCCTACATGAACTTCACATTACATGCTTTTACATATTTTTCGTTTAGAATACTTATTTTCACATAAAGTCAGGTATTTACGCCATTTCTCTAGTTCTTGAGATATAACTGTGTAAAGATTTAAAAAATTTGATTTCTACAAAAATTGGGTAATTCTCATCTGATTTTAGTATGTTACTTTTGTCATTCAATTAGAACATTCTTATGTAGTGTCGAATTAAACGCGCAGGATGCCTAACTCAATTCATGCTTTTCAAATGCATAAGTCAAATTTGATTCATTATCTTTCCTAATGAACTGGTAAGATAAAATTAACGAATTTGGTAACAATTGCAAGAGAAGAAAATGAAAATAAATTGGCCAGCAGTTGTAAATAATTCAATTTCTAATTAGCTCTAGTGCAAAAATTAGTTTCAACTTTTCTAAGAAACAGCTTATTTTACTGGAGGTTCGAATTATACACTGAGTGTTGTAAACAGCAAATACGTCTGTGTGCTTTCTGGTAATGTACGTATCACACAGGCTCATAAAAGAGCATTGGTGCCATAATTAAAGGAAAAGAATTGGCATTCGTGTGCAATACGTTATCAAATTTAGAATTTAGCAATTTAGAAGCATAAGAATCGCCATTTCTAAAATTCCAATGAGTGGCGTTGCCTTCTAACATTTAATATTCAAATTGACGAGAATACTGCTATAATTAAATTCATGGCGTGTTTCGAAATGGAAGGAGTGCCATTTCTGAAGGGGATTGTAAAAACTTATGCGACATGCAAATACTTCGCTTTTGGCATTGAGTGGCATGAGACGACAAAGGAAACGTTGTAAAGAGGAATGTATCTCTCTTTTTTCTAGAAACAAATATGGAATTAACCACAAAAAAATATTATTCCTTTGTTCGTTTTATTTAAGTTTGGCATTGGGTTCAATAGTAGGCATGCAAAATTGCTCTTCTAAGCTCGAACAGATATTGAACAATAAAATTAATTTTTATGGTGTTGTGTAGAAAGTAGATGAAACTCATGGCCACAAGATATTCTCATTTTGAGATTTTAGCTCAGAATTATAATTGAAAAGCTCGCGTATGAAACATGGAAAGTGACATTTTGGTCATTTCTGAGTTCATTAAGAAAAAAAGGTTATTAGAAGCTATGCTGTAGATAAATTGTTTTCGTGTTGGGTTTACCAATTTCAGAAGGCTTCACTGAGTCCAATGCAAATTGTATGATATGGCAATTTCACTCGAAAATTGAAGGATGGCACATTTTACTTTGTAACTCAAAAATGACCAAAATGTTACCATGTTTTACACCCGAGGCCTTCAATTGTTATGCTTTTGGAGCATTAAACTCCGTGGCACTCCAGTCCGTCATGAATTCTATTTTCTGTTATCTGACTTCCTAGACTAAAGATGCCACAAGTAGATTCTCCATTTCTCCCCACGATGCTGGGATCAACTGTAAAGTTTTGGATCTTCCACCTTTGTTCGCACAGAGAGGATAACTCAAAGAACAACTTTTGACTCATGGTTTACTAAAAGGTGTTTCACTGCAACGAAAGAGATCTCTGAGGCAAGCATTACAACACAATAATTGCAACTTTAGACGTTGCAATTTGTGGAACAACCAACATTAATGTCCGGCAGGTGATCGAATACTTGACGAGGTTCATATTCAAACAGTCTGAGAAAGATATCAACTAATAACACGTTCTAACATCTCAATAGGAGTGGTGTTAATTTCCATATGGATCTTATTTGTGGGCTCCTCAATGATTTGGCAGACATGAAAACATCTTTCCTTGCATGAAGTAATCAGAAACTGTTATGACTTAACAGTGACAACATGATCACTATTTGTATAAACTGCAGTAACAGCAAACTGCAATTCTTTCCATCAATTCAAGTTTCGAAAAGGACGTAATTTTGTTAAAGAATTGAGAGTCGATACGTGTTCCCAACACAATGAGGAGAAATGTATCACGGCGAGCAAAAACACCAGTTTCATTGAAACATCCTTTGTAATATAATGATAACTCACCTCGACACAATGTATTCTTAACACATACAAGTTGATATTTAACCCTTAAGGTTCACATTTAATAATACCAATTTTTCTTTCGGATTTGCATAGTTGCAATTTCAAAGTTTACAATCAAGCTAATATGTAAGGTCAATATTTAATTTTCATCACTGAAATATTAAGAAAATTTATCATTATTCTTTACTCAGTTTATTGCTTATCCCTCAAGAAGTAAGGGTTAGAAAACCGCGCTATGAAGCCAGCGGTTCTAGGTTCGAATCCTCATCAACACAATGGGGTAGAAGCTAATAAAAATATTGCCAAAAAAATGTACAAAGGGACACATCTAGTACATTGCACAGGTCTAAACCATTCAAATATTCAATTTTATTCATGAATTATTCTCGTCCTTGAACCGAAAATGGGTGGTAAATATATGTTTCTTAATCAATGTATCAATAGAATGGTATTTTTTTCACTAATACTATGTAATTTATTTTCGCCTTCATCCAAATGACAATTATCATTGTGAAGTTTTAGAACGTAGCGGTAGCTGTTACCTCAAAATATATAAACTGATCTTGAATGTTAACAAAACATTTTGAAAACACCTAACTGACACTTAACTATTTTTTTAAGTATAAAAACATACTGTTATCTCAGTTCAATAGAACTTAGCTGTTCGTGCAAAACAAGGAACAAAATCACTGGCGTGCATACTTAAAATAACCATCAAATCGACTCGAAATTGTAAATTTTGTCATGCATGTAATCTGGTATGTAATTTACAAGCAAAACGTTTAAGTCTGAGGACCACAAAAAGAATGAAAAACCAGTTTTAAACTAGGAACGGAGCTTTAATCCAAGTTGCAGAATATTATTTAAAAGTCCAACGGTATGTCCTGCCCTTATCATTAAATCCTTACAAGTTTTTGTGTGGAAGAAAAAGGAAAAGTTGGATTAGAAATGAGTAATTATAGAATGCAGCAATATGTCCTTGGTTATTGGGTGGATGATGCTCTTTCGAATCAAGCATTCTATTTCCACCATAGAAAACATGGGTAGAGGTGAATCTTTCTCACAAGCCGAGCAATATATAAATCAAATAGGATTGACACAGGTTTTGATCGCAGAAACTGCTAATTCGCTGAGCAGCTGCTGTTCCATCATATCGTTGGAATTACTCGAGTGCGAGTGACATCTATCGGATTTTTCCCCAATCACGGGTTAAAGGGGACAGATGGAATATTGTAAAGGTAATCAGTGTGCCTGCTCACGTGTGAACTGTGTTCCAGATGCTTGAATTCGACACGAATAACATGATTATGGCATCACTACGTCTAAGTACAATCTAATGATGTTATTCATAGAAAAACAAGTCTTGCATTCACATTTGGCGCACGTTGCACTTTAAATCTGAATATACCATTGCTATAAATTAAATACATTCAGTGGCGGAGTCGTTAGCACAGCGCGCTTCGCCTCCAGGAATCCTTGATTCGAATCGGAGTCTGGGCATGGGAGTGTCCATTCATCATATCATTCTCATCTTCGCGTGGCTTTCTATTCTTGCTGCACCTTGACATTTTAGTAATGCTAGTCCTGCAACAACGTAAGAAAGATATTCAATTTTTTTCCCTTCTTGTCACAACATTAGTTCAAAATTAGCGGCAGCAAGTCGCAAATTTGCGACTGCCATTTTTTGTTTAGCGCCTTAATGATTCTGTCGAGACTTTCTTGACAACCAAGCAATTCTGTTTTGTAAAACATTACGGGAAATTAGCATGTTTTCCTGAATACTTTTAAAGTAAACATATGAACTAATTAACTGATTTGAATCATTTTCCTTTGCTTTTCTGACACTTTTAGTGAAATGTAGGCATAGACGTCCGTAAGAGGGGGCAAGGGGGCCCACGGATTTCCCCTGGAAAATGAATGTCCACATATTTCGTACATAATTTCATTTCAGTCACAGTAATTTATGTTAATTATTATAAGGTCGTTGAAGAAACATGATAATTTCAGCCCATGGATGTAGGCTTATTGTATGCACTAGTTTTTGGTATTTGACTAACTGCTAACGAATAACAATAGTTCACTAAATATTATACATTACCCAAATATCAAATCTAGTGTTGACCTTTGTGAACAACAATGTGACAGACATTCGTAACCGTTATGTAGTGGTTATTATAATCCGCTATAAAACACCTACGTTCGAATCTTCTTTATTTCACTGATAATCGTTGAAAGATTATTTTCTATCGCTTTCTAAGTTGCCGTAGCGATTAACCGGTTCGTACAAAAAATACGTGCAAATAACTTACACATAGAAATCATGATATTTCTTAATACAATACTAAAATAACCCTACTTGAATAGATAAAAGCTGCAATTGTGAGATATTTCTTAGGAGAAAGCTTGGAATGGGAAGTCAGCACCTGCACAGCCAGTGAAAAATATCTGAGTCATCCCAAAACCCTCAATGGGTTTTTCCGTACAATCCAAGAACAACAAAAGTGGAAATGTTCAAATGCAAAGCTACGTTCTATACTTCTGCCTACTCTTATTAGTTAATGTTGATTTTTAAAAAGTCTCACTAAAACTCATTATATGTTTCATATGGACACACAAAATGTTAGGCGGGCGTCCCCGATAGCGTAGTGGTAACGTTGCCGCTAAATGCTCTACCACATAGAGGTTCAGATCCCCCTTTAAACTGTAGATCCAATCCAAATTAGCTTATCTATGCATACAATAGACTTACTCAAACAGGTGTTAAGCATATCTGATTGTGATTCCTGTTGATTATTTTCCGTTAAAATTATTGGCTTGTTGATTTGATATTTTTTTTTGTTATTTGGCGTCTCATTTCTTCCACATTTGGCTAATCGCGACGATGAAGATGCGTGATGATATGATGAAGAGACACGAAGAACAAAGCCGGACCCCGTGGCCGAGTCGTTAGCACATCGCGCTACGACGCCAGGGGTCCCGGGTTTGAATCCCGGCCTTGGCATGGATGTTTTTAAGTGTCCATTCTTCAATTTCATCATAATCATCACTCATCCCCATCTTCGCAAATTAGCCAAAAGTGGCACAAAAAGCGTAAAATAGAGCAAATCAATCAAAACAAAGAACGCCAATTCCCAGGTAAGGATTCGAGCCCTACAAACTCCAGGCCAAAATGATTCCTATCTAAAGCCAAATAAATTTTTCAATTTGTTTCCCCGAAAACACACATTTGTCACCTGATGTTAAAAAGAATAGAAAAATCTAAGCAGTACCTTGACTTTTTAAACAGTTTTCATGCAATTAATAAAACTGTGCCCTTTCTATATTATCATCACATGCTGTAAATGTTATTCTCATTGTTGGCGATACAGTATAAATTTCATATGTGCAGCTTCTAAATTTAAATAATGACCGAATCAACAAGTCTACAAGAATGTTCACAAGGAAAATTTGTTTTACATCTATAATCAAAATTCTTACACGGAATATACTTATCTTACAGTAAATGCTGACGAAGAACCGAACAATGAATAAGCGTGAGAATTGCATACCTGGGTTTATATTGAAAAACAACTCTCAGTAACAATAAAGCTATTAGTCTGTTAACGATCTGCATTGGTGAACAATATGTTTTCCTCTAGATGTCTACAACGGATCAGCAACCAGGCTCTGTCTGAAAACTTCGAAAAGAATGTGAATACATCGTGCTCGTTAGTCTTAACTTATCGACAACCTACTCTTTCCAGTACGTGCAACTGATAAGGAAGTTTAATAATACTTAAAACGTTGATATTCTTGAAGTTACCACAATCAGTTATTATCAATTGTTTTTCTAGCGCGCTACGCACTTGAAAGGCGCAGCCACGAAAATGAATGGTATCGATATAGCCTCTTTCATGGGACTGATCTAGTATGAGGATTCCTGCGTAGCGGAGTTCAGGCTGGACCCACTGCAGAAAGTTAACCACCGACCTCCGTGGTGTAGTGGTTAGCATAGTTCTGCGACGCCAAGGGTCCCGATTTCGAATCCCGCTCGGGCTTGGTTGTTTCTGAATGTCCATTCATCAATTTCATCATTTCATCGCTCATCCCCATCTCCGCAAATTAGCCAAGAGGCACAAAACGCGAAGTAAAATAAACTAAATCAATCAACCTTCGTCTATTCCATAGCATCATCACTTATTCTCATCGTTGCGATTTGCCAACAGTAGCAGAAAATCGGCGTAAATTAATCCAATTTAATCCAATTAAAATGTTAACTCGATAAATGGCATTATAAGACCGTCAATTTCCGCAGAATTTGAATATCATAAAAATAACTACGACCGTATTTAGAAGTATTAATGACTACTAGATAGTTAATCGTAGTTAATGTAATTTTACGTAATTATTCTGTGTTTAAAAACAGTTTTTAAGCATTATCTACCTTAAGCAAGATAAAATATAGTTTGAAAGTTTTTTGCTTGTATATCTCAATGCTGTTTATAAGCCAATATAGGCCTGTAAAATGTATGAGTATATGTCTGTGTATACTCATTCTAGCCACTGAACAGATGCGTGATGTCATGAATGAGCATGCGATATGTTTTTTTGTAAATTAACAGCAAGAAGGTTAAACTTTAACACTAAAATATTTTAAATTTTACAATAACTTCTAACAATGAGATTCCTGGTTTCATTTCCAATTACAGAAATTCTGCAATTTTCTCAGTACCGCGAAGACAATTGAAGAGACACTTTTGAAACGAGAAGCAGCTGACTAGGGCCTAGAAAGTCAGGAAACAGCGGCGATAGAACTAGATGCGATGACCGCGGGTGACTTAGTGAAATGACCCTTGAGAAGACTTGGTTAATATTTGAAATTTAGGTAGTGCATAAATCTTTTGACATTTTGTACTAAAAATAGATAAACCGCGGAAACTGCAATAAAATGTTAGGCAGCGAGGAGCACTATTCTGATTTTCAACGTTTGCAAATTCTTTCTGTCTAGTGCTGAGCGGAATAGTTTAGCAGCTAGACAAAAAGCACGTTAAACGCATTAGTAACGGTCACAATAACCACAGGCGATTGTAATTGACAATTATGTATGTAGAGTAGTGGTTATACAAAGATGAGTGTGGGGGCCTCTCCGATGGCGTGGTGGTAACGTCGTCGGCTTGTAATTAAGGATCCCAGTTTCGATACCCGATGGAGGTCCAGTCCTGATAAGCATTTCTGTGTACAAAGTGGACTTACAACAAAAACTCAAGAGGATTAGGGCAGAAATTTCTACGTAGTGCATCTCCTGTGTGTGACACATCATATTATTTTTATTTTGGGAACATGTACACACGCAAAACTATCAGAGACACAAACTCGGAACCTACAAAGCTGAGATCACGAATCGTTATCGAGCCCGCTCATGGAGGAAGATGCTTCGTGATACTGGTGAGAGTAGCAGGCTGCGAAACCGGGGTTACGGGTTCGAGTTCCTGTTCGTGATTTGCAAGGCGCGGATTTTTATGTAGCTGCAACATGCAAAGTGTCTACACAAATATGTAGAATAAGTCACTGAAATACGTTTTTATATTATTGTTATTTAGCGTAGTTTTTGAGCCAGGTGTCCATCGCGACGATGAGTGATGATATGTTGAAATGGATGGTTCCCACACCGGGATTTGAACCCAAGAACATGCTCACCAGTCACGGAAGTATGTAAAAATATTAAAATATAATATTTTTCCTAATCCTCGATAATTTCCTTCGTTACTCTGCCATTTTTTTTTTTTAGGTTCCAGTGATTTTTTCGGAAATTCAACGAGATCCACGAATAGAACTAATGGCCTGCGGTGAATATTCATGGAATCAGCAGGTTTTATTTGAGAAATACAGCAGAAGTGATTTCCGCTGAGTCATTTTCATGGCTTAAATAAAGATGAAGTAAAACAAAGGTGACGGGCCTGCCACAATGGGACAAAAAGATGGGGAAGTTATATAAATCATATTTATGTAGAATACGTATCTGGAAATATATCCGTTTTATTCAATGAAAACTTGGAAAATGGTGCAAATACAGCATTTTATGCAAAAATATGAACTCTAAATGGAAAATATGCAACATAAAATTCATGTATATTGTTCATAAATATTGTAATTCGCGTGCGTTTGTCGCGAAAATATGTATAATGTAAAAATCTGGTCCTCCTCATCAATCATATCAAGTAGCCTATCATTCATCCTCAGTACTGTCGTGAATTTGCGTATATGTCATGTAAACCCGCATAACAATGTGTGCAAGATTAACCATGATTGTTCATTATCGAATGAACATATACGTTTGCACAAATCTGTCAATTACACATTTCGAATAGCATGGCATGGTTGCTTGATATGTTAAGTCTACTTTATTCACATACAGACTAATCGGGACTGGACCTACAGTTTTCAGTTAGATCGCAATGTGCCTCCGCGGTAACTTGCCTACTGCGAATCGTACTGGCAATGTAACCGAGTCGGAAATCTTCAATGTCATGTTTCTGAACAGTTTTTCAAAATTTGTTTTAACAGTTTCAACTTGCAAGATCTCATCCAAACTTGTTTCTGCAAGTTTGTCTTTTAAACCTTATGTTTACATACAAAGGTGATCGTTTACGTAGAAGTGCAGGACATTAAAATCGTCACACGGAAGTAAGACGCCGTTCGGGATGAAAAAGCAATGTTCGCAACTTGTTACGTGGGCATTTAGAACATTATTTTATGTAATGTATGGAAAATAGGATAGCAAAAGACTGGTTTGAGCCCGGTGTTGAAGATCAGAACCACATTATGAATTAAAGTTATCATCCGGCGTTCGTGGTGTATTACTGCTTACACCGTTCTGAGAAAGCTATGGCTTCAATATGAATGTGTACACATCATGCTTATGGAGTGATGAATCTAAAGGCTTAGATAAGCCACACAAGAAGTGCAAAAACAAAACAGAATTCTCAATAACAACTTGAAGTTGGGTACATTCGCACGTTCTGGAATCTTGAGTATAAGACGACTTGTCGATCAACCATGACTGCCACACCGGAAATGTTATTCGGCTATTTCTAGCGAATTCAAAGGTGATATCTTCGATGAATCCCCCCCAATATTTCGTTGTCATGGTAATCTACAGAGGAAAAAGCTTAGATTTATCTGTATCTTCCGTTCATGATTAAAATGCCGGGAAAAGTGCTATCAATACCGCTCAACTGTCAAAATTACAAGTCCCAAAATGTCTTCCGTATAAAAAATAACGCATGACTCAATTTATTTTTGGCACGTCCTAGTAAGAAAAGGCTACTACTATAAATAAGTTATACAAAGTCAGTACATAAAAGGTTAAATTACCTCCATTGCGGTGGACATATTCAAAGCAGCGTAGCAGAGAGCCAGGGTTGTTGATTTTTATGCAGTTTCCTTCGTCATAAAATTCCAAAAACCGAAGTTTTGAGCAAAAAAAACGAACTAGAAAATCTTGTACACAAGAGCACTGTTTTGAAGGAGAACGCTGAATCACCAAAACACAATTTTCAATTTTTTTGGTAATTGTATTGCCTCACACCAATTCTGTCATCAGCGGACATAGATGAGGTTTCAAGTTGCATCGTCGCCTTGCACCGAAAGCCATAGTCACCGTCACTGCACTAGTATATCGCCACACGTAAAACAAAACACTCCCGAAGTCACTACGCGGTGATTGTAAAGAGCCGTTTGTGAGGGGAACAAAAAAACGCGAGTTCTTGCTAGCGTCTTTCGCGTTTCGTGTCAAAAAGCAAACTGGGGGCGAATCGAACAGGCTCAGCTTGAAGGAAGAACTTGGGGCGTTTCGATGGAAAACCACACCTCCGTTCTTGGGCACCTGCTTCAATTGCCCGTCGACCTCCGGGCCACGAAATGCCTCAGCTTGAAGAAATCACACACGCAATGTTCGGTCGAGACACGCACCGACAGTTTCTGCAAAGAGTTCACCCAGCGACAAAAGGCACCCACGTGGTTTGGTGCTATCGCAGCGCAAACCTTCTCCCCCAAGCCTGTTCCGTACCTCTACGCGAGGTGAACTGCGTAGGGAGTTCGATGAGAGGGGGGTGGTTCCCTTGAAGCGAAGTTACCGCGTCAATACGCATATAGTGCGGGCAGACAACCCGCCCTCGCAGAACTCTGACGTACCGTTGCGAGCGAACTGGAGCCGCGCGTATGTCTAACCTGCCCGCGAGGTGGTCAAGCGACAGACTGAGGAAGAAGAAAAGGAGTGCGCCGCGTGGAATCTGCTTCCCTTCCTGTAAGCCCTCCAGCTACCTTATCTACGTGCAAACACAACCACCACAAGAGTATCGTCATCGAGAGATCTGTTCTATCCCCCGGGGCTTGTTTTCGAGACCTGGGCTCTTCACAATTGTACCGTTTGCGTCACATTGTGGATCGTGCTGTTGTTGACGCTTCGACAACCCTTCTTTCAGAGTGCAGAAACTCGTTAAGCAATACGCTTTAATAAATTACAGACGCTCCGAATTCGCACGAAAGAATCAACGTGCATCAAATTGGTATTGAATGGGTTGATACATGATCTCGAGTGCAGGGGTGTCGCCGAGGGTGGGCTATCTACATGAGAATTTTTCAGAATTATTCAGAGCAAGAATCACACAAACAGGAGTGATGAGAATGATTGAGATGTAGAGAAATAAGACGGAAAGTTCAACAGAAAAGGGGATAAGAAAAACAGAGTACATGGAATAAAGAATAAGAGAAGAAACTAGGAAAAATAGAGTAAGGAAGATAGAAATGTAATAGAAAGAAATAGTAAGGGAGATGGATAGAAATAAAAGAGGAGGAAAGATAGTAAGAGTAACAAATATGGAAAGAAAGAAATGTAGATATAGAAGAATGAGAAAGATGGAAAGAAAGAGTGGGATGGATGGATTCTTACTTCACGACTGCTGATTCTATATTCCTCTATACCTCCTTATATTGTTTGCTTTTGTCTCCTATACTTTCCATCCGACTAGACTAACTCCTCCCTTCATTATATGTGAAAAAATAATGTATTGTATCAGACTGTTTATACTTGAAAATCGCTCATAAGTGAATGTAATTGGTTATAAAACTCACATTTCTATCAGCATTACTGGAACCATCCGCTGTCGACGAGATCAGTACTTTTTGTTTTCTAGAGTCGCACTAGATCCATTAAGATTGTTTTGAATGGAATTTTACTCTTGTTTTTCAAAGATTTGCAAGTAGCCACAGTTGGAACAAACATGGAGGTTAACGAATACCTGACAACGCTTTGCGAACATCTGTTTCAAACGTTTAAAGTTCGGTGTTACGAGATTCGAAGGTTTCCTAACTCTTGCAGAAGCTGACACTCAAGCTCTTTAGCCACCAGATTCCTGAGTGTTCACCGAAAGAACCATGAGAAGATGTCTGGAGATGAAGATCCGTCTGCACGAAGAAACTCTCTTCATGCATCATTTCGTGGTTGCGGCACGCCATGAGTTCTTTGGTTTCTGGAGTTGCGCATCTCGTGACATTACGCCACATAAAATGACGCGTGATGGAATACACGATCTTCGGAGAACTCTAAAATACACATGTGAACCATGCATGCATCATTTGCATATAGGTTATTGCCTTCTCCAAAGGGTTTCGCACTCGTAATATTGCTTACACATGTTATTTGACAATTTAGAACGAGAATCTGCATCCTCTTCGAAAAAATTCTTACGTTTTGTATTGTACTAAGAATATATAGCTCATCGTAAATAAAGAAGAGTCACGAGACCTAATATTATAAGATTAAAAGATTAAGATTCAAGATGTAAAAAATATTCACACTGATACTATAAAACGTAAGGTATAAATTAACACTAATTTCACTCACAAGTACTTACTCAAACATGGTATAACAGAAAGTTTGCTTTGTTGCTAACTTAAAATTAGTATGAAACGCCATCTCTTGGTATGTTTTTAAACAATTAGGCTGTCGAATAAAGCTAAGTATAGAAGACTTTTACACACCGTTAGATGATTGCGGTGAGTACTGAGTCTTGGTAGCAACCTTGCAGCGTGTTTCTTCTTCACTTTTTGAGTTTAGGATTCAAAATAAGTAAAAATAGAAGTGAAAAAGGTGAACGAAGTACAATGAAATCAAATAGTATTTGGTGGAAAAACACAAAATCAAGAATTTTAAGTGTGATAGTAAAAAAAGTACAATAACATATGAGGCAGAAGCAGTGGCGGCGAGAGGGGCAATGCCTCCCCCCTCCACTTTTGCCACTTTTACCCTCGCACTATGCTAAACCTTATCTAGCAAGGGAAAGTAAACTGTCCTTGCCCCCGTGTTTTGGCACCTTGTCCCCCTAGTTTTGGAACCCAATCGCCGCCACTGGGCAGAAGAATGGTAGTAACAAAGGAAGAAACTGAACCGAAATGATGGTCAACAGAAATGGAGTTTTGGATGTGTTCTGCAAGAATCAGGATAATAAAAATACACGGAGGACGGTGCCTTGACGAGTCTTTAGGGAGATGAGAAATCACAAATAAAAAACAGGAAGAGAAAACTCTAGAAGAAATAAAAATAATAAATAAAAAATTAAGAAAAATATAACAGAATTTTCTATTTCCTGCGAAACATCTCAACTATTAGGTATGTATGATAAGCTTTTTGCTTTGGGGGAGATGCCCCCTCAATGCCGCATTAGTGATTTCATTTCGGGGGTTAAATTGTTTGAGAATGCAAATTTGTATATTTTACCAGTTAGTAAACTAAATTATTGTTTTACAGTTCTAAGTACCATAGAACAGCGATTCTTAACTAGGATATTAAATGTTAGAAACACTTAGTTTATTTACATTCTAAGAAAATGCATATACAAAAGAGTTATTGAAGTAGTAACACTGAGAAAACTTAACTTTCAACTCAGTGACGCCTTGCTCTTAAAAATACAATCTACCTCCAACGAATCAAGTTAACGAAATCAAATCTACTTGCCACGGCGGTATGTTTTCGTACTTGACTTAACAATGGACAGGGTAACGGCGTTTGTCTTGTATAACCTCTGCACCTTGTTAAAAGTAAGAGTATAAGGATGGCTAAATGTTCAAGCAAGGCCAGATTTAACTTAACAGTTCTTATTCTGTGAGATTGTTGTAAGAATAAAGTGAAGCAATGGCTTACATGTTGTACAGTGTATGAAATGATTATTTTATAAATTTAGTGTTTATTTAACAACATGTAGTTTTAATTATAACACACATCAGTACAATGTAAATAGTAAACAATTGTATGAAAGGTGAAACAACTATTTTCCAGAATGATTTTTCTGTGGTATATGCTTTCTATTCCATTTTTTTGCGGGGGGGAAATAAAAATATCCATGGCAGGGTTTAAAAATAGTGTTGCCCACGGGACGAGACGGGACAGGCTTTTAAAAATTCGAGACGAGACGAGATTGATCATGTGTCCCTTTGACAAACGAATATTTTCGAGACGAGACAGCATTTCCACGAGACGAGGCAGGCCAAAGTCTCGTCTCGCGGGCAACACTAATTAAAAACTTTTTCTTCTGAATTTCTTTTTGTAGGGGCCCCTTCCCCCAGTAATTCGCACACTGTATGTATGGTACGCGGAACAATTGATATCCATCTGTGCTGCGAAGTATCAAACTCAAGGTTCAAGTAGACGTAAGCCTACTGGCACAAACCATCACCTGCTGGATTCGTTACTTCGTTACATGAATCTATGCCCCACCTCACTCGATAATTCCTGCGAGTGGTGAAAATCCTAGCTGGCACATTTATGGCAATTCGAGAACATACGAAGGACAGGAATTTTGGCCAGTTTTATCTCGATCAAGGTGACTTTCCACTTTCCAGGAATAGCAACACTTTCAAGGTTACGGAGAACTTCCCGCTTATCAA
Source organism: Lepisma saccharinum (assembly GCF_977018435.1). Lineage (NCBI taxonomy): Eukaryota > Metazoa > Arthropoda > Insecta > Zygentoma > Lepismatidae > Lepisma > Lepisma saccharinum. The sequence goes on from NC_139255.1 coordinate 8,480,324, forward strand.
AGAGTCAGCCAAGATGATGTTTGTCAGATAACTTGGGTGATTACAACAGCAGGAATGCATGTATTATTTCCTGCTGGTATATTTAAAACGAAACTGAGGACAGGAAACTGTTCTTTTCGTAAGCTTATTTACGATTAAGTATTGCTTGGAGACAAACTATAAGAATTCGCGAGTTCTTGTAATCTCTTAGCGACAAGTCATCTAAAAAATAAATAAAACCATCAGAACCGAAGGTACACGACAAGCTTGCACGTGTCGCTTGGACTGGGTAGTTTCCTCAATACCGTGCATCATGTCGCCTCGGTCTGTTGTTCGCACATGCGGTGTGAATGTTTTGCTTTAGATTGAAGGGGCTCGTGTCGCTTGTGGTTTACCGCTTCGGCCTGATTTCTCCGTGCTGCTTGTCGCTGTCGGGTGTCTCTTGACGCTTATGTCTGAATGAAACCTAAGGAGATTTCAGACTAAAGCGACAAGCCACACACGTCTCTTGGTAACTGACTCCCACAAATAAATGCAACCTTTCGAACCGAAACCTGTCTCTCGGTATTTTCTCAGCATCGTGTTGCCTCGATCTGTTGCATACGGGTAACTGAATACCTGGGGCAATGGAGCCTGAAGAGCGTTGCTGCTCACATCATCATGACGAGATTGATATTGTATGGAACTATAACTCATCTGATAGTATAGTTTGTTTAAGTTCATTTTATCCTGAGTTAGTCTACGTGGAACTGACCCTAAAATTTAAAGTGGGATCGGAAACACTGTCCATCCATCGAACCCGGGACACCTCGATTACAAAGCAACAGTGATAACCAGTACGCAAAACGGTGGTACTGCTTTAATTATATGACCTTACACATATTCCACATGTTCACACTATATCCAAACTGTCTGGCTTTTGGACAAGATAATGAAAGGGTGTACTCTACATTGGATCCTACGACGCAACAGTATTGAGAGGAACTGAATTTGGAGCAAGGTCAACGAAGGACTCCATTCGTTGGCACGGCCTTCCCCACGGTAACAATGGGACAAAGATTTCACAGACTGCAATGATTTTGTTTCTTAAATGAGCTTCAATGTTTCTGACATTGTTACCAATAACACATTTCAGGTCTTGAGAGAAAAATAAGACTTTCACAACTGCAAAACGATGGATATTATTGAGTTTTTGTCGGACAATGGGGGAATTTTGTCACGTCTTCCTCACCCCCTTACCCTTGGCATCCTTAAGAAAAGTTTTATCTTTATCTTGCATTGATATACTCAACAACAACGCGCCAACCTTCGTGACCGAGTGGTTATCAGAGCGCGCTACGACGCCAGGGGTCCCGGGTTCGAACCCCGACCTGGGCATGGGTGTTCTTTGCGAGTGACCCTTTAGCAATTTCATCATGTCATCACTCATCGTTAACTACGCCATCAGCCCAAAGTGGCAGAAAAACGAAGTAAAATAAACCAAATGAATAAATGAGAACAATCTAGTATTACTTCTAATGGGATGATTGATTCATTGATTTGTTGTTTTAAGTCCACTTTATGCACAGGAAGGCTAATTGAGACTGGATCTACAGTATTGTTTTTATTAAAGTGGGATCCGAACCACTGTGCCATGTGCCTCCAAATAATAATATGGGATGATATGATTCATGGGTGTCCTTCGGATATTCTCTAATGGGATCAAGCAAAGCACCCCCCCCCCCCCCAATAACACGTTTCTGTAACGACCTGTACCAGACTTTATTGTAATTATTAGTCCCTTTTAATAAATAATGCAAATTACTGTTACTGAAATGAAATTATACATGTGAAATATATCATTTTTATTGGATGATAATTGTTTTCCAGAGAGCCACAACCGAGGAGGCTGCGACATGCCACTTCACCACAGAGGCCAGTAAAATATTGTTTTTGAACATTTACATTGCTTTTTCACGTTTCTTGAATAATCGCAACGATGAGGTTGAATGATGATCAGATGAACTTGACATCCACAACTATCACCCATGTCTGTGTAGGATTCGAAAACGAAACGTTCAGTAACCAGGTCGCGAGTCGAACACGCAACGCACTAAGCCTCCGAGGCAGTGTGGAAAAATATTATTACAATGGCCACATCAATGAGAAATTGGTAAACTCTCATATTCAATATAATGTTTACGGAAATATCGCTCCATGCCATGCAGAACTGAAATCAAGGACCTGTGATATAAACAATACAGGGAAGTTTCATGACATCTTACCATAAAGCCGAAACATTATTTTTTTTTAAGTGTGCCCATTCTTTACAGTACAGAAATGTTAAGAACTCACAGGAAATTACAGCAAACTTTAACACCTTACTTTATACCGACGGCATATTGTGAAGGAGTATCAATGCAATAAAACACACCGACAAATACCTTCAAAGTGGGAAATTACGTTCTGGCATTTATACAGCTTATAAATATCGTGAACCAAGGTTTTTCAATAGACATGCTCGCTTAAAATTGTGCCAAACGTTCGAGATTAGCATCAGCCTAAAGCTCACGAAAAACGTTCTTGTTTACGAACCAATTTTTATTGGTGGCCTTAACGCTTTTATTTCCTTAACGATTCTTGTGAATTGTATTTTTAGTGTTGTTGGAAGGCCGATGTCCATTTAGCCTCTACAACGATGCTTCTCTGTTTCTTACAGGTCAGGTACTTGCATGAAAGGGTGGCAGAAATCGACAACAGCGCCACCATAAAAGTCGTGCAAATGGTGGCAGAACGTGGCACAATGAATCCAGGTAGGCAGCAATACAACTGTTGCCAGGTCAGTAGCGCGATAATACAATCGCCTCTTTCTTTATGACCTCTGGAATGTATGTTGCCTTGGCGTAACCTTTTCAAAGTAAAGGCGCTTTGCTGTTGTTCCGAAGCTTTTCACAGCTTCGGAACAATGACAGCCTCCTTTCCTACTGTGTACTAATCCTCATAGTTCCTCTAAAGGCGGACTTATTGCACTATTTTGGTTGTTCGTTGTGGATCTCTAAATATCGATATGTCGTACAATATCGATTGCTGCTGAACGGACATTCTATGCATCGCATATGACTTTGAAGTAAACATGCCTCAACAGAGGGCACGATATATCCTTACACCTTCCTTTCTCAATAATTTATCCTATTTTTAATTTATGTTACTTCCTATTTGAAATTAATTGAGAGAAATATATGTATCTACACAACTTGATAAGATTTCTATCTTCAAATGAACTGCTAGTTCATGTATAATCTAATTGAAATTACACTTCTAGAGTTGTATGAGGTAGATTGGAGTGGAATATCAGAGGATGCAGATGATTTTAGCAACAAAGTTGATATCCCACACATTCGTAATACTTATTGTTCTACTTAGATTTATATATTCGTTTTTAAATATTTCTGAATCCACATAAAAAATGTAATGGAATTTCAGTGGCATATTCTAAAAATTTCACCTGGTCGTTATTTATTGTATATATTTTTTACATATTAATTAGATATTATTTTCTTTGCAGGCATGCAATTAAAAAGCAGAATTCCTCCAACTACAAATTTTCAGGCTATTTTTATTCGTCGGCGTGTAAGATAAACTTTTTCAGCTAAAAAACAGGGTGCGTCTTTCGTCGTTAGTCAAGTTTTTTTATTACCTCCATTTCCGGAAATTTTCTCTGGTCAGAGTTAGATGATATCTTTCTTGCTTCCTAGCGGTATGTGACGCTAAGATTAAAAAGTATTCTTTCCTAGTTAAATTAGGTGAAGTTATTTGTTGAAAGTAGACATACATATTACTTTATATTTGAAACACTGTAAATTAAACATAAATTCAGTGATAAAGCTTTTAATGATAGATGTGTCTTATGCGCTGACAAATATGGTATATGAAAAAAGTTCGTTTACTGGTGGTAAACCAGACAACATGAGAGAATACGCCACTGTGAAATATATTTCTTTATTTCTGATTTAATGTGTACCTTGTCACTTCCTCCAACCCCACAAGCCTCCCAGTGGTAGCGTCGTCACTTTGTAATCAAGGGGACCCGGGTTCGATACACGGTGGAGGCACATAGTGGTTCGGATCCCACTTTAAACTGTAGGTCCAGTCTCGATTAGCCTCTCTGTGTATAAAGTGGACTTAAAACAACAATTCAATCAATACAACCCCACAAAAGTACCACTGTGCATAAACGCTGAAGTATATTTGCTTACTCTCCTTCCAGCGAAAATGTTACTTTCATGTATACTTTGGAACACACCTGGCAATTCTAGGAAGAAATCAATGTGAATCATGCTCCTCAACACATATCTCCACCTGCATTAGCTTGGCAATATGGCAGTCACTGCACCCGCTTGAAATTGCTTAGAAATGCGAAGTGATAGGTCAAGGTCAGCACGCGCATTCCTTTCCACAAGGCGAAGACACTCGCCGAAGGAATAGAGCTCCAGAACAACGGTTTTAATTTCGTGGTTAGCTGGTGCAGAAGAATTGGTTCGGCTCAATTTGCTCCATCTAGTGGCACTTTGCACAACTTGCTATTTTTAAGACTTTCCTTGCTTGAACGATCCAGCAGATGAAACACTTTGAAAATACTAGAGGTCTGTTATTTGTTAGGTTTCGCAGTGTTGCACAACATAATCTCCAGTACTCCCTGGAAATTAGCATGGTTCAACAAGTTTAAGAAATCGCACAGATTGTTGTTTTTATTGTGGTAGGGAAAGGGGAAAAAAAGGTTCTGATAAAATGCCTTTATCCAATGCTCTGTCTTTCTGTGCCTTCTGTATATAATGCGCGCGGACCGCACAGAGAACTGTGGTTGCGCGCGGACCTCATAGAGAACTGTTGTTCTGCCGAATTGAAGTTTGTGTTTTTTCTCGCGGGTTTTGTTACATTGTCTTGGGAACTATTGGGGCTGCGATGAATATATTGTACCGTTTTAAAGCCCTCGTTCTGCTCTACAAAATGAGACTATAGGATGTTATATAACTGCTCAAGAAGAGTGAAAATCATTTATTTTTCTGTCCAATTTCTTAACAAAACATGAAAGAAAAGGAAGGGAAAAGGCGCTGAAGCATCAAAGAGGGATATAAAAGAGGATAAATGTCCTAATCTCACAAAAAAGTGCAACAAAGTTTGTTCATTTTACTTGATTTCATGCCCTAAAATACATATCTCAAACGATCGATATGAAAACAGCTATATTTTTAGAAAAGTGCTGCACCTTAAATTCTGTGTTATTCCACAATCCTGCAACACTCAGATACTTGTCAGATCGTATATACTTGTCTTGTAAAAGTAACTCCAGCAAGTTAAAGTGTGTTTATGTGAATAACTGACTTCCTTCTTTTGTGTCAAAGAAATGGGATGTAAGGATGGGAATTTTTCCTTGGCACGAGGAGATGACTTTCCATTGATGAGGAGATAATGTCATTTCACCAGGTTACAGAGCACAGCGTAACACGTGTGGGAAAAGGCAGAGCAAGGTCAAGTTTTGTTTCTCACGTGTGAGAAAGGACAGCACGTGATTCTCTTTTCTCCCATAATGCCGTCTTTGACATGTTGTATACTGAGTGTGTTTGCTAGATGGAGAAAATCTGGTCCTTTGCACTGTACCTTTTGCAAGAATACTATTTAGGAAAGTGAAGCTCTGATCACATTTATCGATCCAAAGATTCTCATTCGAACCTCGAGCATCGCTTTAACAAAATATGAGTGAAGTGTAGGTGAGAGTACTTTGTGAGTGACGTCAGATTCATGATATCTTTATATATAGCACGTAAAAATACGTGCAAGGGATAACATTCCGTATAATTCCCAAGTTTCCTTGTCATGTTGAGTAGAGACTGGATGACTGGGGCTTCCGCCCCCAGCACCCTCCTTCTAGCGTCATCTCTGCTTCGGTATAGCACGCCCGAACAGACACCACGACCACACGCAATACGGCCAAGACTTTAGGAGTACCCTGTACACCGAGAGAAAGGCTATATTGTTGCTGCTCGTTTAAAATCATATCTATTAATTCGAGTTTATATTTTGGTCATTTTGCACGTATTCTCTACTTCTATTGGTTAATAACAGCAGTGAAAATGATCACCTTCTATCATGCCTCCTTGCGATAATGACTACAACGTCGAGAGCCGTCACAGTCGCCTGTTGCTGTTTGATGTCACGTATCTACAAATATTTTAGGTGCACTTTGGAGAATGTGTTTCTCATAAACAGCCCTCAAATAAACTTTTGATTTGATTTGAATGTTATTATTTATCGTCGCTTTTATGCCACTTTTGGCTAATCGTGACGATGAGCATGAGTGGTGATATAATGAAATTGATGAAAAGAACACCCATGAACAGACCGGGATTCGAAACCGGGATCCTTGGCGTCGTAGCTACGTCTCCGCCAAGGAGGTTAGCGAAATAAGCTTTTGAGTTTGAAGAATCTGAGTTTTAACTTCACTTTCTGAATAGATAGACTAATCGGGACTGAATCTACATTTCAAATTGGGATCTCAACCTCTATATGCCTCCACCAGGAATTGAACCAGGAACCCCTGTATTACAAGGCGAGAGCGTTACCACTACATCATCGGGGAAGCCCTTTACAATAAACAGGGCTATTTGGGAAATCTAGGAATGATCGAAGAGGGTTGAGTTGATAAAAACTAGGGCAGTGTTAATATAAATCTCGTGCAAGAATTTTGAAAACCCATTAAACGGGAGAAAATATTTGAACAACCATTAATCGTGGGGAGTTCTTGTATTGTTGTCAAAGAGGATGTTTTAAAAAGTAAAAACACAATTTCTGCAACCTTGAAAGTTGTTAATACAAACCGTAATTTTCTTGGAGCTTTCTATAACGCAACCAAGAGCTTGAAATAGAAATAGGATTCCTACTTTCATTTTCTGAAATTTTCCTATGCTTTTGAGGTCATTGAAGCCAGGCACGATTTCTGCTCAGGTGACAGATGGTGTTGCATGTAGCCATTACAAAATCCACTCGCAAATGGGATTCGATCTCAAGATATCCGAGACGCGAGTTATAGAGAAATACCATCGGATCTTTGACCTCTCGCCCTAACGGTATGTGAACTCACGTCTTGCTTGTGAAGATTCGAATTCCACAGGAAATTAGGTTCAAGGTTCCCTCAAATCCTACCTCTCTGCAGATTATTTAATAATAATAATAAAAAACAAGTTCTTAATTATCAACAATCTACTTCATTGCCTTCTTCAAACTTACCCCGTTTTTCTTACGCGTCTTTTTTTCTTCTCGTGGGTTGCTTCTTGTTTTCATTTACTAAACAAGACAAGACAGGGGGGATTGAGGGGGAGGGGTGTTGGAGAATAAAGGGGACGAGGGTAGCTTGGCCACGCAAGTCATTTTCAACGGTGTGGAATGTGGGCTGATGGGCTGCCTCGGTCGTGGCTACCGAAAAGTACCCTACGCAATCTCTCTCGATTTTACTGCGCCGAGCTATCGGAACATCTCTTTGGGCTCTTACCTGAAACCTTGCATTACTCCCTTCCTCACTTCGCTATAAATCCATCACGCTGTCCGGCAGAAATTATCTGCGATCTCTCACTCTCTCTCTTGAAGGATATTCAGGGTCAGCAAAACCACTCGCCTAACGTCAGCATTTATTTACCAAACAGCGATGTATCGTTCTGCCAACCTACAATGTTTGTTATAGGGATGAACGGCCACAAAATCCGATAACGGATATCCAGATATTTGGATGTTAAATTATCCGATATCCGTTTCGGATACAACGGATAATGCTGATATTCGAATTTCCGGATTTCAAATTATCCGATATACGTTTCGGATGAAAATGATATCCGGATAGTACAGATTTGATGAAGGGTTCGTAGAATATCCGTACATTGAAATACGAACATGATGAATAAAATATAATGTGGATATCCGTAACATTTAGGATAATCCTAATATCCTGATATTTTTGATATCTGGATAATTCGTATATCCCATATCCAGATATTTGAAATCCGAAAAGGAAATTATCCGAATTTGGCCATCCCTTGAACCTGTTAACAGTAATACTGTCGAGTGCCACCATGAAAATATATAAAAATTTAAGGGTATACGTAACAAGATGCATTAATTGCCGAAAACATGATGACTCCTCTGATTTGGACCTACTGTACAAAAATCATAGATGGCAAAGTCAGACTGAATCTGTAAATGGTAAATTGAATCTCAGAGTACCATCATGCAATTCCTATCGGGCTCTTTGTGTGGTTCTTCTGATCTTTACAACAGCCCACCCACCCAAAAAGCATCCACGAGAAATTTCCAGAATAATTTGTGGTAGAGAAAAGGGTATAAAATGTATGAAAGTGAAAGAACGATAACAGGAAGAGAAGAAAGGACAAGACACAGAGAAAAAGAAAAAATGGAGGAAGCAAAGAAGAAATTGACTGATAGAAAAATAAAGGAGAAAAAACGAAGAAAATATATGCAAAGAAAAGAAGGGAAACAGAGGCATAGAAGGCAAAACAGAGAGAAATAAATAAATGGTGCAAGGAAGAGGAAGAACAGGAAGAAGAAATAAAAAGAGGGAGATAGAGAGGAGGGAATGAAGATAGAGAAAGAAGAAGTGAGGAAGTGAAGATAACAGGATAAAAGTATTTGTTTCATATGAGCAGGGTTATAGTCTATAGAACGTATAATTGTCTTTCTATGCATCGTTGGGCAGGAGTGAGCGTTACAAGATGGGCGAGGGTGAGCTCTTGACTACCGAAAATAACCTTCTTTGACTTTTTTCAGAATTGTCTACAAAAGACCAAGAATTAGAAACACAGGGGTTAAAGAGGGACAAATAGATAGAATGATGAGACGCCAAAGGAGGGAAAAATGATAGAGAAAAAGATAAAAGAAGAAGAAACAGAGATAACGGAGGAAGAAAAAGCGCACAACTTGGTAAAGAGATTCTAAATAGCCATGACAATCAAATTAAAGCCTATGAAATTCTCTGGCCATGGTGACGTCATTGGATAAAGTTTTGTAAGAATCTGCGAAATGATTTCGTAACATAACAATTGCCGTTTACTCTACCATACAAGAAACTATCGTAGTTCTGCAACTGCAACTATTAGCATACAAGGCAATGCTATGTAAAAAGTTGAGTTAAAATACAGAACGAATGGGCGATCCTGATGTTTAACTTTTGGGTGGGCAAAATCAAACAGTTTTCTATCGTAAATGTAGGGTACAGAACTATTCTACTAAATAACTGTTAACTCTGCGAAATCATAAAAACTGCTCGTTACTTTGCTTGTCAGGTCCGAAGAGGTTAACAAAAGTACCATTAACTTACAAATTTTGAGGGACAATTGTCCCCCTTTCCGAACAGGAGTGCCCACAGGAGGGAGGGGGGAGGGGTTATGGCGCAGGATGCGCCATCAACATTTATGGGTGGGATTTTTTCCCTTCAAATAGCAATATATAATTCAATTTATATATTTTTCCAAAATACATGAAAAGATTTTACACCTTAAATGTAGCATATTTAATCCATTAGATGAAGAAAACAAATTATAACACCATTAAGCCTTGTTTCCATGATTATGAAAAACAAAGTATGCTGACCAAGGCAGTAATTTATTTTATTAAAAACATAAACTAAACGTAACGTTTCAACCTTCTAGCAAGGTCTTCATCAGACTCTTACAAAAATAACTTTTGTACTTGATACAGAGTCTGATGAAGACCTTGCTAGAAGGTTGAAACGTTACGTTTAGTTTATGTTTTTAATAAAATAAATTACTGCCTTGGTCAGCATACTTAGTTTTTCAAGAAAACAAAGTGTTTACGGGTATTATCGAAGGGGGCAGGGGAAGAAATAACCAACTCTTACATATTAGGCCTTAATTGACACGTGGGTTCAGGGGGATTCGGAATTAAACTTTGGGAGGGGGGACAGTATCCAACTCTAGGTCTTAGATTAGTGCGGGTGCTTTAGTTAGCGAGGGATTGAGCATTAAATTGAGGGGGTATCCAATTCTTGTGTATCTTTGTTGTCTTATTCACTCTTCAATATCAACAGTAAGTCTAAAAATTGATTATTAAATTTAAATGAGGAGATAGGAAGCTCTTGATAAAGTATTAAATCTTCGATTGTCAAGGGATTTGTGTAGTGCAGAGAGAGTTCGAACATTAAATTTTGGAGACTGAATTTAGCGATATGGTATCCACACATTTTCGACCTCAAACGTGCCAAAAGTGAAGCTGGAAATGACTAAATATATCTAGAGATCTTAAGAAAGTATTGACACCATATTAAATTAATATTCTTGAAAGCCTGCAAAGAAATCGATGTAAAAATGTTCTTGCTCACTTCGCTCAGAATGATGTGTTGTTATATGATGCGTATTTGGCGCTTTAATGAAGTGTATGTGAAGTTTTTATACTATAGCTGCATTACAAGACAGGCGATATGCTCGATATGATGAACGATTTTAGGGGTGGTCTTGAGTGATTAGAGAGGAGGGGCAGATCAAGTATACTGTTCAGTAAAGCTAAGAAAAAGAGTAACTTTCGATATGGCTTGAGGGTGCGAATGATGTGATTTGGGGGGGGGCGCATGACATGGTTTTGGGGGGATACGCCATTGGCCCTAAGGGGATGTGCTCCCCTGCCCTTGCCCCCGCCAAGTTACGCCTATGATAGGGTTTCTGTTCCACTCCCCTGTCGAAATCCCCTCAACTCTCGCAAAGTCCTTCAACCACCTGCTGCAAAAGCAAGTTAGCCTCAATCCAGATGCAAACAAAAGAACAATTGTTCCTTCCGTTGTACAGTGAACCACTTTCTCTTCTATTCCTTTATTTTTTTGCTATGTTCAAGGAGGGGGGGTATAGGAATTGGAATAGCGAGAATTTCATAACATGCATCTGGCCACAGTGGAAATACACTTTTCGACCTATTCATTGTCGCTGTTATGTCAATGGATTTCTATATTGGTTTCAATTATACAGTGCACCTATTTCAATCAACTTTTCGGAATAATAAATCAAGTTGTGTCAGTTTTATTGCAGTTTACTTTTGTTGAATTTGTAGTTTGCTTTCGTATGTAGTTGTGTGTTATTGCTTGTTAAAGTACAGTGATGCAATAAAATATTAGAATTAGCTGTTGACTTTCAGAGCTAAAAAGCTTACGCAAAGTAAAACCGTTTATGGACATTATTGACTAAATTTCATAACAAAAAAGCGGAAATGTCTCATGTAGAACTCGATAATTGTTAAATTTGTCTGTACAAAACTTCCCACAAGAAGAAAATTAATTTTATCATCATGAAAGCGTAATGCTTATTATTTTGGTATTGAAGGAATAATGCTATTTATTTGGCTGGTCATTAGAAATATAATTGTTCTTCTTTATTAATTCCAGCTGCCATCTTTAGAGGAAAAGTAGAAGCACATTCATAATAAATTTACAGACAACGTAAGTGAGAGGGTTTCATAGAATATTTGAAAACAGTGTGTAATTATATATGAGGAAAAAAAAACAAGAAGGTTTGTGATTAGCCAAGGTGACGGACAAGCGAAGTAAAATAAAACAAGTCAATAAAATCAATCAATTCGGTACTCTCTTATGTTGAAAATCTCAGAAATTGAGTGTCAATGCTTACTCGATGGAAATGAAACGCACACAACAGCTCAAGGTTATCTGTAAAACTTTTTCAAGATTGCAAGTTCTGAGAGAACATTTGGTATGCGTACACGGAAAAACCAAACAAGGCTTTACTCATGCCTGCTTATAAACCGCGAGAATGAATCAGTACCTAGAAACTGTCAGACAACCACACCATTTGGTACACGAGCTCCAGCACCACTTGGTGTCATATCCTTTTGTCTTAAGTGTTGGTTGGTGCCAAAGAAATGCACGATTTCCTATATGAATCATGTTTTCTAGTAGAAAATATTAACACGTTTCTTCTGAACCATGCAGGGTTAATTTTGAAGAGCGCTCGTCGTGAAGAGAATGGCTTTCTCGCTAGCCACTGACTGGGTTATATCGGAGTCTCGCAGCTTATACCAAGGTCCCAGCCCTCACCTCTAGGCTATCGGCTGGCTTGGTCGTCTTCCAAAGGAAAGGAACACTCACACTGGCCCCGGAGCAAATTGGGGAACACCACAACCAATGCTCATGAACGGACGTCGCAGATCCCTAAGGGCAACAAAGAAAGACTTCCCCTTCCCTCCCTCCGAAACCCTACGCCCGGGACGACAAGTGGTAAAGCAGAAGGTGTCGTTGCATAACGATAAAACAAAAGAATGCGATTCTTACCTCTGACACTTCTTGCACGTCTTGGACATCGTCAGGCGAGACGTCAGATCCGCAATCCCCATCCATAAGCACAAATGCCACATCGTTGCTGTTGCTGGTGTTGGCTTGTTTCCGTGGCGACAACGCATCGCCGTCCGTATCCTCGGTCGATTCTCGTTTTTGACCAGCCGTGGGGCTGTCCGGTCCCAACGGGCTCAGCTGGGCCATTCTCCAAGCCCGTGTTTACCAACAACAACAACAAGAATCACTGCGGGAAATACAAACAACAACAACGGAAACACACGTTGGGTTACAGCAGTCAGTGTCGGCAAGTCCCCACACGAAATATAAACAGCCTTCGGGCGGTTGAGCAGAACGCGCAAGGTGCCTGCGAGTGTTGGAAGACGGGGCAGGTGCTTTTCCAAGATGGCCGCCACTTCTCCAGGATAGCCAGCGACGATTCTTACCTTGCCACGTCAGGCAACCTTGAAAAAAAACCCGCGCGCGCGCGTTTCCCCCCTCTCTTGTCCTCTGCTTCAAGAAAGACACCACAGTATTTTCGAAGTATACTTTTACACTCACATACTTCTGTCTTCACCGCACACACACATAATCTTGTCCACGCTCGGCTCCCCCAAGTGCACTAGCAACAGCCGAACAACCGGTTCCCTGGGGCAAAAGGAATATAATAAGTCAAGATCTTACCAAGCAGACGAACGCTGGCAATGGTTCACTGGCATTAGGGAATGAAGCGCTCTCGTGTCCACTGTTCTTGCGGGCGCTTAGGTGTTTCTTCGACGGAGCTGGGCCGGTGCTTTGGTCCCCGGCTTGCCATTGCGATGCCTGCTTGATTAGCTCTAGCCTCGGACGCCTAATTGTAATTCTTCTCTTGTCCGTTCTTCGCCTTTACCTGGCTGATTCGACTCGTGGCCTGCGTTAGGAGGCAGCGGCTGCATCTTGTGTAAGGTGGTGGGGGGCAGCGGCGGAAACCGCATTGATTTCCAAATCCCACTTTTTTAACTGATTTGCAAATGATGACGTTCCAAATAGCAAAAAGTGTTGAAAATACCTGTGTTGGATCTCTAGGGATGGGGTTATTTTAGAGTGGTGTAGTGGTTACAGTTTTATGTATAGAACGTAACTTAGCCAGGACTGTACAGGCTGATAGGAAAGCCTGGGACGAGTCAATGAATTGGATTCAGCAACAAATGAAAAGTTACGTTCCCGAAATATCTTTATCAGGCCTATTAATACTACACAGGTTGTAACATTTAGTTATATAATTAGTATCGTTTTCATACCGTTTTAGGATAATTGGGCTGATGAAGATACTAGTTGCGTGTCAAGTAAAAATCCGGAAAGGTTATAATGTAATTACATATCTACAAAAAAGAAAACATGTAGTTAAAGCATGGTCTTACATATTACCATGAACATTTTAGTTGTTTTCACACGGTAGACAATTTCACATATCAGTAATCCTTTTCTATTTTCATATCATATTAACCTCATTATTACCATTAAACATATATATTGTATCCCCTCATTTTATTGCCGTTTTCATCTTTATGAAACAGGGGTCCCGGGTTCGAATCCTGGCCTGGGCATTTGTGAGTGTCCATTCATCAATTTCACCATACCATCTTCGCAAATTAGCCAAAAGTGGTACAGAAAACGAAGTAAAATAAAGCAAAATCATCTGTATGAAAATAGATCTTTTCATTTAATTTGATTTTTGTCATTTAGTGTCGTTTTTGTCACTTTTGGCTAATCGCGACGATATTATATGATAAAGAGACATTTGTAAATAACACCTATGCCCAGGCCGGTATTCGAAGCCAGAACTCCTGCCAATGTAGCGCGCTGAACAAACCATTTCGCCACAGAGATCGACGAATATGGATCAAAATTGCAATATTAATTAGTATTTATTTTTTAAATCCTGGTTTCAAATAACGTGAACGAAACACTTGATGCACAGATAGGATAATCGGGACCGAACCTACAGTTTAAAGTTGGATCCGAACTACTGTGCCTCTACCGAGTATCGAACCCGGGACCTCTTGATTACAAAGGGATGACGTAACCACTTCCCCCATCCGGAAGGCGCAAGAAACCTGAACGATTGATTGATTGATTGATTGATTTGTTTCACTTCGTATTTCAGCCACGTTTGGCCAATCGCGAAGATGAGAGATGAGTGATGAAATTGATGAAACGACACTCACAAAGAACGCCCATGCTCATTGCGGGAATCGAACCCGGAACCTCTAAAACGTGAATGAGGAGAAGCCCCCTTCAGCACAATTTTTATTTTCAACTCGAACACTACAGTATGGTAAGAGAGCTTACATGAAGAAAGTCGTAAATAAATAAATAGCCTCAATACGCGGTGGACGGTGCATATTATTCCCCAGCGTGGAGCTGTATATATTACCTTATGTCAGACCTATATGAATGAATTGTATAACACCGTAGCCCGTTTAGTTTTTATAAAGGTGGCAAATGCCAATAATAATAAAAAAAAACCTTCTAGATGGCAGCACTGTCCTTGTACTTTCAGTCTCCCAGACTGGAGCGCGCCCTGGGTCCCCCTGTTTTCCTTTGGAAATCGTTTATCAAGAGGGCAGCGAGACAGATGCCACCCCGCCCAACCCTCAGGGACAGCGTGGGGTCAGCCGGAATCCATTATAGGTCCTCGAGGAAATTCCTTTCGGGAGCCGACGCTTCAACATGTTGCTTCCTTCATTTCTTGTACGGACACAGAGCACAACCAGGCATTCTTGGATTACAGCCGGAAATACCAAGGAAAGTACCACCTTTGTGTTTCTGGTATTACGTATGGCAATGCGTATGCTAGGCCTACTTTACAGATTCACCGAAAATAACCGGAAAGCACTTTCCATTTACTTCAAAACATTTGTGTTCCCCATTCTAGGATATTGTTCACCAATCTGGAACATGGCTGCCCATTCTCATACCTCCAAGATCGAGAGTTTTCTCAGCTTTTTCCTCTCCATCGTTCGATATAGAGTGCCTGTCCTGAGACACCTGCCTAGAGAGATCTGCTTGTAAATCTGCACATTAATACTCCAGAAACTCGTAGATACGTTGCAGATATGAAATTGCTATATAAGATCATAAATGGAAACTTAAGATGCAGCATCCCACTCCACGAACTCTCACTCAGAGTGCCTAGACATAAAACACGGAGCAAGGAAACTTTCCACCCTGCAACTCCCTGGCTCTCACTCATACAACGTTCACTATTCCATAGGCTACCGAATCAGTTCAATATCATCTCAAACCAAATAGATATATTCACTTCATATTCATTTTTATCACCAACATAGAAAAAATTGGAAATAAGTAATGCTTTTGTGAAACTGATTTGTTTACCTTAGTACTGCTTTGGCTTGTTTGTTTTTGTTTATTTTATGTTATCCTTTCTTGTGTTTTTAATCTTAGTCTATTGTTTTACTATTGTCTTTTTCTGGTTTGAAATGGCTTTTGCTGTACTGGAAATTCAATAAATAAATAAATTCGGCTAATCGCTAAGTCCGTGATAAATAATGACAATGGGCGAATCTAGTGAAAGGACAATGACTCCTAGCCTTCGAAGATGAGCATGAACTTGTTCGATCCATGGTGCAACAGCCCTTTCAGGACCAGGGCCTTCTACAGCGGGGTTTTCATTGGGTGACGCCTGGAGTCTCATCTGCTTTCTGGCTTTTGAGACCGAAGCCCGCTACCAATTGTCCTCGCAACGCTGGGCGAACGCCGAAATTTTGAGGGATCCCACTGGGAATGGAACCCAGGACCGAAACTACAAGATACACACGACAAGTGTGGCTTGAGGATATCACCAATCCGCTCGGTATGAAACGTTGCTTTTAATTGGCTCGTTCCTAACAACATGTGTTGCGTGTCGCTTCGGTATGAAATTTCCCTTACAAATATTCATGTCATTTTTATAGCCCTTTACGTTACTCTTCAACTGTGCTTGATGCGATATTTATATATTTTCTTTGATTCCTGCAAATAATGGATTTTAAAAAAACAACATATTGAATCGTGTCGAATGACCATGATGTTAATTGTAATCGGATTTGCTGACGTTTCAGCTATTTTTATCTAACTAACTCTCTAGCCTCCTTAAACCCGAAGGTTTATGGCTGCAGCAATACAAGCCTTCCATCTGTTCCTTGAGCAAGACCTATCCACTCTCCATCTTCGTCTTGGCCTTCCTACTGGTCTCTTACCATCGGGTTTCCCAACAAGAATCTTGTAATCTCTTCTTTCCTCTCCCATTCGTGCCAGAATAGACACTCACAAACGTCCATTCCAAGGCCGGGATTCGAACCCGGGACTCCTGGCGTCGTAGCGCGAATTGCTAATCATTCCGCCACGGGAAGTACAGAAGTAATATTGCCTTCTGAAAACTACATAGAATTGTGGATCCACAAAGAGAAGTTGGACAATTTAATGAATATGGACAAAAAAAAGAAGCGAGTGTAAAAAGGAAACTTCCGAGTGGAAGCAGACGCAGCGACAATGGCTTGAGAACTGTGACACTTGGAACAGGGAAGCGAGAAAGACCTTGCCAGAAGCTACGGGGAAAGAAGTCGCCGACCCATGACAAAGACATTGGCCTCCTCCAGACGGTGAAACAACAGACAAGAAGACGTCTGCGCCCACAGAGGTTCCTTTCTCGCTTTCGGGAACGGAAGAGGAACCTGGCGTCATTGGCAGGTCTAGGAATTTCGTCAGGATTGGATGGGGAAGATGCAGGCCCGTAGCCAGGCAGGGGCCAGGGGGGGCTTCCCAGCTTTACATCAGGTAAACTATTTTGCATAATTTGTTTGCAGTGAAGAGTGAAAATGTAGACAACTCACAACTTTAAGGACAAATCCACAGAATATGAACAGTATATATTACATTCGCTCATTTTGTTTATGAGCAGAAGTAGCTGCAAGTATTTAGAATATTCTCTAGACTTTAGAAAGTTCTTTCATAGGGGAGCTTCTTTATCTGTACCTTCACCGTCCCTGTTGCAACCTCCCGTTTAGACAGAAATCTGTGACTTTGATGTCATCATGCAAGTTCCCTCCGCATCTGCGTCAAAGGTCAACAACAGCTCCCAAGTTTTGGGAAGGAAGGGGAGTTTAATTGCTTCGGCCGGGGGTGGAATATACTGTAGGCACTGTGATTAAATATTGTGCGTTTTTTGTGTGTCATATACATATCTGTATCATCTAAAATAGTATGAGGTGTGTAAGGGATAATTTCAGTATCAGCCAATTAACACTTCAAGAGATGTTTTAAAAGATGTAGAAAAATGTAGTATTTGTGTAGTATATGATATTTATAAATGAATGAGCGCCCCCCACACATAATTTACCTTCATTTAATATTTTTTTTTAAAAAATGGACTTGGTTTACAAAGCTTCCCCTGATAACCCGTGAGCCCCCTCCCCCCTGGCGATCAATTCTAGCTACTGGCCTGGGGAGATGTGGCAATTGCGGAGGGGGTGACTTAATTTTTTTAGTAGTCGGTGTTATTTTTCTGCATTTTCCCGGCAAGCTGCCTTTCGGTTTATTTTAACCCTCCCTTGCTCGCGCCAATATTCCTAACACCGATGGTCACGTGGCGTCTGACAGACTCACGCGATGACCTGTGTTGAAAACATATTTCTTTGAGGATTATTGTGGTTCAGATGAACCGAAGCGTCAACACAATTGTATTTCAAACCAATAAATTTATTTAAAAAAATACAAAACCTACATATTTAATAAAAAATAAAAAACTCGAGCAATACACAACAAAAACTTACATTTTTAGTTGGATAAATCACATTATTAGCCTTGTTATTTCTAGAACTCGTGTTTTATAACTAGGGTGCGGAAGTTGATGAAATGTCATCTTTTTTCTGACATCTCGGACACGATGCCAATTAAATATACACAATATTACACTTCGTCTAGAACCCAAAAAAGGTAATTTTAAAGTGCATTTTTTTGCATTTTTTGCCAATTTTCAGGTTTTAGGTCATTTTCCCCGATTTTCGGTATTTTCCCGTCATTTTACGCAATATTCGGTGTATTGTTTCATCATATTTTGTCACATCTTTCATTTTGGTAATATTCTTGAGTCTTTTCACCAAGGTGAACATAGGCCTATATAGCTATATCACGCAGGATTGCAATTTACGAGCAAAAGAAATACTGAACTGGTGAGTTTTGTTCTGTCGGGGGAAACCACCAGGTGCCCGTCTGGGGCAAACTCAGACATTTCAAACAATTTAATATGTTAAAAATTACTTTTCAGACGTGCTTTTTCTTGGAGGGGCGTATCTATGAACATTTTCCCGGATGCGTCCCTGATTTTGGTTTCCCTATTTATTATACAATTTGTTAAATTTCTAAACAAAAATTGTCTTACGTGGATCGTGATAATTTCTTTATCTTTACAGTACCATAGAAACACACCACACTACATCACCAGACAAACATGCGGGAAATTAATGCATTTTACACCAATTGATTCAGTGTATACGACTCTTTCATTAAATTCTTTTAAAATTATTGGGTTGATTCCATTGGAAATCCTCGTTGCATATTTTAATTGAATGTGCATGTGGTAACATTTGGTGCCTTCTTTTTAAAGCAACATTGAATTTTGTTTAATTTCCTTTTCATTTCAATCTTTAACCTGAAACTAACAAATTTAATGTTCATTTTTTGCATTTTTTACGTCATTTTTTCCATTTTTTAGGACCTATATTTTTAGGTCATCAACTTCCGCTCCCTATTTATATAACATATGTTGAATGTACGATTTTTAACACGAGTACTCGTGTGGCGTCTGAGAGACTCTGTGCAGACAATATCACTAATAACTTCTCACCGCACAAACTTGAACTGTCGTAACTCGTTCTGAATAACCATTTGCTCATACCAGAAAGGTACCGGGTACCGGGTACCAGAGCTACCTCGTTTCAGAAGTTATCGTTACTGATACACTGTCTGGGTCTCCTAGACGCCGCGCGAGTAACGGGGGAAGAAGGGGAAGTCTCCCCAACACCCCCGCTGGGCACGTCCACTACATATCAAACAGCAAAGAGGGGTTGGTAGGTTGGTTGATTTAGTTTATTTTACTTCGCTTTCTTTGCTACTTTTGGCTAATCGCGAAGATGAGGACGAGTGGTGATATGAGATATTGATGAAGGGACACTCACAACAAACACCCATACCCACACCCGAGATTTGAACCCGGGATCCTGGCGTTGTAGCTGACAAGGTAATCGCTGCCACTTCATTAGTTTCTGTTATTATTTTGACAGTAATATTAGTCATTGTTAGAGCTAGGATATTAATGCTCAATAAAAACAAAAAAATGCTCTATAGAAAGCAACAAGGCCTTAAAAAACCACCAATTAAAAGCCTTCTGCAGGTACTGATATTTTTAAAGTAATGCCAAGAAATACTTCGATTTTCCTATATGGTGCTTTCTTGTAATGTCTGGGTCACTTCAATTTGTATGAAGTGAAACGCTTCATCAACTTCATAACGGAAAATCCTCACATTTCAGTATCCTATTGTGGAGAGTATATTTTTAAAAGCTTCTTGGAGGACACACATGTGGCCGAAAGTCAAGCAGACGTCTAAAGTAAACCGAACTATGCAAATATGCACGTCTAGAACTACAACGGTTTTGCACTTTTTCGCCGTTACATCAAATGTCCACAACAGAAATATGAGTATGGTAGTGTCACAACGGATGCAGTGCCCACTCAGGTATCTGTGTTCAGAGGTGTTGACACTCGACACTGGCGTACTGCGATACGCTAAACTAGGTTGTGTTGTATAATGATGCCATACGATACAAGGATCAGCATCAAGGGCGTTCAATAACCATTAAATTATTTGACGTCAGAAACTGCATATTTTTATACAGGGTGTCTATAAAAGAACTCCGGGGTTTTGAATCTAACTATTTTATTAAAAACTGAAACTCAGGAAAAATTAAATACATATTTTTGAAGGTAATGTTATCAAGTTTTGTTTACAATTTAGTAAATTCCAATGTGTGCCCCGTTTGTAGCACGGCACACATCCAAACGATAATCGACTTCTTGCGACGTCCTGGCCAGCATATCTGGGGTGAAGGTTGCCACAGATGCGATAATTCTTCGCCTTAGATGGTTGACATCTTGAATTTTCTCCGCATAAACTATGTTCTTCACATGTCCACATACGAAAAAGTCTAAGGGAGTAAGGTCCGGACTTCTTGGAGGCCATGGGATAGGCCCTTTCTTTCTAATCCACACTTCCAGTTTATTTAAACGCCTTAAGCCATTGACCAATTGTTTTGTCCGAAGGCGCAACACCACCATATGCGTCGAAAGTTCCGCTGTACAGTAATAACAGATCCGGTTTCTACAAGCCATATCACACACTGCGGCTTCTGTTGTGGCGTCGCAGTTGCACTGAACTGCACTGACTGTGTTCGACTCGGCTCCTTCACTTAAAGGTCAACGCTCCGCAGCGTTGCCAACCTTTGTTGGAATAAACTCCAAACGGTGTGAATAAAACTTAATGAGCTACGGATTTCAAAGTAATTAACTAACCTGAGTTACCTAATACCGTTTGCGCGCTATCACTGTTTAAAACCCCGGAGTTCTTATATACACACCCTGTATTATGAAACTGGTCATATATTATCATAAATTAGTGCATTTACGGTGATGAGATGACACCGTAAGGTCTACCGTAGATTCACTGTACAGTATTGTCACCGGCTTCTTCCAATCAGTAATTTGCAAATACGAAATATGAAAACAAACAATAACGTATTTTAGAATTGTTATGATGTGAATTGGATTTGTTTGATTTGAATTGTTGTTTGAAGTCCACTTTATGCACAATAAGGCTAATCGGGGCTGAACCTAAGTTTAAAGTGGGATCCGAACTACTACGTGCCTTCACCGGGTATCGAACTCTGAACCCCTTGATTACAAGGCGACGACGCTACCACTGCGCCATCGGAGAGGTCCTGTTATGGTATGAAATATTTATTAATGTCGTGAATGAATCTTGACACATATGAGCCATTTGGTTTCCAATGCATCTAAAAGTCGCCAAAGTTGAAAAATTAGGCGCTAAATTATTGCTCATTTTATAAATGAAAAATATCAATGGCGGTAATTAAAAATTATGTAGTAAATATAAAATTAACAGCATTTGCAATTTATTACAAACCTTTAACATAGAATGCTTTACTTGTATTAATTTTGAGATTGACCTAACTTCGTGACGAAGTGGTTATCACACAGCGCTACGACGCCAGGAGTCCCGGGTTCGAATCCCGACCTGGACATGGGTGTTCATTGTGAGTGTCCCTTCATCAATTTAATCCTCACATTCGCGATTAGCCAAAAGTGGCAGAGAAGCGAAAAAAATATTAACTAAATCAATCAATTATTCAGTGATTTACAAATGCAGTTCGTTGTGTAAAATTAATAGTGGCAATTTGCAACAAATATTACCATTTTAGGATGTTACATGTTTTTAGCAATGTTACATATTTTACCATACTTTTTCTACATATTTATGGTCTCTAACTACCAAACATAAGTACAGTGATCTTGGAAGTAAAAATGGTTTGGTTTGGTTTGGTTTGAGTTGGTGTTTTAAGTCCACTGTATGCACAGTAAGGCTAATCGGGACTGGACCTACAGTTTAAAGTGGAATCCGAACCACTTGTGCCTCCACCGGGTATCGAACCCGGGATCCCTTGATTACAAGGCGAGGACGCTACCACTGCGCCATCGGGGAGGCCCTTGGAAGTAAAAAAAAAATGAACAAATGATAACTACAATTATTACATTTTCCAGGGGAGGAATTTGAAGTGGGTTCAAACTTTAAGGCACCCCTTAGCACATTAAAATCGCCGCTGTTACCTGATCGTTGTGAAAATAAAGACAAGGCTAACGAATACATGTGGGTTTTGAGAAATCCTACTGGTTGTTCGAATGGCAGTTGTGCAGTAATCTTGTATGTAGGAAAATAGTGCACGTGGGCGCCCGCAGGCGTGGCACTTGCCCCCCCTGAGATTTCTGGATAAAGTTAACGGAATTTGAATGTTGAAATTGTAGAGATATTTTATAACAAAAGTATTGTTTTCTGAGACTTACAGGCCGTAAATTACAGCAATTATTATTATTATTAATTGATGTAGGGTTACATTTAAGCTTACAGTCTATTTTATATTGATTATGTAGCTATATAAAACAGCTTTTGTTCTATATGAATTAATGTAAAGTATACAGTTATGCAAATTGTATATAGATATACAGAATATGCAAATTACAAAAATATGTATTTTAGAAGAACATTACTAGTAGTAGTAGTAATGTAAATAATAATAATAAATGTTTCTCTGGCTCTTCCCCCCTGAAAAAAAATCCTGCGGGCACCCTTACACGTGATAAAGCCATCCCACTCCACGTAGCTACTACACTGAAGTTGCGGAACCTTATATAATGAACTGTGCAGTTACGACCAATGTATTCATGGGCAATATAAGGCAAGAAAGGAACATGGTCTTGTTTACATTAACTTCATTCTTACAGTAGTTGGAGAATAGATAAGTTCGTGTTTGATACAAACCCCGGAAGGATCTCAGACCGCTTGGATGTGTCGCTTAGAAACAGAAATTTCATTTGTTCATTCACTCCACGAATTTAACGTTGACTTAGTTGGTGATAAAAAACGGTAAAAGTTCTTTGCTCCTCCTGTTAATCCGCGGGAACAGGTTCTAGAATTGCGGGTTCGTGTCCAATATTTGGCCATTAGTACTGGCACGTAGATCACTCGGTAAATAACAAACCAAGCCTATTACGTGGCACTATCACGTTCGCTGTTTTTCTATGCTCTAGTTCAGTCCAAATCTTATCGCAAGAGCTGTTGGCAAGTTCTAGCATCATTCTCTCCGTCGTGTATTCCCGTTTCGCCTAATGGCTTATCAGTACACGATAATGTTTTTATGGCCCAACCGAAATTTTAGGCGAAACGGGAATTCCTGTTTTGCCTATTTCCCATTTCGCCTTATAGGGAAATGTTTCAAATTAATTAAATTTGGTGAAACTTGTATTGTACGGTCTCTATTATACAACTAAACATCGACAAACAGCATATTTGTGCATAAAGTTGAGTTTAAACACAATAGTCTAAAACTCAAGGAAGCCCGGCTTCGATTCCAAGTGGAGGCACACTGTACAGTGGTTCGTATCTCCCTTTAAACTATGAGCTTATAGGTGTAACTAGAGTACGACTCCTGTCCTCCTCAAAAGTTGTTATTAGACAATGGAATTTCACCTTTCTCATGTACATAAATAATGCGTAGATAAAAATTCATTCATCACTAGGGAGCGGATGTTGATGAAATATTATCTTTTTATTGACATCTCGGATACGATGCCCATTAAATATACACAATATTACACTTCCTCTAGAACCCAAAAAAGGTAATTCTAAATTGCATTTTTTTACATTTTATGCCAATTTTCAGGTTTTGGGTCATTTTCCCCGATTTTCGGCATTTTTCCGAAATCGCTATATTCGGTGTATTGTTTCGTCATATTTTGTCACTTCTTTCATTTTGGTAATATTCTTGAGTCTTTTTTCCACATAGAACATAGACCTATATATATTTCGCAGGATTGCAATTTACGAGCAAAAGAAATGCTGAACTGGTGACAGTCTTTGTTGTGCTTTTTTTTTGAAAGCATGATTTTATTTTGTTCAATTTCCTTTTCATTTAAATTTTTAACCTGAAACTAACAAATTAAATGGTCATTTTTTGCATTTTTTACTTCATTTTTTCCCATTCTTTACGACATTCTGTAGGTCATATAATGTACGCAGTGCACTAAGCGCATGTACTTGAATGTATGCGGGTGGGGTTGAGCTATTTCGGGGGTCAACCCTTTTTCTTTACTAACTTCAGTCCCTGAAGATGAAGTAAGCACTCTTACGTTAGGAATAACAATAGCCCTTGGCTCGACAGTCCTGGAAGGACCTTGGCCTATCTCCCGACTGCCAGTCTCCCTCCCACAATCCTACCTAGAGGTGTGGAGATCTTCAACTGGTAAATAGGGTGACGTGGGGCAGCACGTCGAACCGTAAGCCGTTGTAGCAGATTTCCCATACCGGGTTGCACTACTCGCTCGTAGCTCCCCAATTTCCTCACGATGGTGGGTTGTCACCGGTCCTATACTCGAACCCATGCCGTCCCATAGTCGGAGTCCAAAGCACAGCGCCTTAGACCGCACTGCCACGGAGGAGGGCCTTATGCTAGGAAGCCTATCCGGAAATCACCTGGTTGGTATGCCGAGAAAACCTTTTCAGCTATGTCAAAGGTTTGCCTTCATGAATATCTCTTTTATTTATTTATTTATTTTTTGCAAATATGTATCTCATGTTATTTATTGAGGACATTGTAGTCGTAGACAAAATTTTCAACTTCTTGAGGATCTCCAAATGCCACGACTTTCTGGAAGATCTTAAATTTGCAGAAACAACAAACTCTTGGAAGCGAAATAGCAAAGAACTGAAAGAGTTGAAACTCAGCCATGCAAGATCTCATTACCAATGCATGAATCGTGTCACGTGACCTCTCTTTTCTTCTTCTCTCCGGCCGTAAAAGCAGTGGAGTGGGTAAAAGGAAGCCACGGTGGAGCAACATGGAAACCAAGAAGCAAAAGAAGTCAGAGGGAGGGAAGAGAAAGAGGGGAAAGTTTCAACACGTCACTTTCGCTCTTTCAATCATGAAAGACCCAACCCTTCTCCATACTGTTACGCAACGTGCTATTGGTCGGAATGCTGGCAACTGGGGGCTTATTGGTGGCCCAAGACAGGAGGAGCCTCTGTACTTGAGAAAGGGATCTTGCTCTTTACATGCTAATTTCCTACGGCCTCACAAGGAATTGTTGCGTGTGAGCAACAGAGTTTACAAAGGCTTAAAGGGTAACCTATCCATAAGTAGGGTACGCAGACGTCCCGGTGTCCCGAGATATGTCTTTGGGACGTTTAATTCTCCGGGGCTTTAGCCCAGGAGTTTTTTGCCTTATTATTGTCATCTAAACTAAAAGTCCACGGTGCAACACCCCTCTAACAGCCATCAGTGGCGTATGGTGAGTCTAAGATCTGGGGTCTGGGGTATCTCACTATGACACCTGGTCCTAGTCTATGGATCAAGGGAGAAGATTAGGCTCATTCTTGACGTCTTGAGGGAAGCCACGTTGCCATCCCAACGGTAGTCAGGTTGCAAACTTATAAAAAATCAGGTTGCCAACTTATAAAAAATCAGATTGCCAACTTCTAAGAATTCAGGTTGCCAACTTCTAAGAATCCAGGTTGCCAACTCCTTACAATTCAGATTGCCAACCCCAAAGAATTCAGGTTGCCAACTTCTAAGAATTCAGGTTGCCAACTCCTAAGAATTCAGGTTGCCAACTTCTAAGAAATCAGGTTGCCAACTTCTAAGAATTCAGGTTGCCAACTCCTAAGAATTCAGGTTGCCAACTCCTAAGAATTCAGGTTGCCAACTACAGAATTTCAATTATCTTCTTTTTGAAATCAGCTTAATTCACACAGTTTCTAATAGATGTCTCTTCAGTATTTTACTTTGTAGGCTTCAGGCTTCGCAGATAGCCTGGAATATACCGTTCTGAGAGCCATATAGACTGCCAAGCAGGAGTTTTCATTGGGTGACGCGTGGTCAGTATATCGAGTCCAATCGCCGCTGTTTTCTGGCTTTTGAGTCTGGAGACCGTTACTTCTTGTTTATGATTTGCTTTATTTTACTTTGCTTTTTGTGCCACTCTTGGCTAATTTGCGAAGATAGGGATGAATGATGATATGATGAAATTGATGAATTGGACACTCGCAAACATCCATGCCCAGGCCGGGATTCGAACCCGTTACTTCTTTTCAAGTAGCTCCCCAATTGTCTTTACCATGCTGAGATAACCCAGAAATGTTGGTGTCTCCCCCCGGGAATCGAACCTGGGACCGCTCGCACCAAGGGCAAGAGCGCTAATTATTTCGCTACGCGGGAGACCTCTCATTTGGCATTATCTGATAAATATAGCAATTTGTACGGCCAAAGTGCTCTTAGCCAAATATGAGAACTGTTGAATGGAGCAAAGGTATTTGGTTTATCTTACTCCGTTTTTCTTCCACTTTAGCTAATCGTGAAGATAAGGATGACTGATGATATGTTGACATTGATGAAGGGACACTGAAAAATACCCATCCCGAGGCCGGGACACCTGGCGTCGTGAAGCGCTGTGCTAACCACTCCGCTACGGAGGTTGATGTTGTACATTAATCTCGAAATATAAATTAAACAATGTTTTGACATTTGTAAACTCTTTATTGCTTGTTTTGAATTTTTAACGTAATGTAGATTTCCCTTCTTTTAATATCAAAGATTCTAGGCCTACTGAGTGCTCTAAGTGGAAATTCCTACACTCTATCCCTGGCATCTCTGCAGGGAGCGAACGAAAACAGGTCTCTTCGCAAGTAGTGACTCCAGATGTCTCGGCCAATGAGCTCGTGAGAGGGCAAGTGAGGGCGGCAACCAGCTATTTGCAGAAGCAGGTACTGCTTCGCTCCGCCAACTCGCTTTCTTACCTTCTCTGCCGATATGCGCTGCCTAGCTCCACAGATTTCCTGGACAGAGTATAGCTGGGGAGATACTTGATCCAATTTGAGGATAGGTGGGGGATGGTTATTTGCAACAACCTGGAGAGAATGTAGTAAGTATGAGGATATCTATGCAAAGAATGAATGATTTGGTTTATTATACATCTCATTTCTGCCAATTTTGGCTCATCGCGAAGATGAGAATGAGTATTGATATGCTGAAATTGATGAAGGGACACTCAAGAAGACATAATGCCCAGGCAGGGATTCGCCCCGGGATCCCTGAGTCGCGCTAACCACTCCCCCAGGGAAATCGACATAGTCGATATCAAAAATAAAGTCCAATTAATCATTATTCTAGAAGAACATACAAAATTAAAAAATGCGTTAAATCGAAAATAAAGAAATATATTATATAATCTATTATTGGAATTTGGAATACCTAAGAAGCTTGTTAATATGATAAAAGTATGCACCAGTGAAACAAAGTAAAATTCGTTAGGGTATTAATGTGTCTGACAAATTTACAATTCATGATGGGTTAAAACAAGGAGATGCATTATCTCCATTGCTCTTTAATTTTGCCTTAGAATATGCTGTTAGGAAGATAAAAGAAACTAACGGACTGAAATTAAACGGTGTGACTCAGTTGTTAGCATATGCAGATGAAGTAGACTTATTAGGGGATGATGTGAATACAATTAAGAATAATGCTAAAATATTTTTCAAAACTGCTAAAGTTAACAAAGAGAAAACTAAATATATGCTTACAGGCCGAAACAAAGTGTTAGGTAATAATCAAAATCTAATTATTGATAACAACTCGTTTGAACCAGTTTCCAAATTCAAATACTTAGGAGTAATATTAACAAATGAAAATTATATTAAAGAGGAAATAAAAAGTAGGCTTAATTCAGGAAATTCGTGTTACTTCTCTCTTCATAAACTTTTGTCTTCTCGTTTAATATCTAAGAAACTAAAAGTTAAAATATACAAAACAGTAATTTTGCCTGTGTTATTATATGGATGCGAAACTTGGTCCCTTACATTGAAAGAGGAACATTAATTGAGAGTATTTGAAAATAAGATCCTTAGGAAAAATCTTTGGACCTAAAAGGGATGAGGAGACAGGTGAGTGGAGAAGGTTACGTAATTTAGAAGTACATAATTTGTATTCGTGTCCAGATATTATTAGAATGATTAAATGAATAAGACTTAGGTGGGCAGGCCAAGTGGCACGAATGGGAGAGGAAAGAGGAGTTTAGAAGATTCTTGCTGGGAAACCTGATGGTAAGAGACCTGGAGGAATACCCAAGGCGAAGATGGAGGGATAACGTTGAGATGGACCTAAAGGAAATCGGTAGGGATGGGAAAAAGTATATAGATCTTGCTCAGGATAGGGACAAATGGAAGGGCTGTGTTGCTGCAATCATGAACCTTCGGGTTTAAGAAGGGTAGAGAGTTAGTTAGTTAAATCGAAAATATTTCATATAATGCAGGAATAAGGTAAGAACAACGTTTCCATATCCTCTATCGAAATTATTCTTGAAAGAGGCATGTTAACGAAATATAGTTGCTCAACAATCTCTCATCTAATGGATCGAGTAGTAAAATCGTTCAAAATTATAGCAATTAATTGGCAATAGAAATAGATTGTTATCAGTTTATAATAACATTAATTTCTACTTCAACTGAATGTTGAACATCTACAAACATTTCTGGCAACGCCATGCCCTCCGGGTAAAATTTGCTATTACAGTAGATGTAGTTCAAAACCATACAGAAACTCAAGTTAAAACAAGTCTTTTTGAATATGAAATTTGTTACTCTGTATGCATGTTTAATGTTTATAGCAGCAATTAGAGTGCAGTTTAGGACTATTGGTGAGCACTTGTATCAGCTCACACCGTCCACGTTCTTCTGAAACGTGAAACGACATGCAGTTGTCTTCCAACAATAATTGCGCTTTCAGAAGACTTCTTTTTTCATAAATCTCAACGTAACGGAATTTGATTAGGCACTTGGTTTCCAAACGTCTCCAGCAAAAGCCTTAACGACATCTTGGCGTGATCGTGTGGTTCCTTTAAAGAAACAAGAACTAGAGGGTCAGTGCCTCGGGAGGTGGTCTGCGTATTCAAGAATTTATCGGCTTGTTCCTGAACGTCACTAAAAACGATCTTGCGGTATTTCTTTATGTCTCTTCAAGAACACCTTACAAGAATACTGCGTTCATAATTTATACTAAGGTCAAAAAACTTAACTGGCTTAATGAACAGGGTCGTCGAATATTCAGATGTTGCTCTTCAACACGCAAAAATCACTTGTCAGGATCCTTATTGTCCAAAATCACCATCAACACACACGAAAGGTATGTAAAACTGACACACGAACTTGGACGAAGATCATGCAACGAGGCAACAATATAAAGCTTGCCGGACGTGTTGAAAAGAGGAAAAAAAGTGTGCGTAAACACGCTCGAATTTTTCTAAGTGATGTACTGAGTGCCTAAGGGGCAAGTCCCTCCTAAGTTCACGCCAGCAGAGGAGGAGGGAAGGCTTGCCAAAGTTGATCGTTCAACTCTTAGAGCTTGCTCAGCTTCAAACCACTTGTGGATTCGATCTCGGCGCTAGTCAGCGGACCTCGATGCTATCTTGCTGCGCACACGCATGCGCAGCTAAATGGGTAGATTTCTGCGCCTGCGCCTTAACAGCGTCGTGTGGGTGAGGTTTTCTCTGCTCAGACTCGCTCCCAATGTGTCCATAAGATATGAACACCGACGGTCTGACAGTAACCCAGTTCTACAATATCTTCCGCAAAGGCAACCGTTTGTAGTCAGGGGGTTGTGGTTTCGAATCCTGAGTCATTTTGGCTGCTCTCTCAGCCATTTCGTCATTCCCATCAATATTAATCCTCACATGTAACCTTCAAAAGCAGTAAAGTAATGTAAAAAGTATAAAATTCAATATAAATATGTTTTTCGAAAACCATCTATAGATATGCTTTGAGTGCTGGGAACCATCCTCTGTTCCGATATGTGATTCTACAATGATACATTATTACACAAACTCATCACCATGAGGGTCCCAAGTTCGATACCCGGTGGAGGCACATAGTGGTTCGGATCCCACTTTAAACTGTAGGTGCAGTCCCGATTAGCCTTACTGTGCATAAAGTGGACTTAAAACACCACATCAATCCAATCAATCATCACGTTGACTTTTCCCCTTGTCCGCTGCACACTCCAATATGTCGTGGTGAAGGCACGTCAATTTGTGGAGATGATGTGATCAGCACCACCCTCCTGTCGCCTTTACCCTCACCACTCTGTCCAGATACCAACTTATTAGGGGCTGGATGACTCCCAGAGCCGCTCCATGCAGAAACATTTGCTGAAAAAATTCCCGCCTGAAATCACTTTCTCCGAAAATTAAACCCGGCTTTCCCGAGTGGCGGTGAGCCGCTACTATTACATTAGTTTCACAAAGTTGTCACTTAAAATAGACAAAACGAACATGTATTTCCCCTCATAATGCTGACACTAAAGCAGTTTTCATTAGATATGACTATGTATTCTATATGACAGGTATTGTACGTACATCCAGGATCTAATTGACAAAACTCACTAGGAAGAGCAAGTAGAGAAGCACATTTCCAGTTCTGTGCCAAGTTGAGCAGCCATTAGAGTATTAAGGAAAGCCCTCTTTACAGCATACGGATGCCACATTCATAATCTGTCCCAGAAATAATAAACATACACTCTAAAAGAGAAGGTTTTGAGTTTGAATCCACTTTGTGCACAGGAAGGCTAATCGGGCTGAACCTCTATCGGGTATCGAACCCAGAACCCAAGGACGTATGTAGTGGGTCCGGACCCCCCTCCAAAAAGACTTACCAATCACTAAAATTAAATAATCAAAATATACTTTTTTAGCATTTGTTACATAGCTTAATCGATGGTTATTTATTACAGCTGAACTTATTGAAGGATGAGAAATTGGGATCATACGGCTTTAAAGGGGAGTTCCAAAGATTTATGCATACTACTACTTGTGATAATTTGCATAAAATATTAATCAGGAACTTTACTTTTCGTCAATTCAATCTAACTCCTTTCTTTTTTATTGAATAAATATTCAATTCTTTATCCCTTTGACGTTATTTTCCTTGCTAGGGCAGTTGTTTTTTATACAAATCTTGGCGATCTTAACTATACGTAAGCTAGATAATTAATAATAATAACCCACAGCGCGACAGCCCTTGAGAGCCTTGGCTTACCTACCGACTGCTGGTCTCCCTCCCACACTGTTCCTCCGTCACCTGTTATAGCGTGGAGATCTTAGACCAGTATTGAGGTGACGGGTGGTCAGCCCGACGAACCCCCAGCCGTTGTAGGTCTTCTCGACCGGGTTACCGCTCACTCATTCGGAGTTTCCCAATTTCCTCACGATGATGGGTTGTCACCGGCCCTATACGTAGGCCGAATAAATTCCGACCAGAGCCGGATTCGAACCTACGCCGTCCCGCAGCGAACGATCTTAAGACGAGTGAACGCCTTAACCCGCTCGACTACGGCGGAGGACAGATAATTAATAAATACTGCTATATCTCTATTCTTTTACCATATTTTAACTTATTCATGTAATAATAACAATACAATATTAATAATTTTATTATTATTATTGAGACACTTTGTCGGATCCCCCCAGAAATGTATTTCTAGATACGTGCCTGCAGGACCCTTTGACTACAAGGCGACGACGTTACCACTACGCCATCGGGGGAGGTGGGCTAGAAAAAAAAGGAAAAACGTAACCCTGCTTGTTTGCAAGACGAAAGAAAATTCCTTGAACAAAGCTAGGTCGAACACCGCAGGTGAAACAGTTCCAGTTTCGAGATAAATATCTCCAAAGAGGAAAGATTTGTGGAGAGGACTCCGTGTCTCTCTCTTACACTTTCCTTCGCCGATTGAGAAGAAGAGGAGGATCAAGTTTCCTTCCACATCCGCTGTTGAAATCACCGAAGCGCTGCGATCATATTTTAGGCAAGGAATTGCCACAAACATACTACAGCTCACCTTTTTCTTACGGCTTGCCTTAGACTCGTTTGTAACCATGGTGTTCCGTATCTCGTTTCACTTCTGTTAGATTTTGTGTTGTTTTTTTATTATTTCCTAACGTGTCACGTTATATATTTGGTTCATGGATTTTGTCTATCGTCTGCTTTTCAAGAATTATTCACAGCTTGTCTTCTCTACAACTAACTAACTCCCTAGCCTTCTTAAACCCGAAGGTTCATGGCTGCAGCAACACAGGCCTTTCATCTTTCCCTATCTTGAGCAAGTTCTATATACTCTTTTCCATCCCTACCGATTTCCCTTAGGTCCATCTCAACGTTGTCCCTCCATCTTCGTCTTGGCCTTCCTACTGGTCTCTTACCATCAGGTTTCCCAACAAGAATCCTGTAAACTCCTCTTTCCTCTCCCATTCGTGCCACATCGCCTGCCCACCTAAGTCTTCTTGATTTAATTATTCTGATAATATCTGGACATGAATACAAATTATGTAGTTCTAAATTATGTAACCTTCTCCACTCACCTGTCTCCTCATCCCTTTTAGGTCCAAAGATTTTCCTAAGGATCTTATTTTCAAATACTCTCAATTTATGTTCCTCTTTCAATGTACGGGACCAAGTTTCACATCCATATAATACTACAGGCAAAATTACTGTTTTGTATATTTTAACTTTTAGTTTCTTAGATATTAAATGAGAAGACAAAAGTTTATGAAGAGAGAAGTAACATGCATTTCCTGAATTAAGCCTACTTTTTATTTCCTCTTTAATATCATTTCCATTTGTTAATATTACTCCTAAGTATTTGAATTTGGAAACTGGTTCAAACGAGTTGTTATCAATAATTAGATTTCGATTATTACCTAACACTTGGTTTCGGCCTGTAAGCATATATTTAGTTTTCTCTTTGTTAGCTTCCAAACCTATCTCTTTAGCAGTTTTGAAAAATATTTTAGCATTATTCTTAATTGTAATCACATTATCCCCTAGTAAGTCTATGCTAACAACTGAGTCACACCATTTAATTTTAGTCCTTCTTTAGTTTCTTTTACCTTCCTAACAGCATATTCTAAGGCAAAATTAAAGAGCAATGGAGATAATGCATCTCCTTGTTTTAACCCATCATGAATCAAGATGTCTTCTCTACACTACCACATTATTGCCTCTGCATTTAACAGAAGATTCCAAATACGGCGTTAACCATTTTACATTGGAACATATTAACAAGAGAACATAACGACAAAAATAACATAAAACAGGAAAAATAATAACGAACTAAAATTATATGTAGTTCTCTGTATATCCACGTATTATTTTTTTTCTTTGGACTTCTTTCTATTTCAACGTATTGTTTTCGATTTTCCGTATCTCTACATACATTTTTCATGTATTAATTGCAGCTCACGTTCTATCCCTTTCAGAAGGATAGAGGCCATAGCAAAAACATTTCCCGGGAAAGAAGGTAGGCCTCAAACAATAACTCGAATCCTATATTTCAAGTTTTGTCGGGTGAAAATTTTTCTGTTGCTGACTGTGAATTAAACCCAGGAGACAATGCTTGCTTTCAATATACTCCATTTGCTTCCTCGTAAAAAGGAGTTTCTCAACGTACAAGTCTTTACTAGCAGACAATAGACATAATTATTTCTTGAAAATCTCCGCCAAGTGTTTATGTTCATTTTAATTCTGATTCATTGTTAAATTTGTGTTTAAAAAATACAGGATAACATTTGTAATATAATTAAGCCTTGTTTCCATATTAAAAACACTAAGTTGCTGACCAAGGCAGTTTATTAAGATAAAAACACTTAAGAGGTAACCCTGTACCACCTATATTTTTGATTGATTGATTTGGTTTATTTTACATCGCTTCTCTGCCCCTCGCGACTAATTGCAATGATGAGGGTGAGTGATGATATGATGAAATTGATGAAGGGACACTCACAAAGAATACCCAGGCCAGGATTCGAACCCAAGCCACCTATATCCTGTTCGCAACCTTGTATTGTAGACGTTGCTCATGGATCTCAACTATTAGCGATTAAAATTATCCCATATGCCATCTGGTGAGATTTTCAGAAACCACTCTATGTAGGACACTTTGCTGTGTTGAAGTCGTTCAAAGCATGGGGAATGTGCGAAAAAGTAACGTTTACTGTTCAGTTTTTGGCTTTAAATCGTTTTATGGGTCAGAACAAGCGAAAAGGTTTCACGTGTTTCCACCCCGTGGAATCAACAAAATGAAATTTGTAAATAAATCAGGGAAAACAGAATTGATTGACATAAGACTTTCATGGGGAAAAACGCTGATATGCGGCAAAGAAACTGCGAAGAATGCACGAGTTTTTTGACTATATTTTTCGAAATATGATTATATATTACCATTAATATAACATTTAAATGCTATTTTTTAAAAAAAGAACTCAGAAAGTGTGTTACCCAATCGTATCAATCTCCTCTAAATTAATGTATTACGTGGAATTTGAAACCAGGTTCAAGTATGAAAACAGTTTGCGAAGGAATTATTATCTTAAATGTAACCAGAAAAATAATGTGGACATGTGCTAATACGATTGCTGTTTCATACAGTACGATGTTATTTTTCATTGAAGATATCCTGTAAGCCAGGTCATGAAATTGTGAATTTTTAGAGGAAGAACTGCAACGATATATTCGCAATATTATCCTGCCCCAGCTTTGTAAGTACAGGCCAATCAATGGCTTTATTTTAAAATCATTTTCGAGACAACAGCCGACCACCGTGGCGAACTGGTTAGCACATCGCGCTACGACGCCAGGGATCCCGGGTTCAAATCCCAGCTT
Organism: Lepisma saccharinum; assembly: GCF_977018435.1. Taxonomy (NCBI): domain Eukaryota; kingdom Metazoa; phylum Arthropoda; class Insecta; order Zygentoma; family Lepismatidae; genus Lepisma; species Lepisma saccharinum. The sequence goes on from NC_139255.1 coordinate 8,515,218, forward strand.
CGGCATGGATGTTTGTGAGTGTCCATTCATCAACTTCATCATATCACAACTCATCCCCATCTTCGCAAATTATCCAAAAGTGGCACAAGAAGCGAAGTAAAATAAAGCAAATCCAGGGTGCGAAATCATTTAAGACAGGTGGGGGGGGAGAAAGATCTTAATCAACAACCCCCTCCCCACAAACATACATATAAACATATATATTTAAAATGTTATTAAAAGTAAAAATAAATTACTAAATTAAAAATATATAATTATTATTAATTAAACAAAAAGTAATAAATTTGTTATTTTTAAATATATTGATATTATAAAGTAGCGAACTACGTCCTTTAATAACTGGTTAAAGATGTTAATAAATTATGAAATAGTTGAAGTGGTTTTATTATGTGTAAGTTTCTATTAAGTTTATGCTTTATGTTAATATAAATCAATTAGATTTCATAGTTATTATTTCCTTGCCTTCTTGTTTTACTTTTATTGTGCGTAATGATGTAGATTTGTTAATGATCTCTTGAGAGAGAAAAAGCATTGAGCACTCTCAACTACACTAATTTGTGCATTTATCGATATTATTCTTAGTAGAGTTTATTTCAAATTAAATGTAATTGCTTATCTTTTGTTTGTTGTAACAAAACTCTCCCCTCCGAAAATAAATTGGTGGGGGGATTTTTGAGGCCAATATTGTTGGTGCGGGGAAATCCTCCCCGTTCCCCCCAGGATTTCGCACCCTGAGCAAATCAATCAAAGCCAAAATACAACATGAGGTGTAGATGATATCGCACGTCTTTGAAGGATCAGCGCTTATATATTAGTTTCGTCTGTTTCTGTGCTATTTTTAACTAACTAACTCTCTAGCCTTCTTAAACCCGAAGGTTCATGGCTGCAGCAACACAGGCCTTCCATCTGTCCCTATCTTGAGCAAGATCTATATACTCTTTTCCATCCCTACCGATTTCCTTTAGGTCCATCTCAACGTTGTCCCTCCATCTTCGTCTTGGTCTTCCAACAGGTCTCTTACCATCAGGTTTCCCAACAAGAATCCTGTAAACTCCTCTTTCCTCTCCCATTCGTGCCACATCGCCTGCCCACCTAAGTCTTCTTGATTTAATCATTAATTAATCTGTGCTATTTTTGCCTATCATAATTAAATGCTTCGTTCTCAGCACAGCTTCACCATCGTTATAGTTCTTGGTATTCATATCGTGTTTGCAATATTTAAGAATATCGCGTAACTTCAACGTGTTTTCCATAACCGCCATAACCACGCGCTGCTAGTAACCTAAACAAAGATGAACCCTACATAGAGCGGCCATATTGGAAGCGACACTAGCGCTCAGGTGGTCATTTTAATCGCGAATATCCTTCTCTTGAGTAAGAACAGGAACGCTGCAAATGAAGACAACAGAACTTTTGATCGTATCTTCCATTTGACCAAAAATAACATCGCCAGGGCAATGGCCTTGAGGTGGAGGAAGTGCGCGAAGCAGCTCGCCTGTCCTTTTACTCGACGATCGAACCAAACACTTACGTTATCCACTGTGTCAGAGTTTGAGCACTCGTAGAAATAACAAAGGTGCAGGCGATGAGAAATGTTGTTTGTATTTGGACGTGGCATATTGGCTACTGTCGATGGTAGGTGTGCCATAAAACACTAGCAGACGAAACGTTAGAAGCATTCTTGAGAGCTTTTAGTTCTCTGGACATTGTCCTACATGTACGTATGTGCTTTTGGAATGTTGTGTTTGCAGTGGAATGAAGCGACCCGGATGTGGTGGTTCTTCTGCAGCGAAATTGACCTTTATGATATGTATTTATGCTGCATGTTAAAAACAATGTATGGGAACGAAAAATAAACATTGCAACGTGAGGCAAGGCTAAAGAAAGGTGAACTATTTTGTTCTAAGGTTGTCACTGTTTGAATTTTGTATATGTCTTTTTGTACTCATGACAATGAGAATGAACAATGTTAAATGAAACACATTGACGCCCCGAGGTAAGAAAAAATGCCTACTTAATATTCTTTTCTCCTTATATTTGTAATGTATTTCCTCTCTTCTGTTTTAGTTCTGTCTATTCCTTATCTCCTGTTTTCTGTTTAATTTCTTCTTTGTTTTCTGTGTCTTTCTTGCTTCTTTATTACTCTCTTTCTCTCGATTCTTTACTTCGCTCTTCCTATCGCTTCTTTCATTCTCTCATTCTAAGTGTCGCTCCACAATTTCTGTTCTTTTTCTTGCTTCTTTATTTGTCTCTTGCTTCTTTGTTCTTCTGTCTGGCTTCTTATATTTCACTATCTCTCTTGTTCTCTCGTTTCTTTATTTCTCTTTCTCGTGGTTGATCCATTATTTCTCCACCATTTCTTTCTTTCTTTCTCTTTCTCACTTCTTTATTCCCCTATCTCTCCCGTTTCTTCAGTCTCTCTCGCTTCTCGTATTTCTCTTTCTCGCTTCATTTTTCTCCCTCTCTCCCTCTTTCTGTTCCTTACTCATTTCTTTATTTATCTCTTCTTCTCTCTATCTCGTTTGTTTCACTTCTTTCTTTCTCTTCCTTTCTCTCATTCTCTATAGTTTAATTCATGTCTTTTCCTCTTCTTCCTTAAACTGTTTGTTTCTTCTAACACGTAAATGTGACATCGGTACATTCCATTTAGGACATAGCTTTCCATTTTGACCGTACGGATTGTAAGTCGATCATTCAACACGTTTGTCCACCAATCTGCAAAAAATAACATTGGAAATGATTTAAGGATTACTTGGTAGGCCAGGTAGCAACTCTCGGCTTCAAACAATGTTGTATAAATAATAGATAATAATTATTGAAATCCTTGCAGGGTGATAAGTAAACATATACGATATAACTGTTGTTAGATTCATTAGTAAGCTTTTTACTTTTCTCAAGACAAAAGAGGGATACAAGAATTGAGGGTGGAAATAGCCCTTCATCGCCCCCCTGCAAATACCATCCTGACTACATGAGCATTTCTTCATTCTTGCAACCCACAAAAGTACTCGATGGAGTGTTTCCAATGGCTTTCGTGAGGTTCTTGGCGGAAGACCATAACAAAGTGACAGGGAGTGATCAGAAACCTCCACATAACGGAGGAAGCCAGGCGAAGGAGAATGATAATAAAGGAGAGAGTATACTTAGGCAAGCTGCTTGTTAAACAAAGGCTTGACAACCCGATACTGCGATGGATACTAACATTCTCTCATGTAACAGTAGGCTCATTCTTTTTGTCACCCATCAAGAACAACCTATTCCCGCTTCGAGGCCGTTAACCCTGTCTTGATGAACGCAAACATTGGTTCTGTGGTGTGTCTCGTTCTTTCTGCGTACACATGTGGTTCACATTGATTGGCACAAAGTAATCGAATGCTAGAATTTTGATGGTAGTATTGTCAAAATAATAACAATGGTAGTAATAAGTTAGAATGTTGGTCACGGATTAACATAGGATGCCCCCCCCCCCCCCATTCTGTTTCATCCCCAGCATCGTGAGGACAATTCCTGAGATCCTTGACAGGATATAGTTGCGGACGTCGGGCTAGAAATCTAGATAGCAGCGGCGATGGGCATCACAGGCATCACCCAAGTGAAAGCCAATTGCACCACCAAGTCTTCCGTCTTATGTTACACCCCGTGCACTTTTTCTTCTTTCTTTTTTGCGATAATAAAATTCAATTTTCTGGAATGCACTTGAAGAATCTCCTAGGTATGTAAAATTTCATGAAAATGAATTTAATTGCGAAATATGATTGTTGGAAGTATATCTAATTCCACCACACCCAGATAATGTCATGGATCAAAGAGCTTTATTGTTTTTTTCTCGATGCCTTCACCTCTCTAAATCTTTGAATAATACAATCGGTGACGACACGAATTGCTGATTACAAAGAGATAAATCTCTCTGTTACCGTGATCTAAAATATTATACTTTCAGAAGCAAACTCGTTGAACTTTAGTGATTTCATTTTCAGTGCTGCATAATTGATACTAAATTTATTACACGCTGGGTACGGTTTCTACGAAATCTTGCAATAAAAACGTAAAAATTGATAAACGTTTTGTACAGTGTAAGTGGCAACAATGGAAATGCACGCTACTTTTCGTAATGTCCTTTAAATGACGTTTTCTATCTACAAGATAGAAACAAGAGTGATTTAATAGAAGTGCCGCTAATTTTAAAAGCACGATAACTCTTGATGTGAAAATTTTAGAACTTAGAGAACTATACTGAACGCAACTCCAACTGGCGGGTGTCCTTGACGGCTGTTTCTGGCCCTTTCTGTACCCCAATTGTCTTCGGTGGTCTGTGGCTCGATGAGCGTCAATTAACTCAGTTCCGAAGTGAAAGCTGAAGGGGTCACATCGCTCTCCCGAAGCAACGTTGCCAAGCGTACTTCTGTTTTTGCTAGTTTTCTATTTTCGTGTTTGTAGCGTGTTTGCGTGTGAAACTCCATCATGTAGGACCACGGGTGCAATTGTACCATTAACACCCCGCTGATATCTGGTGCTGGCAATATCCTTGCCCGTACGTTTGGCAACATGTGGTGGACCCAACGCTCATTTGTTTCGTCCTTCGAAAAACGTTCGGTACCATGTGACTAGAAAATGCCCGATTTCAGTCGAAGAAAATTCAACTGTTTCCCAGCCGCCAGTTGGAGTAGTGTTTAGTATAGTTTGGTATTGCATTTGACCGAAAGCGACAAAAGCGTTTTAAGATGAAAAAAGCAATTTTCTTTATGCTGGGAGCGCTCTAAATTCTGCTGATATCATCATACCTTCCTGCGGTCTATACCGTCCGAGATTAAAGACAGACTGATTGATTGATTTGTTGTTTTAAGTTCACTTTATGCACAGTAAGGCTAATCGGGACTGGACCTACAGTTTAAAATGGGATCCGAACCACTTGTGCCACCACCGGGTGATTATGAACAGAAATTCAATGCTAATTTAGAGAACCACTTGATGGTGATGAGCGATGATATGATGAAATTGATGAAGAGCATTCACAAAGAACATCCATGCCCAGGCTGCGATTCGAACCAGAGACCCCCGGCGTCGTAGCGCACTGTGCTAGGCCCTCTGCCACAGAGGCCATCGTAACTAAGTTATTAATGTTGCGACCAGGATTGAGCTGAAATAGTCACAACACCTAGATAACTCGAATGACTGACTCGATATTGCAATCGAGCAAAATCGATCAACACTTTCCAAGATGGCTGGCTTCAAACCTACCACAATAAACTTTTGAAAATACACTACGTGTTGCCTGCAGACCTTACGAGACAGGATGCGTCCATTTCTTGCACCTCCATGGTTTATAGAGGAGCCTGCATTCTTCCACACATTATTACGGGTTTCATTTTCGAAGAACAAAGTGGGTATACCTGCATTAAGAAACTACTTAATTTCCTCACGTGCTACGGTATGAAAGGAGGCAAGGAAGATGATGAAGAGAAGAAGAGCTACCTGGAGCTTCTTTATTGGCATCCTCGCTCTATTGTTGATGTGGAGCGTGCATGGCGGGCGCTGGTATGTGTGGGCGGGGTGAGTTGCAGAAGAAGTGGTTTGCTGCTTGTTTCTTGAACAAAGGCCATCCGTGTAGGTACGCCAACATAAGAATCAATCATTGCAGTACAGGATTTGGATTTCTATCCAGACATCAAGATCTGGCACTAGATTACATGGTGCATGGGCCTTCCAGTAAGTATAACAGGAGTTCGATTTATTTGGGTGTCATCTAGAGTTGTAGACATTCTAGCCTTCTTAGTACAATCCATTGCTAATGGTCTTATCGTCAAATGGCAAAGGCCTCCCCGATGGTACAGTGGTATCGTCGTCGCCTTGTAATCAAGGGGTCCTGGGTTCGATACCCTATGGAAGAACATAGTGGTTCGGATCCCACTTTAAACTGTAGGTCCAGTCCCGATTAGCCTTACTGTGCACAAAGTGGACTTAAAACACCAACTCAATCAATCAATCAATCACGCCGGGATTCGAACCCGGGACCCCTGAATTACTAAAACAAAAGTAAAGTTTCACAGTTACTTTGTCATACAATAAGAACATTTTACTGTTTACACAAGTATGGCATCTGTTCTCTGTAGTGCATGCAAGTATAACGGATTCTTTGTAAGGGTGGCATCTAGAGTTAAGGACATTCATGCCCTTCATTTATTGACTTTTTAATCCGGTACCTTCCCATGACTACCATAAAGAATTAGTTGGTTGAAGGACTCTTCAAGTTTGCTTTGTCCTGTTCTGGCAAAACCGTTCCTTTACACCTGTTCTGAGCATCAGCTTTCCCTCTCTGCCTCTGCAGCCGAACTTCTCTCTCGGTCAGATGGTCTTTCAGATCGACCCGTGGGTGTGTCCATGGCTTGGTTCTGAAAAATGATCCCACTTTTTGGTGGACAGCTTCGTCTAGGGAAGATGCAAGGAGGCATCCACCCACAAACCTACAGCACCGTGTGGTAACATCCGGTTTCACTTCACATGAATGGTGCCGCTTCTCTGCAGCAGGGGTTGTCTCCCAACCCTGATGCCTTGATGGATGTTGGAAACTGTTCCTTAGTTGGTATAATCGATCCGGGTTATTAAGAACTGGATGGACATTGAACCTGCGTTTAAGACATTGGCTTTGAGTGGCAGAGAGATACAACGCACCTGTTTCTAAATTCTGGAACGAAAGGAAAAATGTTGATGTTTCTCTGTTGTAAAAAAAGGTAAAGGTAAAGTCTTCCCCTGTGCATAGCACCACGCCATGAAGGCGTATAGGGGGTGTGGGGGTAACGCCCCACACTTTCTTGATCCGGTCGTGAGTGGGGGTGATGTGATCAGCATCACGCCCCTGACCGCCTTTACCCCCCAGGGTTTCCCCCAGGTACCCATGTTATTCGACGCTGGGTGGGCGCCGGGGCCGCTTCCACCGTTAGAAAAGTTCCCGGATTTGAACCGGCCGGGGATCGAACCCGGGACCTTGAGCATGGTAGTCAGACGCGTTACCGACTGAGCCACCGCGGCTCAGTTGTTGATGTTAAAAATATTGAGGAACTTTGGCATATTGGCTTCACACTTCGAAGGTTGCAATTCAAATACCGGTACTTTTACAATTTACATTATTCTTATTTTACATCGGTTTTCATTACATTTAGGGCAATCGCAAGTTTCATGCACAGCTGTCATTCCAGTAACAGTAACGATTTTCAGAAACCACGTTCATTTGTTTACATTTGCATCTAGTTTTCTTATAATTCTGATGAACATTAATTTAAATACACTAATTATTTTAGAAACAGTTATGTTTCTATTATACTATGACACCGGTAACAAGAAAGCAGTGTCCTACAAAAGCAAACAAGAATGCACATTGGTAGTGGAAACCTAAAAGTATGTTTATGTAAGAAAATTCCAACTTTAGGAAATAAGAATATTACAGTGATCGAAATTAGTGGTCTCGCATGAAGTGTGACATGTCAATATATTGCCAAGCGTGATTCTAATTTCTAATCTACATATTCTAAATAAATTTAGATTGTATTAATTTATTTCTTGTCGTGTGGTCCGAAAAACTGTAGGAATGTCGATTTAATTTATGAACAAGTTTTGACGTTATGTTCATAAATAGCAGTTGGCGAGTAAATTGTTAGTTTTGGAACCTAAATGTTAAGGAATGCCAAAATATAATTTTAAACCCTGCGATATTGTAATGAGATGAAACATATACAACTAAAAAGTCTAAATTCACTGCTTAAGAATCCCTGTGTACAGGGTTTGAAACTATAAATCTTCTTCCTTATTATCATAGTTGACAGTGTCTTTCATTTCTTCTTTTTGTAAACCCAGCCCATGTCTTTACATTCTTTATTATACCATTCACTGCGTCTCTGGGGATTTCAACTCCAACTATTTCCACTGCTGCATACACTAATGAGTTATCCACTGCATTTCAGTTTTCTAGGTAGATAAAGGGCGTACTATCTATGTGCGTAATTTTCTAGATACTTTTTGTTATAGTCCAAGCTTATGAGTAGTTTTTTTTTAATTTTGCGAAAACACTGCAGATTGGTAGTGGAAGCAAGCAGGCAGACACCTCCCCCCTCCCCACACACACATGTACAATTTATATTATAAAATATATCGACTGTCATTTAAAATTCGATTGCAAATTGAAGAGTTTAATATACTACTAATGCTATGAACATTAACAATGATTTGCGTGACTAAGGGAAGAGGGGCAAAAATTAAGACACATTAATAAGATAATAGTTTCCTGTATAAAATTCACATCTAAATGATATTCTGTGTTTTAATATTTTTATGTTTTGCGGTAGCTGACGAAAGGTGATGAAAATACAGATGGAAAAAAACTTGCTCTTAGAAATGAATAATTAAAATCTAATTTTATCATTAATCATTCCATAAACACCATTGAGAAACAACAGAAATTTTGACTTTTTGAAAAGGTATGCAAAAGAAAACTTATATTATCTTGTCACTATTGCAAGAACGATTCCGCAAAACTAAGGAAACAAGAAATGAATTCCCAGTCAAGTCAATGTAGACAAATATTTTAAGCAAACTTTCTCTATTTGCGTGGCGCCATCTATTTCATCACTTGTGCATATGTGTGATGTACAGGCACATCAATCTAATAATTTGATCAGTAAAACAAAAGGCAATCATCCACCTTGATGCAATCAACGGCATACCACCTTCTCGAAAAGGCAAGGGAGGGATTGTGAAGATAATATATGGGCTGGGCACTGTACACGGACTCCTCAATGACCCAAATGTGATTTTAATTCGAAGGTGCAGGGTGCCTATAGAAGAACGAGAAACTGTTCACAGAATTAAGTAATTGTCTGAGAGACCAGCTCACTCAAAGAATCTTAATGCAGAATGCGAACCCGTGTGTTGAAGTGTCTGACGTTGGCGATGGTAAACGGATGGAAGGGAGGAGAAGCAGAAGTGAAGAATAAGAAAAAAGAGGGGGAGAAGTAATTAATCAAGAAATGCTGGCATTCACATCTTCTCGGTCTGACAGTACTGCAGATGCCTTCCACAAAGGTAGATGGGTTACTGGGCGTTAGGACGTTCTGTTGTGATGGGTAGTCATTTCTTAACTTAATGATGCTCCAGTCCTGCGAAGCAGTGTGTTTGACTGAATAGGCATCACCATTAGCGAAACTCTTCTTCAGACTCAGTAAAATCTAACGAGATCTATGATCAACTCAGTCCATTGTCATGAGTGGAGATTTACTATTATTTACTCATTGTATGAGAGATCTATGATGAATTCAACCCATTGTAAATGGATCGAAATTATCTACTTTTGTCACTCTATGAGAATTATCAACTTTGCCTATTGTTCAAGATTTCCTGTAGTTACTTTATGAGAGATCAATATTTCCTACTTTTTACCTATCACGTGAAATATATATGATAAACTTGTTTATTGTCTGAGGATCGACACTATTCCCTACTTTGTAAGCCACTGTAATAGGTATCAGATTAGTATTCGACAATTCTTAATACGACGATTCATATTTTAATTATCTGGCATGCCATCTTGTGACAGTTTCTGGAATTCCTTGCTTTGGTACAAAAACGAACTTGGAGGAATCATGAATAAAACAAACAACAAACCCTCCAAGTCTTTCCCATTGCATTTTGTCATTCATTGTAAGACATAATGCATCCCAAAATGCACCACCATCAACAAGCTGTTCCCGCATTACAAGTTTCTAGATTTGAATTTATGAAGGTGATTAAATTCGGTTACAATGTTTCGAGAACTGTAATGCACAAAACTCCACAAATGTAAATTTGTCAAGTCGAAAATTATTTGTATGAATTTTCACATAGTGCATATGCTTACATTATGATCGTATTATCCCAATAGTTTATCGCCACCTACCAGCCCCCCCCCCCCCTAAGGTTTGTACTTCTAACTTAAAATATTTAGGAGCTTTTTTTTTAACGCGATGTGCAGATAAGACAAACATTCGAGCGAGTAATAGGGAGTTGCCACAAGAAACGTGTTACAAGTTTTCCACACTATCTCCTAAGCCCACTTTATGCACAGAGAGACTAATCGGGATTGGACATACAGTTTAAAAGTACGATCCGAATCTCTAAGTGCTCCACCGGGGGTCGAACAAGATACCTTTTGATTACATGGCAACAAAGTCACCAACGCGTTATGCCGAGAGAGATCAGATGGAACTCCGAGACTTCAAATACAATATGTGTTACAAAAATTAGTAGCTACATTGTTATTATGATCAATTTACAATAGCTATTACCTGATAAACTTTGCATAAAAGTCTTTAAAAATTAGTTTGAAACTCTATGTAATATAAAGAATGTAAGACTTGTTTAGAGAATTAGCACACAAAACATTCAAACTTCCGATGATCACAGTAAACGACAGTTAAAATTTTAAACCCATGATGAAAATATATTGAGTTAACCACATTTAAAGGCACTAACAAAACGAAGTGTAATTATACTGAGTATAAAGTTGCATTCGGATTAGATATCCCTTCTCAATTAACTCTGCTTGTATTCGGATAACACAACATCGCCTGGTAACATGTAACTTATTCTCTTTGTCTTGGTTCAACTCTTTGTTTATTTAAATCAAATGATAACACTAATAAGCCTTGCTTCCATGCCTAATAAAACACTCAAACTGCTGCCCAAAGCAGAGTTTATTGTCAAATAAACATACTATAAACGTGACGTTTCAACCTTATAGTAAAGTCTTCAGACTCTGAACCATATTCAAATCTTCGATTTCAAATTCAATTTTTTTCAAATTCCATATGTAACGGCCATGAGAGTGATGACGCATTTCTGTTGAACTGTGGTTGACGACCAACCTGTGTGTGGAACTCTTGACATGATAGAAGGAATGGGAATAATCTAGATGGTTCGGGCAGATGGACATTGAAATGAAAGTAACACCACAGGTAACACTTTGTAAGTTACCATTGTTCCAAAACATGAATCTACCTCGGGCAGTGAATGTTTTTATATTAAGATTGCGAACAGGTCATATATTAGTAAATCAACATTTGGCTCGTGTAAAGATTGTTCCATCAACTTTTTTGCCAATGCGGAGAAGCTAATCAAACACTTAATCATTTATTTTTTGAATGTCCCTTAAGATAACAATACCGAGACTCTCTATATAAAAACTTACAACATGCACAGGTAATGTGGGATCCACTAGTATTGCTCGGCAAATTGTCCATGACTATTTTCATTAATTCTTTCTCTTACATCCTGTGTGTAAGAGACCTATAGGAAGGCCAAGACGAAGATGGAGGGACAACTTTGAGATGGACCTAAATGAAATCGGTAGGGATGGAAAAGAGTATATTGATCTTGCTCAACTCTTTCGCTGCGGAATTCTCTGGCACACAATATCCCTTGGCTGCGTAATTAAATTTGAAAAAATATTTTTTTTATAAACAAATAATTTTCACAATTATATTGCGTTATATATGAGAGAGAACTTACAAAATTCATTCCTTGCACTGGAAAACCATTCTGTAGTCCCTGGTAGTATAATATTTTGAAAAATTTTGAAATTTTGAAAACAATATTTAGAAAGAATAATTTTAAAAAATTACATTGCAAAATATGTTATAGAGAAATTACAGAAGTCATTAATTGCACTGGCAAACCATTCTGTAGTCCCTGATGGTATGGTATTTCTCAAAACACGGGATGACGCAGAGTGGTGGAGCGGCGTGGAAATTCGTAAGTAGTATCAAGATACTGGGTTGCGAAAACTTCAGTTTGTTCTGCAGTGTGTTCAAATACTGAGCGGGGGAAATATTTGATAAAACAAGAAAATGGTGTGCTAAATACTGTACTGTCACCAAGTAACTTAGCACTTGCCTGTGTCGAACTTCCCGCACCTAGATCAATGCTGCTTTGCACTCTGCTCCATGATGTTACGGACGGCGGTACAAATTCTTCATCAGACACTATACAATCACTGTCACCACTTGAAGTCTCATGAAAACTGTCGCTATTATCGTCACAACTTAATTCACCTTCTGATTCAACAGTTGAGTAACATTATTATCAGACAAGTGTTGACGACTTGACGAAGCCATGTTGTTTACATTCGAACATGCATTTGAAACTGACATGTCAGAGCACTCAACGCTCGTATTCTAAACTGAGGTGTAATTAGCGACATCATACAGATATAAACAAAACTACAAGTTCAAATAGTTCCAAATAGTATCAACAGATGTCTGAGGGCTACTAAAAGGGACGTACTGCGGAAATGCGACACCCGCAGCGAGTGGAAGTATGAACTCGCAATAATGCGACTTCCGCAGAGCAAGGCACCTGGCGTGCTGTGCATAAATGCGACGAGCGCAGCGAAAGAGTCAAGATAGGGACAGATGGAAGGCCTGTGTTGCTGCAGCCATGAACCTTCGGGTTTAAGAAGGCTAGAGAGTTAGTTAGTTAGTTACATCCTGTGTGTTTTTAAGCGGTGGATTTTTATGAAGGCTGGTGCAGAAGTTGTCAACAGCTTGTTTTGAGTTTTCTTTTAATTCTTGAAGCTCTTATTGGGTCAAATACAGTGCACGAACATGGTGATGGACAATTTGCAAGGTAATTCTCATGGATCTCACTGTACCATTTCCGATATCCTTAACTACACTAATATCTGAACCTCATAACTGCAGTTATTTGGATTCTTTATAGTTTCGCTAGAAAACATAGGTTTACTATTTAAACAACCATGATGATTCACACTACAATTTAAATTAATAACCTCACAAAACTGTTATACCATAAGAACAGGAAGACATTAGTGTTTCGAAGAAAGTGAATGATATTCAACAACAGTTTGGAACATAGATATTAACAATAGAACCTGAACTCAGCAACATTGGCTAGAAACTGCAAACGCGGTTTGAGCCATAAAATAAAGAAGAAGAAGAAGTTACATGTTAATTAACTTTTCAGTGTTTAATGTGATTAACGTTGATAAGGTTAGTATTGTGTACAAGAGTGTTGGTTTCTCTGAATAGAGGAAGGAAAATGTTGAAATGTGTTTGAAGTGTGTTATTTTTTAAAGTAACATAAATTGTTATCCTGCACGCATAGGAGTTCGTGTAACTTAAGTTGTCGTAGTTCCTTGCCTTACAAAATAATTCTGAGAAGTCTGATTGAGGGACTTTAGTAAATGTAGGACAATTTACACAAAAGTCATTAGGTGCGTGTCACAGATTTGAATTTGGTTCACAGTCAGAAGTTGACCTTACTACGAAGTTGAAACGTCACTTTTATAGTATTTATTTGACAATAAACTCTGCTTTGGTCATAAGTTTGAGTGTTTTATTAAATCAAAGTTGATGTTTGTTTTCGTTCGAAGTAGATTTGTAGTAGTTGTACAGAGAGTACAATAAATCATCACTTAAGAGAAGAAACGAGTTCTGTCATAGTAAATTTTTAGTTGCATTCTTTCCAGCTTTGCTCTACATGCAATAAATGCGTAGGAAATACCAACTCTCAATGATATGAACCGTTACAACGACCCCTACATCTTTAAATGGGCTCTCATCAATTAATAATTACAAATCTTGTAAGACATCTTGGTACGCGGAACATCTTTCAGTATCAACGGATACGAACCATGAATTAAATATTAAAACTGAAGCTTCAATTTATCTTTACGTCAAACTTTTTCTTTATTACACGGACATTACGAAACCTCGTAGGCTTAATTAACTTTTCATGGGACAGAGCAGGAAAGACAATGTACTTTGGAGACTGTGTGTAATATCTGAAGCAACGGTTATGGTATGGTGACAACTCGATCCGCTAGTATGAATAATCACCTAAGAGGGAGCAGCAAGCACTGAATACCAAAAAGGTTTCCCATTCTCCAAGAAGTTCGTTCCGGCTACTGGTTTACCGAAAAGCTGGTCTGTCAATCAAGGCTTTCGATAATTGCTTCATTACATTCTTCCTCTGCTTGTTTTATTTTCATAGCCTCATCTGGGTTGATACACTCCCGATGCATTCTTGAGTAATGATTGGGTTTCACTAAGCGCCTGGTTCCCTGAAGTGAGCACAAGATAATTGCTTGTATTTGGAGTTGATATGGACACGAAAATACAGCTTAACTTTCTATCTCCGCTACCAGTTTTGAAGCATTGGATTGGTGTATTATTGTCTCATTCATGGCAGTGATTATACTATTTTAATTGCTTCTTATCCATGCACTAGCGTATGTTGGATTAATTTTCGGAGGCGACTGGGATTGTAACTGTGGATATTACATACATAGCTGCATTCTAGGGAGGTGGGCGTTACACACTATGAAATATTTCTTAATTACCATTTCAAACCATTTAAAAGTTGTTAAAAATGGTAATCGGATAAATTTTAAGGAGGGTTTGCTTTTACCACTGATTTTTTCCCGAGTTCTTCACCGCAATTGAAAATTTTGATTTTCTCAAAATTTCGGGAGGGGCTGTAGCCCATTCAGCTACCCCCTGCGTACGCCAGTGTATCCATGTGAAGCCCCAAAGAGTGTATTTGAAACAGCGACAAAGACAGAGTTTTGCTTTACATGCATGCACTAGCATAAGCTCAGCCAGGTTAATCGGGACCGAACCTATGATTACGGTGAAAACGTTTATTGCGTTTCCACCTCCCCAATACAATTTCGCGTGATTTATGTGACACTAACTTTCTAAGGCGAAACGGGACATCCCATTTCGCCTTATCCTGTTTCGCATTACACACAAAAAATTTCCCACCAGGAAATATTATCGACATGAAAGGTCATTATTATTAATGTATTATTAACCTAACCTAACCTAACCGACAGGACAATGGGAGCTAAGGTAGGCAACATCACAAGCTCTGCGCTCCCATTATGAATTACCCCTCAAGTCGATAATATTCCCAGGTGGGAAATTCTTTGTGTGTAAGGCGAAACGGGATGTCCCTTTTTCGCCTTAGAAAGTTCGTGTCACGTAAATCATTTGAAATTCTATTGGGGGAGGTGAAAACGCAATAAGGCGAAATGGGATAAGGCGAAACGGGAGGACACTGTTTAAATTGAGGTCCGAATAGGGTGACCCTAATATTTTGACCAAAAAACAGGATATCCCAAGTAGATCAGTTTACCCCGTCCTGAAAAATCGGTTATGCCTAATTATAAAATTATTGATATTATTAACGTATTATTATTATTTATTAAAGGGTGGATCACATAAATGATACATAATAAACAATTAATGATATATGATCTCCCATGTCAAAAGGCATTAATTATTATAATTTCGGTATGACTTTCTCGTCCTTTCGGAACAACCTTTGATATTAATCCTTCACTGAAGTAATGTCAGAAGTATTTAGGAGAAGAGCCAATCTACTTGAGAGCAGCTTTATTCTTCATCAGAAGTTTATAAATTTCTCCGAAAACCTTACCCACAGACACACAACTCTAGATTTCTCTCGAGTTTGTGTCAAGACAACTTTAAATTCTTGTTGCAATTCCGTAAAGAAACTTCTTGCTTATTCACTGCTCTACAAATAACGGAAGAAATACAAAATAATACACCTTTTTAGCATGAAATGTCTCTCAAATTTAGACTTGGTTTTCAAGATAACTCCTAGACTTTTATAAAATGGGACAAATAGTGGCTTTTTAATAATATGGACGGGACACGCCTCTGAAACGAGATTATCCTAGTCAAAACGGGAGGTAGGGTCACCCTAGGTCCGAACCACTGTGCAATATGCCTCCACCGGAATCAAACCCAGTATGAATTCAGGAGTATAACAACATGTATAACAACTGGTTTGTTATAGCCTACACTTGGATTAATCATGTAGGCTATGAATTATCCATTATACAGGATATTTCGATTAAATGGGTCTTTTTAATTGTAACAAAAGAGATCCTCCCTTAAATTAGAGAAACGCAGTAATGCTAATCTTACATATAGCAATTTCTGAAACAACCACAGTCACCTTCAGATCTTCTATATTTTGTCAGTCAGGTGACCGAATATCTTGACAACAATGACGCGTTGTCTTTTGAGCTGCTCAATAGTCTATGGCCGACTTGCAAACACTTTGCTTTTTCAGGTGGGTCACACACGAAGTAACCACAAACAAAATAATCCTGGTAACTCAACAATGACTGCATAATCACCGTATTTATAAGGCCATCTTTAGACGGAAGCATTTCCTTTAACATTTTTGCTATCATAAATCGTATTTAAATGCTTCCAAAAATGTTATAGCAGACGGTACTTTACACGGAAACATTTCATATAACATTCCGGTTAGTTTTTGCGATTACGATGTACAATAGAGTCTCTCGGGGGAATATACCCATCGGGGTTAAATGCCCACCCCGTCGTATCTCGCGCAACGTTAATGTTATGGCAACTTTGCGACTCTTGTTTGAAAGCGCCCTCCGTGGTGAGATGAGGCAACAGGTTTGGAGCTTGTGAGAAGAATCTGAAACCATCCAGGGTTAATTTCATGAGGTAAGATGACAGTTTTTGAGGTAATAACTTTTTGGACGTTGCTGTATTAACAGTGTGCAATAATATTTCCAAGAGAGAAAGAAACTGAATTATATTTGGTGTAAACATCAAGAGTCAGGGAAACATATCTGCAGAGCGAAACTGCCGCATGGTGCTCAGAGTTGCCAACCCAGTGATTCGATTTTCTGCTTGTAGCTGTGGGGTGGATATGCCCACAGGAATTAAGTACAATATGCCCATGGGCATTATTATGAGCACAATGTGACTGGATCCAGGGTATTCGTTGTTGTATGTGGATGAATGAAATATGTACCAAATTCACGTCCATGTGTCCAAAGTGCAATGCAATTTCTCACAAATGTAAACAGTAAAAGAGGCTATGGTAAATTCAAAATAAATATTGTTAGAAACGCTATGCTTGTCTGTAGAAATGATGTTCTGTTTACGAAACAAACGTTAATAATCTTCCAGTTGATGCTGTGTATTATTTTCCTTTAAATATGTCATGTCAAGTATTACAACAATTGTTTCTTGTACTGGGCATTTTACCCTTAATGGGTGGGCATTTTACCCTGAACACTGGGTGATTTGCCCAAATTGACGTTCATCTGTTTATTTTTCTATGGTTCTCTTGCTATAAGACGTTCAGTAATAAAACTTATAGGTAACAATAACAAAACATATAGCATTCATTTGACATCCTTTTCACTGCGACACTCCTTCATTCCGCGAAGCTATAAACCGCCAAAAAAAAGTTGGGCGTACTCCTCCGAGTGACTCTATATACAGCCCGAAAGGCACGTCAAGTTATACCATCTATGCTTAGTGCACAACTAAAATATTTTTCCATACGTGTTCTGTACACGCTATAAAGTATGTATTTAAGTAGCGCTATTGATTTGAACCTAACACCATGTTATATGAAACATTATTCCTTTCGGTAGAATAGTTATTAACTTTTAAAAATGTGAGGAGGTACATCTCACACGGCCGCCATTACATCTGCACTCGTGACCTAGAGGTCGCCTCTGATTGGTTATGATACGAAAAATGCTAAGGAAATAGAACGGATCCTATCCTTGAGAAATGCCATGAAATATTCCATGGCATCTGAATTGCCATAAGATTTTTTACTTTACACGGTAGAATTATGGTTATGGCATAAATGGTAAATACGCTTAGGAAAATGCTTTCGTCTAGTGAGGACCTTAAATGGAAAATATCTAGGTTTTAAACGTGACTATTGTATTGATATGGGGAGTGAGTACTTCCCAGTCAGACCCCGTTATGTCGAGCCCTGTTCATGAGCCAGCTAGCAAGAAAGATAATACTTCCGGTAACAAAATGGAGGGAAAGTTGGCGCGAAAACTGTGAGCAGAGCACAAACTCGCATCCGTGCTAGCCACTGCACGCACTATCTTCTGCCCACAACTCTCAAAGCAACTACCGAACCAACAACCAAACAACCTTGTTTATCGTTAAGCTCTCAACGTAACACTTACCGTACATAGATGTTTTGTTGACTACACACCCCCCTCTCGCTAATGGTTTCGTGTCAAGTGTGGATGATAAATATCTAGAAATCGAGATTTTTCTTCTCTCTATAATTGCTGCATAAACTTGTTTTCTTTTGAAGAAAGAGAGAGAGAGAGAGAGAGAGAGAGAGAGAGAGAGAGAGAGAGAGAGATGAGAAAAAGAAACTAAACGGTAGTAATTTGAGGAAATCTCTAATTGAAACACAAAGATAAACAGGTTCTTTGTCTTATTAATTTCTTACCTTCCTGCACAGGGCTTTCAAATGTGTAAGGAACAAAAAAAAACAGTCTTCTTGATGCTTTTTACCTTCTGGTAATTACACATTAGTAGACATGAAATGGCAAGGATACTGCTACTGGAAGAAGCCTGGCAAAGTCTAATTTCTTTCTTAATTACCAAAGAAAAAGTAAATGAACTTTCAGCTATTCAACCGAAACCCGTGAGGTATGCTGGTATATTACAGGTGCAATTTACTCTCATAATCTCCCATTCTTTTTTCAATCATATAATGCATGGTCGCATTTCATAATTTTAATAAAAATAGAGCTTAAATACTATTAAAGATGCAGAAATGTGAAAAAATAGTAAATATTGTGAAAGAATTATTCATTTTCCATTATCATATGGGGCATTCCATTGTCACGGCTGGGACACGTGGACCACATTTTTTATATTAAAGTAACTATTTTACTGATGGGTGGGACACGTGGACCACATTTTTTATATTGAAGTAACTATTCTACTGATGGATGGGACAGGTGGACCACATTCTTTATATTAAAGTAACTATTCTACTGATGGATGGGACACGTGGACCACATTCATTATATTAAAGTAACTATTCTACTGATGGCTGGGACACGTGGACCACATTTTTTATATTAAAGTAACTATTCTACTGATGGATGGGACACGTGGACCACATTTTGAAAATTAAAGTAACTATTCTACTAATGGGTGGAACACGTGGACCACATTTTTATATTTAAGTAATTATTCTACTGATATCGTTAGTTTCTGTGCACTCTAACACTGTTTTTTAAACATAACTACCCTAAAAATACTTTCCCAGATTTTAAGCTGTAAGTGAACACTTTTGTGTCATGGGTGGAAAATACGAAATAATTACTTAATAATAAATTTATTTTAATTTCTGTGAATTATCAAATGATGGAAAATAAATTATTTAAGGTAATTGACCTTTGAATATTCTAGTGGAGTTGAGGGGGAACAATTGCTTTTGGTGTCACGGGTGGGACATGATAGAAAACACAAGTATATAAAAAAATGAAAATAAACAAATAATATTTACAATACCTTCTACCTTCTAACTTAATTATGTATAAATACTGTCATTTTTATGGAAATGATAAGTTTGCATTTAATAGAGGTTCAGAAGCACTTTTACATGGAATGTCCCACATGCATATTAGGTACTTTTGCTCCGAATTTTTATGGAGGTCAACTTATAACTTGATTTTACAATATAACTTAGAATGAGTCTGCGGAGCGAGTGACAGGACGGGTATGGCATGGTTCAGGCCAGGAGGGTGGGCACAATTCAAGCGCAAGACGGAGGACGGGATTGTAGAATGTCCAATTTGTGGGGAAGACGAGAAGAAATTCCACATTCTCCTCCAGTGCAAAGAAACAGCAGAGGCTAGACGGAAATACACAAGGGATATGAACTAATCTAAAATTGAGAGGCTAATAAGGGCCATTACGGGCAGGGAAATTCTACTTCATGCAAGGTTTAAATTAATGGACATCTATTATTAATTGTTTATTGGGAGCTATTGCCAAACATCCACAAGACTATAGTAAATTCATCCCCATCAACCCCATAAAATCACAAATCGCACCCTGTGTCTTTGCTACACTGACTCGCTACCCTTCAGTGAGGGCAATGGGTGACTGTGAATTTACTAATACCAGGTGGTTATAATTAAAGTGACGGTGTTCAGAGTGGTACAGAACGGGCTGTAATGAGAGTAGCAGTCTGAAACTTCGTAGATATGCTAATGAAGCAATGCGCTCCCGAATTATGCAAAAAAAAAAAAATAGTTCCAATTCTCGCCACCAGGGTAAAAAATGGCGCTGTAAGCAGTCAAAACGTGGAATTTTCCGTAACTCTGACGTCAAAGTCGGTGACATTGACTTACCATTGTGTGAGCTCCCTGATTGTGGTTGGTGACGCTTGTTGCTTTTTCCTTTAGTAATGTTCATGTAATTCGAATAGTGAAATTGTAGCGATATTTTATTACAAAGAGTATTGTTTTCTGCGATTTATAGTGTTTTTCCTGTAACTATACCACGTTTTGACTGCTTACAGCGCCATTTTTTACCCTGGTGGCGAGAATTGGAACTATTTTTCTTTTTTTTTGCATAATTCGGGAGCGCATTGCTTCATTAGCATATCTACGAAGTTTCAGACTGCTACTCTCATTACAGCCCGTGCTGTACCACTCTGAACACCGTCACTTTAATTATAACCACCTTGTACTACAGATGAACGTCTTATCTGTAGTACTAATACCAACAAGACTGTAGCTATAGAAACGATGAATGCAAGGAAACATTGTCTTTTGTGTCGTACTTTGACACCTAACAAGAGTATTTAACTGGTTAGCACTTATAAAACAGCACATGAGTTCCTATGACGTGGTATAATTTTACATATTTTTCCTTAATTCATCTTAAAATTTCAAAGCAAGGCATTATGACTAACTTGAATGTGGTTGTTAATAGTAACAAAATGTTTTGCTCATAAATTGATGATGATACAATAAATAAGAAAAACAAAGTAAATGTTCTTCCTTGTTGGAAAAAAGAGCTTAAATTATTTCTAATCTCCTCCTGTTGTCAACGTGACCATTTGATAGCTACCTGCACAACAGCCACTTAAAACAAGCTTCTTGATAGCAAAAAACGAAAATAAATAATTTTTATCCAAACATTTATTTGCAAGTCGTCAATTTATTGCATCTTATCTTGACCATTTTTACATTCAATTTTTTGTACCGCGTGTTGCCTCCTTCAAGTGATGCCGAGATGGAAAGATAGCCAACGGGATGGTGTGTGCAACTGAACGAAGACGAAAGAGAGAGAGAGAGAGAAAGAGCAAAAACGAAGTCACGAACAGTTTGTTTGGTCATGCGGAACACAGGGAGATCTAATCCATTTAGACCTGCACGTGGAATCGCCGGCTGGTAGCTGCAACATTGCCCATATCGTGATTAATTAATATTGGATGCTCATTTAGTTGGTCGCTGCATGAAATCTTCACAAATTTGTCCGCAAGTCTGAGCAAGGTCTGTTTTAGAGTAACGTAGACGTAGGTCAACTTTAGACGGAAGTATTTCCCTTAGCATAAATGCTTCCAAAAATCTTACAGCATTTTTTTTACAGCAGACAATACTTTACACGGAAACATTTCTTGCAACATTCCGGTTAGCATTTGCGATGCGAAGCGTGCAGAGAACGTTAGATAATATACAACACGAAAGGCATACGAGATTAGCCGGGCCGGTGTTTACAATTGAAACAACTCACTTATTCTTCCATACGTGTGCTGTATACGCTATAAATTATGTATATAGACAGTGCCATTGATTTGTAACTAATACCCTTTTATAGGAAACGTTTATCCTCTCGGTTGAATAGTTATCGGCTTTTAAAAATGTGAAGTGATACATTGTTAACATCTCACTCGGCCGCCATTATATCTGCACTCGTGACCTAGACCTCGCTTCTGATTGGTTATGCTACGATAAATGCTACGGAAATAGGACGGGTTTTATCCTTGAGAAATGCCATGAAATATGCCACGACATCTACCGTCATTGCATAAATGTTAAGACAAATACGGGCCTTACGAATATATTTTTATATCCTTATTACTTGACGACGACATGCTACGGCACTTGAAGGCACATAATAAAAGGTAAAATGAAAATTCTGTTCATAATATTCTGATCTATCCGCTTAACTTTTCAAATTATAGTATGTACGTAAGTTCCTCTTGCAACCTTCAAGCTTCAAACACGTATACTTATCCGGTCCTGTATAAGCCAACATTCCCTTAGCATGCAATGTTAATTGGATATTATCCATTGTCTAGTGCTTTAAACTATACTTGTTCTAACCCTACATTTCGAGAGACCACCTCTTCACTCGTCTTCAGGTAAACAAATTTATTTTTGCCGTTGGTGGGAATCGAACATAAGACAGGCCTGTGATTTTACCACAAATCCGGTGCTCTAACCAACTACTACACGGCTTCCCCCAGAATTCTGTACTATTTTTTTCTCCATTTATGCTTCTATTTCTAATTTTATGTGGTTCTCAACCTTTTACGCGTTTTGTCTCATGCTTCTTGGGGTGCTGATAGGACGGTGTTGCTTCGTCTGTACCGTGCACTCATCAGGTCGAGGCTGGATTGTGGATGTGTTGTGTGTTCTTCTGCTCGCCCATCTGGACTTCGCATCCTGGACGCCGTCCACCATGCTGGTGTGCGTGTGTGCACTGGTGCCTTTCGAGCCGGTCCAGTCGCCGGATTGTGCGTGGAGGCATCTGGGCCGTCGCTGTCTCTGCGAGGACGGCGGCTGGTGGTTGACTGCTTCCTCCGTCTTCGCTCGGTGCCTTCGCATCCTTCATTCCGCGCCGTCTCAGACGAGGGTGGGCTGGCAAGGTGTGGGTTCCACCCTGGTGTCGCTGGACCGTTTGGTGTTCGTGCGGGCGAGGTCCTGTCGGCGCTTGGTGTTGACGGTGATCTTCCTGGTGTCTCTCCACTCGTTTCGCCTCTCCCTACCTGGGAGTTTCCTGCGCCTTCTATCGATTTTTCTCTGACTGCTCTTCCAGGGTCAGAGACGCCAATGGTTGTGTGCCAGCAGCGGTTTTTGGAACTTCGTGCGAGGCACCCCAGTTTTGATGTGTTTTGTACGGATGGGTCCGGGACATTCGAATCGGTTGGTTGCGCCTTCGTCCTGGACTCTCGGAGTTCCGGTTGCTTGCTGCATCCTGCCTGTTCCATCTGTACGGCGGAGTTGTGCGCCATTCTAGGGGCACTGGACTTTGCAGACGTCAATGGTCTGAGGAGGGTCCTTGTGTGCTGTGGTTCGACCAGCGTGTTGCGGTCTCTGGATTCGCCGTGTTCCCGGCGTCCGGTGGCGCGGCGCATGTTCGGACGGCTTGTGTCCTTATCTGCCAGCACGGATGTACACTTCTGTTGGGTCCCTAGCCACGTGGGCGTCCGGGGGAGCGAAGCGGCTGGTGCTGCCGCCGGGTCTGCTGATGCGGTTGGCGACGTTCTCGTCCATCTTTTGCCAGCTGGCGACCTGCAGAATGTGTTCCGTTCTCGCCTTCTTGACACTTGGCAGACCGAGTGGGATGTGGAAGCGGGGAGCGGGCTTCGCGCTGTTGGGCCCACCATCGGTGTTTGGCGTTCCTCGTCTCGTCCCTCTCGGCGAGAGGACGTTATTCTTGCCCGCCTGCGTGTGGGACACAGCCGTCTCACGCATGGTCGCCTGCTGCGGGGGCTGGACCCTCCGTTGTGTCGTACTTGCGATGTTATTTTGGGCATTCGACACATTCTCGTTGAATGTGTCGATCTTGCTCGCCTCCGGCAGACTTTTAACCTTTCCGGCTGTTTGTCATCCCTCTTGGGTGATGACAGCGGTATTTTATCACATGTTTTTGGTTTTTTGCGAGGAGCTGGACTCTTCCACCGTCTGTAGGGAGGTTTTTGGTTTATTCTGACTTTTTAATGTGTTGTGTTTGTCTCGTGCAGGTCTTTTTGCAACCTTGCACTTTTGGTTTTTCCCAGGGGGCTATCTACATCCCCTTTTTTAAATCTCAGTCAGAATTTTAGATAAGGGGACATTTCCCCGTATACACAGAAGGGTGCGAAATGGCCTTAAGTGCCGACGCACCCATAAATTTTAACTCAATCAATCAATCAATCTAATTTTATGTGCTTGAATTCCACACTGGGATGACTTTCAAGGTTTCGGATCATTGTTGTTATGAGGCTTCTTCTTTGATTGTCCTTAGATTCCAATTAGGTTCCTTGTGTAGTACTGTGACGTTGCTCCACTGAATTCTATGCGATTCACTCCATGCGGCTAATTTTGACCTATCTGTTTCGCCCTTGCGTATGTGCTGCTTGTGTTCATCCATCCTCTTCTATAGAGGGCATCCGGATTCTCCCCTGTACGCATACTCCTATGGTATGTTGTGTATGCAGTGGCGGCAATTGGGTTCCAAAACCGGAGGGGCGAACAAGGTGCCAGAACTAGGGGAAGACAAAGACAGTTTATTTCCCTTTATATATATTTCAGCACAGTGCGGGGGCAAAAGTAGCAACTGCCCCCACCCCCCATTGTCAAACCTAATCGCCGCCACTGGTTGATGTTTGACAGTATACTTCTTAGTGTCTTCTGACCATGGGCGTCGGGGGAACCCCCCCCCCCCCCGGAAATTGACATTGTTCATTTAAAGATACAAGAAAACCGAAAGCTTGTTACTCTTATTGTTAAGAACAGAAATAAAGTTCATGTAGTTAGTAGTCGAACAGAATAATCAAAGTAAAAATGCATTGGATCGAAAACATTCAGTGACAAATACAGGAACAAGCTTATATTCTACCATTTCATACAAAGAACAAATGGTTCCACAGTTTTCAAAATTCTAATAATTACAGTTGTAGGTGAGAGGTCACACAACACACTTTATATATAAAAAATCCCCTTATATTTAAAGCCTTTTCTTGACGTGCAGAAGTTATGAAATGCATTCAGATACTAACTGCATAAAATGCAAAAGAAATAATGGAAAATACTTGTGCTGGTATTCACTACTTTGGTGGATCGAGTCTCCCCATTTATATAAAATTAATAATTATTATTAGTATTTCGAATAAAATTTATTTTTGTTAGTTTATAATATTTATTATTGTGTAATAACATTTATAATAATAGTACTTATTATTCATCTACTATTCAACTTTTATAATTTGCCCAACCCCCCACCCCTTCAAAAATTTCTGGCGACGTCCATGCTTCTGACTGGCTGAATGATGTCCTAAGTTGGAATCTTGAAACAATCCTAATTATCCTACTAAGTATAGCTTAAAGCATCAGACAATGGATAATGTTCAATTAACATTGCACACTAGTGTAGACCAGATCCATTGTCAGAAAAATTACGAAATTTGCCAACTTCTCTCTTGCACCTCTTACATTTCCTCCTGGCACATTCAGAATTAGTTGCCAAGTCTACGGACAGATGGCAGAGAACGTACTGTATATAATTTTGCCCTTTCAAATTCGATTTATTTCTCGACCACGTGACACAATTTTCTTATTAAATAGATTTTTGTATGTTATTAACTGATTCTAATTTAGTTATTGTGCATGTTTATATAAAAAAATGAAAGAATGATTAACACACACAAATCTAAAGTACTGTCTTCACCTTACAATATAACATGAACTGCTGATATTTCTACGTTAAGATAGAGAGTACATATGTACACTAAATTTTGGTGAGCTGATATTTTACTTCAGCTCGCAAAGTACAAAAGCAATCCATACTAATTTCTTGGAGTTTTGTGTATTTTTATGTATTTTCAATTAAAAAAAGGCATGCACAAAGCTATATATGCACATTCACACACACGTGTATAGTAAAATGCATGTGCAATAAAATCTAATATGTATGTTTGCAAAATATATCATTTTCTGTCATCTAAACTTCTTTTGTGGCAGCTTTAATGTATTCTTCCACTTCTACCAACCACATTCTCTTCTATGTCTCGAACTTCTATTCTCATTTTGTTCGCACGTTATACACACTAACAATGCGCAGGTCAGCTGATAATATTACATCTATGTTTGCGAAATAAGGACTATGCTCTCGCAACCGTTCTGTTCTAAGATTACCAGGAGCTTTCCCACGATCGTGAGAATATTTTAAAACACTTAAATACCAAAGCTTAACTTTATCACCAACTATAATTCGATCTTATATATCACCCCACGGACACAAACAACTTTTGATCATCGCTTGACTTCGAAATCATCTCAACGTAAAGAGGTGTAAAATTTTTTATTCTCTGGACAAGTCATGAAGACGAATAAAACTGCTACCGTAAGGATACACAAACATATTTCTAAAGATTGTGATTAATTTGGAGGAAATTTCTCACGCAAGAGTCATCAGGAAGGCAAGGAAGGCAATAAAATGTGTCGAACAAGAAGTTCTTACGGAGTAACTTTTTAATAAGCTGCAATTTTAGTCATGTGAGATTCCACAAGATGTCAGACATAATAAAAGTATCACGTGTCCGTCAGCGTCAAGAAGGGGGTTGGCTGTGTTAGTTGACACAACCTTCCGAAATCATTAATTTGATTGCAAAA
Source organism: Lepisma saccharinum (assembly GCF_977018435.1). Classification (NCBI taxonomy): domain Eukaryota; kingdom Metazoa; phylum Arthropoda; class Insecta; order Zygentoma; family Lepismatidae; genus Lepisma; species Lepisma saccharinum. The sequence goes on from NC_139255.1 coordinate 8,541,724, forward strand.
AATAAAATGAGATTTATGATAATTTGTAAAAGAAATACATGAAAAAAATCTACATTCCAGCCTAGTAACCGAAGCCAAAAAAATAGTCCGCTCAAAATAGTAGGCTACAGTGTAAAATGTGGAATACAATCAGAAATTGCCGTATTCAGTTTGGCTATCGTAAATTTCCCCTTAATTTTCAAAGGCTTTCTTTATGAATTGGATAAAACTTTTAACAATGTACGTACATGTAAAAAAGCCTAAAATATTTGCTCACCTGTACCGTTAAACGTAATGGTAAAATTTACAATATACTACCATTAAAATCCAACAGTCAACATGTCAATTTACAAAAACAGAACTCAACAGAGTTTTTGCATTAATGATTATAAATAGAAGTTGAGTACACCAAGGGATTTTTTAAAGAACTGAATCATTACAATACTTTCAATATGTTAATGTAATGGATATAATGATTGGTAATATTTTTAAAATGTCAATAGTCATCGTTTAGATATTTGGATGATAGCGAAAATTAACGATCTTAGACGGTTATTTTTCAGTCAACTTTTTTCGTGTAGTGCAAAATTTTACCAACGATATAAAAACAATGCTGAAAATAATTTTAATTTTTGAGTTTCTATTTATTCTTAGTTTTATAAACTCGTGTCAATTGTATATTATTATTATTAATATTGTTACTACTTACTAAGCTAAACTAAGCTGCATAGCGCAAGGACCAGGGCATGCCAAACGCTTTTCTACTGCATGGTCAGCGCATCGAGTCCCATCGCCGCTGTTTTCTGGAACCCACTACTTGTCAAGTAGCTCCTCAATAGTCCACACAATGTTGATACAACAATCAAAAACTTTGTGCTCTCCACTGGAAATCGAACCCGCGACCGCTCGCTCTATTATGCAACGACCCATGTTTTGTCGTAGCAAAAGACTTATTAGTTCTGTTTATGTTCATTTAACCAAATGTTATTCGTTCATTGTATAACACGGCCTGTATGGTCAAAGTAGATTTCTAGTGTTATCACTCGTATAGGAGGGCCTGTATGGTCATGTGATAATTTTATATGCGAGGTTGGCAACTCTGCAATATTAAGCGAGTTGGTAACGATGGGAAAAGTTAGAGATTTTCTTTCTTCCTTGGGGGAAATTATCAAACAAAGGAAAGATGACATGAATGTAAGTTTAAGTTTGTGTTATTGCAAGTCCTTTTGTGATAATATTGTGACTATTTTATGGCTTATAATCTGTTGGAAATAACAGAGCTGGAATTTAATTAAAAGATTGCCCTCTGTAAGGTTTGTGTAAACTAAGTATCTTAGTGGAAGTGTCTTTTAAACGTGTGGAGTCACGTATGTTGTTATCTAGTTGCTAGTAAAGCTATTGCTGTTAATAAATTGTTGATTATGCGATATTAAGACTATTACTTAAACCAAGCAAGCCCTGGGTGTAGAAGAGTGCTCATACTGCAAGCATCATACATTCTGTAAGGCAAAAAGGGAAAAGCAAACTTACTCATCTCCAGACACAGTCCTCATTTAGCTCAAAGGAAGCGTCACTTACCTGAAAATAAACAAAAGAAAAAGACGCATTAGGCGAATCAATATGAACGTATTTATGTAATACATGATATAGCAATAGGAAATAACATTTCAGTTTGACTGCTAGAAGTTGTAAAAATTTAAATTGTTCTACCGTTAAAATTTGTATGAATATTCATTTACAAAAACGAGACAAAAACAGTTTGTTTCGTGAGCCCAGGCGCATTCAATCGTCACCTCTCAACGTTATGGCTACAATAAGAAGTGAACATAACATATTTAACAAATACAGACATACTTATACATGCTTTTATATGTATGTGTGTGTGTGTGTGTGTGTGTGTGTGTGTGTGTGTGTGTATATATATATATATATATATATATATATATATATATACACACACACACACACACACACACAGGGGCGGCGATTGGGTACCAAATCTTGGGTGAAAGGATAGTTTACTTTCTTTTGGTAACCTAAGTGGTAGCGTTGTACAGTCTCGGACATTTCTGGAAGAAAAAAAATACATTGAAATTCAATGTATTCATTTCAAGCCAGAAATGTTCGTGACTGTACTATGTATTTAACAAATATGTCACAAATGAACACACCAAATAGCGTAATGATAATTTACTATGTAAGTTGATTTCCTCGTCATCGTGTGTTATGAACTCATTTACGGTGTCCATTCGTATTTTGCATTATTTATATTAGCTTTTTCTACAACCAGGAATGGTATCGACACGAGACTTGACAGAGTCTCAGTCTTGTCTCGATTTGTAAATGTTGGTCTCGGTCTGCAGTGGCGTGTACAGGATTTTCGAAAGCGGATTGGTATACTTTTTTGGTAGCCAGTCTTCATTTTGCCATATTTTCCATTTTTTTTCTAATACTGGGCCAAAGGGGACACCCACCAACCCCCTTTTGGACACATCACTGTTTATCTGTTCTCGTTTCGATTCTCGAAATACTATGTAGTGCAAACAACATACAGCGTTTCGCCAGATAACGCAAGAACAAATTTTAATTTGGGTATATAAATTTCACCCCCTCCCCCCCACACACAGCTCTCAATTTTCTAAACTAAATTTGAATAACCTTGTACTGCCAATAAGAAAATTAACATTCACAAATTATTTCAAACAAATGTGACTATTTTAACAAGTTTAACAAAATACGAGCAATTTCGTACGTGTGTAATTCCTCATTCGATCGTTTTACACTCATTTCAAATACTTCAAAAGGTTCACGGTAGTGCGATAGGACGTTGAAGGTCATTATACACACCATGAGAGTAGGAACCGACTTTCTGGGGAAGACAATAAACTCTGTCCTCAGAGCGTGATCGTGTCAACAAGCATACGTGGCCAATCTTACTACGGTACACACTTATAAAACTAACACCTGAAATGTTAGCAATATCGGCAACTAAAAATGCACGACCAACAGACACGGACTGATTTAGCATGCTCTTTCACGCGCACAGAGTTTTAACTCATTAGAGTAAATAACATTCTCACGTGCACGAGAAAATACGTGACGATTGCATACACCGTATTGAAGAGTCTTTCTTAGTCACTTCCCATCGTGTCTGACTAGTGTTGATGCCACCGGAGGCCGTAGATGGGCTTTGGGCATCGTGGAATAGTCGTGCCCACCCCAAATAGCCCACACGATGATCGTCTAAAAATTTCTTGGAGGCATAGAATTGCATGGGGAGAGAAAAAGATGGGAACAAAAAGAAATGGATAAGTGAACGGAAGGTAGAAGTAAGGAGAGAGAGGTGTATGTAGAGCGAGATAAAAAAGAAGTGGAAAAGAAAAACGAAAGAGGAAGAGATTGAAGGAAACAGGAAAAGGAGAGAGAGAGAATAGATGAGAGATGTAAAGCAATATACAGAAGATATAAAGATAGAAGAAAACAGAGAAAGAGAGAGAGAGAGAGAGAGAAAATAATAAGGAAGGAGTAAAATGTAGAGAGAGGTGGAGAGAGAAAACGAAAGGTTAAAAATACAGAAATATAGAAAGAGAAGAAGAGAAGGAAAGAGGAGAAAGTTATTGAAAAATATGTAAAGCATAAAACGGAACGAACAAAGAAAGAAGAAAGAGAGATAGAGAGAATGATGAAAATAGAAAAACAAGAGAGGTAACGAGATGGAGAATAAACAGAAGAAAAAATGTAGAAGGAAAAGGAAGAGAGAGAGAGAGAGAGAGAGAGAATAAGATAAATAGAAAAACGAGGAGGGAAGTAAATGTAGAGAAAGATGAAGAGAAAAAACGAAAGGTAAAAAATAGAGAGATACAGGAAGGGAAAAGGAGGAGAAAAGAGGAGAAAGATATTGAAGAAGATGTAAAGCAAAAACGGATAGATGATAAAGCGAGGGAGTGAAGAAAAAGAAAAGCAATATAGGTTACGAGATGGAAAATGTAGATAAAGAGATATGGAGCAATATATGGAACGAAAAGTAAAAGGGACAAGAGAGAGAAATGTAAGAGTAAGAGAAGAACAAAGAAGGAGAAAAAAGGGGTATAAAAGATAATAAAGATAGAGAAATAACCATACCGACAGAGAGAGAGAGAATACGTGTGTGTGTGTGTGTGTGTAAGGAGAACTAGAGAAGAAATAAAGAAACTGAAAGAAAAAGAGAGATAGTAGGGAAGGCAAAGAGGTAGAAAAATAGCCAAAACATATAAATAATAAAAGACACGGCCACATGAAAGCAGAGCTCAGTTGATAGTCTTTTAGGCCACTCTGACTTCCTCACTTATGTTTCTATCTCGAAAGGTGTCGTCATCAAACAGTCCAGACGGAGGAGGAAAAACGGTTCTTCGCTTCCGAGGTGCCTCACTGCATGATTAGATACCGGACCACTTGTAGGGCAGTCGCTGTGTTTGCCGTGACCAATTGAGTAGAATGAATCTTCCTCCCCCGTTGTCCACATCATCAAATGGGAGAGATCTTCCTGAGCTTCCCTCGGGAGCATTTGAGTGAAAAGGATTGCAAGAGAGTCCTTAGGGAAGATTCATCTCCGAAAGAACAAAGAATAGGAATAGTTATTGTGACTGGGAAAAAATCAAATTATAATGAATAAATATTGTTTATAAGCATAATTATCATTATTTATTCCTTAATCCTTTCGCTTTTAGTCCTTCGATTTTGTTCCTTTCGCGCTTAATCCGACGGTTGTTCCTTTCGCGTTTATTCGGGTGTTCAAGTTTGGTTTCCCAATTAATCAGTTTCGCGGTTGTTCCTTTTGCGCTTAATCCGTTTCGCCCTTATTCCTATCGCGTTTATTCAGGTGTTCAAATTTGGCTTCGTGATTAATCAGTTTCGCGGTTGTTCCTTTCGTGTTTATTCGGGTGTTCAAGTTTGGTTTCGCAATTAATCAGTTTCGCGGTTGTTCCTTTCGCGTTTATTCAGGTGTTCAAGTTGGACTTCGCGATTAATCACTTTGTTGTTCCTTTCGCGCTCAATCACTTTCGTCGTTATTCCTATCGCGTTTATTCAGGTGTTCAAGTTTGGTTTCGCGCTTTTTTCCGTTTCGCGCTTTTTTCCGTTTCGCGGTTGTTCCTTTCGCGCTTAATCCGTTTCGCCGTTATTCCTTTCGCGTTTATTCGGGTGTTCAAGTTTGGTTTCGCGATTAATCCGTTTCGCGGTTGTTCCTTTCGCGCCTAATCCGTTTCGCCGTTATTCCTTTCGCGTTTATTTAGGTTTTCAAGTTTGGTTTCGCGCTTAATCCGTTTCGCCGTTATTCCTATCGCGTTTATTCAGGTGTTCAAGTTTGGTTTCGCAATTAATCCGTTTCGGGCTTAATCCTGTATTCCTGTGATACGTTTCGTAGTTGTGCCCTTTCGTGGTTATTCCACCAACCCTGTGTCGCTTGTAAGCAATGATTTCGGGCTTAGTTTGCATGGAAACCTTGTGTAAATTCTGCGTTATTTCATCTCCCTCATAAACTATAAACGAGCGAGCCATTTCCCATTTCTCTACGATCCACACTCTTGGTCCAGAGACGAACAAGCAATCTCCAAGATGAATCCGGTTTAACTGTAAGTACCGTTTAACTGCTCGTGTATATTTATTGCAGTCCAAAAAGTCTGGGACTAAATATTTGCACGAATGCCTACGTCTACGGGAGGACTTGGTGTGGTCGCGTCGACAACGCGGAGTAATTTGGAATGATTTAAACCGCAGAACGGATTTAATTCACACGATCCACCTGAGCCTTCCTCCAGTGAGAAGGCCCCAGGAGGCCTCAGGTGAACATTTGACGTTGGACATTCTCCAAGATGACCCGAAGGCAAGCGAGTTCTCATTGTGTACTATTTTACCCCGTTGGTTACGATGTCGTGTTGGGAGCACAATTATTCTCTTTTTTGAATCTTCGTGGGAGGTAGTATTGTATCACATCTTGTTTGTCCTATTGTTCATAGAACGGTAGTACTAAAGCGATTAACAAAACTCAGTGGCGAAGGGCCAGGGCCTGCCAGAGCTGCTTTTCATTGGGTGACGCGTGGTCAGCGCATCGAATCCCATCGCCGCTGTTTTTCTGACTTTCGTGACCAGAGCCCGCTATTTCTTGAAGTAACTTCCCAATTGTCCGCACGACGCTGGGCCAACGCCGAAATTTTGGGGGCACCCACCGGGAATCGAACCCGAAACCGCTCGCTCCAAAGGCGAGAGCCCTAACCACTTGGCTATGCGGGAGCCCACTAAAGCGATAAGGTCTCAATTTTTCTGCAACATGTATTACTTGTCGTAAAGTCATCCAATTCAGCTTCTAAATTTGTAGTTTTGTTTTTAGCTCCTTCTGAAATAGTTTTCCTTTTTGTAGCCAACTTTCGTGGTGGAAAGATTACGCGTAGCGTGTTATCAAATCATAGATTCCATTTCTGGTTAAAATATGGACAATTTTTATTACAGGGTGAGTCAAAAGTCCCTGACCACCCCTTATAAAATGAAAGGGAGTGTAGATTGCAGCACTTGGTCATGGTAGTAATATGTTAGGCCTAGTGGGGGAACGTTTTGGTACATATCATGAAAACGTCCGCCATCTTGGATCCATGGGAAGGGGGGCATGTGGGGTATGGTTTTGGGCTAGAATTTCACCAGGAATTCAGTGGTGAGGTCAGATTTATGGAAACTTTTAATGATTGGTTAAACCATAAGTTTATTGAAATTAATTTCATATTATACAAATCACTTTCTAGTAACGGTTTAAAAAATGTATAATAATGACTTTGTACAACGTTAATTATGTTTTATGTTATTTATTGAGCTAAACGCTGTATGAATGATGTAATATTTGGAATTCTGACGTTGCTATAGCAACGAGAATGAATAGTCGTATGTAGCAATGGATGTAATGGAATTGGAAATAGAGTGACATGTAAATCACAGTTCAATATTTTTGATTATGTATAATTAACCATAATATGAGTTATGTAAGGCGTGAGATTTGGTTTTGTCATTTGAATACTTCGTAAGTATCTGTTGTGAAAATATGAATGAATGAGTGAGAAAATGAAAGAATGAGTCTGGGGGACATGTAAGGTGTTTGTTTTGTAAATATTTTGATTTGTATATTTACATATTTTACTGTTCTTACGAGTTATCATTGATGTTCACAAGTACCAGGTGTATCAGGTACAATGCTATTTGCTGTGTTTTTTTTAGTGCCGACAGATGTCAGGTAAAATGCAAGATGATATATTTCTAGGTATTTTATCCCCATTCCCGCATTGAGAGGGTAGCGTTACGGTTCAGAACCAGAACTCAACCTGGATCGTTTGCTATTGCATAATTGGCACTTCCTGCCATTTTGTGCCGTGATATTAGCTTTGGCCCCGCAAACAGGCGGCTGCTGATAACAGGTAATAGTGAACTGCATATTGCTAAGTTATTTTACTAATACATAGACCCATAGAAGTTGCATCTTCACCTTCGTGTTATATTTCAAAGTATTTATGTACTAATTCTAATGGTGCAAGATTAATAAGCTGTGATCGTCAAATCATTCATCCTCACCTTCGCGATTAGTCAAGAGTGGCAGAAAAGCGAAATAAAATAAACCAAAATATTAAAAAAATTATACGCATGCCAGTGGCGGATTAATGGTCCTTTTCTGGGGTCCCATGAATAACTTGTTTTCGGTTAACACCCTCTACGCTGTCTTGGGAATCTGTGCAGCAAGACCGCGCATAATGGCAGAGAAGGGGAGAAAGTGAGTAGCTCAAAACGCATTTTCCCCTCCATGCACTCACTCCTCTCACGAGTTCATTGGTCAAGACCTCTGGAGTCACTACTTGCGCAGAGACTTGTTTTCGTTCTCTTGCTCCATAGATTCCCTGGATCGAGTGTAGGTTATTGGCTACAGCCGGATTGCGCACACTTTCCCGGTTTTATCAATGGTATCTGATAAGCCGTTGACAAGCTGTCACAATGTACAGGATTGCGCACAAAAAATGATGCGATGTTGTCAGATGTAAAATGTTCTCAAGCCGTTCTCACTTCTGTTGTGTGTGTTTGTGTGTGAGAGAGAACTTACACGTGTTTTTGCAGTCATTAACCTAACCTAACCTAACTTTTGAGTTTGAGTAAATTGGTATGATTTACTATTTTATTTCTAATTTCTCTCTCTCTTCTTGTCTAAAGAAAAAACAGTTTTGCGCACAGACTTTAAAGCTATCAAAGTGGCATCGTTCGATCAAAATCTGTGCGCAAAACAGGTCAGTGAGATTTGTGCGGAATCCTGGATCTAAAGTGTGCGCAATTCGGTTGCGGCAAGGCTATTTGCTTCTTGGGTGAATATTTACTTTTAGACGTCAAAAGGGAAAAAAGGTGGCCACTATTTACACTCATGACAGCTGACCATTTAAAGATAGTTTTAGACGAGATGATGTTGGTAGGGTGCCTGGCTACCGCATAGGAGAACGAAGCTCCATTTCTGGTTGTGGGTTATCTCAGATGGGAAAGCAGAGAGCGGTACTAGAGGTCACCCAGCCTCCTATTAACGAGTACCTTGAGCAGAGAAGGGAGGGGTAAAGACAGCTGGAGCTTGATGCTGATCACATCAATTTCGTATAGTCAAGAATGGGTTGATCCTACAGCAACACCCTTTCCCCATATGTCTTCGTGGCACGGTGCAATGTAAAGGGGTGCTTATGACGGAAGAAGACTGTTCTCCAATAGGCGTGCGCAGACGCTCTGATTAGGGGGGGCAAGAGGCTTGATGAAAATTCAGTCGGGAAAGAAAAAACTAATTTTAAGTATTATTGCATTGATGAGTGTGTGTATATATACCCCCAACAGACAGAGACACACACACACACACACATACATACATACATATATATATATATATATATATATATATATATATATATATATATATATATATATATATATATATATATACATACATAATCAATTCATCCGCCCCATGACTAACCAACAGCTAAAATCATATAAATTGTCTCTCAAATGTGCGGGATCCTTTTTCTCCAAACGATTGTTTAGCAGCAGTATTTCTCTCCCTGGTAATTTACAATACATTACAGAAAGAAATTTCGAGCGAAGCGAATAAGAAATTTTTACGGAATGCATTTTTATCTGTATAAAATTTGAAATCGAGCGGGCAATTGCAGCTCTATGCCCCCTGCAGGTGTTCTTGGTCGTCTGGAAGAAATAATGCAAGAAAGACGTGAAAACTAATTCCATCTTCAGTATGTCCTGCTACTCTTAGATTCTGCTAATCTTGCTTTCCTTTACTTCCATATTTACACCCCTAAAATTGATTTCCGTGCAAGGTTGGAGGATAATGTCCCCTGTCCCCAGTGGTTGCGCCACTAGATTGATATGATCCACATTTTTATGTGACGTCACCAGTAGAAGATATGTCACTAATGTATTTATTTTTGTAAAAGAAAGCGTAATTTCTTTGTTATTATATGTAATATTGCACCCTATTTGTAATATATATCTTTTGTTTAATGTTTATTGGATTTTATGCTCTGTTATGAGTAGTTTAATGTATCTTCATGTTTGCAAGAGTGCACTATACGAATTTGTATGTCTAAAAATGTATAGATGTCAGTTTTGTTGATAGTATCCTTTTGTAGATAGTGAATGATTCATCTGTACTTTAATCTGTGTTCTCGAAAATAGTATAAAAGCGAGGATGTCGCGTAAGAATCATCACACACTTTCGCCACGGATCGACGAAGCTTTTAAAACTTAAAAAGAACTCCTCGGTGTTGTGCATACATCTTGGTATGGTAGTTCGGGGCGCAAGCTAGGCCTATGTGAACATAGGTACGCCGATAGCCATGCATTGATGCTATACACAATACTGCAACCATTCTACGTCAAATAATAAAGTTAGCCTAAGGATTAATTTGGAAATAAAAGGCTAAAGAGCAAATATTGGCTCAGTTATCATTGCATATCTCTTGGTGTGGTAGTTCGGGGCGCAAGCTAGGTTTATGTGATCATAGGCTTGCCGATAGCCACGCATTGAGTTTATGCGTTTTAATTGAGTCAATTCATCGACAAAGCGAAATCCTCGCCTTCGTCTCAAGTATAGTTGCATTATAATTGCAATAAATAAAGAATATTTCTCTGTGCTGTGAATACTGTCTTTGCCTAACACTATCCCTGTACGTGAGAAGAGTCTGTGTACTTCACCGAGTCTCATCGTTCACCGCTGAGTATTATTAAGTTAATATTAATAGTAAAATAATACGACGCGTGAAGTAATTGTGCGTGAGAACGTATCAAGTGGCAGCTCAACGTGTTGGCTCGATTTTGTAGTGTACAAGGGCAAGACAATTGTTTAAAGTTGAGATTAATTGTGCAAGAACACTGAACTTTCATATTTATAGAAAAGCACAGAGTTATTTCGTTTCGAAATGGAAAAGAAGCATTTGCGTAGCGCAAATAAAAATCTTACTTCGAGTTCAGGACTTAATGTTCCCGATTGTTGTCGGGACATTGATAAAGATAAAACCACATTTGTTTGCAAGAAATGTACAAAGCTTCTACATTATGAATGTTGTGGCTTAGATGTTCGATCTGAAAGCCACGAAGCTACCGATTTCGTTTGTAAAGAATGTGAATCATTGTCTACAACTATTACATCTGATCCATTAAATATGTTTGAAGCTTTAAAAGCCATGATTGAAGGCATTAGCAAGCAGCAAGTTGAAAGTATGGAAACATTACAGGCTGATATGTGTAAACAGTCTGAAGCACTGAAGGCTGATATTAGCAATGATATTAGCAAACAGTCTGAAGCACTGAAAGCTGATATCTGCAAACAGTCTGAAACATTGCAGGCTGATATGTGTAAACAGTCTGAAGCACTGAAGGCTGATATCTGTAGACAATCTGACATATTGAAGGAAGATATCCTCAGACAATGTGCGTTGCTAAAGGATGATATCGGTAAGCAGCACGATGAATCTATAAAAGTATTAAGAGCTGAAATAGGCGAGATGGCCTGTGAGATTCAACAACTGAAGTCTGAGAACGAGGAAACTAGGGCTCGATTCTCTGAAGAAATTCGGCAGGCTAGAGAGATGGACTTTGATGAGTTCCGGCGTAGCTTGGCAGCCGATGTTAATAAAGCCACGGAAAGTTTTCGCATCGATGTAGAGGATATTAATTCGAGATTCACTGAGGAGTGCAATAAGATTATTGAAAAACAGCTGACGATGGAACAGATATTGGCCGAGGCCGATACTGACAAAATACAGTTCCGGGCTGAGGTCCAAGAAAATATTAGTCAGATTTCCGTCGTTGTGTCTCGAAGAAGCAAGGATGTTGAGGAAATAAAGACTCAGGTAGAACAACTTACGAATCAGTTAGAGACTATGCACGTTTCCCGGCAAACGGAAACAGAAACTGGATCTCGAACAGCTGGTCACCCGTCTGCAGTTGCTGAGAGTGCAGTGTTGCCAACCATTAACATTGAACTAAATGAAGGGATGGACAGAACAGGTGGAGAGAGAACTAGAAAAGACAAACAAGTATGTCGCCCACGAGTTACTGCTGATTCAAGAGATAATGAAGTGGCCTCTGCAGTTCCACCTACCATTAGTCTTTCGGGCGATGATAGAGGTTACAGAGAGCGTGAATCTCCCAGGGCACGGCATCGTCGTTATGAAGAAGGGGCAAAGAGGAAACGTCTAGCAAGGAAGAAAGATCGCAGTTCCTCCTCTTCCAGCACCAGCTCGGACTCTCAGTATCAAGCGAATATCAGGAAGCGAACACGAAGGCATGGAAATGTGAGAAGCGGATCAGATGAGTCACCACCGCGAACTCAGCGATCAACGACGACAGGAACCCCAAGGATGGCAGACATTAATTCCTTGTCCAAGTTCAAGGGAGACCTGGAAGCCCAGAATGCTGAACAGTATTTAAAAGAACTCAATATCAATTTTGATTTAATGCAAGTTCCATACGAATACCGATTGGAAATTATTCCTCGGTTATTCAAAGGCCAGGCTGAACATTGGTTTCGAGCAAATCAGTTGGAGTTCAGGTCCTATTCTGATTTCTGCCGCCGTTTTCGCAAACAATATGCTTCTGAAGAGGCCAAAGAGAGGCAGCTGGCGGCAGTGAGATCTCGTCGATATTCAAAGCAGTCTGGTATGAGTATGGAAGAATACGCATGGTCCATTTACTCAATCTGTCTGCCCGTTATGTAGAACCAGAGATAGTGAACTTAATAATCTCTCAGCTTCCATATAGAGCCCGCAGCCTGAGTTTGGCTAATTCTCCTCGAACTGTACGACAGCTTGCTGATTTTTTGAAAAGATTCGAGGTGCTTGAAGAGCAGGACAGTTGGAAGCCTGTGTGGAATAGGGAAAGTGCAGGGCAGGGAAATGCTCCCAGACAAAATAGAATTGGAAACCAACAACCCAGAGTCAGACAAGTTATGCAGAACCAGAGGAATGGATATTCCAATTACAACAGACGACGTAATCCTCCTAGAAGGGATGGCAGGAACAACTACGCACGTGGGCCGCGTCGTTCCAGATCTGATCCAGAAGACCATTCCCGTGACTCCTCACGTAACGCCTCTGAACCCAGTAACTTCAGAGCGACGGCGCCTCCGTTTGAACCTTCTGCTTCACGCTTGACGAACGAGCAACGGCAAAGCGTCGACATGACAAGAGACTTTTGTTGGGCACCATCGACTAGTGCTAATCCGAGTGGTATGCAGTCGGATTTAGCCCGTCGCCCAACGTGAATTCTTCGTTCCCGATCACGGTTGGGCTAAAATCTTGGACTTCTCTGGGAACAGATGATAGCGTTATAAATAGTGAAGATAATCATCTTTTTGTTGTGCTGACTCTCAATGAAGGAGATCAAAGTTTTGATAGAGCACTACAACAGGCAGTTAGAAAGGAAAATTTACCCAGGGCTCCATTAATTAAGGCAACTGCAACAGGCGTCGATTTTATTTGTGTTCTGGACACTGGCAGCGAATGTAATCTCATGAGCTACGCCATTTGGAAGAAGATTAAAGAGAAGCTGCCGTCATTGCAGTTACAAACATGTCCAGATGTTAGGCTGACTGATTTCACTGGGAGAAACAAAACTAGAGTTGTGGGATGTAGACAAGTATATCTAGAGATTGCTGGAAGAAATTTATTGGAGGACATGTTTGTCTTGAAAGGTCTCGAAGCTGACTTTATTTTGGGCTACCCATTCCTCAGGAAATATGAAGCAGGAATTGACCTACAGCGCGAGAAGTTATCCCTTACCGTAGACGGAGTTCCGGTAGAGCAGGACCTCGTGAATAATGGATCTTCGAAAGGGACGTATGTAAGAAATGTCCGTGAAGATTCCCATGTCGATCAGTGGACGGCTAGTCCTGACGACATTCTGCAGAAGGTCAATGCGAATGAGATTTTATGCGAAAGGGGTAGAAGCCAATTGAAAGAAGTCTTATTGAAGCATAGAGATGTATTTTCCGAGAGACCAGGTACTATTAAAAACTTCCAGTGTGAGATTGAACTCACCACCACAGAACCTGTGTATCGATCTCCATATCCCATACCTATAGCAAAAAGGAAACTCCTGGAGGAAGAATTAGAAAAGTGGAGACAATGGGGTGTTATAATGCCTTGTAATTCCCCTTACTTGAACCCTTTAATTGTAGTCGACAAGCCTGACGGTACAGTACGCCCTTGCATTGACTTCAGAAATTTGAATCAAATTGTACGTGTTCCACGGAATTCAGTTGAGCCCATTTCGGATGCCTTACAAAAATTTAAAGGTGCTCGTTATTTTACAAATCTGGATCTGGCTTCTGGATATTTACAGATCCCTGTAAAAACTGACTGCCAAACATGTACTGCCTTCTCCTATAAAGGACGTCAGTGGATGTTTGCTCGAATGCCTTTTGGTATCTCTAGTGCTGTGTCAATTTTCATAGCTGCCATGCATGCTGTATTTGGTCCTGAAACCGAAGAGTATCTAACTCACTATATGGATGACTTGCTGATTTTCGACAAAGAACTCTCCAAGCATCTCGAACATCTGGACGAAGTGTTGCAGTGACTCCAAGAAGTGGGGATGACTGTAAAGCTGCGAAAATGTGAATTTGTCAAAAAGGAAATTACCTATTTGGGTCACATTGTTTCTGGAGATGCGATCAAAATCCAACCAGACAAAAATTTAGCCGTTAAGTTATTTCCTAAACCTAAAACTAGAAAGGATGTTCGAAAATTTCTTGGCCTCGCCAACTGGAGGCGGATGTTCATTGAAAATTTTGCAGCTAAATCTGAACCGCTCACCAAGCTGTTAGATAAAAATCAACGTTGGATTTGGGGAGACGAGGAAGAACAAAGTTTCCAGCTACTGAAGAATGAACTTGTAAGAGATGCTGAATTAGCACAGCCTGATTTTGAACAGGAATTCTGTATCCAATGCGATGCTTCTGGGAAAGGATTGAGTAGTATTCTTTTCCAAATGGATGGTGAAGAGAGAAAGGTCATTCAGTATGCAAGCCGAAAACTGAAGGAGAACGAACGCCATTACTCCATCCATGAGTTAGAATGTTTGGCCATAATCTTTGGGGTTGAGAAGTATGCTGTTTATTTGAAAGGTAGACCCTTCACTATCTACAGTGATCATAAAGGGTTGGTATGGTTACAAGACGCCCGTAAACTGGAACAGTCGTTTGACTCGCTGGTCTTTAAAACTCCAACAGTACCAGTATAAAATAGTATACGTCTCTGGTCGCCAAAACGATCTGGCAGATATTTTATCTCGGTATCCTGCTAATGATATACCCCAGATTCATCCTGAAAATAGCCAGCAGACATTCAGAATAAACTACCTGTGGGCCGAAAGAGGAGAAATAGATGACGTCGACAAGTAGAGAGAGGCACAATCTGAAGATGAATTCTGCAAAAATTTACTCCAATCTCTAAATTCTCAGGAACCTAACCTCAGATTGCATCGTTCCTATCGCATTCAAGAAGGAATTTTATTTAAGAGAGGATCAGACAATCAGTCGCTTTGGAAATTGTGTGTTCCGGTGGTAATGAAGCAACCTCTCTTGAAAGTAATTCATGATGAAGCTGACATTTTGGAGTATCCAAGACATTGAAGCGACTTGCAGTACGATACTTCTGGAAAGGCATGAAGGATGACGTGATACAGTACATCCGAGATTGTGAAATTTGTGCCCAGAGTAAACCAGACAAATTGGGGATACTCAAAGAGACCCTTCATATCAGTCCCAAGCAACTTCATGAGATGCTTTCTCTGGACTTGATTGGGAAGCTTCCTCGGTCTAATGGATACCAGTACATCTTGAGCCTTATTGATGTGGGTACACGTTTTGTCTCCGCATATGCTTTACGGACTGCCAGCACCACAGAAATTATAAACACGCTTCAGAGAGGATATTTTGCTCACTATCCAAACGTTACGTTTACCCTGAGCGACAGAGGAGCTCAGTTTACCTCTGAGCAGTGGAAAGAATTTACCAAACAGCTTGGTATCCATCACGTTTGCACAAAGGCTTACAATCCAAAGGGGAACATGGTAGAACGAGCAAATCAAGAGATAGTCAGATTACTTCGTTTATTTTGTTATCGAGAACATCAGACTTGGTCTCGATACATATCAAAAGTTGTTTGGTTAATTAATTATTCCATTTCTGAGACTACTGGATATTCACCTGCAGAACTATTCTTCAACCATCCCATACCCAGAGAGATCCTAACTCATTTCAATTGGCCCGAACGGGAAGAAGCCCAACCGGATTGGAAGTCCAAATTATTCTCAGCCCAAGTCAGGGAGAAGAAGAAGCTGTCGAAGGATTTAAAACAGAAGGGAAACGCCAAGACAGTGACAGTTGGAGACTTCGTGATGGTTAAAAACCATTCCTTAAGCTCCTCACTAGATAGGACAATTCAAAAGTTATTTATGTTGTGGATAGGACCTTATCAAGTGGACGAAGTGGAAAATAATGTTGTGACATTGTTAATTCCAAGGACTAAAGAATTAAATGGTAAGGTTAACTTGGATAACCTAAAACTGGTGCGTTTTTCGGAGGATAAAAAGAAAGAATTTGTACTTTAAAACTAAGTTTCCTCCAGGTAGATAACTTCCTTCCTGAAACTTAGTTTCCGAAAGGAAGGGGCAGATGATATGATCCACATTTTTATGTGACGTCACCAGTAGAAGATATGTCACTAATGTATTTATTTTTGTAAAAGAAAGCGTAATTTCTTTGTTATTATATGTAATATTGCACCCTATTTGTAATATATATATCTTTTGTTTAATGTTTATTGGATTTTATGCTCTGTTATGAGTAGTTTAATGTATCTTCATGTTTGCAAGAGTGCACTATACGAATTTGTATGTCTAAAAATGTATAGATGTCAGTTTTGTTGATAGTATCCTTTTGTAGATAGTGAATGATTCATCTGTACTTTAATCTGTGTTCTCGAAAATAGTATAAAAGCGAGGATGTCGCGTAAGAATCATCACACACTTTCGCCACGGATCGACGAAGCTTTTAAAACTTAAAAAGAACTCCTCGGTGTTGTGCATACATCTTGGTATGGTAGTTCGGGGCGCAAGCTAGGCCTATGTGAACATAGGTACGCCGATAGCCATGCATTGATGCTATACACAATACTGCAACCATTCTACGTCAAATAATAAAGTTAGCCTAAGGATTAATTTGGAAATAAAAGGCTAAAGAGCAAATATTGGCTCAGTTATCATTGCATATCTCTTGGTGTGGTAGTTCGGGGCGCAAGCTAGGTTTATGTGATCATAGGCTTGCCGATAGCCACGCATTGAGTTTATGCGTTTTAATTGAGTCAATTCATCGACAAAGCGAAATCCTCGCCTTTGTCTCAAGTATAATCGCATTATAATTGCAATAAATAAAGAATATAAACTTTTCAGTTTATACATACGGCAGTAATGTGGTTTTATTTCTCTGTGCTGTGAATATTGTCTTTGCCTAACACTATTCCTGTACGTGAGAGGAGTCTGTGTACTTCACCGAGTCTCATCGTTCACCGCTGAGTATTATTAAGTTAATATTAATAGTAAAATAATACGACGCGTGAAGTAATTGTGCGTGAGAACGTATCAAGATCTCCTTCCCCCGTTGTTGCTTTCAACTTTCATCGGCTTGAAAATACTTCATTTTCTTTAAGAGTATAATATGGTTTGCGATATGATTCCCTATCCTAAATTTCTAGGTGAAAAGATAATACGAGGGTGGATCATTAAGTATCGCACAACAATCATTTAAAAAAGAAGTTTAATAGGTAAGACAACATAAATTATACACATTGAAACCACATTGTTTAGCTACTTTTCGGCATAGGAGCCAAGTCTTTGAACACATTTTTCCCATCGTGGCACTAGTTTCAATATACCATGTTCATAGAACCCCGTCAATTGGGAATACAGCCATCTGCGCACAACAAATTGCACTTCTTCATCGGAATTGAAGCGTTGGCCACCTAGGAATTTCTTCATTGGGCCAAACAGATGGAAGTCTGAAATGTTGAACCACCCTAACAAAGTTTTGAGATGGATCCGCAGGTCGTTGAAAATTGCCTGCTCAATGGCTGTAACATTCTGTTTCATTGCAGCTGTTACTGGTCGCCCGGAACGTGACGAGTCAACAAGGTTCACACGGCCTCCTTGAAAGAATATGCACCACCTGGATATGTTGCTACGGTCCAAACAGTCTTCCCCATACCCGCCCAACATTTCCCTGACAATTTCACTACGGTTTTGTCCTTTAGCCCACAAAAAACGAACTACAGCTCTTTGCTTTTCACACTTTGACGACAATAACATGCGCGCAATCTTTGTTAAGTAGTTCACGCTTCTGCCGCAAGAGTTATATTTGATCGAACAAATTCCGTCTCTAGCGTGAACTTCAAATTATACATCTGTAAAATTTCAACGTCCCAGCCACAATAACATCGCGGGGAAAAATTGTTGTGCGATACTTAATGATCCACCCTCGTAATATAGGGGCATGGACGTTTGGAAGGGGAGCAAGGATGGCCACATCTCCCCCTTAGAAAACGAATATTTACCCAAAAGTACATTTTCACACGTATAATTTGATTTCAGTTATAATAATTTATTATTAATTATTATAATGAGGATGCAGGAATGTGATAATTTCAAATTCAACAGGTGTTTTTTGAGGGGGCAGCACTATTACCAGGGTAATATGCCCAATGGAAAAATACCTTACTTGTCCCTCCGTGGAAAAAATCAACGGACGTCCATGATTATGGGGTCATTTGCCCCCTCTTGCCCCACCTCCCTGTGCGCACGCCTATAACTCCAATCGAAATTCATAGGGAATTCGATGTTGGATATATTGTTGTTATATTAAATTAAACGTTTAATTTCATTTTAACCCTAAAAATGCTGTACGAACACGATAGATGAAAAATGGCTGCATTGAAACTTGGATTTCATAAATGATGATCACCAACAACAAGAAAGATGTCGAAACTCATAAAAATTTAAATTGTTCATAGTATTTGTTACTATGCTTTCAGGTTAGGTTTTAGGGTAACCAAATGATCAATTAGCAAAAAATGTGTTACACATCAGCTCCAATTATACGTTGCTGGGGAAGAAATTAATATTGAGTAAATTCTAATGAGATGAATTAGAGAGTCATGTTATAAGCGAAAACAGAAAGTTTGCTGTTAACTTTGCTATTTTCTGGCACTTTTCCACTTCCCGATATTGCGACAAGGATAAATGTACCTTAACTATTTATCTAAACTAACTATAACTGATTTTTTTATCAACAAAATAAATTTAAATGTCTTGTGCTGCCACCTATGAACATGAAGTACAAGCATGTTATTTTGAGAGCAAAATTTCAGTTAGTCACGAGTGGATTAACCAATATAATAAAGTAAGTAAATTCATGGCAGAAATTACTGTAAAAACGGAACTTTTGTTAAAAAAAAAACGGTTAAAATTTGAGGCAATTTTCCAGGGGTCTTGTGCGGGACACATCCACCTACTAACAGAGCTCTAAGTCTGGCTCCCTCAACCTAACAATTCCGCTTTCTTCTAACAATGCGTATCCTGGAGGGGGGATGGACCAAATCAACCTCCTTCCGTACCCCAATGCTATTTAGGTTAATACCGATGATCAAGATGAATGATGAACTACATAAGACATGCCTTAAGCAGGATTCGAACTTAGAACCTTCGCCACAGAAGCCAGCGGTCAATTTGATTGATTGATTGTTTGGTGTTTAAAGTCCACGTTATGCACTGTAAGGCTAATCGGGACTGGACCTACAGTTTAAAGTTGGATCCAAACCACTATGTGCCTCCACCGGGTATCGAAACCGGGACCCCTTGATTACAAGGCGACGACGCTACCACTGCGCCATCGGGAAGGACCCCAGTGGTCAATTTGATTGTCTCCTTTTTTCAACGATGAGTACACGTATAACTAAGTTCAATTTTGAATACTGTGTTAGCTCTAGCTTGAGTTTTTTAAGTCTACTCTTTTATGCACAAATTGAATAATCGGGACTGGATCTTCACATTAAAGTGGGATTCGAACCCGAGACCCCTTGATTACAACGCGGCACCATTCAACTGTTTTAGCTCGAACTTAAATGATCCCCAATAGATTGCGCACTTCTCAGATTTTTAAAAATGTTCCCAGAATTGAGCATCCGCTTGTAAAAGTTGAACACCGCTGTTTGATTTCTTCGCACGCTTTTTAAATACACTAACAAATTCTCAAGGAATGACTCGTGAGTTCTAGAAATCTCTGTTACAAGTCACGAAGTATCAACTTCGCAGATAAGGGAGTGACTATGCACGATACATAAGGTTACCCATGTACCCCGTTCTGGGTAAATGGTTCATGGATTAGATTTTCTCTGTCTTTAACGTTTGTAGTTTTCCCAATAAAACCTGTGCGGTTTTTGCTTTTACATAAAGCACGAATTTTCCAGAAAACTCAATCTGGAATTCAGCCTGGAGGTACAGTGATTATTAATCACAATATGGCGACCCGCAAAGTGAAAGATTAATACTTACGTAGAACACAGCGACCCCTAGTAAGGGGAGTGGTCTGTGTGTTAAAACGAGAGGAAATGTTTCCATTCAGCCCTATGGAATTTTCTCCAGTACAATTGCACGTTCCGAAAGGAGATTTTTGGAAAGGACTCCTAATGACCACTTGGGAAGGCACTGTACGGATTGAAGATCCTCCGGTGGGGGAGGTTTTGCTGTTCCCCTTGCCTTGCGGTTTTATACGATCGCTAATCACCGGGGTCAGCTAGAAGATGCGTCTTTTTACGGCGGCCTGTTTCCACAGAACGTCTCCAGCGATTCCACGGGTTCTATGGAGGATAATGATAGCTGGAAAACTCCTCTGTGGTTTCGGTGCAGCGGGAAATATCGGCACGGAGCGAGGAAAAACGCAGCACTTTAGACAGAGGGAATATTTTGACTGGGAATTTTGCACTTGTAACAACAAATCGCTTGTTTCCTTTTTTCCTCCGTTTGTTTTTTCGACGTGGAATCTTTTTCCGCGGTGACAAAAACGAGAAAAAGGCTCGTCACCGGTAGCTGATGTGTGTTGCATGGAGTTACGTGATTCTGCATCGAGGCAATTCTGCATCCCCTTGGGCGACGGTGTCAGTTTGCAACGTGTCCGCTGGAGAACATGTCCAGTCTGCCTGGTCTAATCCCCAAGTGAAACCGACCCTTTGAGCGAAATGTAAGGAAAATATTGTCATGTAATACATGATGAATGATGAGATGATTTGCGATTTGCGGAAATTAGCTAAATACACTCTGTAAAGAAAAAAATAGCGACACTAGCTCGGATATGGTTTTCGCAAGGTTATGAAGTGAATTAAAAGGTACTATTATAGTATGGGGGAGACACGTATAAAGCATATATTTCGCACTTTTTTGCATTGCTAACGTACTATTTTGGAATGCGGAACATTTCCTAAGGTGAAATAATGCATTTCTGACTAAGATAATGTCTATTTCTTACATTTACGAGTACTTACTGTTACTTGTTATTTCGATTCTGTAACACGCATTATGGCGACAATGTACTGGTTCATCGCGCGTTGTGCGAGTGTCTTGTCGATTTATGCAGTGTTGCAACCTTGTTCACAGGAAAATACATACTTTCGTGTCCGGATTTGAAATTATGCTAATACCTCGCAAACCATTGACGTTAGCCTCACAAACCATTGACGTTAGCACCACAAACCATTCAAATTTGCCCCAAAAACCATTGACGTTAGCCCCAAAAACCATTCACGTTAGCCCCAAAAACCATTTTCCGTAAGGTTAGATTAAGTTAAGTTAGGAAGAATTAAAAATACTCGACACGTCATGTTCTAGTGAAAACTATGCGAGTTTGAAACACTGACTATGGGGTTTACGTCATCTAACACACGGAACATTGTGCTCTCGTGCAGAAAGCAAATGGCGGTAGCAGAAACAGCGTGTCGGACAGAGATTTTCGTAGAAACCAACATGCATTCGCATTAAAATGGATCAAAACTACATTCACGAACTTCCACAACGCTACAGAAAACGATTTCCGTAAGTACTTTCTCCTGTACATTTGAAGAAATCCGTCTCCCCTATACTATAATGTTTCCAATTAAAACAATGAGAAAAGCAGGATTTGTCCACCAGCCTTGATTGTGAAGGAGCGTTCTCAAATGCATTAGTAAACTGTATAACGAGCAGGGGTGCTGAAGCGTTGCAAGGGAGCGGATAGGAGGGAGTGAGAGAGGCAGGAGGCATCGTCGGTCGTGTTCGTTCGATGGAAAACCTCTCGTCATGTGATGCCTCTCTCACTCCCTCCTATCATCGCAGAAGAAACGGGAGGTGGTTTTGCGAAAACGATAACATTTATCCAACACCCCCAGTTCTTTTCTATTTTCATTTATTGTTTTATGTTTCAATGCAAGAGGCTCCCTCTGGTGCTACTCTGTTGCTTTTGAGGTGCATTGTGCAGGTTGGAAGTTCGCATCGCACGAAGCACTCATCGGCCTCCATGCAAGCGAGTAGCACCAGAGGGAGCCTCTTGCATTGAAACATAAAAAAAACAAATGAAAATAGAAAAGAACTGGGGGTGTTGGTTAATGAATCTTGTGAAAACCCTATCCGAGCAAGTGTCGCTATTTTTTCTTTACAGAGCGTATCTGCATTGAGTACTGATTGCTCATGTTTAAATTTTTACAAACTGTTTTGTCAAATAGAGGCAAACCTTGCTGATAAACTAGACTTCGTAGCCCGATGGGCTCTGTAAGGACCAAGCCGTATAACTTTATTGAACCAACGGCCCTTGTAAGGACCAACCCATATATCTTTTTTGGCCAAACGGCCCTTGCAAGGGCCAAGCCTTGTAACATTTTTGAACAAAAGGCCCTTGTAAGAAACAAGATCTACAATCTTTTTAGGAGCAACGGTCCTTGTAAGGACCAAGTAATATTTTTACCTTTTTTACCAACGTCCCTTGTAAGGACTGAGCCATTTTGGACCAAGCAACGGCCCTTGCAAGCACCAAGCCTTGCAACCTTTTTGGAACAATGGTCATTTTTAGGACCAAGCACTGTAACCTGTTTGGACCAACGGCCCTTGCAAGAACCAACGACCTTTAAGCACCTTTTCTTCGAGCAGGCCTCATCTAAAGGAAGGTATCAACTTGGGGCAAGCCCTGGCACCTACGGACCTGTTGGGTGAGAATGAGGCAAAAGCTTAATCAACCTTTTCCTCCTACCCCAAAAATAGGCAATAGTTAGGCTGGAGTGTTCAATGAACTAACCGATCTCTAACTAAGCACTGGTAATGGTTAGGCTGGAGATATCATGCAAACTAACCGATATCTAACCGTTCCAAGCTGAAACGGACCAATGACCCTTCTAACTCTTTTGGATCAATGGTCCTTCTAAAGTTCTTGGACCAATGGCTCTTCTCTTCTAACCTTTTCGGACCAATGGCCCTTCTAACTATTTCGGACCAATAACCCTTATAACTAGGGAGCGGAAGTTAATGACCTAAAAAATGTAGGTATATGACCTATAGAATGTCTTAAAAAAATGGGGAAAATGACGTAAAAAGTGAAAAAAAATTACCATTAAATTTGTTAGTTTCAGGTTAAAAATTGAAATGGTAAGGAAATTAAACAAAATGCAATCTTGTTTTTTTTTTTAAAAAAAGGCACCAAATGATACCACACGCACATTCAATCAAAATATGCAACGAGGTTGTCCAATAAAAACAACCGAATAATTTTTAAGCAATTTAATGAAAATGTCCTATACACTGAATTACTGAATTAATTGGTGTGTAAAATGCATTAATCTCCCGCATCTGTGCTTGTAAATTGCAATCTTGCGAGATCTATATAGGCCTATGTTCACCTTGGTGAAAAGACTCAAGAATATTACCAAAATGAAAGAAGTGACAAAATATGATGAAACAATATGCCGAATATAGCGAAAAATTAGGGGAAAATGCCGAAAATAGGGGAAAATTACCTAAAACCTGAAAATTGGCAAACATTGCTAAAAAATGCACATTAAAATTTATGTTTTTGGGTTCTAGACGAAGAGGAATGTTGTGTATATTTAATGGGCATCGTGTCCGAGATGCCAGAAAAAGATGACATTTCATCAACTTCCGCTCACTACTTATAACCTTTTCGGACCAATGGCCCTTCTAACTTTTTTTTTGACCAATGGCCCTTCTAATTTTTTTCTTATTCAAAGAACCAGTGCCTATAACCTTTTTCGATCAACGGCTCTTGTAAGGACCAACGAAAGATGATAAAAGAACAAGATAAAATGATATATTTAGGGATGATAGAGAGTTTGCGAGATGTCATAGAGTCAAGTAATTCTCGGCACTGAATTTTTTTCGCCTAAAGAACTAGGTAGAAAAACTAACATTACAAGGATGAGACAGAAATTGAAACAGGAAGAAGAAGATGGTTAGGACATGCATGGAGAATGGAAGGGACTGGAAGGGTGCAAGGAAGAGGTGGGAGAAGATGTTGGAGAAGATTTAAGGAAACTGAGAATGAGAAGATGACGAACAAAAACGGAATGGAAGTTGACTGTAAAGAAGGCCAAGCCCTTCATGTGCTGTAGGACAGAACAGAAATTTGAGACCTGGCTTTTGCCTAATCCGAAATTACCTTTTTCTTAAGTTCACAAATAAAAATGTAGACACATCATAACTTCTAATATAGAATTATATTAACATATTTGTACAATCATCATGATATCATTCATTTAACAGCCATTCTTAGATGCTCATTTTTTACCAACAATTATTGAAAAAAAATATGCAGCAGTGTTGCAAACACCTTAATTTTTTTCAATAAGCTCATAATAATTGTGAATGTCAATTTAGAACAGTCACAAAGTAAGTGATATTGTATTGATTCATTGATTTGGTGTTATAAGTCCACTTTATGCACGGTAAGGCTAATCGGCACTGGACCTACAGTGAGATCTGAACCACTATGTGCCTCCACCGAGTATCAAACCCGGGACCCCTTGATTTCAAGGCGATGACGTATTGAATATTGTATGGGCAGGGGTTATTAATTATTAATTTTTACTCTACATTAGTTATGTTTAATGAGCCAAATCACATGAATTCCAGTTATACTTCCGACTTCATTAATCAAGACATTAACTTTCAAAGCACGCTTCTGCCGGTTTTTAGACCCGCGAATCTCTTTAGCGAATAAAAATATGCGCTTCTTAATCTCCA
Source organism: Lepisma saccharinum (assembly GCF_977018435.1). Taxonomy (NCBI): domain Eukaryota; kingdom Metazoa; phylum Arthropoda; class Insecta; order Zygentoma; family Lepismatidae; genus Lepisma; species Lepisma saccharinum. Next base: position 8,566,582 of record NC_139255.1, read on the forward strand.
ACGAGGCGGACAGTGTCATATTTTCACTTAAAACGTCACTTCTCATGGTACCCACTCCACCTGTCACGATGCAAGTGAAGTCAACCAAGCTACTTGTCGGTAGGGTCTCGAAAACTTGAGGGGGTGTACCAAAGTTTTGCATAATGGCATCCTGTTGGCGTTTCTTGCACGACCGGTTGTCTGGTCTTATCTGGAGTGTTTAAGGCAGTCGAGGCGTCCCATTACTGGCGGAGGACGTCGACGTCATTCTTCAACATGACTCTGCTCTCGGGTTGGTCATCAGTCAGACAGCATTATGTATGCATTATGCTGGGGAATTGATGCTCGCTGCCCTGTACCAATTTGCAGTAATTACGGTATATCTGGGTGGGTTGCATGTGACGTATGCAGAGGGCAGTTGCGGATCAAGGTCTTGAGGAAAGTAGTGCATGCGAACTACTTTGTCATTCTGATATGTTGCATGCTTTCAGAGCCCTCTGCAGTGAACAAGTGGTTAATGTGATGTACATATTGCAATCCTGTTCAGGTGCGGATGCACGGGAGGGGAGATGGGAGCTATTGTCCTCTCAAATTACCTCAGCCAAGACATATGCAATATGCATGCACATCCTGTATACACATATGCAATGTAGGTGTCCCGGGTTCGAATCCTGGACTGGGCATGGCACAATGTGAGTATCCTCTCATCAATGTCATCATATCATCAGTCATCCTCATCTTCGCGATTAGTCAAAAGTAAATAATTCAATCAATCAGCACATTCGAAACATGTACAAAACTATGCAAATATATGAGGCGTTGCGGATACGAAGGGCAAACTCAACAAACGTACATTGTGAGAAAGATGCGTTTCAAGTTGTCAGGCACAGTGCGAACTCCACAAAGAAGTTTGGAAATCACGCATGAAACATTCCGATCTACTGTTACCAAGTTTTTGTGGAGTTGGCACTGTGCCTGACAACTTGAAACGCATTTCCCTGACAATGTACGTATTTTGAGTTCGCCCTTCGTATCTGCAACGCCTCATATTAAGGGACGTAATTATTAGTGAATGGATTTTTAAGGTGCAAAATTATGGTTGGGAAAAGAAAAAAAAAAAAGTTCTGAAAATGTCTTTATTCAGGTCTAAACAAGTTACATTAATATAAATAGTAATTATAGTTTCCATATTCGGAATAGGTTGCGTTGAAGTTTGTGTTTTCTCTCGCGGGTTTTGCTACATTATCTTGGGAACTATTGGGGCTACAATTATTATATTATACCATTTTATAGCCTTCGCTCTGCTCTACAAAATGAGACTATAAGATTTTATGTAGCTGTTCAAGAAGAGTGAAAATCATTTGTTTTTCTGTCCATGTTTTTAACAAAATAGTAAAGAAAAGGAAGGGAAAATGTGCTGAAGCATCAACAAAGAGGGGGTACAAAGGGGGATAAATGTGCTTATCTCACGAAAAGGTGCAACAAAGTGTGTTCATTTTACTTGATTTAATATCCTAAAATAAAGGAGCTTCACCTTAAAATCCTTTCCCTAGTAATTATAATCTTCCTGTGCTATCTATTTTAAAATTTCGAGATGTTTTCCCTGCAGCCACTGTTCACAGAATCAACAAGGACTGATTGCGACACGATGGCAATGAAGAACAATACCCATGGACTTTGATGCTTGTGGTTAGATTCTCATGGCTTTAAGCAAGATTACGTGAAAGTAGATGACGTACTTGTCACAAACAGATTCATTTGGTTTATTTTACTTCGCCTTTCTGCCACTTTTGACTAATCGCGAAGATGAGGATGATATGATGAAATTGATGAAGGGACACTCACAAATAACACCATTGTCCAGGCCGGGATTCGAACCCGGGAACCCCCGCGTCGTTTCGCGTTGTGATAACCACTCCGGCACGGAGATTGTGCCGAAAGTACAGAATATGGGAACTCCCAGTAAAATTGCATAGTGATTTATCCTGAGGTGGCAACACTAGCAGTCCATCTCGCGCGCACAAGCAGTCCACGCCGTAAAGTAACCGCACGCTATTTTTTCCGCCTCCCCCTTACCCCCTCCTGTCCCTCCCCCCAGCAATACGAGCCCCGCCATTTAAAATGTCATAATAATGCTCCTCTGACGTATCTCCAGAACGCAAGACGTATGGGACGCAAAAAAACATTATACCCAACATTTTAGACCAGCTCGACCCCCGACCCTCGATACCGTGAATATGAGGAAAGATTCTTTTTTCAGGATAACACTAATTTTTGGCTCCACATTTTTCTTTTTCCGCCTTAATTCGTCGTCTCCTTGCAGACTTTGATCCGGCGCCCCTCAAAAAGGCACCACCCACAACAGACATTCACTTTTTACCCGCAGACAGTTTTCCTCGGAAAATGAAACGTTACAAAAAGGGCAGACGTAGCCAAGAAAACGCGTGCATAAGAAATTCAAAGACGTATAATTTTTTAATGACGGTTTTATGAACAGCGACCAAGACCCTAGCATTTCAATAATGAGGTGTTTCTCCGTTTGAAGCAGTTCAGACGAGTGAAAAAGCTATGACCTTTCCTCGAAATGTAACTGAGGGAAATTCACACGCCGGCCAGACGAATGCAATAAATTGTAGGTTGTAATGAAATGCCTTTCTTGTAATTGTAAATCGTGGCGAGTGTATCAATTTCGTTCGTCTCCAATGGTGGTGCGGTAGCCGGGTAAACAATGGAATCAAAGAATTTTTGAATCACCAAAATGCACGTTTCATCAGAGACAATAGTGGGATGGCTATGAAGTACTTTGCGGCGACTGTTGACACCACGTTCAGACTCTATCCCTAGCAATTCCACATAATGATTTTTAAACTGAAATAAGGTACCTTCAAAATCATTGGACAAAGTATAGATCCATGACATGTTATTTCCAAATATATTGAGCTACTTGTAATGTGATAGAACATCGTTAGAACTTCAATTTCATCTTAGGATTGTACTTAATGAGGAAAGGGAGTTGTGGGTTCAAAACCAATAGGAATGCATCATATTAAATATGTGGAACTTCCTTTCTAAACGTAAATACGGCTTCCCCATAGGAATGCATCATATTAAATAAGTAGAACTTCCTTTCCAAACGTAAATACGGCTTCCCAATAGGAATACATGATATTAAATAAGTAGAACTTCCTTTCCAAACCTAAAAACGACTTCCCAATAGGAATGCATCATTTTAAATAAGTAGAATTTCCTTTCCAAACGTAAAAACGGCTTCCCAATAGGAATGCATCATATTAAATATGTAGAACTTCCCTTCCAAACGTAAATATGGCTTCCCCGATGGCGCAGTGGTAGCGTCGTCGCCTTGTAATCAACGCGTAATATAATAGTGGTTCGGGTCCTACTTTAAGCTGTAGGTCCAGTCCCGATTAGCCTTCATGTGCTATGTAAAGTGTACATAAATACCAATTAAATCAATCAACCAAACGTAAGGGATTTGGTTTATTTTACTTCGCTTTTCTGCCACTGTTGGTTAATCGCTAAGATGATGGATGAACGATGACATGATGAAATTCATGAAGGGACATTAAGAATCAACATCCATGTCCAGGCCTTCGCGGCCGAGGTTCAGCCGCGGGTGGTGTACTACATGACACTTATTTACTACCTAAATATAAGTGTAACTATATAATATAATAATACTGCGCCTTTTGACACTAGGTGCAGTACAGGTGTGTCTCGGTGTCAGGCTGGTTCAACGAAATGACGTTCAATCAAGTAGACGTTCATTTTGATTAGTTAACACGCCACGTGACCATACACCACGCATTACACCGCTCCAGAACGTAGTGCAAACGGTGCAGACACCAAATACACTACTTCTCACCAAATGAACGAAGTAGAAGAGTCGGTGTTACACAGTGTAGCCAACTAGAAGCGTGAGTGCAGAGAGAGTCAAGAAGTGAAATGTGCCATTTAACTAATGTCTGCAGACGCACCGAGGTTCAGCACACTACTAACTCCTTTACGAGTAAAACATTTATAATCAAGAAGTGATACCTTGAAAATTTCAGCATTATGAAGGGGATAATATCATTTTAAAAGCAAATAGCATTTATGATTTTTTTTTTCCTAAGGATAAATACGTATATCAGGGCTTAGTAGAAAATTTCCCACACCCTGGAGCAAGCGAATGAATAGAAGTATCTGCGCAAGTAGTGACGCGAGACGGCAATGAACCCGTCAGAGGGAACGGGATTGCGTTGAGGGGGAAGCAACTGCAGTTACCAGCCATTGCAGCAGCTTCGCTCTGCCCCCTTGATTCCCCCCTTCTCTGCCGCTATACGCGGCTTTGCACCAGAGAAAGCCGGGAAAGTGTATACAGGGTGTCTCATAAGTAATAGGGCGAACTGACACAGGTGAAAGTACACGATAATAGAAGCAAAAAAGTCTCAGTAAACATGGGTCTGCAAACGAGCCGTTTTCGAGATAATTGCGAATGTGTGGTTACAAGCCGCCACTGACCTCATTGTTGGTAAAATGATAATAATGTGTGCGAATGTGCGGTTAGAAGCCGTCACTGATTGCATTTTGCTCTTTCTTTACAAAACAGAACATTTCCGAGAGGTGGCGTTGTAATCAAACAGGATGGATACAATCAGTACAGAGAATTGTAAATGCTTGTGACCAATTCCGAAATGTACCGGAGGTGTTCGAAAGCATTTTACCAACTAGGACGACGCTTACAAACAATGAAGTCAGTGGCGGCTTGTAATCACACATTCGCGATTATCTCGAAAACGGCTCGTTTGCAGACCCATGTTTACTGAGGCTTTTTTGCGCTTCTATTATCGTGTACTTTCACCTGTGTCAGTTTGCGCTATTACTTTTGAGACACCCTATATTGTGCTCAAAATATGATACATGACCAAAATTTGGATCCTTGTGAAACATTTTAACGAGGTGTTGAGGAGTTTTGGAGTATGTGCATAAATTTTAGGGCTCGTATCTGGAAAGAAATAAATTTTAATAAAAACTTATTCCATTTTAAAGTATGTGGGGTTGTTTCTAATAGGTCAAGAGGGGGTGCCACACACGACGATATGAACATTTCTGAGCATACAGTTAAGGTTTGGTTAAGTCTTGCACCTTCCCTTGTCACTCCAAGTATAAAGAATTTCCATTTATATATTTCACTAGGGAGTGCCGTTAAGCTATCAAGAGTGCCATCTGTAGTCTATTATTGTCCTGAACATTCAACTCAATTAACAGGTGAACTTCTCCCCTTATCAAGAACATCGAACCTCATGGACTGACCACTGCAGCTGTACATGTTAAAGCGGTCGTTACCAATATGCAAATAAGCTTAAAGTTTAATGCATACGAATGCATGCTGCTCGTATAATATTTCCCTGCTCTATTATTATTTCTCATTCTTCACATCGTTTATGTGTGAGGTCACGTTGGATGCGACCCTTCAGTAATTTTCACGAGACTGTTTCTTCCACTTGGTTTCGTAGGAGCGTTTATAATCACCCCGTCAGTGAGGTCGATAATGCATTTGTTTTACAATCAAATCGCACCCTGGTTCTTGGTTCTTATAATAGGGTATCTACCCTCTCTTTAGGGTGAAAATTGAAGCATAATTTCAGGTTTTACAGGGAGAAATCTTTCATACAGTAAAACCTCGTTAATCCGGACTAAGGGGGGATAAGTTGACCGGTTTAACGAAAGTCCGGATTAACTGGAAAAAACTAAAAAGAACAGTAGAAAATACATTAAAACTCCGTTTATAGCAACAAAACACGTTTATTATTGTGTATTTAAAGGTCATAGGCCTAAATTCACTATACAGTACAGTACAAAGTCTGGAGGAAACAAAATTTCATCAGTGGTTGACTGCCTTTTCTTTCGGAAGTTCTCTTGTTGACTTCTAGCCATATTTAAAACCTTGTATTCTGCTTCTGTTTTGCCTTTTGTATTTTGCCTGTCCGGATTAAGCGAAGTCCGTCTTACCGGGGTCCGGATTAACGAGGTTTTACTGTATTTTAAGAACAAGATGTACAGTTTCCTTAACCTAGCAAACTAGCATGAAGAGATGATAGAAAAGAGATTTGGAAAGTGTCGAACGGAAACTAGTGTTTTAACATGGTAACATAGAGATTACAGAAATTGAAGACTAAAATTGGTAAAAGCTGTAAGTGCTACAATAATTCAAACACCGTTTTCCACATTAAACTGTGAAATGTGCCATGCTTTATCATGTGGTAAACGTGAAATGTGGCTGGTAGCCCTCTAAGTAGTTCATAGGGCGTGTAAAGAGGTCACTAGTGCGAACGTTCTTACGGGCTGATATGCTGATATGCGATTTCCAACACTTTCGCTTTTGGCAGTTACAACGATTACCACTTTTAGTCCTCAATTACAACATCAGTGTAACGGCGATATATAACTTAAGTTACCTCGAGGGCTTAACTGCCAGGACGACACATGCTGTGAAAACTGAAAACAGACGTGATACTTATGAAAACAGTCACCGTTAAGATAACGTGTTACTTTTAAAAGAAAAGTAACGACAAGGTGTTTCTCTTTCAGTAACATAGCCAACTGAATTACACACGTGGCTTATGGAAGTATTACTGATTCTGATTGGTTTATTTTACTTCGCTTTTCTGCCACTTTCGGCTAGTCGCGAAGATCAGGATGAGTGATGAAATGATTAAGTGATGAAGGTACTTTCACAAAGAACACTCATGTCCAGGCCTGAAATCGAACCCCAGACCGCGCAGCACTAACCACTCCGCTGAGGAGGTTGGTTCTATGTACCTCTTCTAGAATAAGAGAGTATCATAACATCACCATACATAGCAGCAAACGGCATACGATGAGACGAATGGAACGGACTAGTGCTTCCATGGATCTCCCATCCTGCCAAGGCACTCTGCAACCACTATCCTTACGCCATCTGATGAACCAGTGTGTCAAAGGTCAACTCCGTACTCATTAGCGTCAGCATCTCCAAAAGGTGAGACCACTTACAAGCGCCTTGTCTTGTGCTTGCGTTAAATTCCCGCAAGTAATCCTACACCGGTTGTGCGAGAAGAGAGTGACCTGCCTTGTGGAGCGTTTATGTAGCACCTTGTAGTGTGGGTTTTTGCTGGTTACTTCCGTTGGCTTTGTTTTTCATATTCGCACCATTTGTGAGCGGAATGGTTGAAGAAAAGAGGATCAGAAAGGAGTTCAGTGATGTGCGTTTACACGTAAACAACGATAGTCTACATTCTACACGTAGACTATTTTATACACGTAGATGACGTAATCTATGTAAACAACATAGCGAAAGGTTCTTGGGCTAGGATTTTTATGACATAAAAATCACCAAAATATGCGAAATAAAATATGCTCTTATGATCTAAAATTTTACAAAATATGCACTACAATTTGAAAAATATGCCCTTATAACTGGAGTGTTTCAAACATCAATATCCAAATGCAGAGATAGTTTCACATATGTACTATTTTTAGTTCGGGCCCTGAGTTGTAATGCACAATGAATACTTTCTCTAAATTTTCAAATAAAAATGAAAAAGATTTTGCTACATTCCAAAAAAAACCTCTCGCGTAAACATGGGAGTAAGAACGAATCCACTTCGAAAATGATTGTACGTATATTTCTTGAAAATGCAAAAATATGCTGAATATGACCAAAAATCCATCAAAATATGATCTATCACGCAGAAATGGCCAAATATGCCAAAAATATGCCCTTAAAAAGCACCTTAATTTTATTAGTTTCTTCACAATATGAATTTCTATATATTTGAGGAACAAACCTTACCAAAAAAAAATATGCTGTCATAAAAATCTTAGCCCTAGTGATAACTTACAAAGGGCGCCGGGGAAGTAAAACAAAATTGTACTACGTATTAGTTGCTGATGTGTGAGAAGAATTTTTCATACGCTCCCTTCTAACTTCGAACAATTTATCATCCAGGAAAAGAACTAACATAAGAAATATTCTAGTGTCTTATGGGGAAAATACTAATTTTGCCTCACGACTGCCATCTGTTGTTTTTTGGCATACTATTTACCTTCTTCCAGAGTTTATGATAGAAGAGAAGATAATTTTTGTTGTAAATAGGATTCTTGTCAGATCGTTAGGAATCAATATATTTGAAAATGTCACTTCACTTTCATGAAAGCCTTAATCATTAATTCAAATGCACTTTAGATTGTCTACGTAGTCTATGTAAACTACAACCCAATGTAATCTACGCGTAGATTACGTGTAGACAACGCATGTAGCCGTAAACTTATAGTGTACGGCACATGTTACGAGATTGCGAACTTATGAGAAAATATGGTCGGTTTTATAATATGGTACTGATCCACAGAGTGCAAAGACTGTACGGGGTGACCATAAGTATAGAACCCAAGCAGCCATTGAAGTGGTTATCCGTAAATGGTCAAGGTAACGGATTTTCACAGCATACACCCCAGATTTAAAAATTTTCCATGTGGCAAAGTCCATAAGTTGAGATGGCTACAATATTCGGATTTCAAATTATCCAATACCCGTTTCGGATTCAACTAATAATCCGAATACCCGGATACTATACGGATATCCGAATAACCGGATAGAACAGTTTTCATGAAGAATTTGTAGAAAATCCGTTCAATGAAATGCGAAAATGGCGAATAAAAGAAGATGTGGATATCCCGTAAACGGATAATTCCGTAAACCGAATATAGGATATGCCGATAATTCGGATAATTCAGATATCTGGATATCATAATATCCGATATCTGTGGATGTCTTGTCTCCACACCTCGAGCCCACGAAAACGAATTTGTTTTGTCAGTATGCAACGGGGCAGCACAAATTCATGATTGCCTTGCATTTATATTTTAGACAACGTACTGATTGATTGACTTGCTTTACTTTACTTCGCTTCTTGTGCCACTTTTGGCTAATTTGCGAATATGGGGATGAGTGATGATATGATGAAATTGATGAATGGACTCTCACAAACATCCTTGCCCAGGCCAGGATTCGAACCCGGGACCCTTGGCGTCGTAGTAGACCTCTTACTACGGGAAGTGTAAATAACAGTCAAACCAATACGAAAGTCTCTTGTACTGATATAACATGACCGTATAAAGATTGTTATATTTAGTACAGGAATCATGTGTCTACTTCTAAAACCAGATGAGAACGTGCAAAGCATTTCTCTTCAACATTGCCTCGACAAGGGCACCCGTTGGTACGCTTCCACCTTGACAAAAGATATAACACCCGGAATACACACCATTCCTCCTTGCCAAGACGGACAAGCAAGACTCATGTAGACATCCAGCTCGCTTCACAGATAAGACACAAAGACTAAACTCCTCGCTGGAAGCCAAGAATGCTGTGCACTTGTCCGACACTTGAAGATCCTTCACCCAACTAATCTGTTGCAACAGTTCCTTTGAGTCTGAGCGGGTAAATGACCTTTGGAACCTTATTGTCCATGCATTCGTTGGTTCTTAATGGAAAAGGACAACCAAATCTCCCGCGTGACGTCAAGGCGAAAGTCTATGAACCGTGAAAAGAGATCAAGGCTGTAAGGTTTTCAGAAGTAGACATAATCTTCAACTTTACACCAACTTTTGACCCCTTCATCACCGGTTGAAGGAGCTATAGTAAAGACATCAGGAAGTCAGGGCTTATCCCAAAGAACCACAAAAACTAATCAAATAGGTTTAAAGAAGAAGGTCTGACAGAAGTAAGCGAAGAATGCAATCTTTTAACATTCTGACACGTTTACTATCCCGGGATGTTAGCTGAGGATGTCCAGTGAGGCTTGTATCTTTCACGGGTCGATTTCAGAGGAAATAGCGCCTCGGTCGTTGTGGAATATATATTACCCGTATATCATGCCTATTGTGGAAAAACACCTTGTGAAATGCTTGCCGTAATGGCTGGACAACTTTCCAAGACGCGACACACCTCTCTTAGACTCGCTCTCGCGTTATGTCCCAATCTGCATTTCAAAGATGTAACAGTAGGATGGCAGGAGAGGGGGGGGGGGAGATGTGATTGAAATTTGAGATGAGTGCCAAGCCGGATGCTGTTTCGTTCGAGTGGGAAATCGAATGTAAGTTTGTTGTCCGTTTAAGTTGATGTGGATTTTTTAAGGGGGGGGGGGCACGGCATGGTCGCATTTTATTGGAATTGGACTATTTTATTGGCTGGGACCAATCGGTAAGAGAGAAAAAAATTGTAGGCGGAAGTGGGGCATTGAACCGCGTCTCTTTAAAAGCAAAGCAAAAGCTCTTCAACATTGTGTTTACTATTTAGCACTGTTTTCCCCATGTTCCTACGAAAATAAACGCCTACACTCCATGCAGTTTCCGGAAAAAAAAAATTAATACAGGTTGGCTACTCTGCTACTAAGATAAATTACATTAATAATTAAAATACTTCCATGCGGCTAACTTGAAGACGAAGTCAATAGTGAATCGTACAAAAAAATTCACTAATTTTGGGAATTATCTACAGGACATTCATGTTAGTAAAATGCTTAATTTTAATTCAGTGTTGACATTATTTATATTTTAACTTTATGCTATAAATAAATCGTAAACTCAAAATACGTCTTGAAGTTTTGCTCAATGATGAATGCTAGCGATCAGTTCTATTCCCGCTTTAAATTGTGGTCAGTTTAGAAAGAAAACACTTTTAATAAGACACTAAATGTGCCAACGAACTGGGGTACAGTTTAACTGATAAGCAGAGATAAAATACGAGAGAGCAGAGAGTGTGAAATACATAAGAGCAGAAGCAGCTCAAAGAGAGAATGAAGAAGATGAAACAAAAAGACAGACAGAGAGAGAAGAAAAATCAAATAGAAAGATATTAAAAGAGACAGACAAAGAAAGGGGAAGGGAGAGAATGAAACAAAAAGAAAAGAAACAAAGAGAGAGAAGATGAGAGAGAATGAAACAAAAGAAAAGACACAGACAAAGAGAGAGAAGATGGGAGAGAATGAAACAAAAGAAAAGACACAGACAAAGAGAGAGAAGATGGGAGAGAATGAAATAAAAGAAAAGGGACAAACAAAAAGAGAAAGGATGGAAGAGAATGATACAAAAGAAAACAGACAGACAAAGAGAGAGAAGATGGGAGAGAATGAAACAAAAAGAAAAGATACATACAAAGAAGAAGAGGATGGAAGAGAATGAAACAAAAGAAAACAGACAGACAAAGAGAGAGAAGATGGGAGAGAATGAAACAAAAAGAAAAGATACATACAAAGAAGAAGAGGATGGAAGAGAATGAAACAAAAGAAAAGAGACAAACAAAGAGAGAGAAGATGGGAGAGAATGAGACAAAAAGAAAAGAGACAGAAAGAAGGAGAGAAAGGATGGGAGAGAATGAAAAATAAGAAGACAGAGAGAGAGGGGGGAATAAACCATTAACGAAGAAGGAGTCAGAGAGAGAGAGAGAGGGGGGGAGATTGATGAAAAGAAAAACAGTCAGGGAAAGAGAGATAGAGAAGAAGAGAGAATGAAACAAATGAAAAAAGGGAGAGAAAGAAAGGAGGATAATGAAACAAAGGAGAGAGGGGAGAATAAAACATGAAACAGAGAGAGAGAGAGAGAGAGAGAGAAGAATGAAATATAAAAATAAACACAGATAGACAGAGAAAGAGGAAAATGAAATATTTAAGTAAAGGAATCAGAGAGAGAGGGTCCGATGGGATTACCACCAGCATATACCTCACACCAAACTAATTCCACCCTACCCTAAGTCAAAGAATCCATTGCACAGACCATGAGCCCACTTAAATAAAGACGAGACACATCTTGTCTCCAATGTGTGGGGAAACAAATCTTCACTAACAAGAGGAGTGCTACCTTAAATTACAAGTTGTAACTCCTTCCAACAAAGTCCTCACACCTAATTCTGTAGAACTTGATTGACTTACAGCGCCGTTCGCGGCAGGGTCTGACATTTCTTTGATGCCCCTGCTATGGTTTATATGATTTACGAACACACCTTCAATAGAACGAGGCTAAACCTTTAACACATAAATTAAAAGAAGACGATCTAGGCAGATCTTTATGGTACTTCGGTGCTTCAAAAGAAATAGGTGAGAAACCTATAGAAAGATTTCTTGTTTAATTTTATGTAAAACTTTAGCTTGTTGTAAACGTTCGAGTGTTATGTTGGGAATCTGTGGAGCAAGTCTCCACCAATGAACACGTGAGAGAGAATGGGATTGCGTGGAGTTACCAGCCTTCGCAGCAGCATGCACTGCTTTGCTCTGCCCACTCTATTTCCCCCCCTTTTCTGCCGCTATGCGCGGCTCTGCTCCACAGATTTCGGCGATATTTACGAAGAAATATTTTCCAAAAAAAATTTTGTGGGTGTTTTTGAGTTCTCGCGTAGCCTATTGTTTTAGCCTTTTCGGGTTCCGGGTTCGGTTCTCAGTGGGAACGCTAACATTCCGGTGTAGACGCGTCCTCATGAACAGAATTGGGGAAAAGAAAAAGTAGCGGGCTCCGTTACAAAGAAGTCAGATAACAGTGGCGATGGGACTCGATGCGCTGACCACACGTCACCCAATAGAAAGCCGCTTGGTAGTCTAGGAGTAGTTTCTTTTTTGTTTTCAGCACGATTGTTGGTAGGGGGTGACTTCCACACGCGATGGATGATTTCAGATAGGAATTTTTTTAGGAATGTCCCTGCATTAAGCGGCTCTGGAATTCACCCAATGCTTAGAAATACAGACAAGGGAGGAAAACGTTCACAACTGGGGTTGGGAAGTGAAGAATCTCTTATACAATAATGGAATGGGTTGGGTATGGGAAGAGGTAGGCAGCGGGGGGGGGGGGACATTTCAGACAAGAAATAACAGCAGTCTGCCAAACGAAGTCCTCAATCAGGGAACAGTTAAGAGTAAGAGAATGGGCGAAAGCGAAATATATGAATGTTGTGGCGAAAAAAGGAAAGAGGCGCGCTGGCATGGTTCAGACTAGGGGGATGGAAACAATTAAGGAAGATAAACGAAAACGGAAACGATATGTTCTATGTGCGATGGAGAGGAGACGGACGAGCATATCCTCCTGAACTGCCCTTCTACACGTGACCTAAGGGACACGTTTCTGAAAAATTAACAGCGAGGGAGGTGATAGAAGTGGTAAACGATAGAATAAAGACTTAAGAAGAGGACAACTGGGGAAATACCTGTGGGAAGTAAGAGAACGGCGGGGGAAAGCTATTAGAGAAGACAGCGAAATTAGTGATGATGCTCAAACCGAGCCATCTTTATAGTGTAACGTAAAGTGTAAACACCCCTTATCACATAATGGAAGTGTGAAAGGCAGCCCGAGAAATAGTGCAAGAGGGGAGTTTGTGTGGGAAGTGAAAGATTGGAATAGAGGTATAAAGAGACTGGACACCAAAGGAACCAGACACATAACTTTATTTGATTGCTAAACTATACCTATTATGTCTAATTTTCTTATTTTCTTATATCTGATCAACTAGTGCGTCCATTTCGATCTTCAGCCGAGAGATCGGGAGAAGCGTGGCGGGCGGCGCTGACGGAGATGCCGACATTTGCGGCCTGTAATGCCCGCTTATTTTTATGGACATACGCAGACATTTATATAAATATTGCAAAACGAGCATTAACCTATATTATAATTTATCATCTGTAATTCATCCAAGTTCTGCCCTTATATACACAAAAAAATACGCTTCAGAAACGATATTAAGAGCCACAGATAATAAAACATTTTAATCATAGTTTTGACCAGTAACGTCCTGCTTAAGTTTATATCCTTGAAAGAGTGTTGTGCCGATTGGGATCGTTTGGAGGTTTCAAATGTGCAACACTGTATCAAGATTACGCTGTAGACGAAACCGTTAAAAGTCAATGGTGTTCGTGAGCTTCCTTGCAATCCGAAATCTCCGAGCTCGAGTTTTTTGTTCCTTCGCGACAGAGCTGTGAATATAGTGGCGAGCAGATGTGAACCAAGAGCGTGTTAATTTCGTACTGTGCGCAAGAGTGTTATTATTGGTTACTTGCCGTTACTTGTTTGTGTTATTGCAGTGTGTATATGTGTTGTGTCAGTGAGAGGATTGGAATGCCAGCCGCAAGGTTCACGTTACGAGGGGGGCTGATAAGTTCTCGGGCCGACCCAGAAGGACTTTAGCTACAGGCACGAAAGTATCAGGCTATTCAACGTATTCTCCCCGAAAGTCTACACACTTGGCACTTGGTGGATATCAGTTTGAACAACTCTTATAACACAGATTAGTGCTCGTTTTGCTATATTTATATAAATGTCTGCATATGTCCATAAAAATAAGCGGGCATTACAGGCCGCAAATGTCGGCATCTCCGTCAGCGCCGCCCGCCACGCTTCCCCGATCTCTCGGCTGAAGATCGAAATGGACACACGGTACTAAGAGTATCTGTATATTAACAAAAAGAGGATACAATATTAATACATGACTGTAAGGAAAGAATACGTGTGTGTGTAAACTAAAATTTATGTAGTGCGTACAGCGTACAGCTCGCACAAGGAAAATACAAATAAAATATGTAATATGCAATAAGTGTTTACCTGGGGAGAAGGGGGTAAAGCTGGCCGGAGCGTGGTGCTGATCACCTAACATTCATAAATGACTAAGGTGGTGTATGTGTGGGGCCTTGCCCACAGACCTTCCTGTATGGTATCAAGGAATGTTATAATGTTCAAGGTGAAGCTTTACTTTATATATACTGTGTGTGTGTTTGTGTGTTTTGGGGTGCCCTGAAGATTCACTGTTTCTTTTAGACGCTTTTTAGGCTTTTCGGATGGTGACACTTCATTTTTTGAAATCATTGTACTGCATGTATTCTAATATTAATTGAAGATACATTTTTGGCTTCAGCCGTGTAATTGGGTTGATGAATCAGTTCTCCCGTGGTATAAAATAAGAACACCTAAAGTACAGACCAAGGGGTGCTGGAAATATTAGAATCCAAATAGCTCAAGAATGAAAATATAGTAAAATACAAGGGTTGGATAAAAAGTAATGGCAACACTGCTGTCCCGTGAAAGGGGTGAGTCACAGCGCCACAAATGTTTCGTGGCTGATAAAGGAATGTCAGAGGAGGAAGTATAGTGAGTGGGAGCGATTGTATGTTATTCAGTCAAAAACAGCAGTGCTCTGAAGCAGAGTACGAGAGTGCAAGCGCCCTAACAATATGTTTAGGAAAGAAGAACAACGTCTCTCAGGCAGACGGTCAACGCAGCCTACTACTGCACCTTCTTGCAACACCACCTTCGTCTCGCATTAAGAAGGAAGCGACGGCACGTTCTGGCACGGTGTCCCATCATCCTGCTTGACAATGCAAAGTGTCACACTGCGAACACTGTGACGGCGCTCCTGCATAACTGGTAGTGGGAGGTACTGGAACATCCGCCGTATTCACCGGTATGAGACCGTGCGATTACGACCTTTTTGCCAAAATGAAGGAACCACTGGGCGGGAAGCACTACGACACGCGCGAAGCCATCATACGTGCTATAGGGCGGTCACTGCGGGACATCGACAGAAATGGACGCGCTGACGGTGTACGACGCCTTCCATACGTGTGGCAGAAGGTCGTAGAGATGGGGGGGGGGGGCGATTACATTGAAGGAATGTAACACGTGCTCCTCTGCCAATACAGTCAAGTAGCAATTATACCAGTCTTGCCATTACTTTTTATCCAACCCTTGTAGATTACTTTCTAAAGTATCATGCTCCGTTTCGAAATCCATGTTCCTTTGACACCTAGCGTAAGGTTCCTTACACAAGCACCTTCTAAAGGTTAGACGATATTACATCCATTCATGAAAGGAACGTTGGTTTCGAGTTATAGATGTCTAAGCATTTCCAAGTACCACGATAGGTCAATCAAGATAGTCCTCCTGCAAGGGAGGTGCCGAGATTTCCACAAGTGTCTGAAGACCTCTTTTTCGGAATTTTCCATGCCGAATGCATACGTGAGCTCTTTCTAAATTTCATTCCGACTTCCTCTTCAGCTCTATCTCGTCCCATTCTCACCTCTCGCTTCCTGTGTTCAACCACTTCTTCAGGAGCCCAAGAAAAGATCTAAGGTCGTAAGGAAACTTACAAATCCATAAAGCTTATGCGTCCACCCCTAAAACTTCCTCCATAAGATTCCAAAGAGGGAGATAGTCTACATTTTAAGGAAAGAGAAAAAAATGGAGTCCCAAATTCTATGGCACCATTCTCTGGTGACAGAACCAGCAATAATGTCCTCCGGTGCTGTTCCTCGATCTTTGTATTTCTGAAAGAACGTTTGGTCGTAAACAGGTAGATAGGAGGGCCTTATCGGATAATGCGTTCAGACAGGGCATTTTTCTTTGGATGATATCTTCAGGAATGGCTTATGGTTTCCTCTCTCACCTCGCAGTCCACGATAACTTTACATATTTTTCAGTGCACCTGAGTAGATATTTTCCATATACTGTGGTGGCAGGGCGCAACGGCCTTCAAGCACCAAAGAAGAGTTCAAGAGTTTCTGACACACTCCACACACAGAGAACTAAATGCATCATATCGATTGATGCACCATAATGCATCGATTGATGCACTAAAGTGTATTTTGTAGCTTCTTCAAGGAATCAGATTCACATTTAATGCATTTTGGTGCATTTTTGTGTGTCGTGAAAGAAATACCAAAGTGCATCATTTGATTCAAGTGAGAATTTCTTTCAGTCGAGATGCACTTTAATGCATCAGCTGGTGCGTTTTGATGCACCAGCATGCATCATTTTTGATAATGCACTTAAACGTTTCGTCTGAGCTACATAGAGTCTGTAGCTCGGACCAAACGTTTAAGTGCATCATCCGAAAAGATGCAGGAAGGTGCATCTCGACTGAAAGGAATCCTCACTTGAATCAAATTATGCACTTTGATGTTTCTTTCACGACTTACAAAAATGCACCAAAATGCATTAAATGTGAATCTGATTTCTTGAAGAAGCTACAAAACAGACTTTAGTGCATCAATCGATGCATTATAGTGCATCAATCGATATGATGCATTTAGTTCTCTGTGTGCATATTGAAGGCAAATCTAAGTTCTGACTCGAAACCAAACCTACAAATGAAAACGCACACACAAATATTGGTAGTGGATTCTTAGTAATACATCCCAACATGAACATAGAAAGAAAAAGGACGATAATTCTGTACTGACGCATTGGGTGCCAAAACGTGGGAGGCAAGAAGCGTTTACTTTCTCTTGGTAGAAAAGAGCATTAAGAGCATGCTATACAGTCTCCACGGGACTCTTCCCAAGCTCTTCCGTCCGTGGCAGTGTGCCAACTTAGCTCTCTTGGAGCCGGATCTGGCTCTTTCGTGCACTCGTTCGGATGTGAACTGGGACGCCCGCCCCGTGCCCCACTATGATGCCATCACTGGTTCCGGCCCACATAGACCAACTTTTGTCATAATTATACATTTTGCACGTGACGTGATATTGTTATATTCGCTGCGTCGCCCCACTCCCTCTTATCTCCGGAACCACTTCTTTACATCGCCGTGTTTGACGTGAAATTGACATAATACTGTTATCAGGGAATTCTTCCTAAATCCAGCTCCATGAAAGTCAGTTTTAACTCCATTTAAGATAAAATTTAGTTATTTTATGAGCATCAGGTTTGGCAACACTGCCAGGAGGCAAGGAGAAAAGCATTGATCATATGGGAGTATGATTTGATTCGTTCTCTTGGGAATATAAAACTTTCGATTGAATAGAAAAAGGTGTCATTGGAAAGAGGGCAGTTTGAAGATGCATTTCACCAGCGGAATAGTCGAAACTTCCATTTGATTAGCCGTAACTTGATGTTGAAGTTGATTCCCCATGAGGAAAATTCTTATTCATCATATTTTTAAAACATCGTGTCCAGCTTAATGATCAACATAAAAAAACGCTTCCACTTGCAACATGGAGAGAAATTCATACTCTTGGATACACTTGTTTTTTCTTTTAGTAGCAGTGCACATTCGGGCGATATTGAAATATATGCATAATTGGTGCGCAACTGTATCTCCTCCCCTTAAGAGGCCATAGTGAGGGGGCAAAAGTGGAAAAATGTGGGGCAACTGTCCCTTTTAATCGCTGCTACTGTTGACGCATAAAATACTGCAATTATAGCGTAAAACGTAACAAATACCCTATTATTTTATACACAACAGGCGTAAAACCTATCTTGAGAATGGGATGAAGGTGATTGGATGAATGAGGATAAAATGGATGACGAAACAACCAATAACAACGCACCAGAGAAAGAGAGAGAGAGAGAGAAAGAGAGAATGGTGATTAAAATAAAGCAATATGTAGAAGGAAAGAGAAACAGGAAAGGACAGATAAGGAGAAAGAAAAAATAAAAAAGGAAAAGATGGTTCAGAGAAAGAGTAGAAGACAGAAAGCGAAAGTTAGGGAAGTAGAATTAGGAAGAATGAGAAATTGCAGAGAAGAAAGAAAAGAATGAGAAATGTACAAAGACAAAAGAGAGGAAGAGAGATGTGCAGGTGAGATGAAGGAAAAAGAATAACAGAAAGAGAGGAAGGGAAAGAGACGAGAGAAAAATGATAGAATGAGTAAAAGAGAGAGAATGTGAGAGAAAGAGATGGGAGAGTGTGGAAAAGAAATATAGAAGGAGAGAGAGAAGGGGGAATAAAGTAAGAGAGAGGGAATAGTAAAAAAGGGAAGGAAGAACAGAGGACAGAGTGTAGAGAGAAATAGAGTAGTATAATAAGTAAAAAGGAAAGATAGAGGATGTGAGAGTGAGAAAGTGCGAGAGGAGCAGGGAAAAAGAAACAGAAAGAAATGGGATGGAAGAGAGAGAGATTACGAGCTGGAAAATTCTCTCTTCTCAGATGCAAAGTATAATGAATGGGGACACTTGTGTTTTCGGAGCTTAATATACGAAAAGTCCAGTGTACGTCTCGCTTACAGGGTTCACTGATCCCCAGCGGACCGGAATGAAACATGGTTTGACCTCCAAAGGAAAGAACGCAGCGGCGTATAATGTTACTGTCCATAAAAGCCGACCGCCCACAGAAGTGGCATAGGTGGCTTTTGTTTGCCTTGGCTTCCTTTGCAGCAGCGAAATCGATGCATTGTGCGTGGAATGTCCACCTTCCTAATTTACTGTCTTTTGTCTTCTTGCGTGTTGTGTATTCGTAGACATGCTACTGGATGCAAAAAAGGGCTACGCGACAAAAAGAACATTCCAAAGAGCTTCTTGTAAGCAAACTACGGTGATCAGAAATTAACAAGTTTTACACAGAATACAAACCAGCCGCGAATCCTTAATGCAGTGGCGTATACTGGGTCCAACATCTGGGCTATCTCACTAGGTCACGTGATCCTAGGCTATGAATAGAAATACATTTACCAACTCATAAGAAATCAGGTTGCCAACTCATAAGAAATCAGGTAGCCATCCCATAGCAAATCAGGTTGCCAACCCATAACAAATCAGGTTGCCAACCCATAATAAATCAGGTTGCCAACTCATAGGAAATCAGGTTACCAACTCATAAGAAATCAGGTTGCCAACTCATAGGAAATCAGGTTGCCAACCCATAGGAAATCAGGTTGCCAACTCATAGGAAATCAGGTTACCAACTCATAGGAAATCAGGTTACCAACTCATAAGAAATCAGGTTTCCAACACATAAAAAATCAAGTTGCCAACTCATAATAAATCAGGTTGCCAACTCATAGGAAATCAGGTTACCAACTCATAGGAAGTCAGGTTACCAACTCATAAGAAATCGTGCCAACTCATAAGAAATCAGGTTGCCAACCCATAAGAAATCAGGTTGCCAACCCATAGGAAATCAGGTTGCCAACTCATAGGAAATCAGGTTACCAACTCATAGGAAGTCAGGTTACCAACTCATAAGAAATCGTGCCAACTCATAAGAAATCAGGTTGCCAACCCATAAGAAATCAGGTTGCCAACCCATAGGAAATCAGGTTGCCAACTCATAGGAAATCAGGTTACCAACTCATAGGAAATCAGGTTACCAAATCATAAGAAATCAGGTTTCCAACCCATAAAAAATCAAGTTGCCAACTCATAGGAAATCAGGTTGCCAACTCATAGGAAATCTGGTTACCAACTCATAGGAAGTCAGGTTACCAACTCATAAGAAATCAGGTTGCCAACTCATAAGAAATCAGGTTGCCAACTCATAGGAAATTAGGTTACCAACTCACAGGAAGTCAGTTACCAACTCATAAGAAATCAGGTTGCCAACTCATAGGAAATCAGGTTGCCAACTCATAGGAAATCAGGTTACCAACTCATAAGAAATCAGGTTGCCAACTCATAGGCAATCAGGTTGCCATCCCATAACAAATCAGGTTGCCAACCCATAACAAATCAGGTTGCCAACCCATAAGAAATCGGGTTGCCAACTCCTAGGAAATCAGGTTACCAACTCATAAGAAATCAGGTTGCCAACTCATAAGAAATCAGATTGCCAACTCCAGAATCAGCATCATCAGCTCACTGATATGAATAATAATATTTACAATTTCTGATCGATTTTTTTTTCCTGAATTTTATTCTCTAGACTTCAAGCTTCGCAGATAGCCTAGCCTAGCCTAGAATATACGCTCCTGCCGTAATGATAGTACTTATAAGGGCTAATAAGTGGCGTACTGTTATATGCAGGACTTTCATAACGTGATATAACATGTTTTCATTGTTTGTGCTAAGTACCCATGGATGGAACAGGAGACCTAATTTTGAGGGGGCAGAATCGAACAGCCAAATTTTGAGGGGGGAATTAAACTTGTGCCTAATTTTGAGGGGGTATCAAACGGCCTAATTTTGAGGGAGTAAAAATAAACTTGGACCTAATTTTGAGGGAGTAGAATTAAACTTGAACCTAATTTTGAGGGAGTAGAATTAAACTTGGACCTAATTTTGAGGGAGTAGAATTAAACTTGGACCTAATTTTGAGGGAGAAGAATTAAACTTGGACCTAATTTTGAGGGAGTAGAATTAAACTTGGACCTAATTTTGAGGGAGTAGAATTAAACTTGGACCTAATTTTGAGGGAGTAGAATTAAATTTGGACCTAATATTTAGGTGGCAGAATCAAACTGGGCCTAATTTTGAGGGAGTAGAATTAAACTTGGACCTAATTTTGAGGTGGCAGAATCAATCTGGGCCTAATTTTGAGGGGGCAGAATCAATCTGGGTCTAATTTTGAGGTGGCAGAATCAATCTGGGCCTAATTTTGAGGGGATAGAATCAAGCCTGCGGCTTAAATTTGGGGAAGAGATTCGAAAAGTTTCCCATCCAATAAAAACAACGTCCAGGATCATTTGCTAAATGACTGCGATGTTTGGGAAATCACAAATATAACTCTTTATTACTTTGCTCGTCAGGTCCCCTAAACTGTAAATTTTAATAAACCTGACAATTTGGAGGGGGCAAGCGCACGCCCTTGCTCCTCCAAGTTACGCCTATGTAAGTACCGATATATTATTGATTGATTTGGTTTTAGTTTTACTTCGCTTTTCTGCCACTTTTGGCTAATCGCGAAGATGAGGATGAGTGATGATAGGTATGCTCACGAAGAACACTCACGCTCAGGCAGGGATTCGAACCCGGGACCTGGCGTATCGCGCTGGGATAACAAATCCGTCGACGACCGTCTTTCGAGTATTACGGTTAATTAACGGTTCCTTGTGAGTATCCCTTAATAAATTTCATCATATCATCATCCTCATCGTCGCGATTAGCCAAAAGTTCCAGAAAGACAAAATGAAAATGAAAAACGGCCATCGTTGTGGTGGTTGGATGGAGCCGAAATTGACGTTTTAGAGACCGCATTTTCTCCAGTCTCATTCTAGAGTGCATCCAAAAACTACAAGGAATCAATACCTTCCACAAAATCTACAGTGTGCGAACAGGTACAAAACAGATACCAAAAAGAGAAAAGGAAATAATTACCATCTCCGTTTAAGGTTACCAACTCAAACCAAAGATTTCACGTCCTGCAGCAGAGAAAACAGCAAATCTGAATTTTCTGTTTTCTTCGTGAAAAATGATTAACATGTCTGAAACTACAGGATACGTCCCGATTGGCATTTGATTGCGTGACACTATATTGCCCAACCCTCATACTCGTTGCTTTATTAACCTGAAAGGAATTTGAACCTTTATTACCTGAACGGACAAGAAATTTAAAAAAGTATATTATTGCTTTCTTGAGCAAGGAAACAAAATTACAATCAATGTTTATTTCATGACTATTTTTATTATTTTTTTTTGCCAAAAAGAGAGAATTTTTAATTTCTCTTTTTTATGTAAGTATAATTTACTAGATTTAAGAGATTTTATATTCATATAACGGTGCATATTTAAGACATAAATTTTATATCGGCTGTTGTAGACAGCTTTCATACCAGTTGAACCGATTATAGGTAATTCTCCTCAACAACATTATAAACACTTTACCGCTAAGGGCTTTCATATAGGGTCATCCTAAGTTCAAACTGATGACGTGAGCAAATGCAGGTTAACGATGCTTTTGCAACCAGATTGTTTAACCATTGCCGTCGGCCTCGCCGATGGCGCAATGGTAGCGTCGTCGCCTTGTAATCAAGGAGTCCCGGGTTTGATACCCTGTGGAGGCACATGGGTAGCTCGGATCCCACTTTAAACTGTAGGTCCAGTCCCGATTAGCCATACTGTGCATAAAGTGGACTTAAAACACCAAATCAATCAAACATTGCTGTCGCCGGCCTCCGTGTCGGAGTGTATAGCACATCACGCGACTAGGGCAGGGATTCCGGGTTCGAATCCCGGCTTGCGCATAGGTGTCCTCTATCAGTTTCAATTATCATCACTCATTCTTTTCTTCGCAATTAGGCTTCCTTGATGGCGTAGTGGTAACGTCGTTGCCTTGTAATCAAGGGGTCCCGGGTTGATACCCGGTGGAAGCACAGTGTTCAGATTTCACTTTAAACTGTAAACCTTTTGCCACTTTTACCCCAGCACTATGCTAAACCTTAACTACCAAGTGAAAGAAAACTGTCCTTGCCCCCCCCCCCCCTCAGTTTTTGAACCAAATCTCCATTACACCCACTCTCCCTTACTTTTGATCAGCGTGTGGCAACACTGTCGACAAGATGCTGTAGTCTGGACCATTCCTGGGCGTGGAGCATCTCCGGCATCCTGCGGCAGGTGCAGATATATTCAACAAGGAGCTGCCCCAAACTAGTTGCTCGCTCTTGGGGGTCATTGGAGGCTCGTGGACTCTTGCCTGACCCCATTCAATCTTGCAGACTGCGCCGAAGGCAACAGGGTGCCACCTTCGACGCCGAACCATAAAGAAACCAAGGAAAAAAATAACTGCAATAGCTAATTAGATGAAAAGAAAGCAGACGGGAAACATCATGAAACAGCTCTGTCATGTGACGAACAGAAACTAACGGGAAGAAATGTTGAGTAGGGTTGGGCGCTGATAAAAATTGTGCTTTTCTGTGACGTCAGGTTTCTCTGGAATCATATTAGCCTTTACAAGGATGATGTATACATCAGTGAACAGCAACCCAAGACTTTCGTGGCGAAGTGGTTAGCACAGCGCGTAACGACGACAGAGATTGCGGGTTCGAATCCCATTTTATAAGCTCTTGCTTTGACTCATCTCAACCAACAGGTCGTTAGGTGCTGGGGCTTGCCCCGAGTTGATATTTTCCTGGAGATGAGGCCTGCTCAAAAGTAAAGGGGTTTTATAAGCTTCAAAACGCGTGTTTTGAAAGGCAAGGAGATTTTTATTTTGTATTTCACTACATAGTTCAATAAGACTATAATGAGTTCTGAATATTTACACTCAGAGGACACTTTCTTGGAGTGTAAGATGTAATACATCATCAACATCATTAACGTCCAGAAGGTGGGCAAGGGGGGCCACAGCTCCGATGGAAAATGGATGTCAATCTCTCACACATAATTTCATTCGACATAACTTATGTTAGCGTTGCAGGAAAATGATAACTTCAAACCGAAGGAGTGTTTTTGTTAGATGGCAAGGCTATTAGGGAGGGTATGCCTTGTCTGTCCCCCTTCTGGAAAAATACCTTGCTTGCCTCTCCCTTGAAAAAATCCTGCGCTCGTCCAAGTCTGTCATTGACCTGCCTTGAACAAGCTGGTCCTTTTAAATTTCCAAACATGAAGGATTGTGCTATAGTCAGGCACAAATGCAGCAAGTCGCTAGTATTCTTGTTTCATTCGCATATTATCATAGATACCTTCTAAAAGTTGATTGGTATTCGATTTAGCGGCTAAAAAGATGAATGTTTTCATTATTTTCAACATTGCACCCCTTAAATTCAGTTCCGCATCCCCAGCACCCTGGCGCCGCGGCAGCCGTGGGTACTAAATTTTTAGCCAAGAATGTGGAAATTCTCCTATGAAAGGTGAAGTTAGAATCATAATAAGATATGAATATGGAACATTTTGTCCCTGAGAACTAGAATTTTAGCTTCAGAAAGGGAAATTATGTGTAAAAGTAGAAATTTTAGCCATGGGGTAACACAACTATCAAGGGGAAGGGAAGATTTATCAATGCCAAGGGGAATTTTAGCTACGGAACGGGAAGGTTTACGTACAAAGAGGGAAAATTTGTGCATAAAGGGAAATTTTAGCAATAAAGGGGAACTTTTTACATCCAAAAGGGAAATTTTGGCAATGTAAGGGAATTTCTACCGACCGAACCTCCACGGCGAACAGGCGAGGGTGCCGAATGCCAATGTCGTGAGCCATTTCCTCCCGCCTGATCCACGAAATGCAACGATTACAAGGAAAGGGAACCGAGAAACAAGCGAGCCTTTGTATTTTCCGCTCCCATCGTGGGCAGACTCACGCACAGAAGTCGAGACATCCGTCACGAGAACCGCCTCGCCACTTGGCGATCGGAAGCTTAGCTATCGTGACGTCATAAATACCGCCGTAATTTCCATTTCTCCGACTCTTCTTTTCCTTGTTTTTACCCCTTCCCTCTTACCAGGAAAATCTCTTAAATTCCTTCGTGCTCTTATGTGGGTTGAAGTGACTAAGATGACTATGGTTCAGAATTTTCGGTTTGCCTCTAGTTGTTCTAACGCGGTTCTTATAGCCTAGTTCGTATTTCTTGATAGTCAATGTAACATAACAGGAATTTTACCAGAATTGCCTATGAAAACATTTCCAATAGCTAGATCTGGATCATAGGGTGGGTGCTGGAAATACAACTAGTTCCTACCCCTATAAAAGAAACGCTACTTGAATTATGTCCACGCAGATGCACGTTAATCTCTATATAAATTGCTCGATTTAGTAGAAGAATCACTCCAACACCTACTTCCACTTAGGACCCACTTACAGTAGTCTTGTAAGTAATGGGGGGTCCTGCGAGTTCTATTTCCGCTAGAGGGACATTTCCCTGTATGGTTTGTGCCAACTTTAAACCATACATCCATTGCCAAAGATCAAAGTTTATTTTAAGTACATTTTATGCTTATAATATGAGCTTGGACAACTGTTTAAAGTAAAATTACGGTACGTCTATCTGAAGAATTAAGTGGGCTTAGGAGGAAAAGTTGTGACCTATTACAAGAATGAGTTATTCTGTATGTCACGCCTGTGTAAAGGTTACGAAGTACTTTTTGATCACAATTATATCGGAAACGTGAAAACGTGAACTTCACAGACATATAACGCAAAATGTTAACGGTGGACAAGTGCACTTTCTTATGGGCGCTATTCACAGCATGTTTATATTTATGTGTTTCCTTGACGCTGGCGGGGACTGCACTTCCGGTTTTGAAAAGAATAACATTGAATTCGAAGGTGTAAAGGCAGTGTCTTCAGAAAAGGCGACAATATTTGTGCGGCTTTTGGCTTCAACATGAGATAGGGAATAAACAATTGTTCTCAGGTATCTATCTATGCATCGTTTTCAGACAGACCCGATACGGAAAAATCAGTGGATTTAGGCAGTATAGCGAAAATATTGGACACAAACACGAGGAAGTAGGCTCTGCAGTCGGCACTTCATCAAATCAAATGAAAATATTTTACTTGTTTCGAAAATTGTAATTGTCTAACGCACATGTGTTGACTAAATTTAAAAGTTAGAACTAGTTATAATTATACATTATAACACATTTGCCTTTTGGTTGTTGATAAACGCTCTCTGCATGGTCGTCGGTAGGTCAGTCGATCCTCCCCCCCCCCCTGGAAATTTGCATCCATCATTTTAATTTGCAAAAAAGCAGAGAGTTTGTTATTTTTATTGTTAATAACATAAATAATGTTCACTTGGTTCATATTCGAACATAGTAGTCAATGTAAAATATGCATTAGATCGGAAAAATGAGTGAAAATTACAGGAACCAAGTTATATTTTTATATTCTACCATTTAATCCAAATAATAAATGGTTCCACAGTTTTCAGAATTCGGAAAATTATATTTTTAAATGAGGTCACACAATATAAACTTTCTGAGTAATTTTTTTATATAACTTCTAAAGTCCTTTCTTGAACGAAACTTGCAAAAGTTAATAACAAAATACAATGACTGTGCATTTCAGTATAGTAACTATGAAATGTAAAAGTACAAGTAAATGGAAAATAGTTTTGCGGGATATTCACTCGGCTTGTGGATCGAATAGCATGATAATAATAAACAACAGCAATAATAATAAAATTCGAATAAAATTTATTTAATTAGGTATATATTATTAGTGTATAACAATAATTTTAACCTTAGTAATTACTATTATTTCCTTTACTGTTGTAATCGAAGTATTTCAATGTATTAATGTAAGCTTCATTTCAACCTGGAGAAATATTTTCAAAAACGAAATTTTTTTTAGAAGATCAACATTGCCTTGGAAAATATTAGTATTGTCCCTTATATCTGCATTGAAAGGATCCGCGAAATTGCCAATCTTTTATAGGTACCTTTGTTCCTCTATATCACTCAAAAATTTCAAGTGATCCATTTTGTTTTCGATCTTTTATAAGAAAATAAGCTCGGTGACGAACTGTATTCCACTTGTTTACATTGGAAAATTCGCCAAACCGGAAGTTCTTTCCCAGCCATCAAAAATCGAATTGTCTGATCGATAATTTTTTGTTTACTCAGGAATAAACCCCATAAATTGGCCTTGCTGGAAGTTGGGAAGAATGTGCCCAATACACTGGACAGGGTAAGCAAGCTCTTGTATTGTGAAGTAATAACAGCCTGTAACATTTTTAGGTTAAGTTAAAAATAATTTAAGTTGCAATGATAAATTCGATCCTTGTTTTAAAGAAATGATATTACTGCAGATAATACAAGGCACGTCCAGAAAGTAAGTTCCGTTTGGTAATAAAATTAAATTGTGTACAGATACAGAAAAGTTATTTATTGCACAAAATTCTACAACTCTTAAACTACTTTTCCACATAACTGCCGAAATTTTGCAGGCATTTGTCATAGCGTGACACAAGTTTTTGTATACCTTCTTCATAGAAATTTGCCGCCTGTGTCTTCAACCAGTTGGAAACAGTTTCTTTCAGCTCGTCGTCATTGTTGAAGTGTTTGGTACCCAACGTGAGCAAAGTTTACGAAATTTCAGTTTTTCGGTAACAATTTCATGCATTAGTGATCGTGAAATTTGGGGAAATTCCATAACGAGAGCACTAATTGTAAACCTTCGGTTTTCCTGGATCTTGTCATCAATCGCGTGAACCAATTCTTCTGTAACCAAAGATGGACGCCCACTTCGTTCTTCATCGTGCACATCACTACGTCCGTCATTGAACTGTCGGACCCATCTTCTCACCATTGAATCACTCATCGCATTTGGTCCGTAAACATCGCAAATTTGCCGATAAATTTCACTTGGTTTCACTTTCCTCGCATTCAGAAAACGAATCACAGATCTGATTTCACAAGCGGCGGTTTTCAATCAACACCGACATTGTAAAGAAGCACAACAAAGCGTACGTGACTGACAGCGATCTCCAAATGGCTCACGTTTCTTCTCCTTGATACAGAGCGTCTACCGCGCATGTGCGGAACTGCGATCGCAGCGCTGCAGCGGAGATAAATTGAAACGGAACTTACTTTCTGGACGTGCCTTGTACAATATAATACTGTACTGTATAATACTCTAATTTACACTGCCACCTCTACGTAAAATAAAATATGAACATTTACACTTATTTTTTATTAGTGTGTCAATATGTCAGCATTTTCTGTGCATTTGTCCGCCATATTCGAAATCCGACATATTGACACTGTTCTCCTTTACCGTGTCCGAATCCGCAATGTGCCTGGTCGCTTCGAAAGTTGCCACTTTTCCCGCCAGGTTTAAGTTCGAACGTCACCTCTGGGGCACAAGCGAACAACTAAAAATCCTAATGTTTTCCACTTATTTCGTACTCAAATTTAAAATGTGGCATGTTGTTTCTTTTACAATTTTCCTAACTACAGTGTTATCGATAAATGTCCAAGGAGCATAGAGTTTTAGATCATATACTCAATAAAATTGTCTCTGAAAAGTGAAACTTCCAATATGGTTGCCGAGCGTAGCGCCACGGCGAGTATACTCCCAACTACACCTATTTCACGGATTTGGACTATAATGTTATGGGAATTCCTCGGGTGGAACGGTTCTTTAGACGGTAACGTGCCAGTTGCTAATTCGGAAACAACTTTCCAGTGCAGTTCTCTCAACAGCCAATAGGCCAAATAACATGAAACTTGTTTCAAATCGTTTGTCAAGTTTTACTTTACGTTCTAGTAGTGGAAAATACTCAGAAAATGGCTTAAAACAATGGTAAAATTTTGAAATACTATCAAAGGAAAAATCTTAATCTTATTAAGAAATCACCTGTAATAATGATATCCAGTCACGTTCTGACTTATGGCAATGATTATGACATGTGAGAAGCCCTCTCACAACAATAAAAAGCGAGCATCGACAAGCAAACCACTGCCGAAGTCTAGTTTCAAGGGTGAACCAAGGCAAAAACTTAAATGAAGCCAGTGTTCTCAATCCAAGCTGTGAGATAAAAACATGCAAGTTTCTTTTTATGTTCAAAAAAAGAAGAAAAGGAGAGCAAAAAAAAAATTAAAATTGTATAAAGAGAAAACAAAATTCCAGTTGCGAACTGGTTCTCCTTTTCTCTTTGCTTCCGCAGGTCCCATCAGGTACCGGTTTTTCCTTTGCTCATCCTTTTACATCTCTTCCAATACTTAGGGAGCACACCTGTTGGATTAATTGCACAGGAAATCGCCTGTCAGGGGCTGCGAAGATATTGCAAGACCTTTATTCCCCTGCTTTAACAGGGAATGACGGCCACGGAAGAGGTGAAATCTCATTATGAAGGACGATGACTGTAGTGATGGCAGCTAACGAGAGAGGGCGCTGCAAACGGAAAAGTCCCAGTGGCTCAAAATATTTAATTAAATAAAAATAATCAGCAGGGTGCGGGCTTTTGTTAATTTCTCTTTTTTATTTGTAGTTAACATAGAATTTAATGGGTTGAATTCGTTGAATTTGTTTCGAGTACAAGAACGCGTTTTTACACTGCCTATACTAAAGTTTAGTGCCAATTGTATATAGTTCTTCCAAATCTGTCTTCTTTGGCTCTCCACAGCACACTGTAGAGGTGTGTTGTGGGTGTCCAACAATTTCGGTACACTCTGTCTTCGGAATCACTAGAGCAAGGTCGCGCATAACGGAAGGGAAGGGGAGCAACCGAGTGGTCGGAGCAAAGCAGTGCGCGCTGCTCCAACGGCTGGTAGCTGCAGCCACGATTTTCCCTCCACGAACCGAGTTCACCTCTCACGCGTTCATTGGTCGAACCTTCTTGGGTCACTACTTGCTTAGATACTTGTTTTCGTTAGCTAGCTCCACAGATTCCCAGGACAGAGTGTAATTGCCAAATCTATGGAAACTTGCGTTGAAAATAAAAATCAAGTAAACTATTACATTTTGCAGACTAACGGGGCCTGTTCACATGTTTGTGATTGTCCTTTTATCAGTATCAGTATTCATTCACATCATTGCGATTATCCAAAAGTAGCAGAAAAACGAAGCAGAATAAAGTAAATTAATCAAACCTTGAAGAATTTTATCTAACCACTATTCATCAACTTACAACAACGGAAAAGGAGATACAAAAATAAGAAAATTCAAAAAATTCAAGTGAGTAAGTGTGCAACTGCTAGTAAGATTGGTAACAAGTTTATGCTCATTCGCAGATTTCAATACATTTTGGTGGCAACTTGTCCGCTTGCTCAATATTTGGTGGCAAACGGCCAGACACCCGACCGCCCTTCCCGTGGACCCATCCCTGACCCACAACTACAACAGCACGTTCATAATTGATACAGAAATCTGATCTAACATTACGCTGAAACAGTAATCGTGACAGAGTGTGCCTAAGGAAAGCGGGCAGTGAGAAAGAGCAGACCAGTACAGCCGTAATGAATGAAGACTTCACACACGAACGGACACACCACGCGAATGGCGAACACAAGAAGCTAGAGTTAGAGAAATTACAACGAGATAGAATTTTTAATGAACAACTTCTTCATTAGGCGTGCATTCAAGATGAATTTAAAACCACTCTTCCAGATCAACCCCTCGGGCTCGCTACCTCTGATGAGGATATGCGTGTGTGAGCGGGATGATGTCATATATGCAGAACTGATTCTCGCAGGTGGTCGGATGAAGTATTGCTATTAGCAGGAGAAAAATGCGGGGAGTGAGACATAAAAAAAGAATGGATTCAACGCCCATTCCTCGTTTGGAGGTACTTTGACCTCATCTCTCTCTATACTCACCAAATATGTGGATGAACGGGTTTGGCGATAACCCAGATGTATTGGGTTTCGTAAACATTAGTGCGTCAAATATGGGTCATACATTGCTGTAGACGACCTCTGTCTACTTCCTTACTGTCTTCATAGCCATACTTAAATAGACTCATCACTAAAGCGTAAGTTACTTTTTAAAAGTAACTGAATTAGTTACTTGGATCAAGAAGTAACCGAGTTAAATTGGTTAAAATGTAACTGAGTTGCAGTTAGAGTTACTTGGTTCAAAATGTCTGTCAGTTACAGTTAGAGTTATTTGGCTCAAAAAGTAACTGACTTACGGTTAGAGTTACTTGGTTCAAAAGTAACTGAGCTACAGTTAGAGTTACTTGGTTCAAAAAGTAACTGAGTTACTTGGTTCAAAAAGTAACTGAGTTACAGTTAGAGTTACTTGGTTCTAAAAGTAACTTACTTACAGTTAGAGTAACTTGGTTCGAACAGCAACTGAGTTACAGTTAGAGTAACTTTGTTCAGAAAGTAACTGAGTTACAGTTAGTTACTTGGTTCAAAAAGTAACTGATTACATTTAGAGTTACTTGGTTCACAATGTAACTGAGTTACAGTTAGAGTTACTTGGTTCAAAAAGTAACTGATTACATTTAGAGTTACTTGGTTCAAAAGTAACTGAGCTACAGTTAGAGTTACTTGGTTCAAAAAGTAACTGAGTTACTTGGTTCAAAAAGTAACTGAGTTACAGTTAGAGTTACTTGGTTCAAAAAGTAACTTACTTACAGTTAGAGTAACTTGGTTCGAACAGCAACTGAGTTACAGTTAGAGTAACTTTGTTCAGAAAGTAACTGAGTTACAGTTAGTTACTTGGTTCAAAAAGTAACTGAGTTACAGTTAGAGTTACTTGGTTCAAAACGTAACTGAGTTACAGTTAGAATTACTTCGTTCAAGAAGTAACTGAGTTAAAGATACAGTTACTTGGTTCAAAAGTAGCTGAGTTACAGTTAGAGTTACTTTGTTTAAAAAGTAACTGAGTTACAGTTAGTTACTTGGTTCAAAAAGTAACTGAGTTACAGTTAGAATTACTTCCTTCAAAAAATAACTGCGTTACAGTTAGAGTTACTTGGCCCAAAAAGTAACTGAGTTACAGTTAGAGTTACTTCGTTCAAGAAGTAACTGAGTTAAAGTTACAGTTACTTGGTTCAAAAGTAGCTGAGTTACAGTTAGTTACTTGGTTCAAAAAGTAACTGATTACATTTAGAGTTACTTGGTTCACAATGTAACTGAGTTACAGTTAGAGTTACTTGGTTCACAATGTAACTGAGTTACAGTTAGAATTACTTCCTTCAAAAGTAACTGCGTTACAGTTCGTGTAACTTGGTTCAAAAAGTAACTGAGTTACAGATAAAATTATTTGGTTCAAAAAGTAACTGAGTTACAGTTCGAATTACTTGGTTCAGAAAGTAACTGAGTTATAGTTAGAATTTCTAGGTTCACAAAGTAACTGAGTTATTGTTAGTTACTTGGTTCAAAAAGTAACTGAGTTACAGTTAGAATTACTTGGTTCAAAAAGTAACTGAGTTATAGTAACATTCACTCATTTTTTAAAAGTAACTCAGTCACAGTTACTGGAACAGTTACTGTAAGTTGCTCTTATAGTTACTTTCTGTTCTGCAAACAAATTACACACAATCGATAATCATTAATTGCAATAAAATAAATATTTTATTTATGTCTCTGGTAAGTAATGTAAATGCTCATTTATTAGTAATATTGCAACAACAAAAAGTAAGATGGATCAATACACTTATTTCCAGGGCAATTAGAAATGACGAATGACGATTAGCAGCCACAAGAGGCAGAAAAGCGAATTAAAAAAATAAATCAAGCGTAGCTTTCTTGCCTTAAGCGATTCTACGAAAATTCTTTCACCTTAGCATCCATAGACGATATATAGTTGGAAACAAGGTTGCCAAATTTAGGTCTTTCGCCACGTGGCATATATTCAAGTTAACAGTGTAAATGTTGCAAAGTAACTGTCGATAAAGTTACTTCTATTGCGAAAAGTAATTCTGTTGCTTTTAAAAGTAGCTAGATATAGTTAGAATTCTTCAAAAAAAATTAATTGTTGTTTGTAGAAGTAGCAAGTTACAGTTAGAAGTCATAAAAAACTAACTTATTTGTACCTGCGTTACAAGTAACTAGTTACTATAAAACACTTGTAGTCAGTACATGCGAAAAGTTTACATAAATCTGAAAAAAAAAAGAATCTGAAATATGTAAGTATATTAACATGTTATTCGGTCTTTTCCTTTGTTCCTAAAATCTTAATTCGTCTATATTTGCAGTTTTTGCTTGTCTACATGGAATCACAATAATCAATCAAGCCTTATATATGGCTTTCGATATGCTCTTATTTGGATTTGGGGAAGGGGGAAAAGAATTTATTATCGAAAGAAAAGTGGCAACACTGTGTGAATCACCTGCTAAAATCTGACGCTTGATTTACCCAACATTGAGCCTTCAAGGTCAATGTTATTTCTCCCTGCAGTAGGGACTATTCGCGTTGCTGTTCCTCTCCCTCGAAAATCCTCCCCTAACAACCCTCGCTTCTAGATCGCCTTGCACCTGGTGTAAAAACATCTGGTCGGAACCAAATCTTGACCTACTTGTGTTATGGTTCACCAACTTGAAGATTTAGTAGCACTGCATTTTCATTACAATTTAGGTCACTAGATGTCAGGACCAACATGTTTTATTCTTATCAAAAGAAAGAAATATAAAATTACATTAAATTACACCAATTCTTCCTGAAGTAATTACATTTTAATTTTCTGCTTAAAGTAGCTTTTCCAAATCCATGGTCTTGACATAGCCATGTTCGAAATGGTGGGAAGAGATTTGATTTACAGTCCAGAAAGTGACTTTTTCGTATATAGCTGTTTTCTAGTAAGGATGGATATGTTAGTTCGTATGAACTTTCCAGCCTGATCATTACCAGTGCGTAGTTCATTGAACTCTCCAGCCTAATTATTGCCTATTTTTGTGGGTTTATTATCCATGGATATGCCATTGATATCTAACACTAGATCTTCTCTACCTTGGCAACAAAGGTAAATTTTCGTACCAGCCAGGAATGATCCTCTCATAACAAAACATACAAATACTTGTAGGAAATTTCCAAATGTTAACTTCATGACGTATCTACTGTAAAACTAGCGGTTATCAAGAATTACTACACAATATTTAAAACGTCATGGTTCGTTAGGAAAGATAAATAAATTGAATCTTTGTAGTTCATTGGACGAACTGTCAATAAGCCGTTTTACAAGATAATGAAGACCCAAACATATAATTTATTTTGCTAAGAATTCTAGTAAAAATAATTCGACTAAAAATTTGAATAATACAGATTTAGTTGCCCAGAGTAAGGTGAGTATTTGAGAAATATATTTGTGTAAGAAGAAAATATCCAGCTTGGATATTATTTTGTGTTCATCTAGTTATTGTTAGGAGCACCGATGGTCCATAACGGAGTTATAGATCAGAGCGCTACGGGGCCTGGGTTCGAATCCGTGGGTTAGACCGGAGTGTAAGTGTTACTGGCGTGAAGAAACTGGAGGAACGTAAGGCATAGGAATAGTAGACATTAGTGAAATATTAATAAACAGTGAAAAAATTGGTAGGACGTCTGACTGCAACGCGGAAGACGCGGGTTCGTTTCCCGGGATTGGTGTTCTAAAGTGAGAATTTTCCCAATCTTGTACCTGCATAAAAGCGGCTTTAATAAATGTGTACCTGATACCCACACTGGTGGAGTAAAGGCGTCGGAGCGTGGTGCTGATCACGCAGTGCGTAAGGCCCTAACTCCACACCTCTCCCCCGATGTACTTTCATGTCACAATGGAATGACCACGTGTTTTACCTTTCTAGTTGTTAATTCTCCCGCACGGTGGCAGTGGCGTCGAAGGTGTCATGCTTTGGGCTCCAGTTACGGGTTTGATTCTCCTTGGGGGAGCGTAACAACTTTTCTCCTGAGATTTCAGCCTGTGTATGGAACTGGTGCCCAACCACCATCGTGAGGAAATTGGGGGGCTACGAAGGAGTAGCGTAACACCGTCATGGAAACCTATAACAGCAACTGGGGGTTCGCCGTGCTGACCACACGTCACCCCGTAACTGGTTGCATGATCTCCCACCTCGGTCCTCACTGGCTGTTGTGCCACGGGTTATTTTTTTGTTCTTATAATTATCGTTAATAATAATAATGATAATAGATATTAATAATAATGCTGGTGGTGGGGTGCATTATCTTCTCCAGAAGACACCTGAATTCAGCACAACATACACAGTTCAAGATTATGAAATAATATTTGCACGAAACATGTGTAAGCAATCAAAACCTTGTCTCTCAGCCTTGCATAATGCTGCCAAACTGTCGAATTGCAACAGCGCGGCTTGCACAAGCGAAGTAATTGCCATCCACATGGGACTGTTTTCCGACAACTTGGTCCACACACCTGCCCAGATTGATAAATCGGAGTACACTTGTGCTCGACTTAATCGCGAGCAGAGTGGCCAAAACGATTATTGACACTGAAATCGCCTCGGGGCGTTTGAACGGCAAACCGAAGCCAACCGAAATCACGACAAGCGAAAATTCAAAGCAGTACGCAACAATCATTTGCATTGTAGATGCACAATCCACCAACAGAGACTTCCAATTCTGGTATCTGATTGGACTTCGCAGCGTGAGTTAAATCCGCAGTGCTAGCCACTGGATGACGTGTTCGAATCTTCGAGCGCTAACAATTGGATTCGTCCAATATATACCCCTGACGCGTACGTCTAGATATGTATCAATACTGACTTTGGCAAGTCCCGGTTGCCAAACGAAAATATTTCTTGTCTTTTTAATTTTCTTTTTCGAGTCACTAAGCAACAAGGGGCCATTGTTCTGAAGGGACAAGGAATATATTTTTCGCTGCCGAACAACGAAGCCATAAAGAAGTCTATGTATTGTGTGCTAATATTATTTTTTTCCGCTTCTTTTCCCGGACACAGATGCAGGAGAGGACGCTAAAAAATATCTGCTCCGTAGTCGTGTAAGTTGTTATATGGGGGGTCGTGGAAGTCTTGGTCTTGAATCATCACGACTGCCTCGCAAATCCAAAGGCGTTATTTTGTCATTGTTCTTCTGCTACTGGACAAATAATCATATGTGTAAAGTTGGAAGGATTTTTTTTTCGTAGCAACCTGCCGTAGTCTTCTATAAACTTCGGCTTAGCAATTTCTCTTAATAACGCTTTTTTATTCGTCGAGATCTATTTATATGTAAGACAGTCGAATGTCAACCTCACTTCCACGTAGTACACCCTGGGCTGCATTTTACAGACTAGCGAGGGTTTGGCGTCTGGACACATGACCAGTGTCTGTTTCTATGGGACTTTGTCGTGATTGTCACTCCATCTTTCATCTTCTTACCATCGCGATTAGCCAAAATCGGTGCCGGCCTCCGTGGCGGAGTGGTTAGCACAGCGCGTTACGACGTCAGGAGTACTGTGTTCGAATCCCGGACTGTGCATGGGTGTTTGTGAGTGTCCCTTGATCAATTTCATCATATCATCGTCTTCTTCGCGATTAGCCAAATGCTGGAGAGAAGCGAAGTAAAATAAACCAAACTGATAAACCAAAATTGACATAATAGCGAAGTAAAATTAATAATTCAATCAATTAATCAGTATTCTTATGGCATTGCTATCTAAATTTCCATCGGACAACACGCTGGAAGCAGTGTACTTAATGGTAACAGTATCCATGCGTATTACCGTGCAAATTGTCCATCACCATGTTCGTGCACTTTATTTGACCCAATAAGAGCTTCAAGAATTAAAAGAAAACTCAAAACAAGCTGCTGACAACTTCTGTACAGTGGGATCCACTAGTATTGCTCGGCAAATTGTCCATGAATATTTTCACGAATGTTTCTCTAATATTCTATGGGTTTTTAAGCGATGGATTTTTATGTCTGCTGGTGCAGAAGTTGTCAATAATTTGTTTTGAGTTTTCTTTTAATTCTTGAAGCTCTTATTGGGTAAAATAAAGTGCACGAACATGGTGATGGACAATTTGCAAGGTAATACTCATGGATCCCACTGTACCAGCATACATAAAAATTCATCGCCCAAAAACACATGAATTAATGAAAGTAGTCATGGACAATTTGCACGGTAATACTCATGGATCCTACTGTATGTACCTGAAGAGTGTGGTTGACAGGGGCTACCACTCCAAAAATCATTCATACCCCCCACCCTTAGTTAACACAGTTTTTGCTTATTGTATTGTATTTGACACCACTTCAGTAGTAGCCGGGCAAGTAAAGTTGTCCACTCAGGTTCTAATCACTCCAGATTCCAAGCATGACTGTTATACATATTTACTTACATTTTTTAGCCTCTTTCGGGAAACCGGGCAAAGTTAAACTAATGTGCTTTCTGTCATTCTCATCCAAGGCTGTGATAGTTTCCCATCCCGGTCGTTAGATGTCAGCACCAGCATGTTTTATTATTATTAAAAGAAAGAAGATTAAATAAATCTGAACTTACAAGATACTTTCCTTACTTGTTAAATTTTAATTCCTTTAGCTAAAAATTGTAGTTGTAATGGTTGAAGCACTTTATGAGACATTACATAATTACGCTAAAATATGGTTACTAACGTAAAAGAATTGTTTCAAATATTGAAAATCTGGAGAAACGTTTTTCGGATGGATTATGACATAATTTCCTTAGCCGATCTTGTACCGTTAAGCATATTCAAATGAGTGTATTTTATATCATTCAGCAGATTCAAAGATAGTGACATAATTTTCTTGGTTGTTTGCAACACCGGTTATTGTTTGTTTTATTGTTATTCCCAATTTCCATGGATTTTGTTTTTAGTTTTCTCCTCCGTTCAGCATTTTCTTGTGGCTTCAGAAATTTGGTCCGTTCCCCTACGTCTTGTTCCACTGGTCCCATATTACAAAATTTGTCAATTTTGGGCGTTCGGAAGACAGAAAGAACATTGTGTTCGCAGGAAGCAGACACCTTCACAAAGCAGAACCGTGACTAAAAATGGGTCAAATTTCTAAACAAGCGCTTGTATTGACTCGTGCAATAGACGAGCAATTTAGCGAGGGAAGGCGGTCATAAAATTTCAACGCGACGAATTGTTTTCGGGTTAGAAGCTTTGGAACATAATCCTTGTCGTTCAAAAGGTGGAGCCATTGCTTTCGGTAGCTTGTTGGTTCCTTTTGCCTCAATGGGCACTTCTTTATCGGACAGCAATGCCTACGTGTCCTTGTGCTATTTTAAAACAGGAAGAGGGTTCCCGAAATTTACAACAGGGGGCTCGTTGAAAGCCATCGAGGTCCAATAAAGACGCTTGGGGCCTTTGATAACTCTCATTCCAAGGGGCTTGATATGTTTCGTTGAGGTCCGTGCTGATCAGTGTTGCCAATCTCCCGATACGAAAAAGCGCTGTTTAATCTCTAAAATTATGCTAAATGCTCATGCTTGGATCTATATAATAATAATAATGAATTATTACTATTATTGATAATTAGTAATAGTAATTTTAAGTTATGCATCTACTTTCCGTTCAACATTGAACTAGACAAAGTTTGAGATGATTCGTCGACTACAAAGCGGAACATTTGTTTTATTTTTGCCCCACAACTTCCTACTGATTTTCGAAATGTTACTCGCTAGTTAAATTGGGGCGAATAAAGAAAAGACGAAGAGAAACAAGTTTGCAAATCATGCTAGATTTTCTCATTATGCAAACACAGGGTGCTAGTTCTCTGGATTGATTTGCTTTATTTTACTTCGCTTTTGGTGCCTATTTTGGCTAATTTGCCAAGATGGGGATGAGTGATGATATGATGAAATTGATGAATAGACAGTCTTAAACATCCATGCCCGGGCCGGGATTCGAACCCGGAACCCCTGGCGTCGTAGCGCGATGTTCTAACCACTCCGCCACGGAGGCCAGCTCAGGGAGCTTGGTTTAGCACCATTATGCTAGGGTTGGCATCCCTGGTGCCGAAAGAAGCGGTTGTGCCCATTTTGCGACGGTTTTGCCATTTCGCTAAAAATCCTCGGCAATAAAAGGACAAAAATGGCTACCTGGCTTCTGGTGGTGGGTCCTTCAACAGCCGCGGTCGATGGTTAAATAAATCGTAAAAACGCATCCAGGTATCTTCCCCTGAAAGGAATGGCGACCTCTATGTTTGGAAGCCGACCAGGGTGGAGGCGCTGAGGGTGAGGGACGCTTTGTCCACTCTGACTGACCTGACAACACTGCCATTGTAAAGTGGCGCTGTCGTCGGTTCGGTGTTAGCTGTAAAGACCTCATTTGTCCACTTCTTCACCCATGCATTCTGAGTTGCTGTATATGTGCATTATTTTACCATACTTATGTCCCCAAATAAAGCCATAAACTTGAAAGAACCTATGTCCTCTGTAGGAGCGAAGCAATGTATACAAACACACGTGACTCCTGATAAATCCTATTCGTTGTTCAAATGACAGCTGTGCAGGAATCTTCCGCGTAAGAATATAGTAGCTATGATAAAGCCATACCACACAACGTAACTGCTATATTGAAGTTGGACCTTATATTACGGGCGAAGATGAGGATGAATGATGATAAAATGAAATTGATGAAAGGACACCCACAAAGAGCCCGGGACATCTGGCGTCGTAGCGCGCTGTGCTAACCACTGCACCACGGAGGTCGGTATTGACTTTTATTCAACTGCCATGCTCAGCCGATTCAACATATACAGATTGATTGCCAATTTATACAAGGTGCATTTAATATATAACCAGAATTTTGCAATAAAATCTCCTGTAATAGGTCCACAATCACGAAACTTCATACGCTTGTTCTAGAAAGTACCCTTGTATTAACCGCGGAAGCCCCGTAGCTCGTGACGAAATATCCCTGCGTTAACTGCGGAAGCCCCGTAGATTGACATCATGGCGCCTGTCACAGATTGCTACTTCCTGTATATTGGTGAGTTTTCCATTAGTGATTTAGTGATGAGAATAGGAAAAGTTTTCACAGTACCAAAAGCGCCAAGGATGTGGCACCTAAATGTTTTCTTTTAGCTTCTGGACATTATTTCCACAACTAGAAAAAATGCAGGTAACCAGTGAGAGAAATTAAAGCAATCGACATGAAAGTTTTACAAATGTTCAAGTAATATTGGCTCTGAGATGATAAGAAATTATTCATTTTAAACTATGTAACATTAAATTGTCCTTTACAGTTCTCATTAAAGTATAAATACAATACATAATGTTACCAGTTATAACAGAGGTAAATATCTATATATTAATGTCTTTACAGTACTAAGTTTATTAGTGTTTCCTGGACCCTAATGATTTTATAATGAAAATAAGTTTGAGCTTCCATCTATACACAAAAACGAAAGCTTCAGATCTTAGAATTATTATCATTTACTATACAAGTGTTAATCGCACCTTCTTATTAATCTTTTAATAACCCTCAAGACTTGATTCCGATATCACATCAAGATTGGGCGTAACATCGGGCTTAATTTCGAGGGGGCAGGGCCTAATTTTGAGGGAAAAGAGACTCGAGAAGTTTTTCATCTCATAAAAAAAGCTACCAGAATTATTTGCTAAATATCTGTAACGTTTGCGAAATCACTTTTTTTTACTTTGTTCCTCACGCCTCCTAACTTGTAATTCTTAATAAGCATGATTTTTTTTGGGAAGGGGGAGTGTCACCTTGGCCCCGCCAAGTTACGCCTATGCCTCAAGGGAGATATTTCACCCTTATGCAAGAAGAAAAATATTGCACCTTATTTCCCTCTTTTATTTAAAATTCGTTTTTGTTTTCTTCTGTGCTCGTCTCTATTTTCGAACCTCCTTTCTCAGTTTCATTGTCACTTTTTTCGTGGTTAGTTTTCTCCTGTCTTAATCATTTAATTTTTTTGATTTCTAACTCGTTTTCTGTCGCATTTTCTTTAATATTCTCTCTCTCTCTCCCTTTGTCTGTGGTCCCAGGCTCTGTGGAGGCACATAGTGGTTCGGATCCCCTTTAAATTGTAGGTCCAGTCCCGAATAGCCTTACTGTGCATAAAGTGGACTTAAAACACCAAGTCAACCAACTAACCACTCCTTTTCTCTGTCTAATTTTCTTTAATATTCTGTCTCTCATTTTTTCTCTGTCGAATTTTCTTTAATATCCTCTCTCTCCTTTCCTCTGTCGAATTTTCTTTAGTATTCTCTCTCTCTCTTTTTCTCTGTCGAATTTTCCTTAGTATTCTCTCACTCTCTCTCTCTCTCTCTTTTTATCTTTCGAATTTTCTTTAATATTCTCTCTCATTTTT